>NC_044984.1:8583744-9202628 GCF_008728515.1 Papio anubis | reverse complement strand
AATTATGAATTCTAAATTTTTTTAACGTAGTATTTGGTACACATTATGCATTCAATGATATGTAAGGGAGTGACAGTCTGATACACGTCATGAAAAGAGAAAGTTCCTCATTCGATGTAAGGCATTCAGAGATAATAACTGAGAAGTCACAGCACAATTGCTGATGTAATGTGTCTCTTCTCCGTCTGAGAAAGAGACAGAGGAAATTGCAGTCTCCTACAACCACCTCTAACAGGTTTCATGGTACTAAGACTCATGGGCTCAAGGTTTCTTGCTTCTTCAGCCGTAATCAAGTTAATGGATGCGTGTACACACACAAACACACACACATATACACACACACACATATATACATGCACACGTTTTTATATATATGTTACATATAATATATATTTTGCATATATGCCCTAAGCCACAGAAAAATGATACCTAGAAATCTTATTTTGAGAAAATATTTTTAAACATTATGACATTGATCAAAATCTATTAACTTTATTTTACAGTCATTTTTCTCTTCTTTTTTTTTTTTTTTTTTTTTATTATGGAGTTTTACTCTTGTTGCCCAGGCTGGAATGCAGTGGTGTGATCTCTGCTCGCTGCAACCCTGCAACCTCTGCCTCCCGAGTTCAAGCGATTCTCCTGTCTCAATCTCCTGAGGATCTGGGATTACAGGTGTCCACCCCCACACCCGGCTAATTTTTGTATTTTTTTTTTTTTAGTAGAGACAGGGTTTCACCATGTTGGCCAGGCTGGTCTTGAACTCCTGACCTCAGATGATCCTCTTGCCTCCGCCTCCCAAAATGCTGGTATTACAGGCATGAGCCACCGCTCCTGGCCCTTCTCTGCTTTTTTTTTAATGGGGACAGCCCAAGTATTTTGTTGAAATCAGTACTTGGGTGCGTGGGAGGAGGCAGCCACTGCAAGAAAAAAGTAGCCAATGTACCAAGCATATAGTTGTCAGTGGCCTCCTGGATATCCACTGGGCCCCATGCTGATCAAGGTCTTCTGCAAGAGCCTGAATTTGTTGAAAAATTAACTTTTTCTTCATTTATCTTCCCTCCCTCCCACAATTCTTTCTATTTTTCTTAAGTGTAAGAAATCTCTTTTAATTTGAGAAAGCAATCAATTTAAACTCACAGTGAATAGTGGTTGCTTGGCATTGTCCTAGCTGACACCTGTTGTTAATTTTTAACAACATGTAATTATTAACACCATGCTATTTCAGTAATTATGAAGAGTATGCTATTTCACTTGTGAGAATGTCCTCTTAGGTACAATAAACTATATGCCCATGGTAGTAATCAATACTTGTTAAGCCAAAGGAACGTATCTCTACATGTGAAATTCCAGAGAAAAACAAAGCAAAGTGTAGAGGGTCAAGATGCAGTGTGGGAGAGATTTGGGGGTCAGAGGGGTTCTTCAGTACCCCTTATTTATCAAAACACGGAAGCAAAGTTCTTGTGGTCAGCCCTGATGGGTTTAGTTCTTTAAAAAAAAAGAAAGAAAGAAAGAAAGAAACACATGAAGAAACAAATCTTGTGCAAACAAACCCTTTTCAACCTCTTTATAAAACACAGATGGCAATAATACGTAACTTTCCATTTTTAGGGAGACATTTTATGTGTCGTCTTTCATAAATGATATGTTAAAAAAAGTAGGTGATATTTTTTAGGGCAGAGATTATCATTCACATTTCATAGTGTAGCTGAGAAAACTGAGGCTTAGAGAAATTAGTGTGGGGACAAAGTTGGCAAAAGTCATTCAGAGCACCAGCACCCAATGCAGCTTTCCTTCCGGTGTGACCTTACATGTAGAATCCGGGGTGAGACGTCAGACAGGAAATAAAGATGAGGTAATATGAGCTAGATGCAAAGTGTGCAGAGAAGGTGGGGTACACTGTGCTTATCAGACAGCTGCACCAGCAGGATGCTTTTGGGTACATGTGAAAAGGGACCACAGACTTCCGACCTTAGACAATTTCCGGAGACAACCTGCTCATCTTTTTGTTTTTTTTTTTCTTTCCTTTCAATGGGTGATTTAGGTTTCTGAATGGCTTTAATCTTGTTGTGAATCAAAACTTCAATTTAGAATGCATCATCCTCTTTCAAATTAATACAAATTACTCAAATTGGTAAAACTTATTTTTAACCTGCAGGTGCCTGTGTGTTTTTGAATTGTTTACCGTAAAGGGTCAATGAAGGTAACCATGAGTAAATGGGGGATTTCCAGTTTTAAACACTTTCCAACCTTCTCTCCTCTTCAAGTCTTTGAACTTTCTAATTTTCCTCTTCAATGGAACGTCTGAAATGCAAAAAATGACCTTGGAAAGTGTGAGCTGGCATTTTCTTCTTTTTGGCCTGAGATGGTGAAGGTAAAATATAGTGCTTGTGTACACATAAACTTGGACTCTGAAAAATCTGATATATTATATTGTCATACTGGATTGTTTGCCAAATGAAAGGTTTAGGTTAAAAATTCCATAGGAAGAAAATAAATTTATTCAGGCTGCAGTGGCAGGAGACATTTCTCAGGAGAGTAAGAGGAAATGGGTAGAAACTGAAGACAGAAATAAGCTAATACATTATATCATTGCAGTATTCTAAATCTAAATCTGAATCTAAAGAAGAACGGGTATGTGCAAAACACTGAAAAGAGCTAGTGAAATGATTCTGATAACAGAAAATGTGAAGGTGATAAAGAGGAAATAGCTAAAGATGACTGAACTACTCAGAGTAAAAAAAAAAAAAGTGTTCCTTAACTAGCCAATATTTTCATAGGTTGTATTAACCAAAATAAATTTATGCTTTCCAGTTTTTCCCAATGTGATATACAAATCATTCCCAAGCATAGATGCAACCACGTCTTCATCATCCTTTAACAGGTATACAATTTATGCACCTGTTATTTTGTTTTCCATGCCAACACCATATATTCTCTTGTGATCAGCTGTCAAAATACGGCCCCATCTGTTGCACATGTTAATTAAATTCTTATTTTTTTCTCTTAAAAGGAGTCTACTTATGTGATGCCTCACAATCTCTCTTACTAATATTCATCAGAAATCTTCATTGAAAAATAATGAAGTGTTTGGTCTTATAAAATGAGTTTGTCAGTGTTTCCATACCTACTACTTTTCTGAAAAAGTTTTTGTATGTTTGTTGTTATTATTGCTTTGAATTTTTAAAAGAGTTGACTTGTGAAATAACCTGGACCTGGAGGTACTTTTTGTTGTTTATTTTGCTTTTTTAAAAAAGTATTTTTGTTTTTTTAATGGCAACTTCGGTTTTTTAATAGATATGAGGCTGTTTTCTGTTTCTCGTTGTGACAGTATTATTAAGTAGTACTTCCAAGTGTTTGGAAGTTGTTAAATTTATTGGTTTATTGTCTGCTTTCATTATCGTTTTAATGTCTACACAATAACTAGTAACAGTTCCTCTTTCATTTCTGATACTGAGAATTTGTAGGCTCTCTATTTCAATCTCTTTCTTTTATCAGCCTAGCTAGGAAATTGTACAGTATTTTTAAAGAGATAGTCTTTTGTTTCTTTCCTCTCTGCTTTCAGTTTTTTCTTTTTTGTGCTCTTATCTTTATTATTAGCTTCTTTCTGCTTTCTTAGGATTGAATTTGTATTTTTTGAGTTTTTAAGGGTAAGTTTAGATTATTGATTATAGAATTATTTTCTTTCATAATTATATGCAAAACGGAGATTAGCAAACTATGGCCTGTGGGCCAAATTCCTCCTGTTACTTCTTTAAGTAAATAAAGTTTTATTGGAATACAGCCATGCCCACTTGTTTACATATTGTCTATTGCTGTTTTGGGGCTAGAAGATCAAAAAGGAGTTTTGTGATAAAGGTTATATGTCCTGCAACACCTAAAATATTTACTCTCCCGCTGTTTACCACACACACGCAAAAATGTGTGGCTGGCTGATTTAAAGCCAGAACATTCACTCCAAAAATTTTTTTAAACCTCTTCCCCCAATTTTCGTTGTTATGTTTTTATTACTGTTCAATTGAGAATATTTTCTAATTTCTTTATGATTTGACACATGCATTATCTAGAAAAGAGTTGCTTAATTTGCAACTATGTGTTTTTTCGATTTTGGTCAAAGAACACACTGAGATTTATGTATAGCTCAGTACATGGTTTATCTTAAACGCATGTGGTATGCCCATTCGGGAAAAAAGGGGTAATCTGAAGTTGATGGGTGTATTGCTCTGTACACGTAAATTAGACCAAGGTGATTGATGGTGTTGTTCCAAACTTCTATGTCTTTACTGATATTTTGGTCTGGTTATTCTATCAATTATTCATAAAGGAATGTTAAAATACCCTTTGTTTATCATAGAATTGTCTATTTCTTCATTAAAATCGGTCAAAAATTCTTTAACAGATTTTAAGGCTATGTTGTTAAACATATTCGTATTTAAAATGTTTCTGACTCTGATGAATTAGCCTTTTAGATTCTGCAATATTTTCTGAATATATATTTAAAATATATTAATGTTTTTGTTTTAGTTCCCAATGGCCCATTAGACTCAGACTAGAACTCTCTTAACTTCTGTGGATGGTAGTTGTGATGGTTAATCTTCTGTGTCAACATGACTGGATCATGGGGTGCCCAGATATTTGGCTAAACATTATTTGTGGGTGCATCTGTGAGGGTGTTTCTAGATGAAATTAACCTGTAAATCTGGACTTGGTAAAGCTGTTTGCCTCCCCAGTGTGAACGGGCATTATTTAATCTACTGAGGGCCTGAATAGAAAAAAAAAAAAAAGGTTAAGGAAGGCAGAATTCACGCCTTCCTGACTGACTGCTTGAACTGAAATATTAATCTTCTGCTTACTGGAGCTTCCCTGGTTCTTCGGCCTTCAGATTTGAACTGAATTACACCACTGGCTTTCCAGGGTCTTCAGAAAATGGCATGTAAATATATATTTTTTAGTTTGCATTGTTTCCACTAATGGTCAGAAAATGGGTGTGTTGTGTCTGTTCCAAGAATCACATGCAGACACAAGAGCCACCAAGGAGGGAGCAGTAAATAACTGTACAGAACAGAACCAGTAAGATTATCTATCTATCTGAGAGAGATATATATATAAGATACATGTGGCCGGGCGCGGTGGCTCACGCCTGTAATCCCAGCACTTTGGGAGGCCGAGACGGGCGGATCACGAGGTCAGGAGATCGAGACCATCCTGGCTAACACGGTGAAACCCCGTCTCTACTAAAAAAAAATACAAAAAACTAGCCGGGCGAGGTGGCGGGCACCTGTAGTCCCAGCTACTCGGGAGGCTGAGGCAGGAGAATGGCGTAAACCCAGGAGGCGGAGCTTGCAGTGAGCTGAGATCCGGCCACTGCACTCCAGCCTGGGCCACAGAGCGAGACTCCGTCTCAAAAAAAAAAAAAAACCAAACAAGATACATGTATATATTTTAGTAAATGAAGTTTTATCATATACATATAACTTCATTTACTAAAAGAGGTGACAGGAGGAATTTGGCCCACAGGCCACAGTTTGTATATATAAATATGCAATATATAGTGAATCCTGACCAATACAGTGGTACATATCTAATTTCATTTTGTTTTAGCTTTTGTTGCGTTGCAGTGAGACTGTCCCCTGTCCTCCACATGCCTGTTTCAGGGGCCAACCTGGGTATTTTATAACGTTTGAACCTTTTCTTTCTGGGATTCTTGGTTTTTTTTAGTTGTTGTTGTTATTGTTTTGTTTTTTTTGAGACAGAGTCTCGCTCTGTTGCCCTGGCTGGAATGCAGTGGTGTGATCTCTGCTCCTGGGTTCACACCATTCTCCTGCCTCAGCCTCCCGAATAGCTGGGACTACAGGTGCCCGCCACCACACCTGGCTAATTTTTTTGTATTTTTAGTACAGTTGGGGTTTCACTGTGTTAGCCTGGATGGTCTCCATCTCCTGACCTCATGATTCGCCCACTTCGGCCTCTCAAAGTGCTGGAATTACAGGTGTGAGCCACCGTGCCCGGCCCTTTCTGGGATTCTTATCTCTTTCTCTGGTAACTACTATATTAGTCAGAGTTCTCCAAAGAAACAGAACTGATAGGATAGATAGGTAGGTAGATAGATAGATAGATAGATACATAGATAGATTGATAGATAGATAGACTTATATTTATCTTTCATGACACATAAAATTAACCATCACACTACCATTTTCTTTATTCTTTTGTGTTATCATTTGTGAAAATGGTTTTTTCAACACTTCACCCCAGATTTTGCCCATTGAACTTCCTTACCACATTTATACTAAAGCCAATCTTTTCACATGTATCTCCCAGGCAGTGAATTCGCTTGGTAGGACAATGAGGTAGGCATATTCCTAGATGTGGAATTCCTCAGGCAGGCAACCTTGATTTGATGATTCCCTATCAATCTTGACAAACATTTTTAGAACTGCACTACATTCTAAGGCTTGTACACTCAACCTATTTTCCTTCCTTCTTTTCCTCACATGGTATAATATGAAAGCTCTACCCTCCTTTTCTGGAGTCTTCTCATTTTTCTCAGCTGTATTTTCTCTAATAAATATGTTGCATGTCTAATTCTTTATTGAAGTCTGCTTCTCAGGGGACCCAAAGTAACACACTTTGTCTGGTTTGTATAGTTAGAAAAATTGTAGAGTTTTTATCGGAAATTTATTACTCATAACCAAACATCCTGCAGTATGCCTGGAGGTAGAGCTGTAATATCACTGGGAAACTCATCTTCATGCTGATAATGTCTCCAAGTTGTGATTATTTTCCACATACAACTATTTTAATTGCTCTTATAGGTCTTTA
Source organism: Papio anubis (assembly GCF_008728515.1). Classification (NCBI taxonomy): domain Eukaryota; kingdom Metazoa; phylum Chordata; class Mammalia; order Primates; family Cercopithecidae; genus Papio; species Papio anubis. Next base: position 9,195,809 of record NC_044984.1, on the reverse strand, counting down.
GATTACTTGGGTTTTGGGTTTTTTTTTTTTTTTTTTGTATTTTGTCTAGATGACTTATTTATTTATTTATTTACTTATTTATTTTATTTATTTTTATTTTTTTGAGATGGAGTCTCGCTCTGTGGCCCAGGCTGGAGTGCAGTGACCGGATCTCTGCTCACTGTAAGCTCCGCCTCCCGGGTTCACGCCATTCTCCTGCCTCAGCCTCCCGAGTAGCTGGGACTACAGGTGCCCGCCACCACACCGGCTAGTTTTTTGTATTTTTTAGTAGAGACGGGGTTTCATCAGGTTACCCAGGATGGTCTCAATCTCCTGACCTCGTGATCCGCCCGTCTCAGCCTCCCAAAGTGCTGGGATTACAGGTTGAGCCACTTCGCCCGGCCAACTTCTTTTTTTTTTTGAGGCAAGCTCTTCCTCCCGGGTTCACGCCGTTCTCCTGCCTCAGCCTCCTGAGTAGCCGGGGCTACAAACGCCCGCCAACACGCCCGGCTAATTTTTTGTATTTTTAGTAGAGACAGGGTTTCACCATATTAACCAGGATGGTCTCAGTCTCCTAACCTCATGAGCCGCCCGTCTCGGCCTCCCAAAGTGCTGGGATTACAGGTGTGAGCCACAGCGCCCAGCCTATATAATATATTTCTAATCAATAATTGTGTAGGTCTGTGTGTGTGTTTGTTGGGGCAAAGGGGAATATAGGTAACACTACCACATGGAGGCAGAAATTTACTCATTGTTTGTTAATGTTCAACCTGTTACTTCTTATACACTAAGATTCCTCTTTAGGCTGGTTCCATATCTTTTCACTGATCATATTTAATATCTTTACTTTTCTTTGCATTTGAATAATAAGAATGACTTCAACTGCAAATAAAAACTTCTGTGTCAGTTGACTAAAACAATAAAGAATCACAATCACTTAAAACAAGAAAGTCAGAAGTAAGGGATCTCTATAATTATGATGCATGTGGATGTACATACCTGATAATTGACTCAACATGATTTAAACATTATTATCTCGTTGTAGGTTGAGAGGTGGTGATTTCAGCACTTCAAGAACCCAGGAGTTGTCTTTCTATTTTGCTATTCTTATTAGTCGGCATCATTTCTGCTAATGATTGCAAAATGACTGTCTGTTCCAAGAATCACAGGCAGACACAAGAACAACCAGTAAGGAAGACATAAATAACTGTATATAACTCATATTCTAATTGTTAGAGTATTTTCCTTCAGGTTCTTCACACATGAACCAGAACCTTTAGCAATCTCAATGTTCTAGTCTAGATACGGCATAATTCCAAGAAAGCTTATTCTTGGAGAATCTATCCAATTCCTCTTTATCAGGGACTGTCAAGTATAGAATAATCAAGTTCAAATTATCTTAATTGTTCAATTTTTTTTAACCTTAAAATGAGATAACATGTATTCTTATCACATAAAATAGTTGCAAAAGCTTAATGAGCTCATACTTCAAAAACACTTCATATAATGTATGGTTGAAAGTTGGTGCTCAACCAATGTTAGCTACAAATGCTAGCCTTACTGGCTTTTTATAACCCAGTTGCTAGCATAGAATTGATATCACCATGGTTATCTGGACCAGTTAGGATTTGTCTTCTGAGTTACAGGATGGAAACTACTGCTCTTGAAACACCAGGGCCACATGAAAAATGGCGAGCATCTAAATAGATTCCAATTTCCAGTAGGAAAGGTGAAAGAAATAATAGCAGGCTGGCTATGAAATCAACACAGTCTCTAACAATTATTGTAAAATATTTGCCAAAAAGAAATCTTTGTTACCGATCTTCATATTCAAGCTCTGGAACTTTATGTCCCTAACTCTCATTTGTCTTAATCTCCTAACAGGAAATTTTAAAACCACATCAGATGACTTGAAACTTAAAAGAAAAAAGAAAAAAGTGCTATTGTCCAAACACCATAGAGAGGTTTTCTATGAAGTAAAGTTTAGAGAAGTGGGTGGGGAATAGCAGAATCAGATAAAGAGGAAACAAAATGGAACCAGTGCACATCAGTAGTAACAGCTTCAAAGGGAGAAGGCCTAAGAGATACGTTCTGGTTGCAAGTTGTAGAGACTCAGGCTAGAAATCATAGAGGAATGTGATTTGAAAATTGAGTGCTACTAATGCATAAAATTAGATAAGTAATTGCATTTCACTGAATTGCACTAATTCATTTGATATTCAACCAATATTTAATGCACACTTACATTGTTCCAAACACTGAAATAAATACGTATTAAAGCTCCAGTATTGAGCAAAACAATGAAGCTATTCTTTTAGGGAGTGAGCGGTCTAGCAAATAGGACACACAATGAGTAATTAAGTCTTCTCTCCTTTTTTTCTTGGTCAGTCTAGTCAAAGTTTTAACAGTTTTGTTAAACTTTAAAAACAGTAACTTTTGGTATCACTGATTCTCTTCATTGCTTTTCTATTCTGTAGTTTGCTTATTTTCTCTTAAATTTTCATTACTTTCTTTCCTCTTGCTTTTGGTTTAGTTTGCTCCTCTTTTTTCAGTTTTCTTAATGTGGAAGTTCAGGTTATTGATTTTGTTACTGGTGGTGAATCTGTACAGGTTTGCGGCAACCTCAATTTTTGCCTTCTCAGAAGAAAGAATTTGACCATGGGGCATAAGGCAGAAGGAGAGACCAAGGTAAATTTTAGAGCAAGAGTGAAAGTTTAATAAAAAGTTTTAGGACAGGAATGAAAAGAAATAAAGTACACTTGGAAAAGGGCCCAGCAGGCTACTTGAGAGATCAAGTGAACTGTTTGACCTTTGACTTAGGGTTTTATACATTGGTATACTTCCAGGGTCTTGTGTCCCTTCTCCCCTGATTCTTCCCTTGGGCTGGGCTGTCCGCATGTGCAGTGGCCTGCTAGCACTTGGGAGGGGAGCATACACAGTGTATTTACTGGAGTCGTATGCATGCAACTTGAGGCATTCTTCCCTTACCAGTTGAATGCCCCTAGAAGGCCATATACCAGTTGAACTCTGCCATTTTACCACTTAGTGTGCATGCTTGAGCCCACTGGTCCAAGTCCTGAGATCTTATTGGGAAGCTAATCAGCAGTTTCAGGTTTTTCTATTGGGAGACTGCCTTTCCCTAGCGCCAGCTGCAACCAATTATTTTTGGAGGGACAGTGTAACAACTGCCTGACCATCGCCTGACATTCCTGGTCGAGTGGAGGACCTCTCCCACCCTTCTCATGTCTGCCTGAACACCTACTGTAACAATTTGAGATCTATCTTTCTTTAAATATAGGTGTTTATTGCAGTCTGTTTTCTTCTGAACACTGTTTTCACTGCATCCTATAAATTTTGGTATGTTGTGCGTTTATTGTCATACAATCCAAAGTCAAATTTCCCATGTGATTCCTTCTGTGACCCATTGGTTATTTAGAAGTTTGCCGTTTAATTTTCACATATATATGAATTTGCCAAATTTCTTTCTCTTACTGATTTCTATTTTCATTTTCATTGTGGTCAGAGAACATACTCAGCATGATCTCCATCATTTTAAATTAAGACATTTTAAAACTTGCTTTGAGCTAACATATGGTCAACCTGGAAGATTTTCCATATCCACTTAAAAGAAATGTGTTTTTGCCTGTTGTTAAGTGTCCTCTAGATGTCTGTTAAGTCTAATTGATTTGTAGCATTGTTCAGGTCTTCTATTTCCTTGTTGATCTTGTGAAAAGAAAATCTCAAGACTCCAAACCCACTATGCCAAAGGAAAAATTAAGTACAGGAACTGAGTCATGCAAAAACTGCCTTCCTTTTGTTACCAATCCAATAGCTGTAATTTCCCATGCTTACTTTATCTTATGTGAAATGTAGATTTACTGAGTGTAAAAGGAATGCATAACTGATTGTTCCTGTTACCTCTCTCACATATAAAATGTGGATCGAATGAATGCTAACCAAGGCCTCACAAGAATGTAACCGCTTGCTTGGTTGCTTACCCTAGCCTGCTTTTTTTTTTTGAGATGGAGTCTTGCTCTGTCGCCCAGGCTGGAGTGCAGTGGCGCCATCTCAGCTCACTGCAAGCTCCGCCTCCCGGGTTTACGCCATTGTCCTGCCTCAGCCTCCCGAGCAGCTGGGACTAAAGGCGCCCCGCACCGTGTCCGGCTAAGTTTTTCTATTTTTAGTAGAGACAAGATTTCACCCTGTTAGCCAAGATGGTCTCCATCTCCTGACCTCGTGATTCGCCCACCTCGGCCTCCCAAAGTGATGGGATTACAGGCGTGGTGAGCCACCGCGCCCGGCCTTTTAAAAAAAATCTCTCCTCTTTCCCCTCCTGTTCTCTTTTCCTCCTTTAAATATTGAAGTCCTCCAAACCTTCTTTGGAAAAAGCACATGTCACAGATCTTACTGTAACTTGTGTTTCTTTTTCCCAGAAGCATCCTCGACCTTAGCAAAATAAACCTCAAAACTGATTGAGACTTGCCTTAGTCATTTAAAATTTTTTGTTTGGTTTACATTTTCGTAAACGTGAGGGGATTCTGAGTGGGGTTTGGCCCTCGACCTGTGGCGACTCTTTCATTGGTGCCTGGTACTGGGGTGGGCTATCTTTATTGGTTTGAGAGGAAAAGTCTGCTGAGGTCTGGGGTCTTCTCCCTCCAGAGATCCCTGGTCTCCTAAAGATTTTTGTTGCAATCTGAGGTGTATTTCTGCTGTAGGACTCCTTTTTTGGGATTTTTTTCTGCTTCTGTGGTGACAGAAAGCGGTCTTCAGCATGGATTCCAACTGCAGGTAAAGAGATGGTTTGGGGTTTCGTTTTGGGATTTAGTAGCTGAAGGACAAGATCTGTTGTCAGCTAGTGGTAACTTTTCCTTATGCTGAGAGATATTGAGTATATGTAAATTGTGTGATCTTTTAAAACATTTCTCTGGACTTTTTTTTATGGTGGGGGGGAGTGTTGATTCATCTTCTGTTAGATTTGACCAACTCCTGGCCATCTCTAATGTTGACTGAAACTCCCACAGCTGCAGAAAGTCAATTTTCCACCTCTAAGAAACCTGATTGGTTAAGAAAGATAAAAAATTTGAGTACCTGAGAATTTCATCTGCATGACAAAGTCTCTCAAAGCTTGCTAGCCAAGCTTCTGCCTTTCTTTCCCTCATCACCTTTGTTGTCACTAAATCTGACTGAGCAACATAACCTGTTTTTGGCCACGGCCTGATTCTGCATTCTTTACTGCAGCTTCTTCATCTTATTGTTGGGAAGGTCTTCATTCTGAAGTCTCCTGTGTGTCCAGATTAAATAAATGTGTATGCCTTTTCTCCTATTAATTAATCTGCCTCATACCAGTGATTTTTAAGCAAAACTTTAGTGGGCCAATGGCCGTGGCCCCCATGATAGTGCAGTAAAAAGGACTCAAAGCTGTTCTTCATTTCTGGAAGCTGCTGAGAAGAGAACCCAGGAACCTGATCTGTTGGCAAAAGGATAAAGTACCCACCAGGCACCTGGACTCTGTGCACTCTGGTGAGCAGATGGTAAAAATCACTGTCTCCTCTGGAAGGTTTTGGTTAACGAGAAAAAAGGATTTGTGTGATGACTCTTGGATTGTAGTGACTCTGGTGCACTTTTGGTACTTTGTGTAGCATCTGAACCTTAAAAAGGCATTTGGATTGAGTCCCTATTGAATCTGAGTATGCCACTGACAATAAAAAATGATTTCAGAGATCTCTTATTCTAAACAATTAATAAAAAGGTTGAATTAAAATTGGGATACATAGTAACATCATGGCTAACCTTGAGACTTCTGTGACCTAAAAATTAAAATCCTTTGCAAGCTCAAAACTCTGGTTGCTCTAGTATTCTTCTGGGAAGAACAACAGAGACCACCCCATGCTATAATCCAACAGCTAAGGCTCCTGTCCTTTCACCACAGTGGCTTGGCTTCAATTCCCAGTCAGAGTATGAGTCTTCTTTGGTTTGATATATGGGTGATTTTTGTAATTTCTTTTTTAGAAAAATTTTATTTTAGGTTCAGCAGTACAGGTGCAAGTTTTTTTTATGTAGGTAAATTGTATGTCATGGGGGTTGGGTGTACAGATTGTGTTGTCACCTAGGTAATTAGTATAATACCCAATAGGTAGTTTTTTGATCCTCACCCCTTTCCACCCTCCACCCTCAAGTAGCCCTGATATCTATCATTTCCTCCTTTGTGTTGTCCATGTATAATTGATATTTTAGCTCCCGTTTATAATTGAGAATAAGCAGTATTTGATTTTCTGTTCTTGAGTTACTTTGCACAGGATAATGGCCTCCAGTTCCATCCATGTTGCCGCAAAGAACATGATCTCATTCTCTTTTATGGCTGTGTAGTATTCCATGGTGTATATGTACCACATTTTATTTATTCAGTCTACCATTGATGGGCATTTAGGTTGATTCCATGTCTTTGCTATTGTGAATTGTGCTGTGATGAACATATGTGTGCATGTGTCTCTATGATAGAATGATTTATATTCCTTTGGTTATATAGCCAGTGTGATGGCTAATATTGAGTGTCAACTTGATTGGATTGAAAGATGCAAAGTATTGTTATTGGGTGTGTCTGTGAGGGTGTTGCCAAATGAGATTAACATTTGAGTCAGTGGACTGGGTGAGGCAGACCCACTTTCAATCTGGGCAGGCACCATCTAATAAGCTGCCAGCACAGCTAAAATAAAGCAGGCAGAAGAAGATGGAAGGACTTAACTTGCTGAGTCTTCTGGCCTTCATCTTCCCCCTGTGCTGGATGCTTCCTGCCCTCGAACATCAGACTCCAAGTTCTTCAGCTTTTGCACTCTTGGACTTACACCAGTGGTTTTCCAGGTGCTCTCAGGCCTTCAGTCAGAGACTGAAGGCTGCACTGTCAGCTTCCCTACTTTTGAGGTTTTGAGACTCCACCCACCTCGGCCTCCAAAAATGCTGGGATTACAGGCATGAGCCACCACACCTGGCCATTGTTGAGCCTTTGTTGGCCTGAAGTTTTCCCTTGTGTCTCTACCAGATTTTGGTATCTGGGTGATACTGGTCTCATAAAATGAGTTAGGGAGGAGTCCCTCCTTTTAAATTTTTTGGAATACTTTCAGTAGGAATGGTAGCAGCTCTTCTTTATATATCTGATAGACTTCAGCTGTGAATCCATATGGTCCTGGGCTTTTTGTCATTGATAGGCTTTTTATTACTCAATCAATTTTGGAACTCATTATTGTTCTGTTCAGGGACTCAGTTTCTTTCTGGCTCAGTCTTCTGAGATTGTATGTTTCCTGGAATTTATTCATTTCCTCTAGATTTTCTAGTTTGTGTGCATGGAAGTGTTCATAGTAGTCTCTGAGGTTTTTTTTTTTTTTTTTTTGAGACGGAGTCTCGCTCTGTCGCCCAGGCTGGAGTGCAGTGGCCGGATCTCAGCTCACTGCAAGCTCCACCTCCTGGGTTTACGCCATTCTCCTGCCTCAGCCTCCCGAGTAGCTGGGACTACAGGCGCCCGCCACCTCGCCCGGCTAAGTTTTTGTATTTTTTATTAGAGACGGGGTTTCACCGTGTCAGCCAGGATGGTCTCGATCTCCTGACCTCGTGATCCGCCCGTCTCAGCCTCCCAAAGTGCTGGGATTACAGGCTTGAGCCACCGTGCCTGGCTTTTTTTTTTTTTTTAATTTCAGTGGGGTCAATGGTAATGTCCCCTAAGTCATTTGATTATTTAGATCTTGTCTCTTCATTGTTTATTAGTCTAGCTAGTGGTCTATTAATCTTATTTATTCTTTAAAAGAAACAACTCATGGATTTGTTGATTTTTGTATGGTGTTTCAGGTTTCAATTTCCTTCAGTTTCACTTCCAGATTTTCTTTGATTTTTGGTTATTTCTCATCTTCTGCTAACTTTGGGGTTGGTTTGCTATTGCTTATCTAGTTCCTTCAGTTGTTTTGGTAGTTTGTTAATTTGATATCTTTCTAGCGTTTTCATGGTGTTTAGTGCTACAAACTTCTCTTTTAAAACTGCCTTAGCTGTGTCCCAGGGATTATGGTATGTCGTATCATTGTTCTCATTAATTTCATAGAATTTCTTGATGTTTACCTTAATTTCATTATTTACCCAAAAGTTATCCAGGAGTAAGTTGTTTGATTTTCATGTAGTTATGTGGTTTTGAGCCATATTTTCTTGATATTGATTTACATGTCTGTTGTGGTGTGTTCTGAGAGCATGGTTTATATGATTTTGCTTTTTGGAGTTTATTGAGAATTGTTTTATGTTCAACTGTGTGGTTAATTTTAGAATATCCACAATGTGCAGATAAGAAGACCATAAATTCTGTTGTTTTAGGAAGAGCATTCTGTAGATGTCTGTTAGGATCATTTGGTCAAGTGTTGAGTTTAGGTTCTCAATATCTTTGTTAGTTGTCTGCCTTAATGATTTATCTAATACTGTCACTAGGGTGTTGAAATCTTCCACTATTATTGTATGGTTATCTAAGTCTCTTCCTAGCTCTCTAAAAAGTTGCTGTATAAATCTGGGTGCTTCTGTTTATGCGTGTATATATTTAGGATACTTAAGACTTCTCATTGAATCAAGCCCGTTAATATTGTTTAATGCACTTCTTTGTTTTTGTGCTTTTTAACAAAAATCTTTGTTAAAAGATTTTTAACAAAAAATCTGATTTAAAGTCTGTTTTGTCTGAAATTAGAATAGCAATCCTTTCTTTTTGCTAATTTCCAGTTGCTTGGTAGATTTTTCTCCATGCCTTTACTTTGACTATGGATGTCATTGCCTATTAACTGGATTTCTTGGAGACAGCATACGGTTGGGTCATGCTGCTTTATCCAACTTGCCATGCTGTGCCTTTTTAATTGGAGCATTTAGCCCATTTACACTTACAGTTAGTATTGATTTGTTCAGATTTGTTCCTGTCATCATGTTGTTAGCTGGTTGTTATGCAGACCTGTTTATGTGATTGCTTTATAGTGTCACTAGTCTATGTCCATAAGTGTGTTTTTTTAATGGCTGGTAAAAGTCTTTCCTTCCTATGTTTAGCACTCCTTTCAGGACCTCTTGTAAGACAGGTCTGGTGGTAATGAAATCCCTTAGCATATGCTTGTCTGAAAAGGCTCTTACTTCTCCTTTGCTTTTGAGGCTTGGTTAGATATGAAAATCTTGGTTGGAATTTCTTTTCTTCAAGATTGCTGAATATAGTCTCCCATTCTCTTCTGACTTGTAGGGTTTATGCTGAAAGATCCACTGTTAGGCTTATGGGATTCCCTTTGTAGGTGACCTGCCCCTTCTCTCTAGCTGGCTTTAATATTTTTTATTTCATTTCAGCCTTCGAGAAAATAATGACTATGCATTGAGGGGATGGAATTCTTGTATATTATTTTACAGGAGTTCTCTACATTTCCTGAATTTGAATGTTGGGCTCTTTAGCAGAGTTCTGAAAATTTTCATGGGTGATATCCTGAAATATGTTTTCCAAGTTACTTGCTTTCTCTCCCTGTCTCTCAGGGTCACCAGTGAGTTGTAGATCTGGTCTTTTTACACAATCCCAGATTTCTTGGAGGCATTGTTTACTGTCTTTATTGTTTTTCCTGTATTTTGTCTGACTGAGTTATTCCAGACAGCTGGTCCTCAAGCTCTGAGATTCTTTCCTCATTGGTCAATTTTGCTATTAATACTTCCAATTTTATTTTAAAATTCTTGAAGTGAGTTTTTCAGCACTCTTAGCTCAGTTTGACACTTTCTTACAATGGCCATTTCATCTTCCATCTCTTGTGTTATTTTATTGTGTTCTTTTGAATCCTTGGATTGGGTTTTGACTTTCTCTTGATTGTCGATGATATTTGTTCCTATCCATATTCTAAATTATATGTCTGTCATTTTAGCCATTTCAGCCTAGTTCAGAGCCATTGCTGGGGAACTAGTGTAGTCATTAGGAGGTAAGAAGATGCTCTGGCTTTTTGAGTTGTTAGAGTTCTTGCACTGGCTCTTTCTCATCTGTATGGGCTGAAGTTCCTTTGATATTTGAAGTTACTGTCCTTTGGATGGGTTTTTATTTTTTGTTTTGATCTTGTTTGTTGTCATTGGGGGTTTGCTATCGTATAAAATGGGTGCAGTTGACTGACTTTGTTTCTGATAGATTTTTGGGGGGCCAAGATTCAGCTTGGCACTCCTGGGCTGTGCACTCTGGGAGGCTGGTATAGGGCTCCCAGCTTTGTTCTCTGGACCATCAGGGTTGGGAACCTGCTTCACTGAAGGGGATGAGGTGTTCTCAGACCACTGGCAACAAAACTTCAAAGGATGGCCCCAGCCAATGAACTTTGTCAGGTAGTGACAGCAGGATCCATGCTTGTTCACTCATGCCAGAAGCAATGGCATCGCAGCATGGTGCGTAATTTGGTGGCTGGGTAGGAGTGCTGGCAGGCCCAGGGCTGCCATCCTCCATGCAGGCATTGGCAACAGCAGCAGTGTTGGTTTAGGGTGGGCGGGTGGGGACTCTAGTCTTCTTCTGTGCATTCATACCTGTGGTGGTGTTGGCCCCAGGGTGGGACACTGGTGGGCATATATATATATACATGTATACACACACACATATACATACACACACATACACATATTATTTTAACTATATATGAGCTATATATATATTTTAAATTCTTTTATGTTTTTTCTCTTTTTGAATCCTGTTTGGGGATTTTTTTTTTAGTTGACTGAAACCTTTCAAAATAAATTTTTGTGCATGGTTTCTCCGTTCACTTCCTTTTCTTAAAAATTGTTCTTTCATTTACTTTTATTCCACAGTATTCCTCCTTCCCCTTGCTATAATAAACACCAAGTGAAAAGATGTACACAAGGCTTCTAATGACTCAGACACCTTAAAGAACTCAGAATAAAGGTGCCACTTACCCCTTTTCTGGAGTCTTCTGCTTTCTTTGTGGAGTTTCAAGAGTCATGGTGATATGACTCCAATGAGTGGAGGAACACCAGGACTCTTGTCTCATGTGACATGGACACACACGGAGTGGTTTTAAGGAGAGGAGCGTTTAAGAGGCAAGAAAGAAGGTAGAAGAACGAAAGAAGAACCTCCCTTTTACAGAGACAGAGGGAGGGGGCTCCAAAGCCGAGAGAAGAGACTCTCATATGTGGTGGAAACTTGGCTGCTTATATAAGGAGGTTGCAGGAGGTGGTGTCTGATTTTCTGATTTGCATAGGGCTCAAGGGATTGGTTTGACTCAGCATGTCACTCATGTGGCCCACGAAAAAACTGGACCCCCCCCCCCAGCCTTTTAATATGCAAATACAGGGCACCATGATGTTCTACTCACATGGGGAATATGTGGGGGGTGGCCAGGTTGCCAGGAACATGTGGGACAACAGCAAGAAGAAGGTGGTGGGAATCTCCATGTTTGGGTGGACCCAGTTTCTAATGGCCTGCATTTGCATGTCAAAGTTTGCCACAGGGCTCTAAGAGTGGGCTTTCCTGCTCGACGAGAAACATTTCTGGAGCTGCTTTAAAAGAAATGAAAACTTTCCAAGGACCCCTTTTTCTCTCTATCTGCTTACAATAATTTCTTAGTAACTCCTAACACAATAGGTAGACAAAACTCTGCATTTTTTTTGCACTGTGGTACTTGATCTTTTCAGCTTTTGGAGGCACCAGAAATAACTTTCCATTATAAGAGAATTTGACCTTTGGTATTTATAATGACTAAGAAATGGGCTGATTACAGAGCAGGCTGATTGGCTTTGGGTTACTCCACAGCCCTGGGGAAATATCCTTATAATTATGTACATTGGAGGCATTACAGTCTCACCCCTTAATGTTTCCTTCTTTTTCTGGTCCCAGGGTTCAATGTAAAAATGAGATTTTTTAATTTTGCTGGATCTGTGTTTTGCCTCCCAGCTATGGCTGCTTCTGCTTTTCTTTTTTTTTTTTTTTTTCTGAGACAGGATGCTCTGTTGCCAGGATGGAGTGCAGTGGCGTGATCTTGGCTCACTGCAACCTCTGCCTCCCAGTTCAAGTGATTCTCCTGCCTCAGCCTCCTGAGTAGCTGGGATTACAGATGCGCGCCACCATGCCTGGCTAATTTTGTGTATTTCTTAGTAGAGACAGGGTTTCACCATGTTAGCCAGGATGGTCTCTAACTCCTGACCTCGTGATCCACCCGGCTTGGCCTCCCAAACTGGGATTACAGGCTTGAGCCATCATGCCTGGCCTCACATATTTAAATATTAGGTCCTAAAGACGGCATGCTGTCTTTCCCACATTTACTGAAGGGCTCCACCCTGAAACCAAGAATCTAATCAAGAAACAAGACTAAGTTAAAAAGCCAAAATACAACTTTGTAGCATTAGCTGACTACCCAAAAAGAAATTTATGTCTTTAAGGAAATCTCCTCTTGTAAGGGTGCTTACCTGTGTACATTAGGAACTCTTACCATTGTTTTAAATTTACAAATATGCTTTTGTTCAAGGTAATTTTTGTCAAGCCTCTGAGCCCAAGCGAAGTCATTGCATCCCCTGTGACCTGCACATATATGCCCAGATGGCCTGAAGTAACTGAAGAATCACGAAAGAAGTGAAAATGGACTGTTCCTGCCTTAACTGATGACATTCCACCACAAAAGAAGTGAAAATGGCCGGTCCTTGCCTTAAGCGATGACATTACCTTGTGAAATTCCTTTTCCTGGCTCATCCTGGCTCAAAATAGCTCCCCCACTGAGCACCTTGTGACCCCAACTCCTGCCCGCCAGAGAACAACCCCCCTTTGACTGTAATTTTCCTTTACCTACCCAAATCTTATGAAACAGCCCCACCCCTATCTTCCTTCGCTGACTCTCTTTTCAGACTCAGCCCGCCTGCACCCAGGTGATTAAAAAGATTTATTGTTCACACAAAGCCTGTTTGGTGGTCTGTTCACATGGACGCACATGACACTTTTTTTCGTTGTCTTAGTTGAACTTTTACTTACAGCATTTTTTTCCCCTTGGTTTGAACAAATGATGACGCAGTACTTAGGCTTAATTTCTAAGCCCTGTGATTTTTAAACACAAATTCTCTATCTTGTTTTACCAAAGTTGTCCCTTTAGAAATGCCAATTTAAGGTTGCCTAGCCAACAATTGCCTAGGGCAATGAGGCAGGTAATTGAAAGAAATTGATAGTCTAAAATGGGAGAGAAGAACTTAAAACACTGGCGACTAATGAACTTATAAATTTATAAGATCTGCTTCTATGTCTATATGTCTATGTGTTTATACATGTCATTTGAATGTGATGTTTTACTGCCAAAATATATGAAAGAACTCTAATTAATTGGCTTTAAAATAATAAGCACTTAAATATTTTAACAGAAAAATAAAAATTTTAACTCAAATGACTTTTAGTTTACACGACTTTACTAAACTTTAGTAAATAGAGATAATTTGTAAATTTTTGATAAAATAAACAGAATGTCTTCCATTGAATTTAGACGTTTCATTTGAATTATTCCAGCAGATCAGATATTGTCTCTGCTAGATGCTTTAAGGTATCAAACTTTGCTTCTATTTCCCTATACATTTAGGTGTTTACATATAAGCCACTGGGGGCCATGAGGAAGCCTCCCTTCAGGCATTGTCTTTTGTCCTGAGCTTTGCTCCTCATACATAATTAAAATGTCTAAACTTCTAGGTTTTTCACTAAAAATAAGAATTACTATGAGTTAACTTTATAATATGTGTACATAAAGCTAATGGATATAAAACATTTCTGTATACAAAGTGTATAAGGAAAGCAAGATGTGTTTGGTAAATAGAAGGGTTATGAGAAGGCGTGGAAATAGAGTTTTTGCTAAAGGGAAAGTAATTTTGTCTAGAAGTTTTAAGGTTGGATTTCTTTATAAGAGTTTATTAAAAATTAGCTTTAGTGTTAATAATACACTATACATAGGTAAAATTTGGTTTTCTCTTTTTGTCACGTGTGTCCGTGTGAAGAGACCACCAAACAGGATTTGTGTGAGCATTAAGGCTATTTATTTTACCTGGGTGCAGGTGGACTGAGTCCTAAAAGAGTCAGGGAAGAGAGAGAGGGGTGGGGCTGTTTTATAGGATGGGTAATGTTTTATTGGGTGGGTAATGGAAAATTACAGTCAAAGGGGGTTGTTCTTTGCGGGCAGTGGTGGGGGTCACAAGGTACTCAGTGGGGAAGCTTCTGAGTTAGGATAAGGAATTTCACAAGGTTAATGGCTCAGTTAAGATGGGGCAGGAACAAATCACAATGGTGGAATGTCATCAGTTAAGGCAGGAACCGGCCATTTTCACTTCTTCTGTGATTCTTTTTTTTTTGAGTCGGAGTTTTTTTGAGTCGGAGTCTCGCTCTGTCGCCCAGGCCAGAGTGCAGTGGCCGGATCTCAGCTCACTGCAAGCTCCGCCTCCTGAGTCTACGCCATTCTCCTGCCTCAGCCTCCCGAGTAGCTGGGACTACAGGCGCCCGCCACCTTGCCCGGCTAGTTTTTTGTATTTTTTTGGTAGAGACGGGGTTTCACCGTGTTAGCCAGGCTGGTCTCGATCTCCTGACCTCGTGATCCACCCGTCTCGGCCTCCCAAAGTGCTGGGATTACAGGCTTGAGCCACCGCGCCCGGCCTCTTCTGTGATTCTTACTAGCTTCAGGTCATCTCCATGTATACGTGCAGGTCACAGGGGATATGATGGCTTAGCTTGGGCTCAGAGGCCTGACACTTTTAAACAAGCTTTGTGTGTAATATTCAGAGAAAATAAAATATTTTTGTTTACCTTTTGAGTAAACTGAAAAAAAAAAACAGTAAGGGGAGAGAAGACAGATTCATTTGACTTCATGCCATCTTTATTAGCCTTTATTGTTTGGGAAAGATATTCTTCTGTTATAGAGTAAGGGTTTTTGCTTTTTAAAATCTTTGAATTATCATTTTGGCTAAATGGATGACTTACTTTACAGAGATCTATGATCTTATTTTGTCATATCAAGCATTTTAATGTTTGCCATTTGACAAACTTTCCAAAATCAAAATTTCAAGTTCTAAATTCAGTCTTTTTGACTTTATTAACTTTTTTAGATATTAGGTTCCCTGAAGTCTGAAAAAAGGACATATTTGGATTATTTGCTATGTTAAAAATCATAAAGAAAGCATTGTCAAATGTGCAACAATGTTTTCCTTTCTTTGGGTTCTATTTATAGAGATGTTATTAATATGTGTTTTATTATTGTATGAAGCTTCTATAATTCTGACATGTCTTAATATATGTTATAAGTAATAATTATCATGTTAAATTATTGTATGCCACAGAAATAAAAAAAATTTCTAATCAGTTATGTCTTTAACTGTTACTCTCCTAAGACTGTCATCCACAGATATTGTTTTATTTTGATTCTTCTCAAAAAACAGTTTACAATCTGCTCTAGTCCAAAATTTCCTTCCTTAATAAAATTAATTGAAAGGATGTTGACAAGTAGTCCTGAATGCAGGTTTCTGATAACTTTGGAAATCATACCATTGGACTACACAAATGAACAAACAAATAAACAAAAAACATCTTCCAAGATTGTAAAAGGCTGATGGTGTTCATGAGAATTGCTATCCTAATATCAAGCAGAACAAGAGCTCTGGAGCCTTGTACCTTGTCTACACAATTCCTTCACAGGATTCCTCATCTGCGATAAGCACAAAAATGTTGCTTTCTGACAGGCCCAGGAACCCCACGTTATCTTGAAGTTATCTTGAACCCCACGTTATCTTGAACCCCACAATATCTTCACGTTATCATGAAGAGAGAAATTCACTCAATCCCTTCAGGCATCTTGCAGACATAGGAATCCTCGGCTAGGCTCAAAAGGCTTTATAACCTGAGATTTCTTATGATAAAGGTTTCAGCAAAACCATTTTAAAAGGATCCTATAGGATAAATAATTATTCTTGGAGCACCTTATGCAAATAATCAGGCAAAGTAAAATGAGGCTAAAATGTATTTTGCAAATAAATTGGTCTTACTATGATGTTGTCTTTGATAACAATGGGGGACTGGAGAGAGAAAAAAATATGTTTCAAAAGAAACTATAGTACACCTGTTACTAGATTCTGGCGTTGTCCCTTGTTTTTCAGTTTTTATTATTTGTCTACAGTTTAACTAGACTGGATCCTGAATACTATCTACAAGTCTGCAAAGTAATGTTTCCAAAAATTTATTTTCTCCCTTTTTCTGACTTGGAATCACTAGAAATTATAACTGCTTTTCTTCCCTTTTCTTTTCTTTTCTTTTTTGAGACGGAGTCTCTCTCTGTCGCCCAGGCTAGAGTGCAGTGGCCGGATCTCAGCTCACTGCAAGCTCCGCCTCCCGGGTTTACGCCATTCACCTGCCTCAGCCTCCCGAGTAGTTGGGACTATAGGCGCCCGCCACCTCGCCCAGTTTTTTTGTATTTTTTAGTAGAGACGGGGTTTCACCATGTTAGCCAGGATGAAAGCCCTGTAAACTGAAGCTAGACAACTTATTTATATGTATAAATGCACACACACGTATATACACGCACACCCCATATTCATGCCTGCCTCCTGTTGTATGGACATCTCAGTACTATAGCCTGAATCAGTTGACCAAGATTGCTTTCCCTTTTGTTGCTATAATCTGGCTTTGGTCCCCCTCTTTTTCCCTCCTTTTACTCCATGACCTCCTAGAATGAGCTTTCCTAACAATGTGGGACCTATCCTTCTAGGAATAAAGCATCATATTGACAAGGGAGCAGATCAAGTCTGTGACCAGAAACTCATTTTCTTTTACAATACTTTCCCCAAAATATTTTGAACAATAGGGGGGATATGTAAAAGAAAAATAAAATCTCAGAACCCCAAACCCACTATGCAAAAGGAAAAGTTAGGGTTGGTAAGGAGGTCATGCAAAAACTGATTTCTTTTTGTGACCAAAGAGATGCAATTTCACATGCTTACTTTATATTATGTAAAATGTAAATTTATGGAGTACAATCCGAATGCATAATTGACTGTTTCTCCACTCCTTCTTTTTACATGTAAAATGTAGATTCAGTGAGTGTGAATCAAAGCCTCATAAGAATCAAAGCCTCAAGAACCACTTGCCTTGTGGTTACACAAGAATGTAACCACTTTCCAAAGAAGGTTTTGAAAATATTAATATTTAAAGACAAAAGAGTGAGCAGAGCTTTGCTTTTCTTTCCTCTTTCTCTTCCTGCTCACTCTCTTGTCTTTAAATATTGAAGTCCTCAAAACATTCTTTGGAAAAAGTGCAAGTCTCAGACTGTAACTTGCTTTTTTTTTTTTTTCCCCCTGTGTGCATCCTCAACCTTGGCAAAATAAACCCTAAAACGATTGAGAATTTTCTCAGTCATTTTTGGTTTTGGTTTACAATTTACAATCTTCTGTTTAGTTCAGTTCATTATTCAAAGTGGATACAAAAATCTCCAACTATTTTCCCCTTTAATTCTGTTTTTGCTTTATACATGTTGGGGTGTATTTTTAGATGTACATAGGTTTAAGATAGTAGTCACGTTTTTATGACAGATTAGCCTATTCATCATTGCAAAATAATTTCTAGAAATAATTTTTATCTTGAAGCCTATTTTATCTTTCCATAACTGTATTCATGGTCTACCATTTTTATTCTTTTATTTTCTAACTATTTGTGTATTTTAAACCTTGATGTGTCTCTTGTATACAGCACTTAGTTGGATCCTGTTTTGTGTCTGTTTTTCTAATATCTACTTTTTTTTTTTTTTTTTTCCAGAAGCACTGTTTCACTCTGTCTCCCATGCTGGGGTGCAGTGGCATGATAATAGCTCACTGTGGCCTTGAACTCCTGGGCTCAAGTGATCCTCCTGCCTAATCCTACAGATATGCACCACCACCCCTGGCTAATTTTTAAACAAAGGTTTTTGTAGAGATGGATTTCACCATGTTGTCCAGACTGGTCTCCTGGCCTCATGTGATTCTTTCACCTCAACCTCCGAAGTGCTATAAGATTACAGGCATGAGCCAGTGCTCCCAGCCTCAACCAATATCTACCTTTAGATCACGGTGTTGAATCCATCTAAATTTAATGTAGTAACTGATTTGTTAGAGTTTGAATCTGACTTTTGTTGTTTTCTATGTCTTATGTCTTCTTATTTTTTTATCATTCCATTACTATATTCTTTTGTGTTAAATAGATATTTTCTCCAAGTTAACTATATTGTTTCATTTTAATACATTTTCTCAGCTATTTCTTTAGTGGTTTTTCTAGGGGATTACAATTAACATTCTAATTCATAACAATCTAGGTGAGATTAATACAATCTTAATTTTAACAGTATCTCCAAACTTTACTCTTGGATAGCTCTGGACCCTCCGTCTTTCTTTATTGTTGCCATACAAATTATAGCTGTATATATTAGATGTCTATACAAGTCTATAAAGTGTGCATCTGTACACATTTATAATTATTGCTTCATGCAATTTTATTTTAATAAGTTAGCAGAAAAATAGTTATTAAACAAAAATATATGAATACTGTCTTTTATATTTATTCATATAGTTACCTTTACCAATGATCTCTATGTTTTCATGTGGATTCAAGTTACTGCCTAGTTGTCCTTTTATTTTAGTCTGAAGGACTCTCTATAGCATTTATTGTAAGACAAATCTGCTAATAATGAATCTGTTATGCCCAGACCGTTTATTCCCCGAAGAAGACCACCAGAGTCCAGAGTCAAAGCTAAGCAGCAAGGATCTTTATTACAGGTTCGAACCTGGAACCCTCCCTCGCTTGCGAAACGAGACGGGCAGGAGAGCTCCCCCACTGAGCTCCGAGCAGTGTTATATAGTCTAAGGAAAGTGGGCATAGAGTTATTATACAAATCAGATATATGATTGGCTAGTGTTTGATCAAGGCGATTTGGCCAACTATGATTGGTTCCCGCCATTTCTGATATTTCGGTTCAACCTTTGAGGCGGGAGAGCAGGTTTATGGCAGCAAGAGTTTATCTTACTTAAACACGTCTTGTGACCTTGCCTCAGAACTTACAAAATCTCTGGTATGTGCAAAACAAAATCTCTGGTACGTGCAGAAAAACAGGTGCTCACAGAACTTACGAAATCTCTGGTATGTGCAAAGATTAGAGAGCAGAACAAAGGTGTAGCGGGGGGGGCGGGTACACATCTATCTTTGTGTCCTTTCAAATCCTTTTGGTTTATATTTAACTTGGATTGTTAATCCTGGTAGTGGGATTGCTAGATCAATTGGCAGGTCTACTTTAATTCTTTGAGAAATCTCTGTACTATTCTCCATAGTGTTTGTATTAATTTACATTTTTACCAGGAGTGTATAAGTGTTTCCTTTGTAGCACATCCATGTCAGCATCTAGAGTTTTTCAATTTTGTAATTATGGCCATTCTTGCAGGAATTAGATTGTATCTCATTGTGGTTTTAATTTGCATTTCCCTCATTATTAGTGATATTGAGCATTTTTCATGTTTGTTGGCCATTTGTATATCTTCTTTTGAAAAGTGTCTATTTATACAATTTGATTACTTTTTGATGGGATTGTTTGTTTTCTTCTTACTGATTTGTTTGAGTTCTTTGTAGACTCTGGATATTAGTCTTTTGTTAGATGAATAGTTTGCAAATATTTTCCCCAATTTTGTGGGTTATCTGTTTACTCTGATGATTATTTCTTTTGCTGTGCCAAAGCTTTTTCGTTTAATTAGGTCCCATTTATTTATTTTTGTTTTTGTTGCCTTTTCTTCTGGAGTATTAATCGTAAGTTCTTTGCCTAACCCAAAGTTCAGAAGAGTTTTTTTTTTTTTCTAGGTTTTCTTCTAGAATTTTTATGGCATCGAGTCTCAGATTTAAGTCTTTAATCCATCTTGAGTTGATTTTTGTATATAGTGAGGCATAGGGATACAGTTTCTTTCTTCTACAAGTGACTGTCCAGTTTTTCCAGCACCATTTATTGAATTATTTCCCCAATCTATTTATATTTTGTCGAAGGTCAGTTGGTTATAAGTATTTGGCTTAATTTCTGGGTTATCTATCTATCCTGTTCCATTGGTTTATGTATTTAATTTGATACCAGTATCACGCTGTTTTGTCTATGATAGCCTTGTAGTATAATTTGAAGTCAAGTAATGTGATACCTCCATATTTGTTCTTTTTACTTAGGATTGCTTTGGCTATTCAGGCTCTTTTTTTGGTTCCATATGAATTTTAGAATTGTTTTCCGTAATTCTGTGAAAAATGATGTTAGTATTTTCATGGGAATTGCATTGAATCAGTAGATTGCTTTGGGCAGTGTGGTCATTTTCATGATATTGATGATCATATTATTATAGGAATTATTAAGAAATTATTTTAGGCAGATAGGATAAGTGGTCCTTGGTAAGGTTTTTTTCTTTAAATAAAAGCAGCTCCAGAAACGTTTCTCGTTTAGCAAAAAAACGGCTTGAAGGGTCAGGCCAGCAAGCTTTGATATGCAAATGCTGGCTATTAGAAGCTGGATCCATCCAATATGGCAAGTCCCACCTTCTTCTCCTTGTCACCACATGTGCCAATCATCATGGCCACCCCCAGAGGTCTCCACTGTGAAGAAAATCATGGCGGCCTGTATTTGCATATTGAAAGACTAGGGTGGGAGAGCCAGTTTTTTTGCAGGCTACGTGAATGACATACCAAGTCAGACCAATCCCCCGGGCCCTATACAAATCAGACACCACCTCCTCCAGCCTCCTAATACAACAGACTGTTTTCCACCACACTCGGGGTTTCCTCTCTCTGCTTGGAGCCACCCCCACCCTTCCCTTACTCCCTATCTCTGTACCTGGGAGTTTCTTCTTTCTTTCCTGCCTGTTAAACTCTCTGCTCCTTAAAACCACTCCACATGTGTCCATGTTGTTTTGTCTAAATTGGCGTGAGACAAAGGACTCCAGTGTTCCTCCGTTCACTGGAGCCATATCATTATTTTGTATTATTTCAATGCACTACTATAGGCAGCCCATCCCTCAAGTTTCCCTCTTAAGTTTTTTGGTCAGCTTTTCCTTTGCCCCAGCTGTTATTCCATATTAAGCAGCTACAATGTACAATAGGTGCTGAGCTGATTGTTTTTGTCAAATACCCCTAGGGAAAAAGCCATTTGCACTGAGCAAGCTCTGTTTCAGATCAAGTAAAGTCATAGGTGGGAATTTCCAAGATAATGTTGGATAGTTTAAATAATGACAATACTCTGAGAATAATTTTTGAGGACTTCTAAACCCTTTATGCCTCCTCTGAGGCCCCCCACCCCTGCCCGCCAGAGGACAACCCCTTTGACTGTAATTTTTCTTTACCTACCCAAATCCTATAAAACAACCCCACCACTATCTCCCTTCGCTGACTCTTTTCGGACTCAACCCGCCTGCACCCAGGTGATTAAAAAGCTTTATTGCTCACACAAAGCCTGTTTGGTGGTCTCTTCACAAGGACATGGCGTGAAAAATCATAAGGAATGTTTTGACTCTCTGATAAACATACGGAAATGAACATTTTGTAGGAAACCGTAAACATGAGTCATACAAATAAAAAGCAAACTAGTTCTATTTACTGTCGTCAGAGTATGTAGATTGATATTTTATTGCATTGGAAGCTTCATCTGCCATTTTTAAAGTAATCATTTCAACCAGGAGAATGGTATATCCTGACTGAAAACCTCCCGGGACCATATTGTGTAGGCAGATGATTTTTTCCAAAGACATAGAAAGGAAAGTGCTGTAAAGACAAAATGTATAACTTTGACTATAGTGGCTAAGGCTGTGTATCTATGTTTTCTACATTGACCACATGGTTGGTTTGAGTCATAGGTGTACTGAGTCAAATGCAATTGAATGATAAAATCAAGGAGCACTTTGTATCCAGAAGTACAACAGAACATATCAAATATTAAATTGATGCTTAAAATAGGAAATATCTTTGTTTATCCAGATGTTAATACCAAAAAGTACAGTTGCCCCATGCTTCACGATGAATATCCTGAAAGGAAGAACCATGGGAGATAAAAAATGAATACCATAGTCTCTGACCTGTGTGTCTGCAGTTGAATTTTATATATATAAGCCTTATAAATAAAATGTTTTACCTGCAAACAAAGTGATTGTAAAATAATATGATTACACAATAATTACACAAGGTGATAAAAGGAAAAATTCTAATAAGGTGGCTAAGGAGCCGTATGATAAGCCAGTTGTAGGAAATATACTTCTCAATCTTGCTTTGGATGTTGGAACGGTTTTTAAGTGTCCTGGTTTTAGGAAAACTCACCTTCTACCTTTCTTCAAAACTTCAGAATTCATTTGCAACCAAATAAGGATGTAACTCTGACGCATCTGTTTCCTATACACGTTTCTCTTCATTTCACCACAGAACTGTGTAATTTATAGGAAGTCAATTTAACTTCTTTTCTTAGAAACAAGAAGTTACAAATTTCAAGGGTATTTTTGGAGGTATTGGCGGTTTACAATTTCATTCAAGGTTATTGTCATAGTTTGTTACACTTATTAGCATAAGAAAAGCCTAATACAAAATATGTCAAACCAGCAAATAAATGAATTAATTTAAGAGAAGATAAAATGAGAACATTAATAAGAAGAATAAATATAGAACCCAATCTACCTTAAATTTCAGTGAAGCAACAAATTGTTTTTCTTAAAATATCTGTGTCTATATGAGCAGTAAGTGGGCTGGGATTGTAAAATCCTGTTAGTAACAGTCGAATCACCTTGGTATGATGACAACGATGAAATTACTGTCTCTTGTCACAGCTGTGTGATTTGACCAATATAATTTGGCTTATATAATTCCCCAGCAATTAAATCCACTTTCTTGATTACACTATACCTGCATCTGAATAGGTCTGTTAAGGTGGGAAAACAACAAAATCATGCTGAAATGTCTCATTTAAAAAATATATCCCACTTGAAACAGGCTTTTGTAGTTAGTACTCCACCTTAAATTATTCCTGTCAAGACCACCAATGACCTTCATTTTACAAAATGAATGACTGTTTCTCTGTTTTCATCTTGATTTCCATTTCTTTCTCTTTCTCTTTCTCTCTTTCAGTTTGGCTCACATGAAACAACTTCTATGTCACTAGTCATTTCTCTGAAGAATCCTTTTTCACCCCTTTGTTTTCTTCTACTTACTCTACACAAGCTTCCTAGATTATCTCATCTAGTCCACAGCATTAATGTCTTCCATATTCTTACAACCTGTTTTTCAGCTTTCACCTCCTTTTCGCACTCCATATTTGTCTGGCGACTGCTGAGTCACTCTCTCTACTTCAGTGTCAAATTGACATTTTGACTTTAAAATGTAAAAAACTCATCTTCTATTTTTGCCTTTCATACCAACTTATTCTTCAGCTTTTCATATCTCAATGGTAGTTTTATCACATTCACACATATCAAAAACTCTTGAGTCAACTTTGTCCTCTCTCTCCTAAACACAGCATCTAACCCTCAGTGAGCAATGCACACAGAATCATACATCCACTGCGACCACTGTATTTCACATTTTGCACTAACACCAACAATCGCCTGGTATTGTTAACAGTGTTTTAATTGTGATCTTTCTGCTTCTGTCTTGAAGCAATTGTAAACAACTCCCCAGCCCCCTGTATTTATGCCTGGACCCTGCTTTGTTACTTCAAGGCACTTTTCCATCAACCAAATTATTGGTATAAGATTGTTCTGTTTACTGCCTCTCTCTCTTCATTTGAATGTGAACAGCATAAGGGCATCAGTTTTGTTGTACTAATTTCTATATCCCTAGTGCCTAGAACATTGCCAAGTGATAGCAGATGTTCAATAATTATTTGTTTAATGAATACAGACATCAATGTGTACATATGATAGTGAGTGAGAGTGGGTTGAGCGAGGGCGGTTATATTAAAAGATGTGGTCAGGGAGGACTTCTCTGAATAATCCAGATGTCTTCTAGATTTCTCATTTGTAAGTATAATAGTGCTCCTGAGAGAATAAGGCACTGCAGAAGTGACATGCAGATACCAAGTCCAAGAAGTCGGAAGCAGAAGCCTTCTTACCTTGGGGTACCATATATTCCCTTTAGTTTTGCCCTGCTTTGAAAGGTACCATGACTCTGTACCTCTCAAAATTTCATTTCCAATGGTCCAATATATACTCAGCTTGAGCTTGCTGAAAAATCTCCAGCTCTTTTTTTTTCTGGGCAGGTAATATTGGTAGCATCCTGGCCAGGAGGTCTAGGCTGAGAAATAGAACTTTTTCAAATTGTGTATTGTATTGATTCCTCTTGTTGCATCAGTTAACCACCAAACATTTATCATGATTTAAGTTTATATCCTCAAGACTTTTCATATCTTTTCTATAGGAGAATGGTGGAAATCAAGGAGCAGTAGTATGTCAACCACTGGAATACTGTGAAGATGAACACATTGGCTTTTACATGGATTTTAGGAAGAACCACATGATTGACAGTGTCAGTCCACATCCCTTTTGATTATCCACAAATTAAAAATTAAGCTGAGATCTGAATGGTGATTACATTTGTCTGGGAAGACACTACCATTGTTGTTTTAGTTGTCATTATTTAATATCTGACATTTAAAGACCCCACCATTTTCTCCTTTGGGAGGAAAAAAAAATCTTGGCTTTTCTGCTGTAATGGTTCTTCTGGATAAGTCTCAGAATCATTTTTTTCTGATTTTGTCAAGGTATTAAATAATTACTGATATGTTGCTATATTATATATTTAATTTTCAGTTTTCTTCTTACTGGGCTTCTCAGAAAAATTTGACATAATTGATCTTTACTTTTCCTTTATCTACTTCCTTCCTTTGGTTGCTAGAGAAGTAGTATCAATAATACCATTGATATCAACATCACCATCTTTACCACTTCTAATGCTTCTGCTGACTCTACCACTATCAGTCTCTTCCTGTGAATTATGCGTAAGGGTTGTTCTTTGTTTCATATTAACTTTCTTAGGTGTTTTCTTTAAAGTAGTCACAATTGTAACTATAATATTTAGTTTCCCATGTAATCTGATTTGACAGTGGAGGATTTATGATGAATTATTTTCATGAGACTGCATTGAAATTTTATACTCTCTGGTTAGAGATCTTTTGTTAATTTCTTTCCATAAATGTGTGTGTGTGTGTGTGTGTGTGTGTGTGTGAGAATTTCATTTTAAAGAAAAAAATGAGAAAAAATTTATATCCAGGACACAGAATAAATTGAAAATAGACATACTTTTTTGGTTTGTTTATTTTCATTGCTCATTTTATTCAATTCAAAACAATATAAAACATTCAGATATTCTTTGAGCTGGTTTCAGGATTTTAGATCTCTGTGAATAATTTCCTTTCTTCTTTCTTTTACGAGTATTCCAACCACATTTTTTGGGGGAGCAGACATATTCATTTTGCCATTGAAATTATGGCAAAAACCGCAATGACTTTTGCACCAATCTAATACATGCTTTCGTTTACAATTAGGTAGCTTTCAAAAGGCAGGGGCCAGTGATCAGCCTTTTATGCATCTAATCTTGGGTAACAAGGACTGGCTGTAATGAGCTGTAATGATAACTCCGTTATAACTTGAGCTAAAGGATGTGTTGCATATTGTTTTCTTAGTAAATGTTAAACAGGAGGTAAGCATCATTTAGGACAAAGAACTCTCAGAAAAAAAAATAAACATCACATTGAATGTTTACATAAATCTTAGTGGAATTTACTTTGGCACAATGCCTAACAGACTAAGTTATGACTCTGTTTTTTATTCCTTAAAGAAACAAAGAAAAGAAATGAATTTACAGTAATGTTGGAGTTTTCAAGACTATTGAAGATTTGGGATAGAGTGTGCTAGAACAGATTGACACTGACAGTTTTCAAGTTCCTTTTGCAAGTTATTTTACTTTGTATTTTAAAGAGGCAATATGTTTATAAAGCAATCAAATTAGCCTATTTGTGGCATATAAACTTTTTATATAATAAAGCTGAAAAAAGAAACTCTATTTACCAGCTTGAGGGCAATTGACTCTAATACAAGAGGGTTTCTAATCATTAACATATATGTTTATTTGCATTCATAAACTTGAAATGCATATTCAATTGTCTTATTTGGTATTTAATGGAGGATATCCTAAATCAAAATTACTTTAATTTATATAATTCTAATCATTTCAATGTTTTTGGAGGGGGAGATAATGCTAAAAACTAAATTTTAAAAGATGAAACTGTTCATTATTCCTGCTGTATAACAGACGGTGAATGCAGGCAGATAATAATAGGTAGTGTGGCAATACTAAGCACAATGACCAGATCAGGACAGATGCTTAGAAATATTTTTTAAAAATAATTAGAGTAATTGTTTTGTGTGACTCGAAAAAAGAATCACGTTAAATAATAGGGGGCACTGGGCCAGCGAATTAAAGCACATCACTTGATTTTGTGTTTCAAATAACTGCGTAGGAGTCAATGAGCTTCTCGGGCCAATTTCTGACACAAGGCCTCCACCTCGCAGTCTTCCTGTTCTGCGTTCCTGCAAGGGCTCTTGTGCGTAGACCTTCAGTTTGTTTAGGAACTGTTGCCCTCTAGTGGTGGTGTGAGGCCTTAAGGAAACACCAGTAGTTTCTCCATGTACCACAGAAGGCTGCAATCATGCAGCCTTGGTTTGGTAGACTTTGGAATCAAAGAGCTTCAGGCAAGAGTTGGCAGAGTGCAATATTAAAAATACAGTTAGCTAAGTCTTAGTAACTCTCCATATGTATAATATGAGTAAGTAGACAAGTGATGCTAGAAAGACCTCATATTCTTGGTGTTAAAAGAGTCATCACATTAATGGTTTTGGAAGACAATGAAGATATCATGTATATGATTTTCACTGTGATGTATGCCACAGAATGCTATAATGTCTACATGAAAGCAGTGCTACCTCAGGTTGGGTGCCATTAATTAGGAGAGAGATAATTTTCTATATGCCAGAATGTTTTACATTTCATTCCCTCTTACTCCACATTTTATAAATGCTTTGGTTAATATATTCAATGTATAGATGATATACAACTTGGATATCTAATACACTGAGTAATAGAATCATAAACTCCAAACATTCTGCATTTTGGAGAAAACTGAGAGTTTAGCAAGATGAATATTTTAAGTGTATTAAAATTTAAACTGAAGAAGTTAACAGGATGGGGAGAATTGCCTTTATTTGTAGATGTATACAAGAGCACTAGAGGAAATTCGGTGACCAACAAGCTCAATATAAGACAAGATTGTGTGAAGTAATGAATCTTAGGTAAAATCAATACAAGTATATCTAAAAAGAAAGGGTGAAATTTTTTTCCTCCATTCCTGGCCCACTTCTTTGAAGTAATCTTTATATGATTGTTTCAAACCATCTTAACTTTCTCTTTGTTTTCCCCTGCATGCATGCACATATGTAAATGCCTATTTTTAAGAGTCCAGAAGAGAAAAAACAGGAAATTGAATTAGTTGAAACCGTAGTTTAAGTACTATTTCCAGGAACTAAAGCTACTTAGCCAGAATCAGGAAAAGGGCTGCTGGGAATAAGTTTGTTAACTTAAATTGTTCCAACAGCTGTCGTATTAAGATGGTACACTTGGTTTACCAGCTCCAGAAGGCAGAATTGATACAAATTCTTGAAAGAACCATCCGTATACCCCAGTTAATCTTGATTATGTCATGAGATTTTGTGTCGTATTCAAAGATAAATTGTTATTATTGTTTGAAAAAAATGGTTACTTGGATTTAAACTTAGGTTAAGAAAATTGATTTAAAAAATAAGTTCCACTTTCAAAAGTTGTTATTCTATTGATAAATCTATTTATTTATTTATTTTACTTTTAATTTTTTTTTAAAATTATACTTTAAGTTCTAGGGTACATGTGCATAATGTGTAGGTTTGTTCCATAGGTATACATGTGCCATGTTGGTGTGCTGCACCCATTAACTTGTCATTTACATTAGGTCTATCTCCTAATGCTATCCCTCCCCCTGCCCCCACCCCACAACAGGCCCTGGTGTGTGATGTTCCCCAACCTGTGTCCAAGTATTCTCATTATTCAGTTCCCACCTATGAGTGAGAACATGTGCTGTTTGGTTTTTTGTCCTTGTGATAGTTTGCTGAGAATGATGGTTTCCAGCTTCATGCATGTCCCTACAAAAGATATGAACTCATCCTTTTTTATGGCTGCATAGTATTCCATGGTGTATATATGCCACATTTTCTTAATCCAGTCTATCATAGATGGACATTTGGGTTGGTTCCAAGTCTTTGCTATTGTGAATAGTGCTGCAATAAACATATGTGTGCATATGTCTTTATAGCAGCGTGATTTATAATCCTTGGGGTGTATACCCAGTAATGGGATGGTTGGATCAAATGGTATTTCTAGTTCTAGATCCTTGAGGAATTGCCACACTGTCTTCCACAATGGTTGAACTAGTTTACAGTCCCACCAACAGTGTAAAAGTGTTCCTATTTCTCCACATTCTCTCCAGCACCTGTTGTTTCCTGACTTTTTAATGATCACCATTCTAACTGGTGTGAGATGGTATCTCATTGTGGTTTTGATTTGCATTTCTCTGATGCAAAAAAAAAATGCTGCTTTATTTGATGTAAAAGTACTGTTTTGAAAATATTGACTGTACCTACGGATTAATGTAAGTATCAAACAAAATTACCCCATGAATAAATCAAATATTTATTTACCTGAAGTATACGAAAGGAGAATGACATAAAGATCAATTAGCAAGGTTGATAAATCAGCAAGAAACAAGCTTCTCAGTCCTAAATTTCATCATTAAATCATTGAAACTCAGAGTTGTGAATGACAACATCTGAACAGTGAGTGTCAACATAGATTTTCTATAGGCACGAGGGTTTTTATCTAGGAACAATTCTGTTTGTAGGTCATCCTTGATATATTCAAGGAACAATTATTTTTGGAATTATACAATATAACTTGATGTTCTCATAGTCAAATGTGAATGCATTTCTCACACTTTATCTGAATCCTCCCAAATTAACAACATGGTCCAAGTGTATTCCCAAAATCAGAGTTTCTGAGCCGGAATGGAAGTCAAGCTCCCAGAAATCACAGGTAGCTGTGTTAATAAGTGGTTAGAATAACTAGGGCTTATCTTTTGTGTGTCCTTTGATAAATTTAAACAAATTAAATTCCTCTCCAAAACAGGTCTGACTCACAAACTTAATGACTATATGCTTAAATTTTCACCTATAGTTTCATGAAATGTTTGTTTTAAAAGATTTTTGAAGTCTAAAATAGACTCCCAGAACAGTGTCTGATATGTATTAAGTCCTCAGAAAATAATTCATAAGTATTGAATGACTGGTACAATATTAAAATGTGGTAATTCCTGCTGTTTACTTTTATCTGAGGGCACAAAGGTCAAGAACAATTCTATTGGTGCTAGACCTCCTAACAGGACATGCTAACAAGCTTGCAAAAGTGTTTTTTTCAAATTTTGGTCTATCAACTGCTTTCAGAGCACATTAAGAGCTTATGAGTTTTCAGAGATTAGGAAGTGAGAATTTTTTTAATGAAGTGACTCGCCAGTGAACTTCCCATTTCCCAACATCTTTCTGTGTCAATAAGCAAAATAACTTCTCTTTTACCTTAAGCCAAGTTCGGATTCTGACATGTATCGGCAAGTGTCCTCTGGGAGTTGGGGGTTGCAGAGGTGAACACTTCCAGTATGTGAGGTTGTGAGAACTACACATAACCACAGAGTAAAAGTGGATGTGTAGATTAAGCCACACTTCCAGCAATGGTGAGGCTGAAAGGAGTGGTTCCTATGGGCTGAATGTGGATCTCATACAAAGCAGCCAGTTGGGAACCATCCTAAAATAGACTTCACCTAGGAGTGAAGTCAACAGGCAAGTCAGCCTCAGTGAAAAGAAGCTGGAAGTATAGAGTAGAAAGCAAAAAAAAAAAAAAAAAAAAAAGGACCTTGGGAGTTGTGTGGGGTGAGGTGCAGTGATTTGTAAGCAGGATTGCCAAAGGAGATATCACACTTCTGACAGCTGCAGAGTACCCCAGGAGCAGAATTTCTGAAAAACCCATAGAAGCAGTCCAAAAAAAAAAAAAAAAAGAGAGAGAAATTTGGAGTGTCAGCATACAGATGAAAACTGTCCAGGCTGGTAGCATCTTTCTTCCGTGTTTATTTCTATTTCCTTTGTTTCACCTTCACTCATTCTGGGAATCAGGGTTGGGGAATGGAAAGAGATACTAGAGAGGGAAGGAGCTCATGTAGATCCCCATTGTACTCACTTGCTCCCTTACTGGTCCCAAACTAAGCGTATCCAATCCAAGCTGAGAGAGAGGAAAAGTTGTAAGTTAGATAAAAGCTGGACTTAAGATATTAGGTGTAATTGGATCTTTTATTATCTTCATTATCAAAAGACCATGAGATCCACAAAGGAAGGAAAGGAGAAGACTTTATTCTCAGAGGGAAAAACAACCCTAGAATTAGGGAAATGCAGTTTTTGGGAAAATCCAAAAGTGCACTCTCTAAAGAAGTGGGAGGAGGCTGGCATACATGTCTTATACAGTCAGTTTTGCATACCTACTGAGCAGGGTTGGGAAAATCCTGTGACTATTTATGAATGTTCATGAAGGAAGTCAAGCACTTGTGCATTGGGTAACAGATGTAACATGCACCCCATGGTCACTTTGGGATGGTGTTTTAACATTAAATCGGGTGGAATTTGGCTCTTTACCTTAAAAGGTGAACTATAGGGCACAAAAATAGCTTGTGCATAATCTCCACCAGTTGTCTGTAACTGGCTTAAGGGCTGTGGCCATTTATCAGTAAAGATTGTTTATAAGATTGGGTCCTTTTTCCAATCTGAGTTATGGTAGGACAGTCTGACTCATGGCAGGACAGCAAGGCTGGGGAAGAAGGTTGTCCGCTGGCATCAGGCAATCTATCAAGGTATTTTGGAAATTTCCCAGCTGTAGTTGTTTTGGCAATGCTTTTCAGCATTTCCTTCCCGTTTAATGATGGGAAGGAAACCTTATGGCAGTTCATAACCCTGGGATACCTGACTAGTCCTTCACCCTGCTAGCTATCGGATTCTGGTTTCTCATTTGTTTGTCTGTTTCTATTATTTTCCCCACAGGGAGTCTGTTTCATGTTCCTTGGGGGCATATTTTATTACCCGAAAAGAGAGGATAATATTTATTACCTTAGAGAGAATGGAAAATTTATGGGAATTGCCTATGATGTGGGAAGAAATCCGTCTGACTTCCTAATAAGCAGGGGCAGGGCAGTTTTGAGACAGAATATTGTTGCTGCTTTCTCTTTTAATGCAGTTTGACCCTACTTGTCGAATCAATGAGTTACCTATTCATTTAATTTTGTAATGTTGTTTAAGCATTTCAAATGCTTGTACACTTGGAGGCTATGAGAGCATTCACCATCAAGGGGTAAAACTTCCATGGGGGATGGGCTGATCACAGAACGGGTGGTCAGCCACTGGGTTGCCCACTGGGCTTGGGGGAATGTCCTGGCAGCAAAGTGCACTGTGGAAACCTGCTGCCAGTGTCATGGCATTCCCTCTTTTATGTCTTAACTGACATATACATCTAACCAAAAGTTCCTTCCTGAAAACTTTGTAGGATTTTAAAATTAATTCTTTTAGAGACAGGGACTCTCTGTAGCCAGGCTGGAGTGCAGTGGCGTGATCAGGGCTCACTGCAACTTCTAACTCCTGCGTGCAGGTGATCCTCCCACCTCAGCCTCCCCAGTAGCTGGGACTGCAGCCAGCCCAGGCCCCCACGCCCAGCCGGGATTTTAAAAAATAGAATAACAAATTTGCAACGTGGCAATTTCGACTCTTTTTACACATTTCATGGTACCGAGGAAGAAAACATTGTTTCCGAGAGAGGCTCCAGGATGGCTGACTAGAGGCCCTCAGTACTTCCCTCCACAAAAAATAACCAAAACAGTCAGTAGAAAATCACACTTGGAATATAGCATCTAAAAGAACACACTGGAATTAAGCAGAGAAGCGATAGGAAGGCTCTGAGGCAGGAAAGAGACAGAAGGGAGGCAAGTAGCCCAGCGGAAATCGTCTGGGAGCCCAGAGACCTTCTATTGCAGAGAAAGTGTGCCCACATTCCCATGGCAGGCTCCTGCAGTCCTAGTCATGGCAGAGCCCTGGGGGCCCCGAGATGAGGATGGAGAGCTGCCTGGAGCCTGCACAACAGCACTGTTGCAGGACGGAGCGCAGGCTAGGTCCCACACACCTCCTGGACCAGGCCATTTGGAGCCCAGCCCCCACAAGACTTCATCCTGCCTTGGATCTCAACAGCTTCCGCATCTCCACATCCCTGGAACCCCGCAGACATCCTTCACTTCCCCCATAACACCCCACACACCTGGAGGGCTGTAGTGGCACAAGGCTGATAGGTGCCGCCGTGTGGCTGGGTCCCTGGCGCTCTAGCCCCAAAGGTGTTCTACACCCCGGGGAATCGGCACTGCAGTGCACTGGGGAGGCTGCCTCCAGTCAAAGGGAGTCAAAACACAAGCTCCTCAGAGCCTGACAGCCACTTGAGTGAGGTCACTGCCACTAACAGCTACCCCGACTCCCAATAGCGAAGCCACTGCGCACTGACAGGCTTTCTCCACCCACTGCCATCTCCACAGCCTGGGCTGCCACCACCCAAGTACGCCGCTGGGGGGGGCCTGGGGATTGCCCACGCTGCCAACCACAGCCTGAGCCCTGCGCACAACATAGGGGATTGGGTTGTCTGAGGATAGGACCACACCACCAAGCGCAGCCTCTCCCAGTGCCTTAGCACACTGCCCAGCGACCTGGAGATCCATGACCCTGTCCCACCTGTAGCTCCGCGTATGCTCCTGCACCATCAGGAGGCCTAAAGACCCAGCCTGGCTGCCAGCAAGCCCCCCGGAGGCCTGGGAATCGCCCCGCCTCACCTACCATAGCCTGTGTGCACCATCAGGAGGCCTGGGGTTGGACCCGCAAAGCCTGGCACCGCCCACAAGTGCCCAAGTGCATCATTCAGTGGCCTGGGGACCGCCTTTCACCACTGCTGACATCTGCACTCCTTCGGGGGCCAGAAGGCTGCCCGCCCAGCCCACCCTTTGCTGCCACCATAAAAGGTTATTTTAATGGAGGTAAAGAGTAGAATGATAGTTACTAGCAGCTGTGAAGTGTGTGTGTGTGGGAGGGGGGAGGTATACAAACATACAGTTAGAAGGAATAAGTTCTAGTGTTCAACAGGACAGTAGAGTGACTATAGTTAACAACGATGTATTTTATATTTCAAAATAGTTATAAGAGAAGATTTGAAATGTTCCCAACACAAAGGAATAATAAATGCTTGAGGTGATGGATATCCTAAACGCCCTGACTTGATAATTACACATCCAATGCATGTATCAAAACATCCTATGTACCTTAGAGATACATGAAAATATTATGTACCAATAAGAAAAAAAAAAAAGAAATAAAACGAAACAAGAATACTTTTCTTATAAATCATGACGATAACAAGAACTATAGAAATTGCACTTTCAAATTAACTTGACAAGGCAAATCCTACCTATATTCTAATATACTAGTTTCTAGCTTAAATGTAAAAAGCCTGTTATTTCAATGAACTCAAAATTTTTGTGGAAGTAACAGAAATATCTCAACATACTATGGTTTGATTTATCATTTCTACTCTAACTTCTGAGAGAAGATTCGACACGATGACTCTTGGATGATTCTATCTGAGCCACAGATGGACTTCCGTGATCTTTTTGTGTGGCTGAGGTCTGTTTCTGTCAGCAGATACCACTTGAGTAGCAGAAGACAAGATATAGCTTGCTAGGCACTCCATCTTCCTTTTCTTTGACTCTGTCCAGCTAATTGTACACAGTGTTTGGCTCAATCGATGACCTAGATTATCATTATATTGGATCCAAGTTATGGGTGTGTTTACTGGGTTGGCCTAGCATTGCATTTACCAAGATTATGAGGAAAGTGATGCTAAAATATGCTCCTGTAAATCTCCTGGCTTCCAGGCATAGTCCTTACCACAGTGTATAAGAGCAACCGAATTTCTGCCTGTACAGCGGGGGCTCCTCCTCCTCCTCCTCCTCCTCCTCCTTCTTCTTCTTCTTCTTCCAAGATGGAGTTTCACTCTTGTTGCCCAGGCTGCAGTGCAATGGCATGATCTCGGCTCACTGAAACCTCCATCTCCCGGTTCAGGTGATTCTCCTGCCTCAGCCTCCTGAATAGCTGGGATTACAGGCATGTGCCACTACGCCCAGCTAGTTTTGTATTTTTAGTAGAGATGGGGTTTATCCGTGTTGGTCAGGCTGGTCTCGAACTCCTGATCTCAGATGGTCTGCCCGCCTTGGCCTCCCAAAGTGCTGAGATTAAAGTGTGAGCCACCGAGCCCCGCCACAGCAATCTTCTCTGCCAGCTGCTTCAATGAGTGAGGAACCCGACATGCAACAAGGAAGTCTCATCTTCCTGTTCATCAGGATAATGATAATATTCCTTATTAGAATAACCTTGCCTTAGGCGTTAGAACCTCTAAACCCAGCACAAACAAGATCTTGGGAAAAGGAGACAATTTTCAAGTGAATTATTAGGTGTACTAGTATAAGGTTACTCCAAATCTGAATCCACACTCTATGCTTTGGTTCACAAACCTGTACATTCTTGCTATGGCAGAGACAGCAACATATATTGGTAAGTCCAATACCCCTTCTTATAAAACTGAATCCCACGCTTGCAAGCTGTTTTATTCCAACTGGTATCATTAGTGTGCTGTCAGGAAGTCATTTCAATACCCTGGTTAGCCAGTTACTTATGGGCAAGTAACTTCTTTTTTGTGTTTGCTTTTTGAGATGCTGGGAAGTTAGACATCTCTACATCCCTAGGAAAGGGGCTGAATCCAAGGGGTTGAGCAGGGATTGTCTGCAGGCCCTGCTTCTATGGTGCCTCACAAGATAAGACCCACTGGCTTGGAACTCCAGCCAGCCACTGGTAGCGGGGTTATACCTCCCCTCAGATGAATCTCTCAGAAGGAGGGGCTGGACACCATTTTTGCTGTTTTGCAGCCTTAGCCATTGTTGCCAAAATCCAAGGTGACTAAGGACTGGAGAATCCCCCAAAGCAGCACAGCTGCTCTGCAGAGAGGCTGCCAGACTATTCTTATTCATGTGGGTCTTGGATCCCATTTCTCTTCACTCAGAAGACTCTCCTGACTGAGGTCCACAACCATCTCCACAAGTGTTTTTGAGCTGGCAACAGGTCTGTACCCCTCTGGGATGGAGTTTCCAGAGGCGAGGATAGGCCACCATCCTTGCTGTCTTATAGTCTTAGCCATTGTTGCCTTCAGGGAGTCTGAGGCGACTAGGGACTGGAGTGGTCCCCTGGCAGAGCACAGCAGGTCTACAGAAAAGTGGCCAGATTGTCTCTCCATGTGAATCCCAGACCCTGTTTCTCTTTACTGGTTGGAATCTCACAACTGAGATCTACAACCACCAGATGTTTTCCAGTTGACAACAGGTCTGTGCCTCCCTAGGATGGAGCTCCCAGAGGGAAATGCAGGCTGACATTTGTGCTATTTCACAGCCTTCACTGTTGTCACCTTTGGGCACTGGAGAATCTGAGGTTACGAGGGGCCTGGTGGGATCCTCAACACAGCACAGTTGCTTTACAAGAAAGTGACCAGAGTGCTTTTTTATAGCAGTCACTGATCCCGTTTCTCCTCACCGGGTATGACCACCCAACTGGGATCACCAGCCATCCTCACCAGTATGTTTGGGCCAGCAACAGGTCGGAACCTCCCTGTGATGGAGCTCCCAGAGCGAGAGGCAGGCTGCCATCTTTGCTGTTTCACAGCCTTCACTGTTGATACCTTCAGGTACTAGAAAATCCAAGGTAACTAGCGACTGGAGCGGACTCCCAGCATACTGCAACAGCCCTACAAGAATGGTGACTAGATTGTTACCTTGATCCTATATCTTCTCACTGGGCGGGTCTTCTCAGCCTGGGCCTCCGGCCACCCCTGCTGTGGCTATTGAGTCAGTAGCAGCTCTGCAACTTCCTGGACAGAGTTCCCAGTGGGAGGGGCAGGTTGCCGTCTTTGCTGCCTTGCATCCCTCGCTCTGTTTCCAGGCTCTGGAGAGTCTGCAGGGACCAGGGGCTGATCCGACACTCGGCACAGAGCCCCCACCTCATGGATAAGTGGCTGGACTATTCTTCACACACATCCTGGACCTCACTTCTCCTCCCTGGGCACAGCCGCTGGACCTGGTACTACAGCACAACCACCCTGCCCCCACCTTACCACTTCAATCAAAGGCAGCCCAGAATTTCTCCGAGGAGGAAATCACAGAGTCAACCCACAACCCCTCCACCACTGCAGTTGCAGTGGTGCTGCCTAACAGTTGTTAGGCTAGAAGAGAACAAAGGGCCCAGTGACCACACCGGCCCCTCCAGCATGCCACAGTCACCATACAGAGAAGAGTCCAGCCCCTTTTCCCTGGGAATTTCCGCTCCCCAACTCTTCACCAGGCAGGGCCCCCAGCTCATGACCCTAGAATGGTTGCCCCGTACATGGCTGACCATACCCACTGGTAGTGGCCCAGAGTTCCCCCGGGGAGAGGCTCCCAGAGGCATCCAACAGCTCCTCTGCCACAGGGATAGAAACAGTTCTATCCCTGCTGCCCTCAATCTGGGGAAGAAACAAAGATCCTGAGGGCTACACCCAAGCTTACAGCATGCCACAGACACCATAGGGAGAGGAGACCATTCTCTCCTCCTGGTGACTCTTAATCCTCTGCTCCCCAGGAAGTGGAGTCCCAAGTTCATGCCAGCAATGCAGCCACCCCACCCACCTGGCTGAACACTCCCAGTAATAGCAGCTCTGCACTCCTTAGACATGAGACCCCCAGGGGAAACCAAAAGTCCATCTGCCACTGCCTCTGCAGTGGAACTACTCCTGCTACCCTCAGACTAACGAAGGAGCAAAGACCCTAAGTACCTTATCCATACCCCTAACAAGCAACAGTCGACCCAAGGAGAGGAGCAAAGTTCATCTCCCACAGGTTCTGCACACTCTGCCTACACATCACCAAGCAGGGAAACCCCCTGGCTTGGGCCCACAGCACAGATACCCCCATCCTGGGCAAACTGCACTGAGCAATTGCTGATCTACATCTCTCTGGGGTAGAGTCCCTAGGAAGTAAGTAAAAGCCCGTCAGCCACAACCACTCCTAAGGTCCCCTCTGCTGCTACCTCCAAGTTGGAGAGGAAATGTAAACACTGAGATCACCCCAGAGCTGTGGGGGAAAGCCCAGGAATGACAAGCCATGATCTACAGCCAACACTCAAGTGGGAGAGGAGCCCAAACTTTCAGAGCATTGAGAGGCAGCATGGCTGCAACTGTGAAGAAATATGGGGGAGCCGCACAACTGATCAAGAACCAACCAACTCAACACTCTGCCTAAGCACAACCTACTGGATCACATCTCAAAGCTTTAATGCCAAACTACTTCACTAACATACCCCCCACTCCACCATGAGACCAAAGACAAGTCAGCTGCAAGTAGAGACCCTGCGCAAAGCCTCAACCCTGTGAATACATCCAGAAAAGAAGTCTACTGACTGTATGCAATCTACATCATGGGTAAAGAAACACTCACATGCAGAGAAGAGAAAGAAGCAACACAAGAACTCCAGTAACTCAAATGGCCAGAGTTTCTTATGTCCTCCAAATGACTGCACTAGTTATCCAACAAGGGTTTTTAACCAGCAGAGCTGGCTGAAATGACAGAAATAGAATTCAGAATATGAATAGAAATGAAGATCATCAGGGTTCAGGAAAATGGTAAAACCCAATCCAAGAAAACTAAGAATCACACTAAAACAATACAAAAGCTGACAGACAGATAACCACTATAGAAAAGAACCTAACTGATCTGCTAGAGCTGGAATACATACTACAAGAATTTCACACTACAAATGCAAATACTAACAGCAGAATGGACCAAGCTGAAGAAAGAACCTTGGAACTTGAAGATTAGCCCTTTAAAATAAGACAGTCAGACATAAACAAAGAAAAAAGAATGAAAAAGGAACAAACAACATCTTCGAGAAATATAGGATTATGCAAAGAGGCCAAATCTACAAATTATCGACATCCCTGAAAGGGATGGGGAGATACAAGCTGGCATAGTAACCAACTAACAACACAATAACAGGATCAAATCCACACATATCAATACTAACCTTGAATGTAAACAGACTAGATGCTTCATTTAAAAGGTGCATTGTGGCAAGCTGGATAAAAAAAGCAAAGCCCAATGGTATGCTATCTGCAGTAGAACCATCTCACACACAATGATACACAGGTTTAAAATAAAGGGATAGAGGAAAATCTACCAAGCAAATGAAAATCAGTGAAAAAACAGGGTTTGCAATCCTAATTTCAGACAAAACAGACTTTAAACAAACAAAGATGAAAAAAGACAAAGAAGGACATTACATAATAAATTCAATTCAACGAGAAGACTTAACTGTCCTAAATATATATGCACTTAGCACAGGAGCAGCCAAATTCGTAAAGCAAGTTCTTAGAGATCTACAAAGAGCCTTAAATGTTTACACAATAATAGTGGGAGACTTCAACACTCCAGACAGATCATTGAGGGAGCAAATTAACAAAGATATTCAGAATCTGAACTTAACATTGGACCAAATGGCTTTGATAGACCTTTACAGAACTCTGAACCCAGAAAACTAGTATATACATTCTTCTCATTGCCACATGGCACATAATCTAAAATTGACCACACAATCTAATGTAAAACAATTCTCAGCAAATGAAAAAAAAAAAAATCATGCCAAACACACTCTTGGACCACAATGCAATAAAAATAGACATTAAGACAAAACAAATCACTCAAAACCATGCAATTACATGGGAATTAAACAACATGTTCCTGAATGACTTTGGGGGTAAATAATGAAATTAAGGCAGAGGTCAAGATGTTCTTTGAAACTCATGAGAACAAAGATACGACATACCAGAATCTCTGAGACACAGCTAAGGCAGTATTAAGAGAAAAACTTACAGCACTAAACACCTACACAAAAAAAGTTAGAAAGATCTCAAATTTAACAATCTAACATCACAACTAAAAGAACTGGAGAAGCAAGAGCCAACCAACCTCAAAGGTAGCAGAAGACAAACTATAACTAAAATCAGAGCTGAACGGAAAGAGATTGAGATACAAAAGAAACATCAAAAAGATCAACAAATCTAGGGGTTGGTTTTTTGAAAAAAAAAAAAAATAGGTCTCTCGCTGGACTAATAATGAAGACAAGAGAGAAGACTCAAACACAATTAGAAATGACAATGGGGATGGTACCACTGACCCCCACGAAATATAAATAACCATCAGAGATTACTACAAACACCTCTATGTACACCAAACTAGAAAACTTCGAAGATATAGATAAATTCCTGGACACATACAGCCTCCCAACACTGAACCAGGAGGAAACTGATTTCCTTAACAGACCAATAATGAGCTCTGGAATTGAATTAGTAATAAATAGCCTACCAACCAAAAAAAAGCTCAGATGGATTCACAGCCAAATTCTACCAGATGTACAGAGCTGGTACCAGTCCCACAGAAACCATTCCAAAAATCTGAGTTGAAAGGACTCCTCCCTAACTCATTCTATGAGGCCAACATCATCCTGATACCAAAACTGGCAGAAGCACAACAAAAAAAGAAAACTCGAGGCCGGCATCCTTGAAAAACATAGATGCAAAAATTCTCAACAAAATACTGACAAACTGAATTCAGCACCACTCAAAGAGCTAATTCACCAGGATCAAGTGGATGTTATCCCTGGGATGCAAGGTTGGTTTAACATACACAAATCAATAAATATGACTCATTTCATAAACAGAACTAAACACAAAATCACACAATTATCTCAATAGAAACAGTACAGGCTTTAAATAAAATCAACATCCCTTCATGTTAAAAATCACTCAATAAA
Source organism: Papio anubis (assembly GCF_008728515.1). Taxonomy (NCBI): domain Eukaryota; kingdom Metazoa; phylum Chordata; class Mammalia; order Primates; family Cercopithecidae; genus Papio; species Papio anubis. The sequence goes on along the minus strand of NC_044984.1, from coordinate 9,155,705 downwards.
CCATGTGTTGCAGAAACCCCTGAAAATAATAAGAGCCAGCTATAATAAACCCACAGCCAACATTATACTGAACAGGCAAAAGCTGGAAGCATTCCCCTTGAAAAACAGCACAAGACAAGAATGCCCACTCTCAACATTTCTATTCAACATAGTATTGGAAATCCTTGCCAGAGCAATCAGGTAAGAGCAAGAAATGAAGGGCATCCAAATAGGAAGACGGGAAGTAAAACTATTCCTGTTCTCAGACAACATGATTTTATATCTAGAAAACCCCACACTCTTGGCCCAAAAGCTCCTTCAACTGATAAACAACATCAGTGAAGTTTCAGGATACAAAAATCAACATACAAAAATCACCAGCATTCCTATACACCTATACACAACACCCAAGCTGAGAGCCAAGTCAGGAATGCAATTCCATTTATGATAGCCACAAAAACGATAAAATACATAGGAATACAGTCAACCAGGGAGGTGAAAGATCTCTACAAAGATAATCGCAAAACATTGCTTAAAGAAATCAGAGATGACACAAACAAATGAAAAACATTCCATGCTCATGGATCAGAATAATAGATATCATTAAAATGGTCATATTGGCCGGGCGCGGTGGCTCAAGCCTGTAATCCCAGCACTTTGGGAGGCCGAGACGGGCGGATCACGAGGTCAGGAGATCGAGACCATCCCAACATGGGCTAACATGGTGAAACCCCGTCTCCACTAAAAAATACAAAAAACTAGCTGGGCGAGGTGGCGGGCGCCTGTAGTCCCAGCTACTCGGGAGGCTGAGGCAGGAGAATGGCGTGAACCCGGGAGGCGGAGCTTGCAGTGAGCTGAGATCCGGCCACTGCACTCCAGCCTGGGCGACAGAGCGAGACTCCGTCTCAAAAAAAAAAAAAAAAAAATGGTCATATTGCCCAAAGAAATTTACAGATTTAATACTATTCCTATCATACTACCAATGACATTCTTCACAGAACTAGAAGAAAACTATTTTAAAATTCATCTGGAACCAAAAAATTAGCCCAAATAGCCAAGGCAATCCTAAGTAAAAAGAGCAACACTGGAAGCATCATATTACCCAACTTCAAATTATACTACAATACTTCAATATCCAAAATAACAACGTACTGTTAAAAAAAAAAAAGCAGACACATAGACAATTGGAACAGAATGGTCCAATGCAGACACATAGACCACTGGACAGAAAGCCCAGAAGCAGTGCTGCACAACTACACCCATCTGATCTTCAACAAAGCTGACAAAAACAAGCCATGGGAAAAGGACTCCCTATTTAATAAATGGTGCTGAGATAACTGGCTAGCCACATGCTGAAGATTGAAAGTGGACCCCTTCCTTATACCATATACAAAACTCAATTCAAGATGGATAAAATACTTAACATTTAAAACCCCAAAATATAAAAAACCCTGGAAGATAACCTAGGAATTACCATCCTGGACATAGGAATGGGCAAATATTTCATGACAAAGATGCCAAAAGCAATTGCAAACAAAGTAAAACAAAACAAAACAAACAAACAAAAACCTAATTAAACATAAGAGCTTTTGCACAGTAAGAGAAACTATCAACAGAGTAAACAGATAATCTACAGAATGGGAGAACACTTTTGCAGACCATGCATTTGACAAAGGTCTAATATTCAGCATCTGTAGGAAACTTAAGCCAATTAACAAGCAAAAAACAACCCCATTAAAAAGTGGGCAACGGACATGAATAGACACTTTTCTTGTTTCATTTATCAATCTTAATTTACTTCTTATCCATTTGGAGTGGCAAATAACGGCCAAAGAAATTGTAATTATAAATTAAAGAACACAATTTAGCAAGGAAAAGTAAATGAAAATAACACAAAAATGTATTATTCTTTTACTTTTGTCATTAAGCAACAAACATATTTCTGATAATTTGTCAAATATTTTCTCTTTGAATTAATAGTTTATCTTATTTAAAAGGGTATATTATGTTTTTTAAAATTTTATTTTAAATTCAGGAGTACACATGCAGATTTGTTACATAGGTAAACTTGTGTAATGCGGGTTTGTTGTAAAGATTATTTCTTAACTCAGGTATTAACTGTAGTACCCATTAGTTATTTTTCCTGATCCTTTCCCTCTTCCCACCCTCCATCCTCTGATAGGCACTAATCATTAGAGAAATGCAAATTAAAACTACAATAAGATATCATCTCATCCCAGTCAGAATGGCTATTACTAAAAAGTCAAAAAATAACAGATGCTGACGAGGTAGTGGAGAAAAGCGATCACTTATACACTGTTGACACAAGTGTAAATTAGTTCGACCATTGTGAAAGATAGTATGGTGATTCCTTAAAGACCTAAGACGAGAAATACCATTCGATCCAGCAATTGCATTACCGGGTATATACCCAAAGGAATATAAATCTTTCTATCATGAAGACACATGCATGCATCTGTTCACGGCAGCACTGTTCACAATAGCAAAGACATGGAATCAACCTAAATGTCCATCAGTGGTAGACTGGATAAAGAAAATGGGATACACATACACCATGGAATACTATGCAGCTATAAAAAAGAATGAGATTATGTCCATTGCAGGAACATAGATGAAGCTAGAGGCTATTATCCTTAACAAACTAATGGGGGAACAGAAAACCAAATACCACATGTTCTCATTTATAATTGGGATCTAAATGATGAGAACACAGGTACACGTAGAGAACGACAGACACTGGGGCCTACTTGAGGGTGGAGGGTGGAAGGAAGAGCAGGATCAGAAAAACATAACTATTTAGTACAAGTCTGAATACCTGGGTGATGAAATAATCTATACAGCAAACCCCTGTGACATGATTTTACTTACATAACAAACCTGCACATGTAGCCCTGAACCTAAACGTTAAAAAAAATCAAACTGTATTGTTAAATTATTAGGATGATTTATAAACAATGTTGTTTTAGGATAAACAATTTAATTGTTCGACAATTGCAAATTATTAAATTAAATATCAATATGTTAGGGAATGTAATTCAAATGATGTAAATATTTAGGCTCTAACAAAAGGCAGCCTTATATTATTTACCTCACCTCAAAAAGGGGTATCATTTCCATTCCCTTGACTTTAAGGTAAATTAAGATAAATTTGTAAAGCACTCAAAAGAATATTCAATTCAATATGTGGTGGACAGTTGAGAAATTATGTGTTATCTAGGTCATGGAAAAGCAACTTGTAAAAAGAAAACATTTCCTCTGAGGTTTTCACAAATAAATGAAACTGTGAACCCTCGTATGTACTGTGAAAGGACGATTTGAGGAGCATCTCTGATTAGCAGCAGGTTGATTATTCTTTCCTCATTTCATGTTATACTTAGTAAAACAAACCATACTTGTATATACACACGTTCACTTACACTGAAGATGCAAGATGAAGAAAGGTACATGACATTGAATGTACAGTCAAAGAAAAGGACTTCTACCCAAACAGCTCAACTTACATTTAAAGGTATAGAATTTAATTTTGTTTTTCAATTGGTGTGAATTAACATAGTAGTTTTCCACATTCTCTTCTATTGTGTTATTGGACTGTTTCATTATTTGGGTGCTTTTCTTTCTCTGTCTCTGTATCTTTCTTCCCTTCCCTCTCTTTCAATATTAATAATGATTTAAAAATAACAACTAGTCTTACTATTTAAGAAACACCAGTTGCAGGCACTATACAGAGTGTTTTATCTATGTTCCTTCATTTAATGTTACAAATTTCCCGTGAGATACTCTCTCCCTCTCCCTCTCTCTCTCTCCCATTTATCAATGTGGAGCTAATGCTTACTTGTAATATCTTGTCTGATATAATTTCTTAAGGACATTCTCTGAGGAAATATGCACACTTAATTAAAGTTAATAATTTCAAATCAGTGAATATTTGGTGCCATTCACCTCCTTAACATTCATAGAATATGGTGTTTTAATGCTTTTTTTTTTTTTTTGAGACGGAGTTTCACTATTGTTCAGGCTGGAGTGCAATGGCACGATCTCGGCTCACTGCAATCTCTGCCTCCCGGGTTCAAGCGATTCTCCTGCCTCAGCCTTCTGAGTAGCTGAGATTACAGGTGCCCACCACCATGCCTGACTAATTTTTTTTATTTTTAGTAGAGACAGGGTTTTACCATGTTGGCCAGGCTGGTCTTGAACTCCTGAGCTCAGGTGATCCACCTGCCTTAGTCTTCCAAAGTGTTGGGATTACAGACGTGAGTGAACGTGCCCGGCCTTTGATACTAATTTTTAATTCAACTTCTCTAAAACTTTAAAATATGCTCTTCACCAGGTTGCCTCAAAATAAAGTTTATGCACCTGCAATCAACAATTTAATTTACTACTTCAAGCATACCCTCCATACATAGTGCAATTCCATCATGCCACCTGAATGTGATATGGCAAAAGAGATAAGCAGAAATTAAAGACACAAATAACCACAGTTATAGAGACTGTCTGTTCTGTTCTATTGCTTTCTAAATATTTCTCTTTTAATAACTTCACCCATGAAAATGTTACTTATCTCTTGACTCCTTCCGCAATTATCATCCATCACAGATTCATCTTAGAGTTACACACCTGCTATGTGTAAAAAATTTATGGCTTCTTTCATGTCAATTTTTACAGATTCCCATATTTTCAAGTCTTTACTTCCTATGCTCAGTTTTTATTTCCTTTTTGGAAACTAGAGATATTAAACCTGAAAGACTACAAAATATAGTGACTTCTCTGCAGACATTTTTCCACACTCTGTTCATAAATGTCTTTCTGAGGCAAAAATGTGCAGATTTTCAGCTCCCAGATATTTAAGCGACACATACTAATATTTATGTCTTGCACCTTTAGCTAATATTTATTAAAGCTTGAGGTAAGACATATCTTACGTGAGTTAGATTGACAATTTGAGCCTTGGGGTTATGATGTTCATTCATATAACTTAATTTTGTGATGTCATATTTGTAAATCTTTTCTCATATATTGAAACATCTTTGTTGCCAGGGATAGTAAGAAATTACATAGCTGCTCTATCCCACTATGCATATATAGTAGTTCAGAATCACTATAGAAATAATATTATAATAAGATAGTTAGTTAAAACAGATTAAAATGTTTTGCAGGTTTAAAAATCCTTAAGATATATTCCATTGAGCATGCACCATTAAATGTTTTAAAATCACTTTAAATAATTCCTCTCTCCATAGTGAAGACACTAGCAATACCTAGTTGGATTCATTTTCTTCATTTTTTATGGATTTTTTTCATTTTTGTTTAATTTATTTTATAGTAATGTAAAACATTTACATATTTTCAGTCAAACTTATATAATAAAGGGCCAAGTGTGGCAGCTCATACCATTAATCCCAGCACTTTGGAAGGCCGAGGCAGGAGGATCACTTGAAACCAGGAGTTCAAGACCTGCCTGGGCAACAAATGAAGACTCCCATCTCTACAAACAATAGAGATAAAAACATTAGTCAGTCATGGTGGCACATGCCTGTAGTCCTAGCTACACACGGTGCTCAGGCGGGAGGCTCTCTGAGCCCAGGACCTCAAGGTTACAATGAACTATAATGGTGCCAAGCTGCACTCCAACCTGAGCAACAGAGTGAGACCCTGTTTCAAATAAATAAATACAAAGTTAAAAAATTTAAAAAATTACTTTCAGAGAAATCCACCTTGCATAAATCCAGCACCCTTCATAAAATTGTACCATTTTGTATTTCTATATTTTCAGTGTTTACTTAGCTATTCTCACTCTTTTGTTCTTCCAAATAACTTTATAAAAAATTATTCAGGCTCACTCACCACAAACAACAAAAAATAAAACGACCCGATGTAGCTTTTACATCTAAATTACTTCCTAGTTTGTCATTCAACTTAGGGAGAATTTATATTTATGACACACAGTTTTCTTTTCCCAGAACATGAGCAAATTAGTATTATTCAGTTTTCAGTTAGTTTAGTTTTGTTTGTATTGGGTTGGGGCACTTGTCGAGTTTCTGTCTAGTTTTCTTTTTGTTTGTTTGTTTTTTTTGGTTAACTGTCCATGAGTAATGAATTTCTTTCATCTATGTTTTCATAGTGGTTACTGGATTATACAGGGCACTGATTTTAGTATGTTAGTTTTATAAATGCAGCTACTATTTTTTGTTCCTGGAATTATGGTATTTTTTTCAATTGATTGTACTCATATTACCTTCAAATAATTTTACCTTCTTTTTCTAATATTTCTACCTGTAATTAGAATATTTTTTCTTCATTGCATTATATGTTACCTCTTCATATTAAAAAGTAGTGGAGATTTGAGATATCTTTCTTTTACTGGACTTAAGCAGAAAAGCTTCTTTCAGTTTTCTCAATTCAATAAGATGTTAGCTTCATTAGACATAAAAGTATTATGTTGAACACGTATCCATTAATTTCTGTTTTTTAACATAAAGGTATAAGATTTTATCAATTTCATTTTTTACGTCTATTGAAATGATGACAGATTTTTCCCTAACTTTATTAATATAATATTAACATGGATTTTCTACTATTGAATAATCTTTACATTCCTAGAATAAACTAAACATGGTTATAATATATTTTGGTTGCTGATAATGTACTTAACATTTTTGTATAGACATTCATAAGACTGATTTTGGCTTTTTATTTTATTATTTCTGGTTTTGAGTGGTAAAAAGGCTTGTGTTTTGACCATTATAAGTTAAATTAAACCACTTCCTTACAGGAGAAAATACAGGATAATGAAAGTGTTACTTTCTCCATTATTCAGCATCTCTTAAAAAATTTTTTTACTTTTATTTTTATTTTATTATTATTATTTTTTGAGACAGAGTCTCGCTGTGTCGCCCAGGTTGGAGTGCAGTGGCACAGTCTTGGCTCACTGCAACCTGTAGTGCTTGGGAGAAATAATTGAGTCTGGATTGAATTTCAACTGCCTTCCACAACTTTTTTTTTTCCTAATGTTTTCTGATAATTATTTTTTAAGTTTTAAAATAAATATATGACATTTTTAATACACCGTGCTTGATTTCTTGGAATTTATTGCTTATCAATATTAACATAAGAAAATTCATAAACAATCCGAGAAATGTGTAGTATGCATTAAATGAATTCTGATAAAATTATTTTAGTATCTTTGACAATGTTATAATAAGAGAAAACCTGCAAACCACTTATGTAAAATATAATTCTATAGGTTCATCATGTGCTTTTCTGACAGGGCTTGACAGCTTCAAATGTAGTTTCTCTATTTTATCCAGGTTTAAAGTGTATTTAGAATATAAATCAGCATTAGTAATTTGATTTATTGACTGAACAATAAGAATTATTTCAGCTGCAACAGAGGACTTTTATCAATTATTATGATAGATTTGTTATAAATTATCTTTATAAGGACAAAGCAAGCTTCACAAAGCATAGCTCTTCAGTTATTCAGTATAACATAATTATTCATGTAATTTCATAGTCAGTGCCCAGAAATATTCCAAACTCTCTGGATGAAAGATTCCCTATCGTCTGTCCAATGATAGCAGTTTCTTTGAACAATAATCATTGAACAAGGACTTTTTTTTTTTTTTTTGAGAGGGAGTCTCGCCTCAGCCTCCCCGAAAGTAGCTGGGACTACAGGTCCGGCCACTCCTCGGCCTCGGCTACTTGTATATTTTTAGTAGAGACGTGGGGTCAACGTGTTAGCCAGATGGTCTCGATCTCCTGACCTCAGGATCCGCCTGCCTGCCTCCCAAAGTGCTGGGATTACAGGCTTGAGCCACTGCATTTTTACCAAACGACTGCAAAATATATGAAAAATAAAGCAGTTCTTAAAAGTTTACCATGTAATAAGAATATGAAATATTATTCATGACTTACGAAAGATTTTAGGGTTTTTTTGATTAGAATAGCAGGATACCTAAAGCCATATTTAGTTCTGATTTTATCCTTAGTAAATAAAAAAGGCTCAAAGGACTTGTAAATGTTATATTAATGATGAATTAGAAGGTGTTTATGTGGATATACATGTATTGTCTGTAAATGCATGTGCATGTGCGTGAATGGATGTGTCTCTATAATGGTTGGAAAATTATTCAATATATAGAGTAAAATTATTTCTACAAGTTAATAATGTTAAATATTAGCAATTTCTTAGGATTTGATATGACATGAATCATAGCTTCTGACCATCCAGAGTGTTATCGTTATTAAATAAATGTATATATTTTTCTATTTACTTAGTCTTCATGCTTTTGTTTGCCTAATATCCTTTGAAGCCCAACCTTATATATTATACAATCCTATTATTACAATTGCTATTATATTACTCCCTGGAAACATACTTTTCTAAACTAATTCATGTGATTAATGTCTCAGATTATTCAGTGGTGTTGCACTGGTATAAAATCTTACTGGGAATATCTGGAACCCTGAATGGTATTCTGGCTTTGGCTTTGATCTCCCTGATCCTATTGGGTAAGTTAGAAGATCTTAATTAAATAAAAGTATGAAAGATGTTTACTTGTTTCTTATAAATCTTTTTATAATTATTCATTCATTCTTCACGACATTAACCAAGATTGAATTAGAAGCTACTGCATGTAAAGCTATTAGTACACTACATGGTGCTATATTTAATATGCAATCAAATCAGGTAAGTCTCTTGTCCTCAAGTAGCATACAGTCTAATACGGAGAAAGGAGTGTATGTGTAGAGAGTGTGTGTGTGTATGTGTTGTATTTGAAACCATTTTTCTGTATTTCTTAGATACTGGTAATAGATACAATTTTACTGTTTTGCTTAAACATTTTAATGCATTTTATCTAAGGTTGTATTTAGTTTGCTTTTCCTTTTGTCCAACAAATATTCACTGAGCAACTACAATACTCCAAATATTACAAATTCCCCAAAACTTTTAAGAAAAGAATAGTCAGGGTGAGGAATGTTATATTCTAGTGGGAGAAGCAGATATTAAGTAATTATGTCACAATGTGCTGAGTACAGTATTGGAGGTTGCAGCAAAACATTAAGAAAGGATGAAAAGAGCCTATACACTTCCCAGAGCAGAAACTTGACTTTATTTACTATTGTATTACCAGTTCATAGGAATGCCTGGCATGGAATAAATTCTCACCAAATATGTGTTGTAAACATGAATTGATTGCGTAAGATTTTGAATTCTTTCCATCTGTAGACATGAAAATTTTAAAAAGATCCTAGTGACCCCTTCAATTATTTCTTGTTCCAATCATCAGAATTATCCCAATGAATGTGTCTCTGAGACATTCCACAGAGAACATATTTACCTAACCTTAAAATATTCAAGTTTCTCAGGGAGTATTGCTAAAATGCCAAAAAGGAAGTCATTCAAATACCACCGAGCATGAAGATATTGGAGACCTAAAAATGAATAACGGCACAAGAAGAAATACAAGTAATAAGGACCTTTGTGTTTCGAGATCTGCAGACCAGACAGGTATGTCTCAAGGCTTTGGCTTATCCTTGTTTTAATCTTTTGGACTCTCTAAATGTTGAGCATTTTTGAACAGGTATGCAATAGATTAAACTAACATGTAAAGGTTTGGTATAAATCTACTTTTTATTCAAAGCTTGATTTAGATTTTTTTTTCTTTTTCTTTTTTTTTTTGAGACAGTATCACTCTGTCATGCAGATATCTTTAAACTTGTTGCAGTGGGAGAAAAATTGTAAAACAACATAAGAAATAGGCTCTTCCCTCTAGGAATTTAAAATCAAGTTGATACATACAAATACGGAAAATTAGTTGTTATTAAAAAGCAGTGTGTAAATAGCCATTTTTGCTTGTCACTTATTTATTCTTCTTTTTCTGAAATACGGACTAGATAAAAGTCAATATTTTAAAAGTTATTCGTTATGATTTTAAGCTTAGACTTTTAAGCTTAGAAATTCCAGTCATACAGAATTTTGATAACATTATCTTCTATTTTTAAATGTTTAAGTTGAACTTTTAAATACTTAACTGATAATTTTGACATTTATTTTATTGTATGAGATGATATATTATGACTTTCCAGATAAATGCATAATTATTATAAAAGGATATTTTCTAATCTGCTAGTTCATATTGCCTCCTTTATCATATGTGAAAATTTTACATACTTTATATTCTACTGATTGACACTCTCTTCATTTGGCTTATCTGTCTGTTTCACAGGTATACGTCCCAAACCAATAGAGATATTGTAGCTTTGTCTCATATTTTATTGTCTCCCTATCTCTAATGTCTGTCATTGTGTTGGGTATCATTGCAATAACACCTTAGAAAAGTTAAGGCGGCTTTGGTAGGTAAACATGGAATCATATACATGTCATTAAACATTAATTAAAGTAGGGTATAAATACTGTATATTGAGCTATAATATATTTATTTCCTATTCCTTTTTTTAACTGAGGTACAATTCAAAAACTTGAACCTTTAAAAGTAAACAATTTCATGATGTTTAGAACCTTCAAACATTGTGCAACTACCGTGTTTATCTAGTTGAAAAACTTTTCCCAAAAATAAATCCCTTACATACCCAATAAGCAAATCACTCTCCATTCCCCCCGCATTTAGCCTCTGACAACTACAAATCTTCTTTCAGTCTATATGGATTTACCTATTCTGGATTTTCATGTAATAGAATCACACAATATTTGGCCTTGGGCTTCTTTCACTTAGCATAATGTTTTTAAAGTTCATCCACATTTTATTCTTTTTTATGGGTGAATAATAGTTCATTGTGTGTATATATCTGTAAATATAGAAACATACATATTTATATGTATCTCTATATCTATAAATATTGATAGTCATATGTATATCTATAAATATAGATATGCACAATATTTGTGTGTGCAGAGCTTAAAGGTCAGTCCAATGTGAGATCTTAGGTCCTTTTCAGGTGATTTCTGAGCATGCACCCAGCCCAGGGCTTGTGCCTGGCCTTCCAGATTTTCAGGATTATGTGGGAGCTTTTCAAAGTCCTTATTACTGAAACAGCTCATCCCCCAGCTTTTCCTCTCAAGCTTTTCAGTTAGTCCTGTTGTTTGTTCCAACTATTGTACGTTGCCTCATGTGACAAAAGCTAACACATTTAACTTAATTTTTACAAATATCCTTTGGTAGCCTCATGGCAGATATCTAAGTCTTCTTTACTGGCAGTGATATCTACTGCTAAAACAATTCAAGAGTCCATAGATGCTCTGGATTTCATGGAAACTCATGAAAGACAAACTCAGTTACTGTTGTCTGCTAATTCTACAAATAACACCTCACCTGACTTGAATGAAAATCACCACTGATAGCAAGGCCATCTCTTCGCTAGGTCAAACACACAACTTACAGCCAGGCCCCTGGTCCAGGGTGAGCCCTGAGAAAAAGAGAGTTTATATTGGACCCCAAAAGACAGGTGGGTCCCAGGTTGGATAACCTCTGGTAGAATGATGAAACAGTTGCAATACTTACTAGGGTTGGATGACAACAGTGCCAGGCTTCTCCCTAGCTTCTGGAGGCAATCTTTCCTTCTGCACCTCCTTCTGTATCCATGAGTAGCAGGACCCCACTCCCACATAGGGATATGGTGGGCATGAAAGCAGGTGTCTTCTAGTAGATATTCACTCTTTTACCAAATTAATTGAGGTTGAGTCTCCAAAAAATAATCAACTTTGACTGGCTCTGACTGCCTTTTAGACATGAATGCCCCAATTCCTCTTATTCCAGGAAGCACTCATAAATTAAAGTGATTTTTCTGGGAGGTGAATAGCTTTGAGGAAGGGTAAATTAAAGAAGCAATTCCCTGCTCAAATATTAAATTTGGTCCCATTTTGCTGAAAGATGCTTTCATCCTGGTTGTCCCTCAAGACTGTTCCTTTGCTCATCCTTGAAATGGACCTTCTCAGTCAGCACGTGAGCTCATGGAAAGCTTTTACACTATTGGTGGGCACTACACAGTGGAAAACAGTTAATCTTCCCCACCAGTGTGAGTGGTAAATACTCCAAGATACCAAGCAAGGCAAAGCACTGCAGGATTGTGGTTTGTTATAGCTGACTTTGTCAAAGGAATTCTATTCTTTACCATGTTGCCTTTTAACTTCCTGGTATGGCCTATGTGTAAAGCCACTACTAGAGAGTGAAGGCTAACTATAGACTACAGAGAGTTAAGAAAAATTATTCCTTTTATTAGAGCACCTTTATTGGATAATTGCTTTAATGAATGACCTTCAAAACATAGGTAAATGGTTTGGGAACAGACTTAGCTAACATATTCTATTTAGTAAAAATTTTTCAGGAGAATGAATCACAATTTGCCTTCACATTTACTTGGTTGCTGTGGACTGAATTGTACCCTCCCCTTAATTCATATATTGAAACTCTAACCCCCGATGTGATGGGATTTGGAGATGCGGTCTTTAGGAAGTAATTAGATTTAGATGAGGTCATGTGGATATGTCTGTCTTAGTTTGGGGTGCCACAGCAAATTACCATAAGCTAGGTTGCTTATAAACAACAGATATTTATTCCTCACAGTACTAAAGACTGGAAGTCTGAGATTACAGTGCCAGCATGGTTGGGTTCTGGTGAGGGCCCTCTTCTCTGTTGCAGACTGCCAGCTTCTCATTGAAATCTCTCATGGCAGAAAGCAGAATGACTCAAGTTATCTCAGGACTCTTACAAGTACTAATCCCATTCTGATTTTCATCTGTTCTTAGCTCCCAAATGCCCACCTCCTAATACCATCATATTGGGAGGTAGGATTTCAGCATATGAATTTTGGGGTATGCAAATATTCAGTTCATAAAATTTTACCTCTGAATTCCCAAAATTCATGTCCTTCTAACGTGTCAAATGGAAAAGACAACACACCAAAAGAGAAAGATATATTTGCAAATCATGTGTCAGATAGGGGTATAATATTCAGAACATATAAAGAACACTTATAACTCAAAAACACAACCCAATTTAAAAATAAGCAAAGGAGATGAATAGACATTTCTCCAAAAAACACTATACAAAAGGCCGATAAGCACTTGCAAAGATGTTTAATATGATTATTCATTAGGGAAATGTGAAATCAGAACCAGGGTGGAAAGCCACTGCACACCCACCAGGATGGCTACAATCACACAAAAAGAGCAAATATTGGTGAGGATGTGGATAAATCGCTCACATATTGCTGGTAGAAATGTAAAATTTTATAGTACTGCGGAAAACAGTTTGACAGTTCCTCAAATCATCACATGACCCGACATTCAACTTTTAGGTATATATCCAATAAAATGGAAGACATATGTCCTTACAAAAATTTGTACATGAATGTTCATAGTAACAATATTCATAATAGCCAAAGAATGGAAGCGGCTCAGATATCTGTCCATCAGCTGATAAAGAGATAAACAAAATGCACTACATACATGTTATGAAATATTCTTACAACCATAAAATAGAATGTAGTACTGATACATGCTACAACTTTTACAAGCCTTGAAAACATGGTGCTGAATGAATGAAAAAGCAGATGCAAAAGGCCATATATTGTATGATTCCATATATATATGAAGGGTCCATCATAGTCAACCCCATAGTGACATAAAGAGGGCTAGTGGTTGCCAGGGCTGTGGGAGTAGAAAATGAGTAGTGACTACTTAGTGTTTATATGTAATGCAAATGCTCTAGAATGAGATAGTAGTGACAGTTGTACAACATTGTGGGTGTATTAAAAGCCAGTGCATTTGCACTTTAAGATGGCCAAAATGGTGAATTTTACGTTACGTGAAGAAAAATAGTCATGGTAAGAAATAAATAAAAAGAGAGAGATTGTAATGGGTCATAAGTTAAAATAGTTATATTGGTCTTTATTTATATTTTTGTATATATCTCACTTTTTCTCAATATGATGTCAAAAATCTCAATATTTCCATTTAATTTAATTTTCTTTAATATTAGGAAAATCAAAGAACTACATAATATTGCAGTTATTAAGAGGTTGAAAATAAGGAAGTTGAAAATAAAGTGTTATCTTTCTTGGCATAATTTAATCATTATTAATTACTTAATATTAAGAGGGAGAAGGGGATACACATACAAAACTACAAGGAGAGTGATTTGAAAACTTTGTGTGGTTTTTATTTGCATTTCCTCTAATGATCAGTGATGTGAACCACGATGAGGTACTAACTCACATCAGTCAGAATGTCTATCATTAGAAAGTCAAAAAATAACATGCTGGTGAGGGTGTGGAGAAAAAGGAATGCTTATACACTGGTGGTGGAAGTATAAATTTGTTCAGACTGTGTGGCAATTCCTCAAAGATCTAAAGACAGAAATACCATTCAAATTCAACCCAGCAATCCCATTACTGGGTATATACCCAAAGGTATGTAAATCATTCTATTGTAAAGACACATGTATGTGTATGCTCATTGCAGCACTATTCACTATAGAAAAATCAATCTAAATGCACATCAATAGTAGACTGGATAAAGAAAATGTACATATACACCATGGAATACTATGCAGCCATAAAAAAGAATGATATCATGTTCTTTGCAGAGACATGGATGGGGTTGGAGGCTATTATCCTTAGCAAACTAATGCAGGAACAGAAAGCCAAACATCGCATGTTCTCACTTATAAGTGGGAGCAAAATGATGAGAACACATGGACACATGGAGGGAAAAAACACACACACTGGGGCCTACTTGAAGGTGAAGGGTAGGAGGAGGGAGAGGATCAGAACGAATAACTAATGGATACTGGGTGCTACCTGGATGTTGAAATAATCTATACATCAAACCCCCATGACACAAATTTACCTATGTAACAAATCTGCACGTGTACCCCTGAACTTAAAAGTTAAAAAAAAAAACTTTGTGTGGATAAATTCTAAGTAACACAAATTACATTTTATCTAATCTCTCAAATAGCTATTTTATTTTGTTCATGCTATTTTTGTCAATATAATAGATCTTGGCATCAAAATTCCCATTATGTCTAGGTTTTGCTTCATCTCATTAAATTAATTGTCTTAACTTCCAAGGACCATCATTTGTGTTTTGGCCATCTTTTATGTCTGGACAATTTGCTATGAGTGATTTTATTGTAGCTCAACTCTTACTTATACAATATATAAGTGTTGTTCTTACTGCCAATTTTCAGAGATGCATATGTACTTTAATTTCATTTTGTTTTCTACATTTCTCTGTAGTACTATGCCAATCAGAATGGCTCAAATACCAAGGGAAGTGTTATTGGTTCTCTAATGAGATGAAAAGTTGGAGTGACAGTTATGTGTATTGTTTGGAAAGAAAATCTCATCTACTAATCATACAGGACGAACTTGAAATGGTAATTGGTCTAGTATCAGGGTTATATGGCATCTTTGCAGTTGAAAATGGCTTTCCTTAAATATCTTTCCATCTTTGCATTAAATCATCATTTACTTTGATTATGAAGTTTTGGGCACTGTCTTAAATTTTGTATTCCAAGCAAGGGCCTCACTTCTCATGCTGGATCTGGCCCAAATTCATATATTCAACTTGCAATTGCGTGTGTGTGTAACATATATATGATATAATGTGTGTATAAGTAAGATATGAATTGATTATCATAAGAATCCCCATGCAGAGTGCTCTTTTGCAATAAAATTTAAAATCTTCAGTGTGTCTGAATTGCTGAAATATTTTGTTTATTTAGTCCCTCATTGTCCACATTTTAGGCTTTTATACAGAAAAACCTAAGACAATCAAACTACGTATGGATGGGGCTTAACTTTACCTCCTTGAAAATGACATGGACTTGGGTGGATGGTTCTCCACTAGATCCAAAGATGTGAGTCAGTCTTAAAAGGCAATCTGATTTATTGTCTGTTGTAGAATATGTCTCCTCCAGGTTCACCAAATTCAACTCTGAAATAGTTACTGGTACTACAGAATTCGAAAGAATGAAAATTAATTTAGTATTTACAGGAGTAATGATGGATATTTTGATTTGATTTTTAAAGAAAAAGGATTTGAAAAAGGTAGTTTATGATTTTAAAATTTCTCACACTTTATATAGAAAAGTAGCTTGCATCAATGCGATCTCCTGTTTTTAAAGTTCTCAATGCTTTCTTTAGCCATCTTCAGTAATAAAACCAATGTGCATTTTTTTGTGTTATGTGATTATCACAATGTTAAAATATAAACAATACATACAACATAGAACAAGATTATCCAAAAGTCTCTGAACAAATGCATGGAATTATTGATTTTAAAAGTTCTGTCAATATTTTTGTGTGCATTATTTTATAATAAAATATTTAATTAAAAATATAATTAGTAAAACAGGTAAATTCAAAATCCTATTCCTATGTTAGTAGGCTTGATAATGGTCCCCAGAGATGTCCACATTCTAATCCCAAAATGCTGTGAATATGTCATTTTATATGGCAAAAGAGCCTTTGCAGGTATGATTAAATGAGGAATCTCGAGATAGGAATGTCATGCTGGATTATCTGGGTGGTCCCAATCAAATCCCTTAGAAGAGGGAGGAAGCAGAATTAGAGTCATATTGGGAGATATGAAGTGGAACGCAGAGATTCACATGATGTGAAAGCACCTCTGTGGGCCAAGGGACGCAAGTGGCCTCGAATTCCTCCCTAGTACATCCAGAAGGTGACTCTGCAGACATTTTGATCTTAGTCCTGTAGGGCAATCTTGGGCTTCTGATACTCATAAGTGTAAGATAACAAATTAACCTTGTTTTAGGCCACTAAGTTTGTGGTAATTTGTCATGGTAGTGATAGAAAAATAGTACATTATAGTAACCAACTTAATAGTGCTATTATTTTCCCCTTATTTCTATTTCATCATTAAATATTAAATATTTTCTCTCTGACTGCACTAAATCAATATAAAAAGTGAATAAAAACATTATTTGGATTGAAGGATAAAATTATGGATGTGTGTCATCTGAGAGCAGAGTTGTGTCACTGAACATGACATGAAGTTGCCAAACTTTGTTTTGTCCTCTTGCCACATCCATTCAACACTACCCTTTAGGGTTGAGTTTTAACTCTAGATCATGCTTGGAGATTTTTGTCCATAATATATTCAATACAAAATTTAAATCTAAGCTTGGACAAAGTGTATTTTCTAATATGAAAATTCAGTACTTACTTGCCCTTATCAATTTGGAAGCATTGAAGATCACGTGCACCTTTTCCAAGATTCTTTCTTGAACTTTTTCCACAGGTCAAACAAATTTATCAGAATGTATCACTAACACTACATTATTTTATATATAAATTTGTTAATATTTTTAATCTGTTACATTATAAGTAAATAGTGCAATAAGTATGGAATTTATTATTTAGGTCATACATAGATCGCTTTGTGTATTGAGTTCTTTACAAACATCAATTCATATAAATGCTAAACAATATCATGAAGTATTGTTATCATCCTTATACAATTAGATATAAGAAGGAAAGAGAGGTTAAGTGAGCTGTCCAAATGGAGTTAATCTTATTTTTAATGTAACTGAACTACATGGGGCAAGAGAAGGAATACTAGAATGGGAATGTGGAGGGAAATTTATTCTCATCTCTGTTAGTTGCAGACTCTCTGGCAACGCTTGACCAACCACAGCTAACAAGGCTAAGTTACAGAGTTATTGTAATCATTAGTGAACTCAAGTATGTAAAAATAGTTTGAAATTTTGAATTACTTTTTTATTTAAAAGAGGATATTAGCAGAAGGCACAAATGGATGTCTTCAGCAACAGCGCTTAACAAAGTATTCATTCTCTCTTCCCCAGATTCTTCATAAAGGGACCAGCTAAAGAAAACAGCTGCGCTGCCATTAAGGAAAGCAAAATTTACTCTGAAACCTGCAGCAGTGTTTTCAAATGGATTTGTCAGTATTAGAGTTTGACAAAATTCACAGTGAAATAATCAGTGATCACTATATTTGGCCTATTAGTTTCTAATATTAATCTCCAGGTGTAAGATTTTAAAGTGCAATCAAATGCCAAAATCTCTCTTTTCCCTCCGTCATCGACACTGGTCTAGCCTCAGAGTAACCCGTTAACAGACTAAAATATACCCTTCAAAATTTGTACCTGATAGTATAAACCAATGTGACTTCATGTGATCATATCCAGGATTTTTATTGATTGTTTATTTTATGCCAAATGTGATCAAATTATGCCTGCTTTTCTGTATCTTGCGTTTTAAATTCTTAATAATGTCCTAAGCAAAATTTCTTATTTCTAAGTGTTGAAATATAATGTGGATTTATACATTTTTTACCCTTTTATCAAAGAGAATTAACTTTGTTTCCAGGCTTTTGATACTCTGCACTCAGCTACAATAAACATCCTGAATGTTTTCTTAAATAGTAACACCTTTATTTCTATGATACAAGCCCTAAAAGTAGAATTTCTAGGTAAAAGTGTTAAATGTGTTGTTTTATATTTTGTACAATTTTTATATGTTGCACTTTTGTTTCCAAATTTGGAAGCTTTCAAACTTATAAGAAGATACTAGGTGCAGAAAAAGAACATACTGCTTTTCTTGAACCTCTTGAGAATTACTTGCCAAATTGATGCATTTTATTATAACATTTCATTTGCTATTGGATACTTTTTGTGTATTTCCTTCCAAAAAAGGGGCTTTCTCCTACATAACCACAATAAAATTATGAAAATCAGCAAATTTACACTGACATAGAACTATCATCTAATTCCCAAATTTCCTTCAAGGTTTGCTATTTGTCAAAATAATGTTTTTAGAGTAAAAGCATCCAGCTTAGAATCAATGTCTACATCTGGTGACTATCATCTCTTTAGCCTCCTTCAATATGGAAGAGTACGTGAGTCTTCCTTGACATTCATGACCTTGACACTTTTGAATACTACATGTTGATTATTTCGTAAAATGTTCTTCAACTGAAATATTCTGATTGTTTCTCATGGTTAGATTCAAGTTTTATCTTCTTGGTAGAAATGGCATAGAAGTGATGTAGTGAAGCTTGGTCTCTGAATCCTTTCAGGTGGTACACAGTTTTATTTGTTCCATTATTGATTATATTTATTTCATTCACATGATTGATGTAACTTCTGCTTGAATTCACTGTAAAGTTATTATTTTCTCATTGTAATTAATGCATATTTTGGGGAAGTGACTGAGATGGCCTTAATATCCCCTTCAGCTTGGGGCTACATTCTTCTTTTTTTTTATACTTTCAGTTCTGGGATACATGTGCAGAATGTGCAGGTTTGTTACACAGGTATACACGTGCCATGGTGGTTTGCTGCATCCATCAACCTGTCATCTACATTAGTTATTTCTCCTAATGCTATCCCTCCGGATAACAAGAACTCAGAAATAATGTACAGAGTTATGATCTAATAACAGGTGTATTCTAGCTTTTTTACCCAGAAAGCTAACTTCTTTTCTACATTCATTATACAGAAATATCAGATTTTAAAGCCTCTTGAGGCTGGAAAGCCAAACCAAGACAAACTTTAGATTTTATCTATAGTATTAAGGTCTTTGAAACTTCTAGGAAGTAACAGTTTTTATTTACTCATTGTAAGGCTGTGAACCTTCAAAGTTAAGCATGTTATGTATATTGTTAAATATGACATTTTAGTCAAAGCCTTAGTAATGTAACCAATGTCTTTTAAATTGTATTCTACTATTAAGAGAGAGCAGAATTTTATTGGACTTACGGAAATAACTTTATATAAATAACCATATTGTCATGAGAATACTAAAAAGTACATTTGAAATTTTGAAAGAATCAAGTAAGGAGGAAAAATGCCAAATGGTTTTATCTTTTTTCACAAAAGTATATTTTATCAAATTACTATAAATTATAGGTCACTCAAGAGAGAAAATTTCTTTACACCTGAAAGACAAAACATTTGAGTAAAGGACCAACAACGTTTTAAATAAACATCATAAAGACATGATCAGTTATTGAATGTTATGTAATCAATTTTATTTCTGCTTGATCTTCATTAGTAATTTTATAAATCTATTTATTTTATTAGAGTTTTGGACATTTTTATTTAGTCTATTAATCTTAAATGTATCAGAAACCTGTATCTATGAGTACTTGTGGGGGTCTTTTATGAATCTGATTATGAATGTTTTTAGAGAAGAATTTAAAACCGTAGAAGAAAACAATTAGAATAGTCATGGTTAAAGACCTGAGGAAAGTTTATAATTGACAAGAAAATTAAGTTCCTTGTATTATAGATGGCATTTAAAAATAACAGCCAGAATTATGACTGCTAGAATATTAGGTATTTATGAATTTACACACATTTTGAAAAATATTTATAACAATAATATATTTATAAATGTAACTAAAAGATGATCTACTATTACTTATTGTTTGACAATGTTTTCTACATGATTTATCTAATAAGCATAATTATTTAACATTTCTACAGGATGAGAGTTATATCTTTTAAGGCTTTTCAGGGACCCACCTGGAGAATCCCAAACGTGATTTTAGGTGAAAAAGATTTAATTTATGATTTCATTTTGAGGAAGTTTATTAAAGATGTTAAAAGGCTCAAAACACTTGATGAGAGAGTGGGGCTTCAAGATGGCTGAGTACAGGTATCTGGCACCCGCCAGCTCCACAAAGCAGCAAAATGTCAAACAGATAATCACACTTTGAAGACAGCACCTGAGAGAGAACACAGTAGTTCAATAGCAAATGGATGGGAAACACCTAAGGTAATGAAGAAGAGGCAGTCTTCCTGGCCAAGGCTGGCTAGGAAACCAGAGAGACTCTCCAGTGCAGAGAAAGAGGAAGTGAGAGATCCCTAGGGATCCACATTCCCAATATTAGACTCCTGGAATCCTTGCCATGGGAGAATCCAGTGATGGTTGCCGACCCTGAGACTCATACACAGAACTCTCTGGAGCTTCAGATATTGCTCCAGAGACAGATCCCAGTCTAGGTCCCGCATATTAACAGAGACCTAAGCAGCTGCAGTATAGCATAATTATGAGAGCTCACCTCCACCAGACTGCATCTCACCCATGGGCCTAACAGCCCCTCAATCTCCACATCCCTGAAACCCCACTGACACTCCCTCCCTACATCCAGCTGAAGGGCTGCAGTGGCACAACACTGGTGTGCTCTGCAGCACGGCAGTGTCCTCAACACTCTAGCACACAGTGTCCTACACACCAAGGAATTGGTGGCACAGTGCACTGGGGTGGCTGCCTTAAGACAGAGGGAGCCAAAATACATCTCACCAGAGCCTGATTCTCTCCTGGCTAGGGTTACTGCCATAACACTCACCCTGTCCTGCTAAGCCACAGGACTGCTTGCACATTCGCATTTGCCCTGAAGACTGGATCTCCCCATTCCTGCTCTTGTTGCTTCCACTATGAGGGATCTGAAGCATACACTGCCCAGCCTCTTGTCTCCAGCTGCTACCACTGACAGCAACCCTGAATCCCCCAGCAATAGGGCTGAAATGCACTTATATGTGTCCTGAGGGCAAAGTTCCTCCTCCAACCTCTGCCACTGTTGCCATCAACCAAGTACGTAGCCAGGGACCTGGGAATAACCTTGTCCCTACTAACAATAGCCTGTACCCATGCACAGCAACAGGAGGCCTGAGGAACGGGCTGCCTGGCCTGGCATTGCTCTGCTCAGTGCCTGAGCATGCCATTCAGGGGCCTGTGAATCATTACAACCTGGTCATCATTCTTGGTTCCTGTACACTCCCCTGGCAGCCTGAGGATGGAACTGCCCAGCCTTCCACTACTACCATAGCTGGCACCCACTCACATGTACTTCTTGGGGTCCTGGGGAATGGCCCACCAGCTTATTGCAGCCATTTATTTTTTTAAATTATTATTATTTTTTTGAGACAGAGTTTGGCACTTGTTGCCCAGGCTGGAGTGCAATGATTTGATCTCGGGTCACTGCAACCTCTGCCTCCTGGGTTCAGGCAGTTCTCCTGCCTCAGCTTCCTGAGTAGCTGGGATTACAGGCATGTGCCACCAAGCCTGGCTAATTGTGTATTTGTAGTAGAGACGGGGTTTCTCCGTGTTGGTCAGGCTGGTCTCAAATGCCCGATCTCAGGTGATCTGTCTGCCTCAAACTCCCAAAGTGCGGGGATTACAGGCGTAAGCCACTGCGCCCGGCCTTTTGCAGCCATTTATAACCCAACAAAGGCCACTTGGAGGCCAGAGGATTATTCCACACTGCTGGAATGATCTCATAATTGCCCATGCCATGCACACTGCCTAAGGATCAAAGACTTGCCCCCCTACCTGGCCCACAGCTGCCACTTCAGGAATTCAACAAAACCAGCTGGAGGACCAAAAATTGGCCTAATTCATCTGGTTAACACCAGATGCTGACCTGGGACCCAAAGACAGGCATGATTGGCCCACTGCTGCCACCACTGGGGTCTGAGGACTGGCCCACTTGGCATCCTTGTCCCCAAAAAACCTCACCACAGCCTCCACTAACAATCACACCCTAAGTCAATGTGGAAACCACAGACACTTTAGATGCTGCTTACAGTGTAATTGTTTCTCCTTATAGAATGTTCATTTAGATAATTTGGAAGTTGAACCTGATGAAAAGGACACTTGAATTTAATCAGACACAGGAACAATGTGTCTAACATTATAAGTGCAACAATTAGATATATCAAGAAAAGCAAAGAGTACAAAATCAAATTATATTGAAGGAAAACACTGCTTTTCTAGGCCTTCATGGTAAGTATTTTACTGTCAGGACATAACAGCAGAGTTAGAACCAGAGGAAAAGAGTTACTGGAGTGGACAACAAAACAAAAAGGCCTTCTCAAGGTTCTCGATGGCATTAAAACCCAAGGTAGTGATGTATGCCTGCAAATCACGTGCAGTGAGATACAGCAAAACTTGAACCACTGAGATATGAATCTGAGAAATTTGGAAATGAAAATTTTGTTTCAAGAAGTGAAATTATTATGTAAATGAATAGGAGAGCATGTTTAGCCTGTAACTAGGGAAATTAAATAGACCTCCAGGAAAAAAATGGCTGAAACAGACACTGTGGTTTAGAATAAGGCTGGTAAAGACACAGATTTTGTGATTATAAATCAAACCTCTTGCAATTTTATGAAGAGCATATACATGTTTTAAGAAAACCTTGTAGTTTCAAATATTGAGGATCAGATTCTGGTCAAGTATCAATGCACCCTTGATACCAATATTTACTTTTTAGAAAAACACAGAAGTATATTTTTCTCAATCTCACCACATAAAACCTCTTTTATAAGACCCATCTTTTTTTTTTTTTTTTTTTGAGACAGAGTCTTGCTCTGTCTCCCAGGCTGGAGTGAAGTGGCCTGATCTCGGCTCACTACAACCTCCGCCTCCCAGGTTCAAGCAATTCTCCTGCCTCAGCCTCCTGAGTAGCTGGGACTACAGGCATCCGCCACCACCCCCAGCTAATTTTTGTATTTTTAGTAGAGATGGGGTTTCACCATATTGGCCAGGCTGGTCTCGAACTCCTGACCTTGTGATCTGTCCGCCTCGGCCTCCCAAAGTGCTAGGATCATAGGCGTGAGCCACTGCGCCCGGCCAAGACCCATTTTTTGTTACTCTTCTTTAACTTGCTTAGACCTTCTATAATTTTTTTAAAACCTCCGGTCTTAGTCTTATAATTTTTGGTTTTATTTTTTCTTTTGGGAAAACCAACCATTTTATCTTAGGAAAGAAAATTATTATGTAAGATTTTTTTCACACACAATTACCCTTTAAAATTTATATTTTGATTGAAAACCTATATATTATTAGTCTTTTTATAAGATTTAAGATGCTAGAAGGAACTTATTTAACAATTTGTTTTAATTTTTTAACTTGAGTATTAACCAGACATTTAATGAGTACCTAACATTTAACTTAATGTAAGGTAACTTTAAAATTTTAAGTTATATGAAAACTTCATTTATAAACATTTATTTTATCAATAATTATCTAATTTATTTATTAACAATTATATCTGAATTACTTATGAAAATTCAGATATTAGAGCTACTCATTTAAAGTTTTTTTTATTGACCAATTTGTAGCTGGTTAATATCAGATGTTAATCTAAGAAGCTTGAAGTTAAATGCATGTACATCTCATCGTTAACCCAGAAGATATATTTGTATTAAATCATAATTAACTTTTAATTAAATAATTTATGTATTTAATAATAGACATCAAACCATTAACTTTTAATTAAATATATTATTAATTTAAATAATATAAATTAATAATCTGCTAAATTAATAATTTATTGATTAAATTATTAATTTAATATAGATTTTAAAATTAATCTTATTTATTAAAAATTATTTATAAAAATAATATATCAAATATTATTTTGTTTTAAGTTGGGTTTATAGGTTTATGACTTTAAAATATCTAGTAGGGGCAAATATAAAACTGACCAGTTAACTCAGGCAAAAATGTATGCTGGCAATTTTGAAACCATTTCTAATGCTATTTTATTAACAAATTAAAAACAATCTATTTATTTGAGATTTAAATCAATCTCAAACTTTGAGATTAAGTTTATGTAAACTAAAGAAAACATTTGCATAATTAAAATACATTTTATATGAGTGCCCATTATCTAAATAAAAATTTTAAAGAAATTTCTGTCCAGCAACAGCATATTTTATCATTTAGACTTAATATATAATGTAACATATGTACGTTTGTAGAAACACTTCTAAACATATATATATATATGTCTAGAGACCTTATAGCTTAGATTTTCGAATTTAGTCATAAAATAGTAAAGCATCTTAACTCATCAGTTGATTAAAAACAATCGTATCTCAATCTTTTTTTCTTTTTTTGACAAAATGGGATAAGGCTAAACCTTAAGTTTTGTTTTCTTTTACTTTGACTTTGTCAATAAACAATTTTACAAAGGCCATGAACTAACTTTTGGGGAAAGACGGTTGAGTCGGTTGAGTCAGTTACCAACATACTGGATCGGACAAGGAATAGTTAACTTTGAGAATGTGACTCAATTAAGTGAGGAGGCCCCCAGAAGATTTTAACAAGGTTCATACAGTGTTTTCTTGGTCTCAATTGCTTGTCTTTGGTCATAATAATGTTGCCATTCCTTTTAGTATGGAAAAAGTGTCTTTTACATGGGAATTTCACCTTTTGCTTTTAAGAAACAGCATAAAAGTAAAAATGATTTTCTTTTACATTTTCTGACTTTCAAGTGTTTTTACTTAAAAAATCAGTATGCCAGAATATTTGAGGAGTTTGGAAAGAGTTTAGCTTAGAGAAAGATGAAGAGGAAAAATTATAAGAGAAGAGGAAAGATCTGGAGAGGAAAGAGTCTCAGCTAGCCTTGAGATAGTATTTTGTAGTGACACAATCAATTGCGATATGAGGCTTATTTGGAGTGCATAATTTTATAGCCGTGGTCTTTTAGTTTAGATTTAAGAACAGAGTGTTGAATGATCTCTGTAATATTTGAACATGTTACCAGTTAGAGTCACAAAAAATACCTTGGCATGCCTTTAAACTTTGAGAATCTGTTTGTAACTAAATTTATCTAGGTGATTTTGTTTAATGCCAAATACACAAAAGCCAGTTAAATGCAAGCACTGATTATGAAAAGGCCAAATAAACCCAAGAAGGAAGATCAGCTGCCATCAACTGAAGGAAAAAATAAAAATGCTTTTGGCGAGGCTTCAGCCTGAAAAGAGAAATCCCGTCACCCAGACATCACAGCTGAGGTCTGCCAGGAGGAAAATAGTCCTCCCTAACAGAAGACCTTCCAACCAGAGGGAGAAAGAGGTCTCTGAAACAAGAAGAGGAAAGACTCCTCCTCATCTAAAATCCAAATAAAACAGAAGCAAACTAAAATTGGGAGGTCAGTCCAAGAGACTCACCAGGGAGAAATGAGGCAACCTGCAGCAATAGTGGGGTCACAGGAGTCAATAAGCCCCAGTGTGAGTACATCATGCCCTAGCCCTGTAGGCCAGTGTTTCTCCCTAAGCTGAGTCAGCTTTGGAACCCAGCTTGACACTAAGTAGGTCAAAATCCAAATAAAATATAGGGACAGATCTCTACATTTAAAATATTTTATTAAAGAGGTAAGAATTGTGATTTGGCCTAAATGCGAGGACCAGGGGTGTTTGGTTTGTCTAAAGAACAAAACGAAGGTTGGAGGTGTTATTAAAAAAAAAAAAAAGTTACGTATTGGTTTGAAAGAAAGTTTATTGGCTCTAGTAAAGTTTTGAGGAGCTGGCACGTTCTGACTGGTGTGTGACAGTGGTGGGTAAAACCAGTCTTGCAGTCACAGTAGGTTGTTTGAATAGCTGTTAGATAAAATTGGTTTTAGGTAACAACAGGTAGTTTTAGCAACTAGGTTTGTAGAGAATTATATTTTTGAAGCAATGCTATGTGTCCTGAGTGCCTTTTCCCTCTGGATTGTCTACACTGTTTTAGTTGCATATGACAAGAATGACCCCATTTGTTTGATCAACTTGTACAGATCAAAGAAAGTTTAATTTTCTTTTGGGTAAAGCCAATTAGCAAACACATACGGTGTATAATCTCCTCCTCACCTTCACTCTTAAAGCCCCCACCCGCTTTGTTTTGACAGATTTTAGTTCAGACTGAGTCCTAGTCTCTTTTCCCTGTTGTAATCGTCTTGAATAAAATAGCCATTATCCATGTAACATTGTTCAGTGCCATTCTTGCTCTGTCAGGAGGTACTTCATCTTTCCATTTACATCTTTGTGGACTCCCAGTTTCACATTTTGTTCAATAGGCTATAATCTCCTATTCTGGTACTCAAATTGTTCCATATTGGGTCATGAAAGTCCTATCTAAGTGCCATGTATATCCTTGATCCCTGCAATTGTTTTCTGGTTTACAGGTAAAAAAAGAAAAGAAAAAGAAAGAAAGAAAAGAAAGAAAGAAGAAGAAAGGAAGGGAAGGAGGAAGGAAGAAGAAGAGAGAAGAAGAAAGGAAGAGAAAGAGAAAGAGAAAGAAAGAAGAAAAGAAAGGAAGGAAGGAAGGAAGGAAGGAAGGAAGGGAAGGAAGGAAGGAAGGAAGGAAGGAAGGAAGGAAACTCAGCAGAATACCTGTAACCATTTTTTGCCAATCTTTGGAGTGGCTTTTATGTGTAGCATGACGCATAAGCATGAATTAACCAGACAGGCACAAAACTTCACCTTTGTTTAATTAAAAAAATGCTTTGTTTGGTTTACACTTAATAATGTTATTTTCTGTTCTTCACATTATCAGAGACATTAACTTAGTGTATTTTTTTCCTGCAAATCCATTTCCTTTCTGTGTAACATCTAGCTGTTGCTGCACCATCATCACTGAGGTAGGCACATCCTTCACTCCCTCTCATGCCAAACCTGCAACAAAGGGGTTAACCATTATGGAGTCATGTGATTTCTTCCTTGCCCACCGACACCTTTAAACAAAAATTCTACTTATCTAAAGTGCTGAAAGGTATGCTGTCACACAGTTCTCTCTTGCTAGTGTTGAAATACCTATACTAATTTGGATCAAAAGAGTTTCTTTTCCAAGAATTTGTACATGTTAAACTGGCATTAGGTTGGTTACATGTAATCAGTGGAGCTACCAGTTCACACAAACCGATGGTTTTCAATTAGGGGTGATTTTGGTTCCAAACCAAGGGACACTTGACAATATTTGGAGATGTTTTTTATTGTCACAAGCAGAGGCAGAAGTCAAGCAGAGTGGACAGTATATCCAGGGATGCTGCCAATGCCCTACAACGCACAAAGAAAAGTGCCCCCTTTCCACGACAGAGAAGTATTCAGTACAAAATATCAGTAGTGTTTCTATTGAGAAACTCTAACATAAACTAAGTGGCTAAGTGACTTAGAGTCACCATTTGGGATGTGTACACACATTTTCCAAATTATAATGCTAAAGATATGAAGCCCATGACAAATTGCATAATAGCGAAATTGCAAATAAAATCAGATTAAAATGAACATCAAATTGAAATTGAACTGTAAAAGACATCAGAAAATAGGCAACAAAAAGTTTAAAGAAGAGTCATATAATTGGACAAGATAGTTTATTATCAGATGAAAGTTTCAATTGGGGTGGGGGGAGTTGTGTGTATCAATCTCAGGTGTTTATTTCCAAAATAGCCAACTAGGAGATCTGTTCCCTTATATCTTAATTTCCAACCTTCATGGTTGCCTCCTTGAATGAATCTCAATATATATTCAATCTCCCCTCCATCTTTCTAACATGTGCAAAAATCTTGGGCTCTGGAGAATTTTAGCTAAAGCATAAGTCCTAGAGAAGGCTGCACTATCTAAATTTAAGTGATCCCGGAAAAAAATAAACTCACGATTTGGTAAATATAGCTCCATCTACCCATTGTCCTGTTCGATTTTTTGCCATCTTCAGACCAATCCAGTGATCAGAACTGCATTTGTATCGCCTAAGAAAATTCTTTAGAGACAAAGTTAATTTCAAAACCATACACGCCAATTTTTACGACGACCTACTGTGTACCTCTTGTTCTGTAGGTTGTGAAGTGCAAGGCAACAATTATTCAACTCCTGGCTTCACTAGAAAATAGCCATGGAGTTTTTAGAAAGTACTTTATTTTTCCTATGACCTTCAGTTTTCTTTGTGAAACAAGTATGTTAGACACATTTTCTTTAGATATGATTCCAAATTGATAAATGTTCAATTTGAAAATCTATTCCTTCACAGTTTTCAAACTGTAAGCTCCTAGAAAGCCAAGTTTGAAATTGAGCTCTTGCACGGCGTTTCCAATTACCAGATATTTATTATACTATTTGTCCACTTCCCAGTAAATAGTAGTAGCTTCATTTTAGTGTTATGTTTTACTTCAGTTTATCTCCCCAAACTACGCATATAAATACACACACATACACATCCTCATATATCCAGTTTCTTTAGAACCTAATTGTCAAATTTTATTTTTCTGCTAAACATTTAAATTTCCAAATACGTAATTCAGAAATAAATACAATGCTTTTTTCCTGACATTTCTCCTGACGATGCATTGTTTAACTTACCTCGCCCTTGCTTAACCCTCGACCTTTTTCTTTAATCATAGAGTTATATTAAAGTCCTGGAGGCTACTCTGCTACTAAACAGCTTGGATACTATAAGCTTCACACTGCATCACTCTACTTTTCAATTTAAGATAAATATAAAGGAGTTAGGCCAGATCACAACGCTATGGTCAAATCCTATCTACCCCACCTTTACAAAAGTTACACCTGTAACTTTTGACATTTTAATACACTATCTTCACAGCACTGTGTAAACTAGAAAAAAAATTCATTGGGCTAAGTTTTGGCTTTACAAATAAACAGATTAATAAAAACGCCATCCTACATTCAAAGGCCTTCATTTACAGGAAAGTAACGTAAACATAATGTTAGAAAATATTCTACTAGATATGGAGAAGCTATGAGTGTGATAAATACAATGTGGAATTGGAACTTACAGAAAAAAACATATGAGTTTTTAAGGGAAACTTTGACACAGGATGTGCTCTAAGGCAAGAGTAGAATATTACGTGTAAATGCAGATGGCCAAGGAGAAGAGGGTAATTCATAGTCTAGACTCAGGAAAGAACTTCAGGAAAGGCTTCAGGCGAGAGCTTGACTGGTCTTGGTGACAGAGAACTGGGAGATGTGTTTCCTAGTCCCGCTCTATGAAAAATGTTAACATTATTTGCCCCGTTTTAGCCCCTTGTTAATTCTAAATAGGTGGAAATAGATATAAAAATATTTTGTAAGACAAACTTTATCTCATATTATTTTGTAATTAAAGTTCACATTTAAATTAAACTATTTTAAATCATCTATTAAAATTCTGATGCAAATTTCTTCTCCACTCCACAGACAGCTTTACTTCATTCTGTTTGTCACTTAAATTTTGCCAGTGTATGTAGTACATATGGTCATCCATGATCTTCAAAATATATCAGGATATGTTATGATCAGTGTTTTTTCTTCATCCAGACAGCACAAGCATTCTTCCTTGATAGATTTGAAGATTTCTCTTAAGTTCAAAACTAATTATTTGTATATACTTCTGGTCTTCACATTCCATGATCCTCACTATTTATTTAGTCAATCTTTGCAGACAATATTCCTACAGTGGATATATTTACTTTAATATTGATTGTCTTTACATTTCTTCATCTTTCATTTTATTAACACTCATTATTTTTCCATCTCACTGCTAGTTTAGCTTTCTTTCCACCAAGAGGAACTGTAAGGAACAGTCAGAGTATTTCTCAATACTCCTGCAAAATTCAGCAGCGACATTATTGACCACAGAAGCCCTTCCTATGATGTTAAGCTTGCACCTTAATTCTTGATTTGCAATATCTACTCCTAATTCATCTAGCTTTCAACATTTTATTACCTTTTGTTTCTTGCAAAATAGTTTTGTTTCCTTTCACTGACCTATAAATTGGCTCTGCCTGATTCACATGCATTTAAATTTGAACCAATCTTCAGGCAGATTGCATAAATAAACTTTCTTCACCACAGAGGGTTCACCACAATTGTCTTTTAACAATGTCGACTGTTGTGCTATTCTGCTTTTCATTGAAACACTTCTCAATAGCAAATTATTTGCAAAAAATATTTTTAATCAAGTCATATTACCTCTTATATTTTCTTTTCATTCTTAAAGAGACCAAACAAAGGTAAGTAAACATGTATGTTTACAATATAAATGACTAGGGGAAAGAACAAATTTCACGAATGCAGAGGTGCAATTTTTCAATCCCTTGTTAAAGTTCTTGGAGAGCCTCTTTACTCATAGAGATTTTGTCATGTAAATCAAAATTTATTCAACAAGGATCCGTTAGACTTTTCATTTGTACCTGCTTTGCACAATAATGCTAAGGATAAAATTTCAGAGAAGACATGGTATCTGCTCACTGAAAACTTATACTCTGGTCTAGGCAGAAATTTTGATTTTCCTCTCTATTGCATTACTGGTAGAGAGTGTTCTAATGGGAGCTGCCATGGGACCTCAGAGACAGGCAGCAAAACAAAATGGAGAAGTCAGAGGAAAGTTTCTCTCAGGAGGTAGAATGGAGAATCCCCTCCTTTCTCTGACAATTCTCCTTTCTTGGGGGAGTACTGGCTCTTAAAACGTTTTCAAACATTATGAAGCTCTTCTGTGTACACTCTTTAAAATATAAAGATAGATATTAAGTCTACTACTTGATGTTAGTCTTACATTCTTCAAACAAAGCATCACTAGGTATTTCACCTTTGTGTCACATGGCATATTCTGAACACCTTCAATATTCTGCATAGATAGGCATGAGTGAAAAGACTTCAAGACTATGATGGTATTTGAATATTTCTAATGTTCTGACTCAAGAAAATTCACAAAGAATGTATATTAAATTACTTACCATTTCTTCTGTGTTGTCAATTATAGTTAGGTCAGCATGTTGAGTGGAACAGTT
Organism: Papio anubis; assembly: GCF_008728515.1. Taxonomy (NCBI): domain Eukaryota; kingdom Metazoa; phylum Chordata; class Mammalia; order Primates; family Cercopithecidae; genus Papio; species Papio anubis. The sequence goes on along the minus strand of NC_044984.1, from coordinate 9,124,144 downwards.
GTATTTACTTGAATTCCAGTCTCCTTCTTCTTTAGAAAAATAATAGCATTTGTTTTGGAAACCAATCCAACCATATGGGCAAAAACTCTGAGAATCTTGAGTTAGTTTAACTGGAAAAGAGACAAATACATATCTTACGGGCCATATAGAATAATAAGCTACTGAAAATATGTTTTGAGATCACTGCACACAGGTTTTTGATGTAAAAGATTATGGTCACTACGAAATTTGTATATCTATTATATGTTAGGTTGGAAAAAAATTTATATCTTTGTCATGTCAGGTCAAATGACAGTAGTTTAAGATTTATCAGGGCATTTATATTTCTTTCAACTTCAACTTCAGTGATATACAGGTCTTCCAGGAGCCACCAGAATTATTCTACTTGTGTAACTTACCCTCACCATTTCTGGGTAAATGAAATAAAAGGAAGTCCAAGCATTAACTAAGAGTAATCCAAGTAATAATTTGTATTAGTCACCAATGAATCTAAATACATGAGTTAATCTACAAAGAAGCAACAAAAATAATAAAGCAAAATACAAAATAAGTTGGACCGCTCGTTGTCAGCTAAGAATCACCATCACTGTATAGCCCTGGGTTATCCAATGAATGGAACTCACAGGGGATTTGGAAGGTGAAAGTAAAGCAGAAGGTATAATTCCTGGAGACCATGAGCATAGGAACTTCATAGGTCTTTCCATGTGTTGCCCTGTTGCAGTCTTGGCAGCTAGATATCTTAGCTTCTTAGACGTTCCTCCAAATGTGTTAGTGTATTATGCCAATATTCTTAGTGACCATTTCTCATCCAGCTTGTAGCACAGCCCCAGCCTTCAGCCATGCATCACTTCTAGATGTTCCCACATTCACATTATCCCTAATTTCTATAGTAAAGCCTTATCCTCATAATATGTGTTTGTATTTTGGAACACACCCAGACTGAATCAGTTTTTGGTACCAAACATAATTCTAAGGAAACAGAACCTTGAGGATGAGATATGGTGTTACTTTTTAAACATAATTCACTTTAAAGGCATCGATCCAACTACCAGTTATAAATAGAATGCTGATGGCAGTGGAGCACAGTGGCAAAATAATTAAATTATCACCTATAGTCATCTGGTGCCAAGAGTCTATAGAAGATAAAATTTTATATACATACACCGTGTGTATATATATGTATATAGGTATGTGTACATATAAGGGTATATATATACATATACACATATGTGTATATATCTCTCTCATATACTAATATAAATTAGTGTTTGCGTTACCCTTAGATCATGCTATGATTTCATTATATTTCATTTACCCAGAAATGGTAAGGATGACCTTTACATGTAGAATAATTCTGGTGCCTTCAGGAAGATATATCACTGAAGTTGAAGTTGAAAGGAATATAAATGTCCTAATAAATCCTAAACTACTGTCATTTGACCTAACATGACAAGACATGAAATTTTTTCAACCTGTTATATGTTAGATATACAAATTTGGCTGTGACCATAATCTTCTACATCAAAATCCTGTGTATCTTCAATGATCTCAAAACACAGTAGCATCCAAACTTCTGGGATTCAACTAAACTTGTGGGACACAGCAACTCCCTTAAAGCTTACAGGAAAATTCATTGGCTTCAGATTATGTTTTAGAAATGATGAAAGACTTTTTGAAAAGGTAATTATCTTACCTTACAAAGTTAATAATAGTGATAAATTAAAACCAAAGTAGAAAGACACAATTTAAAAAACAAAAAGAACAGAAATCAATTGAATAAAAAATTAATGCCAAATAGAAGAAAAGTTTAAAGTCATAAGATGACTTTTATTGAATACTCTAAAACAAGATTGACCACTATGAAAACTGATTTTAAAAAATGTAAAAGTGAGAGATAAAAACACAAATTAGCAACACAAAGAATGAAAAAGTAGAGAAATTTCTAGAAGAACACAATTTAACACAACTGACAAGATAAAAGCAATATTTCTAAATAATACTATATCTAGTTAAAAATTGCATCTTTAATTTTAAAAAATCGCACAAAAAGAAATCTCCCTGTCCAGATGGCTTCAGTTAGAAATACTTCTAATCATTTAGGAAAGGCATAACAGCAACGTTATACACACTCTTTCAGAAAATAGGATAGGAGGGAATACTTTCCAATCAAATTTTAGAAGCCATCACAATGACATCAATACCTGACAATAGTATTGAAAGAAAGAGAAATTATAGGTCGATCTCTTATGAAGACATAAGATGTATGTACATACATCTTAAACAAAATACTATTCAGTTTAATTGAAGAATGTTAAAAGGTTAATAGGTTATGATCAAGTTGAATCTATCACAGAAATTGAAGATTATCTTAATATTACAAATTCTGTGTAGTTCTACATATTAGCAGAGAAAAGAAAGTATCTCAATAGATCAAGATAAAGCATTTGACATTTTAAATTAAATTAAAGGGAAGTAAATACAACACCTTTAATCTGATTAAGAATATCTACAAATGCTACTACTTAATTGGGAAATATTAAAAACCTCTTTATTGATTTAAGAATGAGACAAACATGTAAGCTGTCACTACTTACACTCAACCTTGTACTTGAAGTTATAACCAGTAAAATAAGAGAATACAATGAATAAAAAAGGCATAAGGTTTCCAACAGAATAGGTAAAACAATTATTATTTTCAGATAATGTAAATTTTTACATAGAACCCACAAAAGAAACTGAAGAAAATTTATGAAAATGAATAGTTAACTATAGCAAATTTGCTATATGAGGCTTATATAGGTATATATTAAATATATAGAGATAATTTTTATAGGCCAGCAACAGACTAAATAGGAAAATAAGGTTAATGAAAATACTTCTATGTTACTTACAATTGCATTATAGAGCATCGAGTCTTTAAAAAATAAATTAAAAGATGTGTGTGAAATCTATTATGAAAGCTATAAAAATTGCTGGCAGAAATTATAGAACACCAAATTAATATTTTTAATGTATGGCTCAATATTAAGATAATGGCTCCATGAAAATTAACTATAGTTTAATGCAATCTCAATCAAAATTATAGATAATTTATATGGGAGTTTAAAGGATCTAAAATGCTCCAGGTAAACTTGAAGAATAAAAATAAAACTTTCAAACATTTAAACAACCAAACATCAAGACTTATTATAAACTGACAGTGTTAACACAGAATGATATAGACACAAAGATAGATAAAATAGAGTAAGTTAATATAATAAAATTTTAGCAAAAATGACCTTCACCTACACAGCTGATTGATGACAAAGACCAATTGCAGTTAAATAGGGAAAGTATAGTCTTTTTAATAAGTTGTTTCAGGTTGAAAGTTTAACTAAATGGGAAATAATGCATCCTAATATCTATCTTCTAATATTTATAAAAATAAATTTCAAGAGGATTATGTTTTGGAAAGTGAACGGAAAATAGAAACCTTGCAAAAATATTTTTATGTCTTTGAAGTAAAGTGAATTTCATAGGATGAAAAATGTAGTGACAATAGGGAAAAACATAACTACACTACTTTAAAATTCAGAAGCTCTGTTGATTGAAAGACATGATACAGAGGGTAAACTTCAGCTTCATAGTTAAAGAAGATATTTGCAATACCTATAAACTACAGAGTCTCATCTAGAATATTGAACAACTCTTATGAACCAAGCAGAAAAAGACAGCTAACTCACTACAATATAGGGAAAGTACTGAAACATTCCAGTCACAAAATATTACACCTAAATAAACAGCAGTTATGAAGGTACTGAACCGTACTGATCATCAGAAAGACGTCAATTAAAGCCAAAATCGAGTAACAACATGCACTCATTGGAATGGTAAAAACTGATAAAACCAACAATAAAGCATTGACATGGCATGGAGCAACTGGCAACTTCTGCTGAGATTATCTACTATTTTTGGTAAAATACACTTAAGTTAATCTATGCATATTTTGTGCTTAATAATTCTTCTTATAAGTATACCTCAAGTTATTTCCAGTATTCATTAAAAGACAAAAAATATAAAATTATACAGTTGTTCAAAACCACCCAGTTTGCAATAGTCAAAATGTAACACAATCCAAATGTTCATCAAAAGTGATACATAGCAGTGAATGCACTACACGAAACATCTGCTAATACAGCCTGAGGCCAACTCAGTTCACCTTCTGTTTTTGTACAACCACCAGGTAAAAATAACTTTTACATTTTAAAAAGAAAGAAAGTAATCAAAATAATTAAAAAGGAACACTATTTTGTGACATATACAATTTTATAATATTTACATTTCCATGTTCAATTTTATTGATACACAGTCATGGTCAATGTCTATGCATTTTCTATGGCTGTGTTTCTATGAAGAATTAAGTAGTTGCAGCAGAGACCGTAAGGCCAAAAAAGCATAAAATATTTACATCTGGGTCTTTTCATAAAAAAAATTCAACCTTTTTCTATAATAGTGAGTTAATGAACTTCTGCTACCTATTATTGAAAAATCACACGAGCATAATGTTGAATAAAAGGAAAAAGATACAAAGATACATACAAATTCATGATTGTATTTATGATACATGCAAATTGCATATTGTATTTTATATGTATTTACATTTGATTGTATTTGTATAAAATTTTTTAATAGACGAAACTAACCTATAACAATAGAAGTCAACATAGTGATTAACATAGGCAAGAAAGTGTTGAATAGAAGTGAGATTATCAGGGTGAATAATTTTACTACAATAATTTTGGTATCTCTGATGCCTTACATAGGTCATGTAATTAATAAAATTTATTCATTTGTACCAAATAAATGTTATCATGTATAATGGGAAGATAATGAGATACTGAGAAAAGATCATGACTGAGACAGAAAGAAATAGGATCATACATAGAAAGTCATGAAAAATAAAATAAAGGATGTAACTTACCTACACATACAGTAAAAATATTAGTTATTATTATTAAAGCAGCACCAACTATAAAACACTTTTTATGTTTGGTCATCATACCTGAAAAATAAAAATAAAGACATTTAGACTTCTGGCTCCAAAATGATGGCATAAAAGTAAGTTGGCTTTAATGTCCCCCACAGAAAACAACAACAAAACATTAGTGCTGTGATAATCACCAGCAATGCCCCAGAACTCAAATGTGAGGAGACAATTCCTGCAGCCACAGAAAAGTGAAAAATCAACAAAAAACTCCATACCGATAATAGAATTAGAGTTCCACATCCATGAGGCCTCTCCCGGCAATCTTCCTGGTACCCAAGGGCATGGAAACATCATTTCTATACTGGAAAAAGTGAGATCAAGATGGATAACCAGCTTCCCCACCAGCTTGAATTCCCCGGCAGGAAACTTGCCCCTGCCTTAACATTTGGGAAGCAGGCCGGGCGCGGTGGCTCAAGCCTATAATCCCAGCACTTTGGGAGGCTGAGATGGGTGGATCAGGAGGTCAGGAGATCGAGACCATCCTGGCTAACACGGTGAAACGCCGTCTCTACTAAAAAATACGAAAAACTAGCCTGGCGAGGTGGCCGGCGCCTGTAATTCCAGCTACTTGAGAGGCTGAGGCAGGAGAATGGCGTAAACCCGGGAGGCGGAGCTTGCAGTAAGCCGAGATCGCGCCACTGCACTCCAGCCTGGGCGACAGAGCGAGACTCTCTGTCTCAAAAAAAAAAAAACAACCTTTGGGAAGCATCAGGGGTGCCTGAACGAGGACAGGCAGAGACAAAGTGGGGAGGCAGGACTACCATCCCCAGTACCAGAAACTCTGCTCTGTTACTTGGCCAAAGGAGATGCCAACTTATAGTGACCGTGGAGCAGCATCATGCTATAGGAGATTCGTTGCATAGGTCCCTTGGGCTGGAACTCCTAGTCAGTTTTCCCACACTACTGGGTTATCCCTTTTGGAAGCTCCCCCATTTGGTATGGGTGGCACTCTAATTGTTTACTAGAACCAAGGCAAACCTGGGTTAAGGCACCATGTAGTCTTAACAAGGAGGCAGAAACCTAGCCCCTCTCCAAAAAAATCAACAGGCAAATTACAAAGAATATTTAAGCAAACATACTCAATATAAACCACAACAAGCCATATGGAATCATTCAACACAAAGACATAGATGAATATCCATAAGAAGCAAGAGCAAACAGGGAACTGTGATATCCCCAAATGGAACCAGAGACAGACCTTAATGAAACGGCAATATGAGAGCACTTGTACCAAGCATTGAAAATAGTAATTTTAAGAAAACTCACTGGTCTCTAAAATAACACAAAAAACAATTCAGAGATTTATCAGAGAAATTTAACAAAGGGATTGAAATAATTTTTGAAGATCAAAAAGTGATATTGGAACTGAAACATACATTTGCTGAACTGAAAATTTTACTAGAGGCTCTCAAAAGAGAATGGATCAAGAAGAAGAAATAATCAGTGAGCATGAAGATGGGCTTTCGAAAATACAAAAGGAAAGGAGAAAAAAAGAATAAAAATGAATAAAAATGAATGAAGAATGCCTACATGTTATAGAAAATTATGCAAAAGACCACATCTAAGAATTGTTGGTGTTCAAGAGAGAGTTAAGCTAGAGCAAAGGGTATAAAGCCTATTCAAAGAAATAATAGCAGAAAGCATTACGAAGCTTGAGAAAGAGATAAAGATTCAGGTAGATAAAGGTCAGAAAACACCAAACAGATTCCGACTCTAACAAGACTATCTCTAGGCATAGAATAATCAAACTCTCAAAGGTCAAGGAAAAAGAGAGGATCCTAAAATCAGCAACAGAAGACAAGCAAATAACATTTAAAGGAGCTCCAATTTATCTGACAATAGAGGTCTCAGTGGAAACCACACAGGCCAGGAGGAACAGAGATGACATTTTTTAAGTGCTAAAAAACAAACAAACAGAAAACAAAACAAAACAAAAACCTCTGCCATCTAAGAATACTGTATCCTGCAAAGCTAACCTTCAAATATGAAGAAGAGACAGTGTTTCCCAGACAAACAAAATACTGAGACAATTCACCACCACCAGACATGTCTATTAAGAAATGTTAAAGGGAGTTCTTCAGCCTAAAGGTAAAAAAACACATGAATAGAAAACAGTTGATAAAATTAAATGTATGGACAAACCCAGAATACTCTAATACTGTAATCGTGGTACACAATCTTCTCACATCTCTAGTATGAAGACCAGAAGACAAATCTATCAAAAACAATGACAGCTACAGAAACCATTTAAGAGGTAGGCAAAAAAATATGTAAATTGGGACAACTAAATTAAAAATGTGTGAGGGTGGAGTAAAAGTGTTTTTGTCCTTTGTTGCTGTTCTTTTCTTTGTAATGTAAGTTGTTATCTCTTTTTTTTTTTCTTGAGATGGAGTCTCGCTCTGTCGCCCAGGCTGGAGTGCAGGGGCGCGATCTCGGCTGACTGCAAGCTCCGCCCCCCGGGTTTACGTCATTCTCCTGCCTCAGCCTCCCGAGTAGCTGGGATTACAGGCGCCCACCAAATTTTTTATATTTTTGGTAGAGACGGGGTTTCACTGTGTTAGCCAGGATGGTCTCGATCTCCTGCCCTCGTGATCCGCCTGCCTCAGCCTCCCAAAGTGCTGGGATTACAGCATATGTATATTATACATACATATATATCTGAATTTATGAACATCATTTTAATAGCAGTAATTTAGATGTGTGTATATATGTGTATATATATGATTTATATATATGATTGCATATATTATATATACATATAAATTTATATAATTTATATGTGTGTATGTGTGTGTGTGTGTATATATATATGACTGTATAGTCATGTCAGGATGACGGTCATCCTTTTTGAGATTGTACATGCCTCAGTTCAGAACGTCAGTCCAAGCTCTTTCTGATGAGGTTTCTTATCTTTCATATATAACCTTATTAATATCGTGAATTATTTATTAATTTTCTTTAAACCTCAGGTATCAAAAAGACAGGAAGTTCTTTCTCCCTTTTCCATGCCATGAATCAAGTAAATATGTCAGTATGTCATTCTGTTTTTCTCCCCGTGAATTGGCATAATGTAAAAAGATAGAGATATCATGATTTCAAAATCTTGATCAAACCTTTGTGCCATGTAACTGTATTTTCTTACCCTCATTTGATCCTATATCTCTTCATCCATTAACTAGTATCACTTCTATTTTTTTTTTAAATTAAAGAGCATATGTGTGTTGTGTTTTTAGAAAGTATAGTTACAACAGGAAGTAAATAAAAGGTAACTTTTGCTATTATTTTTTTCTTGTGTTATAGTTGTACTATTTTTAAATATTTTAATAATTTTGTGTGTGTTAAGAGTGTAAAGTTTATTTACATTTGCAGCAAGTAGAAGTATTTTTTGAGTCAGTTTCATATCCGTTATTTGAAGGAGGTAGTCAGACCATTTTGATATTCTTTCTTTCATAATGACTATTGAAAAGAAAACCCTAAGCTACTTAAATCAACGGCCTTTTCAATTTAAATAAATCTAGCTTATTGAAGTAATGTTTCTGAGAATTGCGAAGGGATTTAAAACAGAGGAAATAACTCCGAGCTAACAGGTAAGTAGAAGGGCAATGCACATCCTGACAATATGAGAAATGACAATTTGCAGATGCGGGGAAAATAGGAGGCCTTTCAATTGCAAAGTTGGCAAGGTATTAGAGTATAAGGACTTGGTGGTGTATACAGAGATGGTAGATCTTATGTACAGATGTCCCCAGCTTCAAAAAAGATGGTTGTACTTTAAATGTGGCAAACAAAACAAAACAAAACAAAACAAAACAAACCAGTGTGGCTTTTGTTATGAGTGCAGCACAAAATAGTAGAACTAGACACGAAGAGATAATTTATATTGGAACGTGGTCTTCTCAGACGTAATCAGTGGAGACTGATGAATGGAGACCATTATAACACCTCGATGTCTTATAAAACCTGGGAAACTTCATATAACCTTGGAAGAAATCTCTCACTCTCAATACCACCAAATGACAGAAAGTAAGTGACCCGTCCTGTCCATTCAGTGGGATAGAGACTTGAAGTAACATTTAATTTTATTTAAATAACTAATAAATTCAACATTTATTGCACTTCTGAATATATAGGTACAAATTTAAATCTACTATGTGTTCATTCTCTACTTAATCTATTTCCTGAGCCCTGAAATCTAGCTTTTTACACTCACTGTAAGTTGTTTTCACTTTTTATTTCCCAGAACCTTTTCATTGTTACTGAATTCTCAATACTTACTTAGGAGGCTGTAATTATTTACATGAGTTATCAAAAAAAACAATAGTGGCATTGGTAGAATGTGGTTAGCATAGCTGCCTTTCAAAAAGTTAAAAAATTGTGATCTCCCACGATGAAGCTGATATTGAAACTGAATTTCAAAGTTGCTGAGCCTTCTTAACGTTTGATGAGGCTATGCATAAAAGAACACTTCCCCAGACAGTTCGAGAACAATGGATTTAATTAACAGTGTAACTAAAATTTATAATCAAATTTATAATCTAAATTTATAATATATTCAAATTTGTAATCTAAACAGCTAAGGACTGCAATTGTTTTCCCCATAGAAAAGTTTCACTGACTCAACCATTTTGTGTTTGATTCTGCTCTCTAAGGAAAGATAAGAAAGATGCAGAGTGACCAGTGCATTTAAAATCAAACAGAATATTATTTTTCTTAGCTGATAGCTATAGAAAAAAACCAAAAAATATTGATAAGCGGAGCAAATAAAATATTTATTAAAATGTATATAAAAACTAACTGAATTATATCACACTGCCCTAAATTACTGCTATTAAAACGATGTTCATAATTTCAGATATATATGTATATATAATATATATAATCTTATACTGAATATATTATTCAGTAACTTTTAAAATATATTCATATGTAATATGATATATATTATTGTATTATATAATGTATTTATATACAAATGTATAAATTTATACAACCAAAAATAACACTGGTTTTACTAGTGGCTGGAAGACATTCTTAAAACTTTTGATTAAGATGATATTGTATGCTACCATCAAATATTGATCTCATTCCCCCTAAACTTCTTTTATCTAACTTTAGGTAGAATTATAAAACTGGTTAAAATAAGGGAGGAAGGATAAAGTATGCATTCTATTGTACCACAGCGATTGTTTTTTTGACGGTAGCATGCACTGGTAGGTTGACATTTAGTTAAATGAGAAATGCTTAAAGCTCATCACAGTCCCTAAATCCCTAAATCATAGATTGTTGTATTGAATGCATTTAGTTTCAGCCTCTTCTCTTTCACATATTTTGACATAAATAAACCCTGTTGAAATCCCAGCGATGTAGTTTGGATCTTACATATTCTGAACTTGCTATTTAATAAATCCAGCGCTACCACGTTGTTTCATAGTGTAATTTTTAGAATATTTTCTCTCTTATCCTTCTTAGGGTTGGTAAAGACGTCTCCATGGATATCAGGATACTAGCAATTCCTTAGTAAGAGTAGGAAAGGGATATATTCTTTCCGTTAAGTACTCCTAAAGCCCAGAGTATCTTTACACCATCCAATAAAGCAATCTTTAAAAATATTAGAAATATTAGCTAAATTTTTCATATTATGTATGCATTCTGAGAACTGTATGCGTATCTGGATCATAGCTAACATCTTCTTAAGTATTTGTTTTATAAAATACTTAGTAAAAGTGAAACTAAATCTTGAGCAGTTTTAAGTCATGGTTAAACCTTCTCCATTGTAATTCAAATAATGTGAAGTAAGTCTGAATTTATTAGGACAAAACAGTCACATACAAATCTCAATCTTGTTGTTATAACAAGGAATTTTCCAGCTTCACAAAAGAAACCACAAAATATATTTCTTTTCTCAAAGGCTTTAACGTTATGCATCACAATTTCAATAAATAACGGTCAATCTAAACAAACAGAAATGTTCTTACCTTGCTTCTTTTAATCAGTATTTTGATTTTCTGCTAGCAGCTTTCTGTCATGTCTTCCAGAACCTCTCTTCAAAGTTATAACTTTATTTAACTTTAATATGAAAATGTTGCTCTTGTCTTTACAACACAGCTCCAAACTAGAGGTATACCACTTTTGAAGAGTAACTCAAAGTCTAAATAGCATTTTGCAAACTGGAAGTGACCAAGGGACTATCTATTAGTCATACTGTTTTATTACAATTTTCTTCTCCAAAAAAAAAAAAAAAAAAAAAAAAAAAGCTTGCCAAGGAGGAAGGAAGTTGTGAAATAAAAATTTAAAGCTGAAGAATAAACACATATTTTCTTACGTTCTCAACGGGGATTCTCATCTGAACTACAGAACACAAAATTGCTCAAGTGGCTGATTCATCCAGGAGTGGTACAGAACTGGTATCCTTCCAGAGCTGTAGGAGAGGCTGATACTAATTAATTAAACAGCATTCTTTAGGATATTATTGCTTTATTATCCTGTGTTAAGAAAGATCACCTTAAAAGCGATAGAATCAAAGAAAAAGCAATGGTTTAAACTTTGGCTACTGAAAGAAAAACAAAAACTATTATGTCTCTCTCAAAGACAAATGTGTGCACAGTCACACTTATGGGTGTGAGCACACACACACAAACACACACAGAGGGAAAACAGAAAACGAAAGTAACTAAGGGCCCAGAATGTTATCATCAGCATACAAGATGACGCCATTGCCATTATGCTTTTGCTAAGTTACCAAGCCACAGTTTTATTTTCAAATCTGCTCTAATCAGTTTCCCAGTGATTTTGAATTACCCCTCAACAAATATATTAGGGTGGAAACTGAGGAGAAGAAGCCAGTGTCCCACAAGTGGCTTCGGGATTAACACTGCATTTGTTCTGAGAGAGAAACTTTAAGAGGAAAAGCAAATGAGAATAGAGAAGAAACCGTAGTACAAAGGAATTAAAAGAAAGAAAATATGAAGAGAATAAGAAATACAGGTTTAATCATTTCTGGGCAGAAGGAAAGGACAGATAACAAAATTGCTCTTCTCATTTTTGGACAGAAAAAAAGACAGAAAATTCATGAGGAAATGAATATATTCCACCTTTGTTGTTAACAAAAGATTGTATCCAAAGAACTATTAGAAATGCTTAGAAAAATATAGAGATTACTCAATTATGGTTGAGTGAAATTTAGTTTTGTTCCAAAAAGGAAAACAGTAAAGATATAACAGTTAAGATAGAAAACATTTTCAACACAGCACAACGTTCCCTGCCATTGCTTTGTGGTTCATCCTCACCCCTGAAACCAGGCAGCAGTCAACTTACTATCAATAAACATGAGCTTTGCTGGTTTTAGAAATTCCTGTAAACAGAATGACACAGTCGGTAATTCTTGTAAGTCTGATGTCTTTCACTGAGCATGTTTTTGAGTTTTATCCATGTTGCATAGATCAGCAGTTCATTTCTTTTTATTACTGAGAAATATTTCATTGTATCAACATAAAATATTTTTTATCCATTTTATAATAAAATGTATCCATTACTACCTTGAGCTTTTTCCACTTCTTGGATATCATAAGTAAGGTCAAAATAAACATTTATGCAAAAGTTTTTCTATTGACACATGTTTTTTAATCTTTTGAAGAAATACCTGGAGGTGAAACTGCTAGGTTAGATAGAAAATGTATGTTTTATTTTATAAATGTATATTTTTCCAAAAAGTTGTGCCATTCCCAACATTAATATTGGATGGTTCTATTTGCTGCACATCAATAACCACATTAGATATGCCCAATGTTTTTCAATTTAACCATTCTAGTAGGTGTGTAGTAGAATCTACATGTGATTTTAATTTGTACATCTCTGATGATACATTGAGCATTTATTCATGTGCGTATTGGTAACTCATATACCTTTTTTCAATGACCTATTTAAATATTTTTCCCATTTTTATGGATTTATTTGTTTCCTTACGATGACTTTTAAGATATTATATATATATGTAAATATATGTGTAGAGAGAGAAACATACACATAAAAATGTGTATATAAATAAGTAAAATGGGTTGCAAAATAATATAGAAAAAACCCATTTTCTACATTATTTAAGTATTTTAAGTATTTTCTAAGTATTTTAATACTTTCATCATTTATCATTTATGAAAGTATTTAAGTATTTAAAATACTTTCCATCTTTTATATAGTGATTTTTCACAATTTTTTTCTCAAAAATTTTAAAAATCTAGAAGCTTCTAAATGTTGGACTCTCTAATCCTAACAAAGTTACATATTCTCCCTTGTTGAGGTCATACCTTTTTCCTTACTTAAAGAAAATATTGAGTCCTTCACACCCTCCTTATAACCCTCCCTTACTTTCCTTTCTAAGAAGTTATTGGTTATAAGGCTAATAACTAAGATTATGTGCTAAGCTTATAAGGGAGAGAAAAAGGCTATACTCAGAATGAATTTGGACTTAACCAATATATAATAACAACAGCTTGGCGTGTACACAGTGGGATTGGATTCTGAGGGTGCTAGATCATGACAGAAACATAAAACTAGATAAGGGAGATTTTATCAGCATTGGGGCATTCAGTTGCAATATAGAATTTAATAACTTGGAAAAATGCTGTGAACAGTGCTGACACACTGCTGAAATAACTCCCAGAAGACTGGAGAAAGCAATGGCTCATACTAAGTAGAGTAACATTCCAGAATTCCCATGGCAGATAGCTGAAGAAAAGATAAAAATGCTTAGAGGAGTGAGCATGCTATAGAGGGTAAACTAGAAATAAGGACAGGAAATCCACCAATTGACTATGTTCTATGGGATGGTATAATGGGCACCTTATTTCCCAAAGCAATAAGGAAAGCACTGGTGGAAGAACTTAAGTCCTACATAAACATCGCTGAGAAGCTTGGCATAGCTCTTCTCCGCATGCCAAAGATCACAGTAGGAGATGTTCCCACAGGACTGAATTCAGAGTGAGTATTGGCACAGGGTTTAACGTAGGAAATGCCAAGTGTCAGAGCACCACTCTGAAACAAGTTGGGGCCAATTATGGTAATGAGGGTTGGATTGCAATAACAGCCGGGATTACTGACATATACAGCTATAGCAGTGTCAGATAGAGCTCAATGTTCGCAGAAGTAATACAGAGAGCCAAAAAGGGTGCTTCCACTTCTGTGCTGTCCTTTAACAACTGGTGGAACAGAAAAAAACTCACATACAACAAGCTCTGGTTTGTAACACCAGCTGATTTCGTGATGTAATTATTCTCAACATTGCTGATTTCAAGGTACCCAGGTGACATCACTGAACACACAGAGTTGGAAATAAATATGCAGTAATACAGCATTACATATTATTTTCACTATATAAGTGTAACAGATGTTAATAATTTCATGCATGGATAATAGCAAAATGTTCTAAAAACCATCACGAATTGATGAGTTCTAAGTATTTATTTTATTAGATTGGCATTAAGGCCACAACTACTCCAAATGTCATGACCCGGGTTAGGTTCCAGCCCCTGCTGAGGTCTGAGGGAAGTGAGTGGATGGACGATAGCTGAAAGAACACTTGGGGGCCCTAGACAGGTGAAATGTAGTTTTATTTACCATCAGCGACGCTCTCACACTGTCTGCCTTTATCTCTGCGATCTGCTCTGGCTCTGTGACTCCTGCCACCGCGGCACTTGCCGCAGCACGCCCTGGCCTGCAAGGCCAGCTCTGTCAGGATCAGCAGCTTAACTCTTCCCTTCTGGGCACAAGCTCGTTCCTGGTTCCCCTCTGCCTGTCTTCAAGGTGACTGGCTCTCCCTTACAAGGGTCAGTTGTGCTACTCTCTTTCTGGGTACCAGTGTGAGCCATGTCATGCCATGCCATGCCATGCCATGCTGAGCCAAGGCAAGCCCACAAGCACCTGTACAGCATCAGCAGGGCAGTTATACCCTTTCCAAACAATAGTGGATTTGAGCCAAGTATGATCTTATACAAATAGGTTATATAGCAAGTGGAGTTATATGCCTGCACTCCAAACTCGCTAAGTCACTATGGCCTGGATGTCTGCCTCAGCCTACTTGACCAAAGCACATTCATGCACCTTACAGTTGGTGCAAAAGTTACTTTTGCACCAATGAATACCTTTGCTTTAATATTATTTTATTAATTTAATATTATTAAGTTGAAGTTTAGATAACAATTTTTACAATTAACAATTGGTTTGAGAACCTTTGAAAATTTAACAGTCAGTTGTATACCACTGATTTTGCTGGACATGTACGATAGGAAAGAAATCAAGGGTGGATTACTAGTGGGCTAAGGGCAACCATGTACTCAAAAGGTATAAACTATTACCCCAATCTAGTTTGGCCCAAGCCAGTTTTCTGACAGAGGACCCAATAATGGGAGAATTCATCCTTAAAAGGAAGCCTTCTTCAACACCAAGACTAGAGTAAATGGTAAATATTTCTCCAGTCCATACCCAGTGCGACTTATATTAGTATTCTCAAGCTGCCATAATGAAATAACATAGGCTGGGTGGCTTAAACAACAGAAATTTATTTTTCATTATTCTGGAGGCTCAAAACCTAAGATCAAGGTGCTAGCCAGCTTAATGTTCAATAAGGTCTCTCTTCCTGGAGCTGGCTACTGCCTTCTCACTGTATCCTCACATGACATTTTCTCTGTGTATGTGCAGAGACGGTATCTTTCCCTCTTTTTATATGCATACCAGTCTTATGAGATTAAGGCCTTACCCTTATGAACTTATTTAACCTTAGGTTCCTCCTAAAGACACTCTCTTAAAATATAGTCCCACTGGGGGTTAGGTCTTCAGCATATGTGTTTGGATGGGAGCATCAGTTCACAACAGGATTCATGCCCATTTATTTGAATAACTGGGAAAAAATCCAGGACATACATTTCTAGGGTTGCAGAATGCGGGTGTAAGTTGACATTGATTCCCAGGAAAGGATCATGACCCTCCTGTCAGAGTAGAAGCTTATGGAGTCCCAGTAATAGAGTACTTGTTTATGTCTGGTTCACAGCAGGCCCAAGGACTCACCCAGTAGACATTCTTTGGTCTTTGAATACATAATCGGACATCACATACTTAAGAATTGGTACAAAGTTCACACTGATTCCTTGGCCAGCTTGGTATGTACTGTAGTGAGATCAAGGCTCCTGAAACTGCTCTCCTCCCCTCCACTGGACACGATAGTAAACCCAAAATAATTTTGCATGATAGAGTGAATGACAAAGGTTATTGCCACCCATAAATACCTCAAAGATGCAAGGATGCTGGTATCCATTTATCTCTATTTTATTCACCAGTGCAGCTCTGACAAAAACTATATGGATTCTGGATGATGACAATTGATTATTGCAAGCTCAACCAAACAATAATTCCAAGTGTAGCTGCTGATTTAAATGTGGTATACTTGTTAAAGCAAATTACCCCACCCTCAGGTACAGAAAATATGGCCACTAATTTGGCAAAAGAATTATTTTTTATCTCTTTTAACAAATGAGTACCAAAAATGTTCAGTATTTATTTAGGGCTGACATGAGTAAACACTTGCATTCTTACCCCAGGTCTGTTAACTCTCCCACTCTTTATCATAATATAGCGAAGAGACCTGGACTGCTTGGACAGCCTACAAAATTTAACTCTTGTTCACTATGCTAATAACATTGTACAAATTGAACTAGATGAGAAAGAAGGAGCAAGCTCATTGGAAACTCTGGTAAGATGCATACACTTCAGTGAGTTGTGAATACAACAAAGATTGAATGGCCACTGCATCACATCAGAGAGAAAAAAAATTGTTTTTTAAGACGGAGTCTCGCTCTGTCGCCCAGGCTGGAGTGCAGTGGCGCGATCTCGGCTCACTTCAAGCTCTGCCCTCCGGGTTCACGCCATCCTCCTGCCTTAGCCTCCTGAGTAGCTGGGATTACAGGCGCCCGTCAAAATTTTTATATTTTTGGTAGAAATGAGGTTTCACAGTGTTAGCCAGGATGGTCTGGATCTCCTGCCCTCGTGATCTGCCTGCCTCGGCCTCCCAAAGTGCATCAGTGAAACCTTTATGTTTACATGGGTTTGGTGCACGCCGGGGCATCTCTTTAAAAAAGTAGAGGACACAATGTCTGGTAGGCCTCATTGGATACTGAAGGGCCAGTGTTCATATCTGGAAATAGAGTTCTGACATATATATTAGGGGACACAAAAGGCTGCAAGGCTCCCATCATGGCCCAGAGAGAAAACATGGACTCCTCAGTAAATCTGGCTGCAGCGGAAGCATCTCTACCACTGAAGCCATGTAACCTATGGCACACTGTAATACCAAAGGTATCAATGGTGAGAAAAAAATGTGTGGAATTTATGGCCAAGTCGTAACAGGTGAAACATAATTTCTACTGATCCTTTGAGTCCTAGAGCAATACCAGGTCAATTATAGCTAAGCATTTACAGAGCTTTTGTGAAATAGCTCCTGGAATGCTCCTGGACCTTGCAGAAATAGATTACTCGGATGTGAGTCATCAGGCCTCCATATGTTCTGAACTGCCATTAATAAAATGAAACCCAGCCTGGCGTGGTGGCTCATGCCTGTAATCCCAGCACTCTGGGAAGCCAAGGCGCACGGATCACTTGAGATCAGGAGTTCAAGGCCAGCCTGGCCAACATGGTGAAACCCCATCTCTACTAAAAATACAAAGAATAGCCGGGCGTGGTAGCGGGTACATGTAGTCCCAGCTACTCAGGAGGCTGAGGCAGAGAATCACTTGAACCTGGGAGGCAGAGGTTGCAGTGAGCCAGGATCCCACCATGGCACTCCAGCCTGGGTGACAGAGCAAGACTCCATCTCAAGAAGAAAAAAAAAAAGAAAGAAAAGAAAAGAAAAAAAGAAAAAGAAAAGAAAAGAAAAAGAAACCTGTAAGACTCACCAAATATAAAGAGCAAGACTCCATCTCAAGAAAAAAAAAAAGAAAAAGAAAAGAAAAAGAAACCTGTAAGACTCACCAAATATAAGTTCAGGCACTCCCAGCAGCAATTCATTATAAGATGAGATTGGTATATCCAGAATCAGCACAGGCAGATTCTCAGTGAAAAGGCAAGCTGAAGACCCCTATGCCAACCAGAGAGCTTCAGAAATGATAATAATGATACTATCCAGCTGTTTCACTGGCACCTCTCCTCGGCTCATGTCTATGGCTGTTTAAGATATTTCCTAGTACCTGCTGATAAACTAGGAATAAAGTTTAGTTGGTTCTTAGAAAGGTCTGTTTTGGATGTAGATGAAAGCTCTAACTGGACGATGGTTACACTACAGCACCACTAAGTGAGCTTCATCAGACAATAAAAGTAACCCACATTTAAAACATATACGAATTCCTGGGCAGTGGGTAACATGTGTCTCTGTCTCTGCCACTGCAATGAAAGCTCCATGAAGCCATGAACTCAGAGTTGTTTATCTGTTTTACTCGATGATGTATTCTCAGTGGTTAGCACTGTGGCCATAGCATAACATATATTCAAACAGTCTTATAGAATGAATCAATACATGAATGAATATATATGGAGGAATAGTCATAAATATGTTAGTAACAGAAAATGAACAAAGGCACAAATAGTTAACCCATGACAAGGCATGTACAGTCAGTGTATCCAAAGTTGTCTAAACACAATGAAAATCCAAGAAATCTAAAGTGAAACAATGCAACAGCCTATCAGATTAACAATGTGTCTATAATCACTTGAACTCAGGAGTTTAAGGTTACAGTGAGTTATGATCACACCTCTATATCTGGACTGGGTAACAGAACAGACCCTGTCTCAAAAAAAAAAAAAAAAAAAGGAAATGCCCACTTAAGATTAAAATGATAATCTGGTATGAGTGTGAGAAATTCCAAATTTCAGAAGTGTGAAGTTGTAACGTTTCTGGAGAGAACGAAGACTTCCTTTTATTAACTAATTCATACATAAGGATATGAATTTTGTAAAAGACGCACATTTTCTATGTCTATTTTGGATTTGTGGAGCATCACATTTATTGAGTATCTCAACCCTTAAAGATACTCTTTTTTTGTTCATGGGCCAAGGGGAGAGGGCAAAAGGAGACTAAATGCCATGAAGGAATAACATCAGCCTATACGGAGGTTGAGCCAAGATGGTGTCCTTTAAAATGGGAAGTAATGAATTTACTAGGGAAATATGCAGAGGGTTAAACTGACAGAACTTAATTACTAATTATATAGAAAACACTGAATAAATCTATAGTTTGGGAAAAGCATTCAGATACAAATTTTATACATCTTCAAGTTTTGATACTCTAAAATATTTCAGCATTCGATCCCACCAAATCTGTTAGACCCATACTGAGAGAATTAGCCCAGACATAGAAGGTAAAGGAAAGAGAAGTTCCTGAAGCTACTTGATGGCTCTTGGGTAGAACTGAGGAGTCTGGAGCCCTGGATGGGGGTGGGGGAACAGTTTTAAGGTTGCCACCTTTTATATAGTGAGGAGGCTGGCCAGTCGTTGACCACCTTCTCTCTCCTTTCTACAGCCTCCTCTAGACTTTGATTTCCTCTCTTCAAGGTCAGTTTTGTGAACTGATTTTTTGGGAGGATGGGGGGAAGGAGAATGCTTTTGTGAAGGAACCTGGTGACAACCTGCTGTGGCAACTGTTCTCTGTTGACTACAGATGTATTGGCAGATGCTACAGCGGAATCAGGCTTTCTGATATCAATGGCAATAATTTGATTCTAGAGGTCAAGGGGTTGCAGTTGCCACAATAAGCCAAAGGGAATGATTAGTAATCAGAGTTTTCATCCACAGAAATCTGTGACAATGATTAGCTGATTTTGAAGTTTTGGGAAATGAAAAAAGAGAAGAAAAGAAAAGAAAAAAGAAAGGATATTTCACTAAGGAGTTCCTTGATATGCTAAGGAAAATTCCATGTATGTTGGCCAGAAACAGCCCATATTTTCAGAGAGGAGATTTATTGTGTCTCACCCAATCCCCAGACTTCAATGTAGTTAGTAGGCAAAGCTCTTCCCAGACCAGGAACCACTCAACTGGGGAGGAGGTAGGCTGGGTCTCTTGGTGAAGGACATTGTAACGTGGCCACAGGTGTAATTATGAGATTTATTCCCCAACACCTAAACCGGAGGAAACTTCAGCCATTTTCTTGAATGACTATATACTGGGAAAAAGCTGAGAACCTGTGATGGTTTCTGGCTTGTATTTACAAACAGAAATAACAAGTATTTCTTTGTTGCCTTGCCCAGGTGTGTGTCAGCTCTCCTGATCTCTGTTATAAGATGGCCCAGAGGGAACTAAATCATCTTGATAAAGCTCCCAACATGTTATACCTCAGAACTGGTTGCACACAATAGATTCATTTACATTGATGCTATCATGCTAACTGTTCCTGGTGAAAAGTGAGCAGTAAACATACTACATATTTTTATAAGATATATGTTCACCACCGTGAACTTGATCCAACTTGACCACTTTGACCCAATGAACCCTAGATTTAGAAATGCACAGAAGCATTTTATCACAAACATAATTGGGGCATTTTGGAGGCAAGGCCTGAACAATTCCAAAAGAAGCACAGTAAACTGCATGAGCAGATGGCTCAGACTCCAATGGCACATGTTCGCATTCCTTTGCCATCTCCACCTCAACCACGCCTATGGCCCAGGTTGGGGATGGAAAAGAGGGTTCTGTACGATCTTACACTGAAGTAGTTGAAAAAAATAGGTTTATCAGTGGATACGTAAAATACAGCAGCTGGAATAGATGCCACACTACAGTCCCATTCAGGAGAAGACTGTGAAAGACAGAAATGAAGGTAAGTGTTCCCACTGAACAGAAGTTTGGACGATATGTCTGGTTGTGCACCTGACAGGAGGGATAAGCACTCAGAGAAATACATCTAAATTGTCTCATCAGAAACTAATAGGTAAGATAGCTTGTCAGAAACTCAAAAAGAACAAAATAGAAAAACTAACGAGAAGCTAAGAGGTACATATAGAAATCACGCAGAATGGACATGGAGTGTGTAAATATGCATTCCCACGTAAATACTCACAAGTGACGTCCAGTGTTGAGGAGGAGCCTCAATAATCAGGTGAACACAACACGTGCCGTGGGAAACAGCCTCTTTCCCTGGATACTCTGGTGTTTAATGAATGGATTGCTATTGAGTGGCCATGTAGCAGAAACAGAACCATTAGCGTGTGTGTGTGAGTGTGTGTGTGTTAAGTAAAATATATATAAAATAAGGAATGTGATTATGGAAGCTGGTAAGTCAAAATTCTGCAAGTGGGCATGGACAGATTGGGTACCTAGGAAGGCTCAATTCAAGTGCAAAGTCCGCTGTCTGTAGAATCAGAAGGAGCCGGTGTCGCAGATAAAGTCTGAAGGCCATTGCTGGAGAATTCTTTCTCACTCAGGGAAGATAAGTCTTTTTGTTCTATTCAAGGCTCCAACTGACTCAATAAGGTCCCATCACGTTACAGAGGAGGCAAATCTGTCTTACTCAAAGGTCGCTGATTTAAATATGAATCCCGTCTAAAAACACCCTCACAAAAATAAGCAGAGTGATGTTTGATCAAGTATCTGGACTCTCTGTGACTCAGCCAAGTTGACAGAAAATAAACGGCCACACCTACTGAAGGAAAATCTGTCAGGCATTTTCTGAAAAACAAACAAACAAACAAAAAAGTTTAAAAAGTTAAATTCTTTCCAAGTGATTCCTATTGTCACTGACTTGAGACTTGCTGATCTTCTATTTTCCTATTTTGTCCCATCTAACCATTGTTATTTGGACCCTGCTAGTCAAAAATTAGTCAGACCCTAAAGCCCACAGACTAAATGTATGGCTCTGGGCAGAAGCTTTTAGCCTTCTTAAATCTCAATACTTTGATTTATAATAAGAAAAATCTACCTAATGATGCTTTTACGTGACAGTTAAATTAAATTTACTACTTTTTAATCTATGTCCCAAATAGCAAAATGGCTATTTTAACTTTTTTAATTTGAATTTTCAGTTACCTAGACATTTGTTTTGTTTATTTAGAGATTTTTTGTTTTATTTTATTTTTTCTCTTACTTTATTATAAAAGACATGAAGAAAAGAAGTAGGTCTATCTTGTTCTCTATTATGTTTCTAATACACCGTACACAACTGGCAGGAACAAAGTCCATTTGTTGAAAACAGTAGAACACATGAGCTACTTTTACCTTGAAATTCACAGAATTGTAGCCAGATATTAACAAGCTTATATCCATTTTCATTTACCAACACATCCTGTGTGGTTTTAGACATCTGTGTCTGAATAAATTTTGACTATTTTTGGCCTTCCCTTTAGTTTTCTTTTGGTACTTTGTGCCTAAGAGACCTATCCAAGGTTGAGATTAGTTTCCATTTTCTTTGTACTATTTTCTGGATAATAACACATTAAACATTTGAAGAGATGGAGAATGAAGATGGGTATATGATGTTGAATTTCAAGAATCATAAATCAAAGCAGAAATCTAAAGGTAGGAATATTACTCCCCATCACCGCATTTAGTTTAAAATTTCATTATTCTTCTAGCAAGAGAATTATCTTAGAATATTTTTAACATCTTAAAACTGATAATAATAAGGAATATAAAAATGGTCATAAATTGTCTGTTAGATTATTTAGATTCATGAAAGCATCAACAATAAAAAGGCTGCATTTTCAGAGTCATGAGGTAAGAGAAATGCTAATATGACGATGTGTAATCCTGTGTGTTGTAGCATAAGAACATAAGTTTCGAAGAAAAGGCTGAAAAATCATGTTTTTATAGCAACTTCCTCCTACAAAACTTAAAATTTATGGAAACACCAATGTTGGTATGATATCTATGAAAACATGTTTAGTGAAGTTGCCTATTATAGTTGGAAGGTAAGATCTAGTGGTGGTTGTGGGAGTACCAGTGGTCCTGTAGTGTTTTACAGCTTAAAAAGCACATATATGCTTATATATGCTTATACATATATAATATTTTTAATCTTCATAACATCTCTATAGGATTGGTAGAACAATCCACCAGGAATGCGAGAAGAGAGGAAAAAACAAAAAAACGGGAATCCTTGCTCTTTAGGGCTGCTCTGTGGTTGGCTTTATTTGTTTATTCAGGAATTTTGAAAAGAATCATGTTGAAATAGCCAAGACCTAAGTTAAGATGACATAGGCCAGAAATTGAGAATTACCAGTCACAGTGGCAGTTCTGCCATATATATTGAACGTTCTCGTGTACTATCTCATTTTATGTCTAGTGAATGCAAACTTTCCCTTCACCCCCCCCCAAAGTGACACTTTTCTCATTATCTGAAGACTCAGGATCTTTTTTGTGTTTCAATATCATGAAGCAAATGTTTACTTTTTCCATAGTAACTTACTTCCATGCAGCAAAAACTAGTACCCTTGGTGTTAAATTGACTGAGGCAGGCCAGGCATGGCGGCTCATGCCTGTAATCCCAGAATTTTGGGAGGCAGAGGTGGGTGGGTCACCTGAGGTCAGGAATTCGAGACCAGCCTGGCCAACACCATGAAACCCTGTCTCTACTAAAAATACAAAAAAAAATTAGCTGGGTATGTCGGCGTGTGCCTGTAATCCCAACTACTTGGGAGGCTTAGGCAGGAGAATCACTCGAACCCGGGAGGCAGAGGTTGCAGTCAGCTGAGATCATGCCACTGCACTCCAGCCTGAGTGACAGAGCAAGACTCCACACACACACACACAAAAAAATTTAGTTAGACCCTAAAGCCCACAGACTAAATGGATGGCTCTGGGCAGAAACTTTTAGCCTTCTTAAATCTCAATACTTTGATTTATAATAAGAAAAATCTACCTAATGATGCTTTTACGTGACTGTTAAATTAAATTTACTACTTTTTAATCTATAAACTACTTTTTAATATACAAATGTGTACAGATACTTAAAATCTGAGTATTGATACATAAAATATAAGATAATATCCATTTAAATTATGAAAGAAAGAAGGATAGGGCTGGGAAAATAAATTGGGCCAGAAAAATTCCTATAGGCATGTTTGTGCTTGCCATACATTTGCTTCCAAGCTTCCTTGTTATTATTGACCTAAGGGTAGTTATTCAATTCACCTTGTGTATAAGATAAAGTTACACCTATTGCTTAAGATAGATATAAATAATCTTGGTCCTAAATCAGAAAAAGTATTTTCCTGAGTTCTCATGAAGCACATAAAATAATACATTTAGTGTTCTTGCAATAGTAGCACTAGCAGATTTTGCAGGGTAATTTCTTCATATAGCCCCATGTAAGCCAATGGCATCTAGCCAAGCATTGCTAAGCTAGGTCAGCATATTGCACTTCGGGTACTCAGCTCTCTGTTCACCTGGCTTGATATAGTATGTAAATCATGGCTTACATGAAAATATTAATTTTTGATCTATTGTTAGGTTTTTTATAAATCTTATTTGGCAAGAAGTTTAAAGTCTGTCCTCCATGGAGACTTTTTTCCATGTATGGAAAGAGCACTTGTTCTTCATTACCAATTAACTACAGATCCATATACCTGTGATTGGTATTTTCTCATAAAATTACAGAAATGTATTTTGACGATTTTCAGTTAAGTAGAAGTCTTTCCATGTTTGCTTGAACAGCAGAAATATCTACAGGGCAGAAAAAGAAAGAAAATTATTTTGGACTTACTCAGTAATACAGACAATTGAGTGGTAAATTTCAAAAGGTACACTACATATAGTAAATTCTCTAAGTATATACTACAGATCTAATCAGATGCAGTAAATCCATAAAACCTATTGAAGTAAGGCATCCACACGGAAATTTGATTTGAGAAACAGCACTTTTATTATGACGTAGAAGGCAAATTATTTGTGAAATGTATGACCAAGGTGATGAAATTAAATGCTTGTTTATAGATAAAATAATAAAAACTAGCGAATAATTATCAGAGTATCTCAAATTACTTTGCTTTGTCTTTGGCCACTAGCCTGGTAAGTTAGCTAGAATGATTCTAGATTGAGATATTAATTATATGATGTCTGCATGTAAAAGGAACCAGTTATAATTTTGTGAAAAAAGTGTATAAATCCAATTTATTCAAAAGTGCTAATATGTGGAAAAAAGTAGATAAAATTGAAAGAGGATTATAACATACATGTCCCTGTTTAAACTCTCTAGAGATTATTTGTTTATTCCTCTGTAAGGAAACTGTTCTTGCCAACTCTAACGTGATGAAATACTATAGCATAGATGCCATATAAGCATCATGAATTGGAGATCTAATACTACCTAGGGTGAAACTGATTCCTGTCTAAAGAGTCAAACCCAGAAAAATATAATATATTACAGGTATAAGGCGAAATAAAATGTGGCTATTTCCAGTACAGTGACTGGTACATAATAGAATTTTAATAAATATTTCTTTCCCTCTTTTATTTCTTAACAGTGACTCACTAAATTGAGTAAAACACGCAATTGTGCCTGACATAGATATATACATTTTATATATTATTCTTTCTATATAATTTACATGTATAGAAAAATATACATGTTTACATTGTATATATTTATATTTTATATAATAATATGTATAACAAATATTTATATCATATATAATTTATATAAATAGTATATATCATATTTATTTGTATGTATAATATATATGGAATTTAAGACATCATTTTTAGGTCCTCAAAAACACCACCAAATAATTAGCAAATCCATGTCAGTACAATCCAAAACATTTAACAATAGTAGTATCTCCTTGGTTTGGGATTATAGAATTTTTATTTTAAATTTTCATTTAATCATAAATTCTAATGACATCTCTAAAATGAACATGAATTGTCTCTGTAATAAAAATGAAACAAAAATATTTATAAAGTGAATAATCACAAGAATTCTAAAATTCATGAAGTAAAATTCAACATTTCAGATTTCTCCCTATATCCACAATATTATTGTCTTCTGCTCATATTTGGATGCATTGGGATCCTTATTTTCATTATGACAGTGATTGGTGTGAAGTTCTGGCGTGAGTAGTAAATTTTTATTTATTTGAACATTTTCGGAAGATAAATGTTTATACTTCATTCCTCTGAATGCCAAGATAAGCTATACATTGTAGCCCAAAACTGGTATATGTCATATTATAAAATTATGTTAAATTTAAAAAATTAAATGCTCAAATGCAAACTTGGTGTTTATTCTGTATCTTTTCTTATAAAGAACCCCCAATAGAGGTTGACTTTATTATCTTATAATAAAAAAGGAATGTATTTTTACTAAAGAGTATGTGCTCATTGGTATCACTTTGTGAGATCATTATTTAAGTATATATATATTTTTAAGATTCCTCTGAAAACCATTTTAGACCTCCAGACTTTTTTCTTCCTGAAGTGGTATATGTGTATACTGTAGCTACTCTATTTGAACCAAAGAAATTCATAGTTTCTTTGATTTTTCTGTCTTGCTTTTAAGGCTGTGAGCTAAAATGAGTAGTGTTTTACATATAACATGACAGGAAATAGATTTTGGGGGCTTTTGAGATGAGATTTCTAAAAATAGGTGAGTCCTAAAGCAACTTCTGTAGCGTAGAAGATCCTTCACTTCTTAATAAAGAATCTATTTTTGTATTGGGCAATTGGGCGATTTTGTGTTTTTCCCAATACAATAAGGGAAAATGTCAGACTTTTCTCAGACCAAATAGATATTCTACTTAATGTATTTTTTTCTCTAAATATCAATCATATACCTCAAATGTGTTCAGTGCTATACTGAAATCAATTACTAATCACCCGAAAAAGTCCACTTATCTAACATTCAATGTTAAACGACTATTTTTAGTTATTATGAATCTATCTAAGTACGTATTGCCTTCTGTTAACCAGTAATTCTAAGAAGTTGAATCCACTGTAGTAATTACTACGGCTTTAAAAATGTTCCTAAAATTCGGGAGTAGATAATTTCTTGTTAGACACTGAGTATGATTTTTACAGGCCAGTCTGCTCTCTTGTAAATCAGTTTTCTCTTCAATAAAATATAAATGGTAAAATGACATAAATGATGCAATAATTATTCTTTTAAAGAAAAATGCTATTGAGAAGAAATCAATAAAATTTGATATGTTGATGAATTACTAGTAGGAAAAATATTTTTTTCTAGCCATATTTTTATTCTAATAAATTAATAACAATTACAATATGTGTGTTACTATAAAATTTGTCCTTGGATTTTGCCCAGTTTAAAATATTCTTCATGGCTTCCAGTCAAAATGGAGTATTGACCATAAATATTTATATCTCCTCTCTTCCAAGAATCTATCCGTAGAACAAGAAAAGATAACAAAATAGAGTATTTTAATCAAAGCACATAGAATGGAAAGGGGAGAAAATTTAAAAACAAATGAAAAGTGGATAGTATAATGCTATTGGATAAATCACTAAGGAGAAACTTAGTTCAAAGAAAGTGTAAAAGACAGCTTCTATGTAGATGAAAGCTGTTCATCACGGCTAAGCTAAGGCAGGGCTCCACTTCAGAGAGGAGAGTCAGAGGGTAAATGGAGGTCTAAAACAAGGTAATTCTTTAGTACATACAATGCTTATTACCCATTAAATTAAAAATAAAATAACTTTTGAAAGCCAAAAAAATGAAGCAAAGTAACTAAGTGGAAGACTTTCTAAGCCAGGCTCTTTTCGATTGGTGTCTTGTCAATCTGTCGGTCTATTTACACAGTGGATTTTGCCCCTATAGCATGCAAAAAAAAAAGAACTCTCTAAAACAGTGAGATATATAGATAGAGCTAGGTAGTGTTCCTGATTTATGGACTGGTGGCCTGTGCAATAAGGTGTATACCCCCTTGTTTTGGTTTTGGAGTGAGAGAGGGGAGTAATGTATAGGTCTACCACATAGCTTGCTGTTTCTTGTGCCCTGTCTTCTGAAAAGTCATGATAGCTAACCAAATATCCCAGAGCATAAAGAAAAATGTCAGAAAAAAATAAATAAATATAAGAGGATATCTGAGACAAAAAAAAAAATCAAAAAATACCTGTTTATCCAGGAAGGTCAATAGCTCTTTTAACAAGCTTCCAGAAGAAGAAAATAGGTGAAAAAAAGTACATATAAAATGATGAAAAAATAATATAAACCATTTTTCAAGAGTAAAAGCAAAACCAAAAAGTATGAGTTTTCAGCTTACAAGAACCCACTAAGTTCAGAACAGAATACAAAAATAGATAATACATAGAAAGAGATGATAGATTAGATAGATAGATAATTTCAGAACACCATGAGTAAAAATATAATCCTAAAGGGTTTATATAAATAGTTTTCCCCCCAAAGCAAATTAGCATCAGATTTTTAAATGCACCTAAAAAGACTCTACTGGAGCAATGCCTTCAAAGGTACGAGCAATCTTGATTTTAACTTAAATTTAAAACAAGAGTAATCAAGTAAATATTTTTTCCATTCATTCTTTTGGAACAACAACAGCAAAAAAGAATGTGGGAGGTGGGTGGCTATCTTAAGATAGAATCAAGCTAGCCCCAGAATATAATTAAAAGACTTTTCAAATTAACAACTGTTCTGTTTTCCTAGCTAGCAATTAATTCTGTCTACATGAAAACACACTCTAAACGATGCAACTAGGAAGCTGAAGGAACTTGATGATATGGTCAAAAGATTTTTTTTTTTTGGTCTGCAACAAAGGAAAGTAAGATCAAGACTAGGTGTTGGAGCTCATGCCTGTAATCCCAGCACTTTCGGAGGCGAGGCAGGCAGAGCGCTTGAGCCCAGGAGTTCCACAGACCAGTTTGGGCAACATAGCAAAACCCCGTCCCTAATAAAAAAATGTACAAAAATTAGCTGGGTGTGGAGGTGGGCACCTGTACTCTCAGCTACTTGGGAAACTGAGGCAAGAGGGTGGCTTGAGCTCAGGAGCCAGATGTTGCAGTGAGCCGTGATGGCCCACTGCACTTCAACTCAGGTGACAAAGCCAGATTCTGTATATATATAAAATTTAAAAAAAGTTAAGAAAAGTAATAAAAATAAAAAAAAGAAAAAAGAACATCAATTAAAAAGTCCAGTGAAAAAAATAAAATAATATACAAAAATGTAACATCATATATGAAGTCTAAGATTGTACATAATATTTAGAATTGTAGGCCGAACGCAGTGGCTCACGCCTGTAATCCCAGCACTTTGGGAGGCCAAGGCGGGCGGATCACGAGGTCAGGAGATTGAGACCATCCTGGCTAATATGGTGAAACCCTGTCTGTACTAAAAATACAAAAAATTAGCTGGACGTGGTGGCCTGTAGTCCTAGCTACTTGGGAGGCTGAGGCAGGAGAATGGCGTGAACCTGAGAGGCAGAGCTTGCAGTGAGTCGAGACTGCACGAGACACTGTCTCAAAATAAATAAATAAATAATAATAAAAAATAATAAAAATAAAAAAATAGAGTTGTGATTTGCACTTAAACGAGTAAAAGCAGATATGGTGAAACGTAGTTAAATCTGGGGAAGAAGAGGAGTGGATGCATAGGAGAAGAGAAACACAATTTTTATTAGTATGCCTGTATTTACTGCTGGTACTTTTTCTCATGTACCCAGATTGCTATTAATTTTTTAATGTTTCTCATATCTTTTCTTTGCACTGAGTACAGATAAAAAAATGGATTTCTCCCAGAATGTAAATATCAGCAGTCTATCAGGTAATGCTCTTTTTGTTTGTTGTGTGCTACTCTTAGGGGTAAATTTAGTTTTGACTTCTCTCTTCCCGCATTCACCCATGTTACACAGTAAGCCAACAGCGCTGGTGGAGAAAGGTATGAGATTGAAAAGGACATCCTCTTCCTCAGTGCCACTGCTGCATATCAAATGGTTGAAAGGAAGGACGGTTGTAGTGATTTCTAGGAGGAAAAAAATAGGGTTTTAGTGAGTCAACAACAGGATGATAGTGGATTTCCTGCCATACCTAACTTGCCAAGTATTTACTGAGCGTCCACTGATAGGTGTAACATGTAATGGCTGTAGGCTGTAGTGGGAAGAGTGTGGGTTTGGGATAGACCTGTGTTTGAATCAAGAGATTTCAGCCAACTGTTCACATGAATTTAGGCAAATTAAACATAATTTTTTTAACTTTCAAATGAGGATATTATAATACCTATATCATAGAATATTTCATGTAGATTAATCAAACATAGGTCTATCCCAAGCCCACACTAGGATTATATTAGATAGCAAGATGACAGCATGTATTAATGAGTTAAGAATATATATGATGTTTCATACATCTAAATTTAGGTCCTAATAAACTTTTTCAAGTTATACTTGCTCAGGTTACTTTTTTAATCTTAGCTGGACATATAGTTTAATTTCTAAAAATAATTTTTAAATAAAATTTTAGGGTCATAGTTGACAGACTAAAATATTAACAGTGAAAATATGACATGCTTTAACTTAGAAATATTTAATCCAACCAGTCAACATTCAACAATAAGCATTTATTACATACAAAGTACTAAATGATAAGACAGTCAAAGATGAATATGACAGTCCCACCTCACAAACCTTCCAATTAGGTGGAAGATACGGAGATGTTTACAAATGACCAGGACATAAACGATTTGTCCTTTGCTTTAGCAAAGGTATCAATTACGATACCTATGTGTTGAGTCTTATAGATAGCAGAAATTGACTGGTTCAAGGCTTCCTTTCTGAGGTGGACATACAATTGTACATTAAGGAAAAAGCAGGTAAAGAAGGAAGAGGAGGCTATTCAAGACTAAGGTAACAGTATGAATGACAAGCACAGGAGAATAAGTACCCAATGCATCAGTAACAGTAAGTAATCTCACAGACATGAAGTGCAGGATGTAAAGACAATATTGAAATGTCAAAGGAATTAGAACCAGATAGTGGAGGAAATTAAATAATAAGCTTTTACTTTTTCAGTTTATAATTAACTGTCAAAAATGTTATAATTTGCTTCCTTTGATTATGGGGATTGGAATTCACAAGCTTTGTTCTCCCCTACTCCATCATCCAAAACCCTGCCCAACTCCTGGAAATATACAGGTCAGCAAGTTATTCTCATTTTACATAACTGCTTTTTAATGACAAAAAATGAGCTGGAAAAATCTATTTTCCAAATAGTCCCATTTGATAATATTTATATCTTACATCTTCCCTGTTGGCTGTAAAGTTTAATTAACTTTCCCCTATATTTTCCTTTAGGACACAATTATTTGTGCCCAAATGACTGGCTGTTGAACCAAGGGAAGTGTTACTGGTTTTCAACTTCTTTTAAAACGTGGAAAGAGAGTCAACGTGATTGTACAGAGCTACAGGCACATTTACTGGTGATTCAAAATTTGGATGAGCTGGTGAGAAATCAAAAACAGGATGTAAGCACACAAGGAAAAATGGCTAGGTGCAAGTTCACTGCCTAAGAAGCATGGGAGGTTTATTGTCCTTGCTTTTGAACATGTGTTAGCCATAATGCAGTTACTATTGTTCATGAAAACATGCTAATGTATATGAAAAAATATATTTTATTAATGCCGGCACAGAGACTTACACTATAGAAGGCATCAAAATTTGTTTAAACAAATGAATGAATAAATATACTATTTCCTCTGCAGGAGTTCATACAGAACAGTTTAAAACCTGGACATTTTGGTTGGATTGGACTATATGTTACATTCCGAGGAAACCTATGGATGTGGATAGATGAACACTTTTTAGTTCCAGAATTGTGAGTAGTTATTTGTAAGAGAGGGGTGATAATGTTTATTTATAGAATTATTTTTATATTAAGCTTCCTCACTTTCTATTCTTTTTTTTCCTTCTTTCTCTGTTTTCCCTTATCTTTAATTTTTTTCTCCTTTTTCCTTTCTAGCTCTCTCTTTTCTTTCTTTCCTTCCTCCCCTTCCCTTTTTTTTCTTTGCTTCCTCTCTTCTTTAACATTCACTAATTTTGAAAAATGGGATGGAAAGTATTCATTTTGTCACCTGGCATTTTAATTGTCCAAAATTCATAATAATTTTTAAATTTCTAATCTGATTTAAATCTCATTTGAAAATAATTTTATGCAAATACTTTTCATGTAGTAAAAGCAAAGACAAAATTCACCTATAAATAAAAGCTGGAATATGTAGAAAGGTCTGGAATTGAAATCAGAAAACATGATTCTAAAAATTTTGCCCTTCAGAAATTCAACTAAACTTGTTGATATCTGTTTCCCTCCATTCCTCCCTCCCTCCCTCTCTTTCTCTCTCCATTCCTTTTCTTCCTTTCCTTCCTTCCTTCCTTTCTCTCTTTTTCCCTTTCTCCCTTTTTCTTTCTTTCTTTCTTTCTTTCTTTCTTTCTTTCTTTCTTTCTTTCTTTCTTTCTTTCTTTCTTTCTTTCTTTCTTTCTTTCTTTCTCTCTCTCTCTCTCTCTCTTTCTCTCTCGCTCTCTCTCTCTTTCTTTCTTTCTTTCTTTTCTTCAGCAGAGCCTTGCTCTGTGGCTCAGGCTGGAGTGCAGTGGCAGGATCATGGCTCACTGCAGATTCACCTTCCAGGCTCAAGCAGCTCTCCCACTTCAGCCTCAGACTAGCTAGGACTACAGGTGTCTGGTTTTCTGTATGCTTTGTAGAGACAGAGTTTTGCCATGTTGCCCAGGCTTGTCTCCAACTTCTGAACTCAAACTATCACCCACCTCAGCCTCCCAAAGTGCTGAGATTACAGGTGTGAGCCACCACTCCCAGCCTGATACCTGCTTCTTTATCTCTATAAAAAGATTCATGATACTTTCTTCACATTGTTCTTATGTGAACAACATGAGGTATTGCATGTAAGAGTGCTTTAAAATTCTGAAGTTCACATTTGATATTTTCTTCTGTGCTTTCAGTTACTAGTCATACTACCAAAACACTTGAGATGTGGTTAAGTTTGGAGCAAAGACCATGGAGTGATAGTTCATTTCAGTTTAGATATTTATCTACACCTGGATACATCTATTCTACATTTATTATCATCCTTCATGAACATAAAACTAAAGGATGAAGTAGTGTCCATTTCCTGGACCTGCTTTTAATGCAATCTTTGAAAAAAAAAAGTAAGCTTTCTTACTAATTTTTATTATAATTATTTTTTACTTTTTTGGAAACCAGCATTACTATAAAGGTAAAATATCTCTTTTAAAAGCTTTTATCTTATCATTTAAGGAAAATGACACACATGCAGGTGGTTATAACAGTGTTCAGTCTGTATTTTCTTAAATAATCATTAGTAACTAGAAAGAATAGTTTATGAAATAGCTCTCTTCAAAGGCATTCCATTTATACATTGTGCATCATCCTAACCTTATACTGTGGAAGTTATATGAGGAATTTAAGAGTCATTTAATAGTTTTTACTTTGACTTAAACAAAATCCTGGGCAACTGCCTCCCAACTCACATTGTTATAGCATACCTATCACTGTGTAATTTCTATTAAAAACTTTCATTTTGGCATCTACTTACCTTATAAAAAATTATTTATGCTGCTGTGTGGAAAATTAATAGATGGGAAACAAAATTGAAATTATGGAGGTCAGTTTAAAGGCTATGGGTAGAGATAAGGGAGAGATAATGGTAGCTTGAGTCTAAATTGAGAAGCTGGGACAAGTGAATGGATAGAAGAGATAATCTGAAAATAGAATACTCAGGTCTTGCAGGTGTATATAATGAGAGGTTTGAGAGGTAAGGAAGAAGCTGGGATGTCTTCTAGTCTAGCTTGAGCTTGCATGGTGTTGTTACTAAGATAGGAAAGAGGAGAAGAGGCTGCATTAGCAATGAAAATTCCATTCTAGAACCTCTGCAAAACTTTGGCTGCTGAAGACTTACCTATAAAAGTTTGGCTGGCTAAAACTTTAAGAGATACTACCATCATTTTAAGATAGATGCTCAAAAATCTGTCCTTTATCTCTCAGGTTTTCGGTGATTGGACCAACTGATGACAGGAGCTGTGCCGTTATCACAGGGAAGTGGGTGTATTCTGAAGACTGTAGTTCCACATTTAAGGGAATTTGCCAGAGAGATGCGATCTTGACGCGCAATAGAACCAGTGTTGTGTAAATGTACAACAAAATGTAGAAATACTTTGCACGTTAAAGCAGAGCCAGATTTTAAAGACTTGGGTTTTTTAGGTAAAGTTTCTAACAGCAAGTTTCTGCTAACAGACATCATCTAAATAGGAGAAAAGTATTTTATCCTAAATTGATCACAAAGACAACTTCTGAACAGAACTTTCACTCCGTACTTGGATTTCCGGTTTGTCTTTTCCATGGCATTGACAATAAAAGCTAAATAAAAACTTAGTAAATCTTTTAATAGTTATTTAATAGTTTGATATTTTTTGCAATTAAAATAGCATAGAATAAAACAACTTTAAAGGAATGTTATTTAGCTATATGTACTATGTGGTAGATTGGAAGGAAAGAAGCAGTATATGTACAAATATAATATTTGAAGCATGGACTTCTGAATTTTTCATTTGTGTATCATAGCCTGAAGTGTTTGGCGGGGAGTGGGTAATGAGAAATTACCTAATGGGTATAATGTACAATATTTAGGTGATGGATAAACTAAAAGCTCAGACTTCTCCACTCTGATTCATGTAACAAAATTATACTTGTACTGTTTAAATGTATACAAATAAAAAAATAATAAAGTCATGTGGCCAAATATTCAAAACAAAAAGAATAAAAGCAAATCCGTGCATGTAAATTAAGAATTGAAAGAAATGTGTATGGATGTTAACAGTGCCTATTCTTTTTCTTTAGTGAAATACAAATTTATTTCTTTTTCTATCCAAATATAAAATTTTAATGTAATGCTTCTAAATGAAAAACTACAATAACTTGTTCTTATTTTTAATACACGTCTTTATTCTTTAAAGTTTTATTGAGGTCAAATTGATACACAAAATACTGCACATACTTAATGTATACTTTCTGGTGAGTTTGTATATACCTGAGATGCCATCACCACAGCTAAGGTACTAAACGTATCCATTACCTCCAAATATGTCCTTATTTCTTTTCTGTCTATCTGCTTTTATTTTTATAAGAACACAACATGAGATATAGTCTCTTAATTTTTTTTTTTTTCCCCGAGATGGAGTCTCGCTCTGTTGCCCAGGCTGGAGTGCAGTGGCGCAATCTTGGCTCACTGCAACCTCTGCGTCCCAGGTTTAAGTGATACTTGTGCCTCAGCCTCCTGAGTAGCTGGGATTACAGGCATGCACCACCATGCCCAGCTAAATTTTGTATTTTTAGTAAAGACTATATTTCACCATGTTGGCCAGGCTGGTCTCCAACTCCTGACCTCAAGTGATCCGCCCGCCTCAGCCTCCCAAAGTGCTGGGATTATAGGCATGAGCCACCATGTCCAGCCTCTCAATTATTTTAAAGTGCACATTACTAAATTGTTAATAGTAGGTACTATGTTGTAGAGGAAATCTCTAGAACTTATTCATCTTGCATAAGTGAAACTTTCTGTGCTTCGAGCAGCAATTTCCCATTTCCCTTTCCATCTATCGCCTGGAAACTAGCATGCTATTCTCTGTTTCTCTGGGTTTTATTTTTAACAGAAAAACACAAAGCCTTATTTTTTCAGTATATTAAAAAATTAAATTTAATCTAATTCTGCCTCTTTTTCTGTGTATGTGATGCAGGATCTTTTGCTCCTTAGTTCAGTTAAAATCCAAATTCTTGTCACACGACCAGGAAAAATTAGGCACGTGGACACGTTGAAAAGTGAGGAGAGCAGAATTTATCAAAAGAAAGCACTCAGTGTTAAAAATAATAATAATAATAAAAGCAGGGGGAGGCATCCTGCCAACAGTGCCACCTCACAGATTGAATACCACGCGATCACACACACAAGCTGAAGAGGCCAGGCTCCTCCTGCCTGCATAAGCTTTGAATTCTCAGGGGCTCTACCACATTCTCCCAGTGTGCAAGCAGGTCCCCAGTCCATTGTGGGCATGACCAGACAAGGCCCTGGGTAGGTTCCCTCATCTGCACAAAAGCATCTGATGTAAACACTTTTAGGGTGGATCAGAGATTCTCTGGGGATCCGCCCTTATCTGCCTACTGCATCTATCATATGTGTTTTCTATTCCTTGGATTTTAACTCCTTCTAAGCATTTGGGGGAAAATAGATCAGGCACATGACTATAGTTATGCCATTTCTTTCACTGGCATTTCCACCAAGTTAAGTGTCCTCAATTTTCATTAAAAAGAAATCAAACTTACAGCTGGCAATAAAGTACTAAAATGCTGTAAGCATAAAATGACTATTTGAAGGAATATGCCATGTGGCTTGTTTTTAGTGTGATGCCATAGTTTATTCCCCTTTTATCAAACGTATTTAATCTAACTACTTTAGTTTTCTAAATGAAATTCTATATAAAGTTTACTTTTCCTCTCATTTTGAAACCCGCTCAATTTCCTCATAGAATTGATATTTATGACTTTTTGGAATAAACATAGAAATTGACCCTCCTGGTCCTCAAAAGTGAAACTCACACTTGTCTTACCTGAGATCCTTCCTTGGGAAACTGACCCTCAAGTGAGGAACAGAAAATCATCAGATCACCACATCCAATCATATGCCAGAGCCCTCATCCATTGCTTTCTTACTTCTTCCTACTATTTTTTTCCTGCCTTCCCTGGTATGTAAACCCCAATTTTAGTTTGTTAAGGAGACAGGTTTGAAACTTTACCTCCCATTCTCCTTGACTACAGCACCCAATTGCCTTCTTTCCTGGCAAAACTCATGTCAGTGATTGGCTTTCTGTGTGGTGAGCAGCAGCACCTAGACCAAACCCCTGGCATGTTGGTAAGAACTTATTTAAAAGATTTCATAATAAATGCAACAGCTACGACCACTATTTATTTTGCAAAAATGATGACTCAGAAATTTTAAAGCAGCAAAAACCTTTTATAACCCTTTACAAATTTACACCATCCTCAGCAAAATCCCCTATGACCATCAATAGAAGGCTCTGTCTCTTTTATCTCAAGTCCCACCAAAAATCTTTGATAAACTTAGAGGTGGGACCCAAATATGAACTCACAACCTTTTTAGTAGATTCAGGAGCACCTGGTTCCTCTGTGTGTTTCCCTCCATCTGATATCACTTGCTCCTCAGAACTTTCTGTCTCAGGGTAAAGGGAGAAGGATTTAAAGTAAAAATCTTAGAAGAAACAGAAGTCAGTATAAAAACTGATCAACTCACATAAAGCTTCTTTTAATACCTGAAGCAGAAATTAACCTATTAGGAAGGGACTTAATGCTAGAACTAGGCATCATGTTCTAGAACTCTGGGCCAACATGTAGGCCACCAGCTTACATGTTGGCCCAGAGGGATTCCTCACCTCACTAAACCTATTTACCACTGTGGATGAAAGATACATCCATCCTGATGTCTGGTCAAGAGAAGAAAATCAAGGAAGACCTCAAGTCCTTCCAAAACACAAAAAGCTAAAAACGGCTGGGGAAGCAGTAAGAAGAAAACAATATCCCATTCCCCTAGAAGGCAGAATAGGCTTGAAGCCCATAATTTAAAATGTCATTCAAGATGGGCTTCTTGAACCCTGCATGTCCCCTTTTAACACCCAAATACTGCCTGTAAAGAAATTAGACAGGTCATACCAACTAGCACAAGACCTCGTAGCTATCAACCAGTTAGTCCAAACTACTTATCCTGTTGTCCATAACCCTTACACCATCCTCAGCAAAATCCCCTGTGACCATCAATGGTTTACAGTCACAGACTTAAAAGCTGCCTTTTGGGCCTGTCCCTTGGCTGAGGACAGTTGGCACATACTTGCTTTCGAATGGGAAGATCCTTATTCTGGATAGAAACAACAGTAGTGATGGACAGTTTTGCCCCAAGGGTTCACAGATTCCCCTAACCTTTTTGACCAAATTTTAGAACAAGTTTCAGAATAAATTCATACCCCAAAACAAATATGTCTGCTTCAATATGTACACGATCTTCTCATATCTGGTGAAAATGCAGAGAAAGTAGCTGCCTTCTCTACACACCTTCTTAACCATTTACAAGGGGAAGGATTATGAGTTTCAAAAGGAAAACTCAAGTTTGTAGAGCTTGAAGTTACATAGTAAGGACACTTAATAAGTAAAGGCAAATGAAGGATGGGACCCGAACAAGTAGAAGGAATCAGATCCTTACCTTTGCCTCAAACTAAGCAGAAGCAGAAAATTTTTAAGATTAGTTGGATATTGCCGCTTATGGATTCACTCATATGCTCTAAAAACTAAACTTTTATACAGAAAATTTACCCAGTGGAAACCTGATCATATTCTGTGGACTCCTGAAGAAATTCATCAAATTGAAGAATTAAAACATATGCTTATAACTGCCCCTGTTCTAGCCTTACCATCCCTAGAAAAACCATTCCACCTTTTTGTTAATGTTAATAATGGGGTGGCTTTAGGGGTACTTACCCAGGAACACAGAAGCCACAGGGGAGGAAGACAAGGAGTTAAATGAAAAACAAGCGCTTCAGAGGAAATACAGCCTGTTTGGCTACCTGATCTGCAAGGTTATTTTTCTGACTTTCAAAGGAAAAGCCTTTTTGGTGTCCTGGAACATGGAAAATCGCTATCTCTTTGGGTAACTGGAGAGTATTTAACACTTCGGTGATTAACTCTTTGCGGATGAGATCTTGGCCTTTGCTGTTAATAAGACCTTGTTCAGTCCAAATCTTCCCGAAGGTATAAGCTACCTCAAAGGCATACTTAGAATCGGTAAAAATTGTCCCTTCCTGGTTTTGCAAGCATTTTAAAGCCTGGCTTAATGCAAACAGTTCACAAGTTTGGGCAGACCAATTATTAGCCAGTCTTCCTGACCCTATTTCTACTAAAGCTTCTCAATCTATTATTGAATATCCATTATGTCTTTTCCCCTCAATTACCTGGGAGGAGCCATCTATAAATAAATGCCACCCCGTTTTGAAAGGGGTGTTTCCTAAATCTGGTCTGACTTTTGTGTGGTAGTTAATTAAATCTAAATATATGTGATCTCTTTTTAGGTTTGGATACCCTGTTAAGAAACCTGCTGGGTTGAGTGAGTTATCAGTGGTTAGTGTTAAATCATTTCTTTGTAATAGAACAGCTTCATATTTTAAGATGCTTGAGTCAGTGAGCTACCTCCCTGCCTTTTGGTTTAAGATAGTTGTAACTTGACGGGGCATGCTTACCACTAATTTTCCCCCGAAGGTTAACTTCCTGCTTTCTTCAGTCAATAACATGGTAGCCATGATAGA
Organism: Papio anubis; assembly: GCF_008728515.1. Taxonomy (NCBI): domain Eukaryota; kingdom Metazoa; phylum Chordata; class Mammalia; order Primates; family Cercopithecidae; genus Papio; species Papio anubis. Next base: position 9,084,757 of record NC_044984.1, on the reverse strand, counting down.
TTGAATGCATTCGGGCCACCCACATGTACTGGGTCTAAAATCTTTGACAGGAAGGCTACAGGCTGCCTGCGGTTTCTGTACTGAACAAAGGAGAGTAAGGGTGTTTATTCCTAACACAGTCCCTGCTTCTGTGTCATTCCCTATTGGCTGGAGTCAGACCACACAACCCAAACTAGTCCCGATTGGCTAAACACTTAAACCTTCTATGTCAGGCAGATGTGTGATGGGGGAGAAGGAAGGAAGGGAAGAGGGCTGCCTGTGGATGGGAGAAAGCTAACCTTTTTCCGAATCAGGACAGGAATGTAGAATGAGGCTGAGACTTGTCTAGGCATGCCAGGGCACAGCAATAGCAGGAGGACTGTTTGCAGGCTAGAAACAAGGAAGTACAAGAAGGTTGGGCCTCTGAACAAAGAACAAGGGCATTACACAATTAAACCTTTTGAAGAGGAATTTATAATCTCTGGCATTAATTAATGGTGTGGTTAGTTCCATATATTGCCAGACCTTACCAATTGTGAAGCCAGCAAGTCCAAGAATTCTCAAAACCCCAAAAGTAGTTTATAACCTTAAAACTTTTAGCAAATCTTAACTCCAACCTGCATAATTTAGCTCACCTATTTACTTCTTAGTGATACGTGCATTTTACTGGTAATTTTTAAGGCTGTTTTTATTTCACAAAGTTTAAAGTCATGTGAACTGAAAGTACCACAGCTTTTATCTTCCCCTTTAAAAATTACTTGATCCAAGCACTTATCTTTAGGACAAATTAATTAAAGCTCTTTTTACAGACATCACACACAGTATACACACAGATAGGCAGAAGGAAACCCAGTCCCTGGGTGAGTTCTTTTAAGAGACAGGGCTAGGAGAGCATGTAGATATCTAACCTGATAGGGCTCATCACCTAAGGCAGGGCTTCTAAATAAAGCCTTTGTAATGCAATGGGGAGCGGAGCAAGAAGACACGAGGCAGATGAGAACAGGGGTAGCCTTTATTGAACTCACGGCAGAGGTTCACCGGTCCCCTAGGAGGAGGGCCGGGGAAGTTACGCTGGGGGCGGGTATGGGGGCCTTTTATAGGGCGAGGTAGGCGGGGTTTGTAGGTTTCCGTTTTCCTCGGTTAGGTTTGGATTTCTGAGGAATGACGTGTCCAGGAGTTTGCGCAGAGCGGGGGGTGTTTGGGGGGCGTGGGCTTTTTTCACTCGCTGAGAGTCTTAGCAGGAAGTGAGGGGTGGGAAGTCCTAACAAAGGGCCTGCCATGCCCGGCGATACCGCCCTGTTGGGTCTAGATTCCTGCCTAACAGCCTTGTCATGCAATTACTGGCCATGCCCCCAGTATGTAAAGCAAGAAGGAGGCCTGCAGCACAAACCACAGACATGCAAAGCTCACCAGATTGGCTATAGTCCAAGACTAGCCCCACAAATCCTTTTTCACAACAAAAACTTTAGAGAGTACAGTTATAGTTGGGGGGCCTGACCTTGTAAAAGTGTCCTCTAAAAGGAAAAAAAAAAAAATTTAAAGGTTAACTGCTGATGGGGTAGAGAAGGGGATAAAACAAAATCGGTTTAAAATGCCAGGAGAAAAACCTCTTATTCTTATGAAAGTGGGTGTTTCACTAGGTGAAAAGCTTAATTTTCATCCAATAAAGCTGAAGCCCTTGGGTGGGAAAGGGGAAGGCCGCGGTGGCTTGTGGCTAGGAGCCAGCCAGCTGGCTGTGCGGGACCCTTAGGCCATGAATCCCACCCCTGCATGGAGGGGAGGCAGAGTGAGGAGACCCCACTTGCCTGTCCCTCTTAAAATAGAAAGAAAAGGCCCTTTCCCCTGACCCTTAGAGTGACAGGGTTTGGAGGCATGTTTTCCCCACCCTTAGAAGTTGGAGGATGAAAATACTTAGGAGCAACAGTGAGAGGTTTTGAGTTCCCATTTTATTCACCTCTTCTTGAGCCCCCATGTTGTGTGCCAAAATTGTTGCAGGACTCTTCGTTAGTTCAGCTAAAGACCGTGTTCTTATCCCACCCATGTCCATAAAAATTTAGGCTCACAGATGGTTTAGAGGATGAGTTTTATTGGGTGAAATCAGGGTTTTATTGGGTGAAAAGCAAAAAAAAAAAAAGGAAAACAAGATCCTCCACAAAGTCAGAGTCCTCTGCTAGAGCACTTCCCGCCGACCATTGGAATCTCAGGTTCCACACAGGAAGAGGAAGGTCCAGGCTCCTCTTTGATGCAAAAGTTGTGAACTTCCCAAGGCTCCACCTCAGTGGGCAGACTGGTGGGAGTTTCTCCAGGGAACTACTTCCCACCTGCCTGTCTCATTTTCACACTGTAATCAAGATACTTTTTTTTTTGTCTAGCTTTTCTTACTATCTATTCATCTATACTCACATTTGTACTTGTTCTGAAAGATCACAGTTACCCAGGCAGGTAATTAAATCTGCACTAATGCAACAAGGCAGCTTTGATACAACCTTTTGAATGCCCTACAGAATTTCAATTTTATGAAGCATCCAACGATGTGCCCCAAATTCATTTTCTTTCCTTTTTCTTACTTGGGAGATTGCATTTTTTTTCACTAACCTATTCCCTGTTCACTTTGATATTTATTACCCTAGTCTATATAGTATGTTATAATTTTTATGTATAACTCTTATAATTTATCAGTGTGTATTATTTGTAGATGCTATGTTCTGAGTATTTGGGTCCTCCTAAAACTCATAAGTTGAAAGCTAATCACCAATGTGAAGGTATTATGGGATGGAGCCATTCATCAGGAGGTGATTAGTTCATGAGGATGGAGCCATAGTGAATGGGATTGTGCCCTTACAAAAGGCTCCAGAGAACTGCCTTGTCTCTTCAACCATGGGAGCGCACAGCAAGAAGCTTCCATCTATAAACTGGAAAATGGGCCCTCACCAGACACTAAATCCATTGATGCCTGAACTTCCAGCCTCCAGAACTGTTGAAACTGGCTTAATTGCCCCATGTAAGATGTTTTTGATAAATATAGAAATTGACCCTCCCAGTCTTAAAGGTTGAAACTATATTTATCTTATCTTGAAGGTTGAGTTCCTTCCTCAGGAAATTGACCCTCAGGCTTACCATATAGTATCAAGGAATTGAAACTTCTCTTCCTTACCTCTTCTTAATTCCTGTTTTCCTAACCAACCTCTTACTTCCTATGGCCAATTCCTCTTCTTTACTCCTCCCTAATTCCTGTTTTCCTGCATGTAGTTATTCTTTCCCCAGTATATAAACCCCCAATTTTAGTCATCTGGGAATCTGGATTTGAGACTGATCTGTTCTCCTCAGCTGGAGAACCCTAATTAAGCTTTCTTCCCTGCCAATACTTGTCTCACAGAAGCCAAAGTGATTGGCTTTCTGTGTAGCAAGCTCTGGGACCTAGAACAGACCTCTGTCATTTTGGTAACACTGTAAGAAATAAATTTCTCTTGTTTATAAGTCACCCAGTCTAAGGCATTTTGTTATAGCAGGCTAAATGGTCTAGGACAATAAAATCAGTGTTCTTTTTAAGGCGGGTATTTCCTTGTCCTAAAGACATTGTTGAAGTAAATGTTCATTTGTATGCGATTCTCTTGCAACATTTCTTTACGTCAAAGTCACGGTAGTTAGTATTTTTTAATATTTACATGTATAGAACACATAGTTCTTTTAACTTCTTTTTTTTTATTATACTTTAAGTTCTAGGGTACACGTGCACAACGTGCAGGTTTGCTACATATATATACATGTGCCATGTTGGTGTGCTGTACCCATTAACTCATCATTTACATTAGGTATATCTCCTAATGCTATCCCTCCCTACTACCCCCTCCCCACAATAGGACCCAGTGTGTGATGCTCTCCTTCCTGTGTCCAAGTGATCTCATTGTTCAATTCCCGCCTATGAGTGAGAACATGCGGTATTTGGTTTTCTGTTCTTGCGATAGTTTGCTGAGAATGATGGTTTCTAGCTGCATCCATTCCCTACAAAGGACATGAACTCATCCTTTTTTATGGCTGCATAGTATTCCATGGTGTATATGTGCCACATTTTTTTAATCCAGTCTGTCACTGATGGACATTTGGGTTGATTCCAAGTCTTTGCTGTTGTGAATAGTGCCGCAATAAACATACATGTGCATGTGTCTTTATAGCAGCATGATTTATAATCCTTTGGGTATATCCCCACTAATGGGATGGCTGGGTCAAATGGTATTTCTAGTTCTAGATCCTTGAGGAATCGCCACACTGTTTTCCACAATGGTTGAACTGGTTTACAGTCCCACCAACAGTGTAAAAGTGTTCCTAAGCTGTACTTCTTGGCTGGCCTATCAATATAGATCCCTTTAATTTGACTTATTAAAACCATCATTGTAGCCACAGGTCACCTAATTGTTTCTTGTTATTTGCTCTGAATTCTTAGTAGAATCAGGATTTTTCTGATTTTTGCACATATTGGAGCAGATATGTATTTTGAATTTATAAAGTTCTGTCTATAATCCTTCATGTATTCAGTCACGTTTGGTTCTTTTGTTTATTACTCACAAGGTTCTGTATTCTTGTCCCGTCCCACGGGATCGTCAACGTAGGCCCTAGAAGAGGGAGTGGGAACTCGGGGGGACAAGAGACACGAGAAATGGAGACAAGACAATATCCTGATCAAGTCTCGTTTATTGGTGGCAGTGTAATGCCTTATATAGACCAGCAGGGGCGGAGGTTGGGCCAGGGCGATGATGGTGGCCCTGCGGTGGGCGTGGCCAGGTACGTTTTGGTTTCTTTGGTCGGACGTCATGTTGCACCTGCGCTGTAAGTTGATCATTTTCCCGGGCGCGGGAAAATGGGTGATGAAGAACCCGGAAGAGCACCATTTTGTACTGGCGTATGAGATATCAGTACAGGGAAGAAGGTAAATCTAGGGAGGAGGTATAGAGTGGAAGCGTATAGAGCTCAGGCGTCAGTTGTCAGTTATAATCGCTATGGCCGGGCCACTCCGGACATATTCTATAATAGAGTGAGTGAGAAAACCACTTTTGCATAGTTAGCTCTTCTTTCAATCTTGAAGTGTGATAGTCATTTTCAAGTTTTTTCTGCTCTATAAAGAATATTGAGGTTTGCTGCAAATCCACTTGATATCAATAAATCCTCTGGAACTATGGACTCCATCAGCACTCAAGAAAGCAAAGGATCCGTTCCCTATAATTTCAAACCTGAAAAAGAACACTCTAAATCAGTCTGGGAACCACTTTACAGTTGTAATCAAAAATACAATTAAGAATAGAGTGATTTTAAATATATTATACCAAATACTGAGCTCCCAGAAAATATACCCACCCATCACCATATGCTACATTAAAATATCTGGCATATTAAGGGAAATAAGACTGGACATAAGTGTTTGTTGGAGTTAAAATCTGTAACCCTACTTAGAACAACTTGTAGATAGGTAGATAGACACATATAGATACACAAAGACAGGGGTAAGACCCTTCTTTCCTTCTATTCTTCCTTCCTTGCTTGCTTCTGTTCTTCCTTCCTTTCTTCCTTTCTTCTTTCTATCTATATGCAAAGAAAGAGAGAGTTGCCAAATTCAAAGATTCCTGAAATTTAAGATATCAGTTTTCTGGCATAATTTTAGTAAATGTACTTTTTCAAAGAGTAAAAATAAGATTTATATTTGCTTGGTACTTTTGAAACATACTGCAATAGAAACCTAAGAGACTGCTGACAATATTGTTTTTTACATTTCATCCTCGTGGATAGAAAGAATCAATATTGTGAAAATGGCCATACTGCCCAAAGTAATTTATAGATTCAATGCAATTCCCATCAAACTACCTTTGACATTCGCCACAGAATTAGAAAAAAAACTACTTTAACTTTCATACGAAACCAAAAAAGAGCCTGTACAGCCAAGACAATCCTCAACAAAAAGAACAAAGCTGGAGGCATCATGCTACCTGACTTCAAACCATGCTGCAAGGCTACAGTAACCAAAACAACATGGTACTGATACCAAAACAGACATATAGACCAATGGAACAGAACAGAGACCTCAGAAATAATGCCACACATCTACAGCCATCTGTACTTTGACAAACCTGACAAAAACAAGCAATGGGGAAAGGATTCCCTATTTAATAAAGGGTGCTGGGAAAACTGGCTATCCATACACAGAACACTAAAACTGGACCCCTTCCTTACACCTTATACAAAAATTAACTCAAGATGGATTAAAGACTTAAATGTAAAACCCAAAACCATAAAACCCCTAGAAAAAAACCTAGGCAATATTATTCAGGACATATGCATGGGCAAAGACTTCATGATGAAAATGTCAAAAGCAACAAAAGCCAAAATTGACAAACGGGATCTAATTAAACTAAAGAGCTTCTTCTGCACAGCAAAAGAAACTATCCTCAGAGTAAACAAGCAACTAACAGAATGGGATAAAATTTTTGCAATCTACCCATCTGACAAAAGTCTAATATCCAGAATCTACATGGAACTTAAATAAATTTATAAGAAAAAATAAACATCAAAAAGTAGGCAAAGGATATGAACAGACAGTTCCCAAAATAAGACATTTATGCAGCCAACAAACATATGAAATAAAAAGCTCAACATCACTGACCATTAGAGAAATGTAAATCAAAACCATAATGAGATACCATCTCATGCCAGTCAGAATGGCAGTTATTACAAACTCAAAAAACTATAGATGCTGGTGAGGCTGTGGAGAGATAGGAATGCTTACACACTGCTGGTGGAAATGTAAATTAGTTCAACCATTGTAGAAGACAGTGTGGTGATTCCTTAAGGATCTAGAACCAGAAATGCCATTTAACCCAGCAATCCCATTATTGGATATATACCCAAAGGAATATAAGTCATTCTATTATAAACACATATGCACACACATGTTTATTGCAGCACTATTTACAATAGCAAAAACATGGAATCAACCCAAATGGAAATCAAAGATAGACTGGTTAAAAAAAAATGTGGTACATATACACCATGGAATACTATTCAGCCATAAAAAAAGAATGAGTTCATGTCCTTTGCAGGGACATGGATGAATCTGGAAACCATTATCCTCAGCAAACTAACACAGGAACAGGAAAGCAAACACTGAATATAAACAGTTGAACAGTGAGAACACATGGACACAGAAAGGGGAACAACACACACTGAGGGCAGAAGAGGGTGGGGGAAAGGGGAGGAAGAGCATTAGGACAAATAGCTAATGCATGTGGGGCTTCAAACCTAGGTGATGGATTGATAGGTGCAACAATCCACCATGGCACGCACATACCTATGTAACAAACCTACACATTCTGCACTTGTATTCCGGAACTTACAGCAAAATAAAAAATATACATATTTTTTATTAATTTTCTTTGTCGATAACCAAATCTTTTCTTATTTATAAGTATAATTTGTCCTGTCTTGCCTATTTCAATATTTGTTTTATTGGTTGCTTTTTTTTAATCTAGCACTTTAGTAAAATAATAAGGCAGAGATAGATAAGTATCCAAGAAACAGTTATATAAATAAAAATTTTAACTAAATAAAAAATAAAAATTTTAAAAATAAATATAATATTGCTTATGATGAACATTTGGAAAGCTAAAGACAACTATACAATCCTCAACTGTTTTAATCTAAGAGATACTTTTAACAATTTTAACCCACCCAGGAAATGCTAACAGAAATAAAAATAAATAAAATAAGCAACAAATAAATAAAAATAAATAGTATTCATTGTGGTGGGCATTTGAAATGTTAAAGACAACTACAAAGTCTTTAACCCTTTAAAGACAAAGAAATCTTATAGAAACTTTACTTGGAAAGAAGTACAAGTAATACATGAGTTTTGACTTAAAATTTGCAGAATGATTAAATTTGAATTAGCAAAAGAGCACTAATTGTCAAGCTCTTGCTTGACAATAAAGATAAAATAACAAATAAAAATAAAAATGGAAAATTTCACTGTGTGTTATTTAACAAGGTGAGAAGAAAATGGGTTGCTCTAGGGTGTGCTTCAATGTGAACGGGCCTATGTCATAGATTGGAGACTGAAAAGTTAATTACACATGAAAAATAGAAAGATTTGTTTAAATAATACAACTCAAAATGCTTTAAAATTTTTCATAAGACACACCAGAATAAGAACATTCCTAATACATTGGAAACTCACCAATCATTGAATGTGGTGCCATTTGTCCATTTCCAAGAATCTCCTTGTTTCCTGCTTAGTCCAATCCAGTGCATATCAGTTCCTGCATACCTCTTCAAAAATTCCTTTCACAAAGCAAAGGGAATCAGCGATTACTTAATATGTTACAGCACATTGCTGAACATGCTTCCCACCCCAATTATTCTATCTTTTAGGATTCACATTCTAATTTGTCTTCCCTGATGCTTCTATAACAACAAACGGCACAGATGTTGATATTTGGGTTAGTTTTATCAGAATGATTTTCATTTTGCTTTTTTGCATCTTAAGTATCTCCAAATAGTTGGGCTACAATCAAGTCATTGACACTCCGAGCTACACTCTCATTATCTTTAAAGGTAACTTCCATGTCTCAAGTGAGAAATTAATGAAAAAATCATATTTAACTTTATTTCCTTCAAGTTCAAATTCCTAAACCATTCATATGTTCTAGTCACAGAGTGAATGACATAGGCTATAAATTAATTAGATGTTAAATTTGCCTAGATGACAATATAGGACCTAAGCAGGTTCTATGAGATCTGATACAGCATGTTCTTCAAGGATGATAGAAAACTAATGCTTACATATATTTTTTGTGTGCACAGGCACTTTTCCTAAAATCATAAAAGAGGGATGGCAGGGGGAGTAGTTTAATGGAAAGTATAAATACTATGAGAATAGGAAAATCCAGTGATAAAGTACTTTGATTAGATACTACAGTATGAATGCCACTGATATTGTAATGTTTTTTCATATAATCAGAGATAAAACTAACTTCTATATGAATATAATTTACTGCAATGAAACCTATTAAGTGATGGGTTTAGTCACTCCTCTGTTGGATTTTTGCTATTAAGTGACAAACCTTTTCATTAGCTTTTTGTTCTTTTAACTTTTATTTTAAGTTCTGGGGTATATGTGAAGGTTTGTTACATAGGTGGACTTGTGTCACTAAGGTTTGTTTTACAGATTATTTCATCACTCAAGTATTAAGCCCATTAACCAATAGTTATATCTGTCATATCTGCCATCACATAGTTCTGGGTTATTTATGGCAGTGTGCTAATTGAGATCAATAGGAGAGAACTGGAAAGTTTTTTATGTACATCATTTACATAGGCACTGAACAAACTTCTGTCTTAAATGAACAAATAACTAATTAAAAGCGAGTCTTACCCAATCCAAATAGAAACTGTCAGTACTAACTTTAGATCAAAAATAAAAGTAGACAGACTGATTAGTTTAGAAAAGATATTTAAAAATTAACTCATCCATAACAAAAGAATCATAAATCAATCATGTAAACACCACTGCAACCACTGTAGTTCTGCTTTTAGTTCTTTGAGGAATTGCCACACTGCTTTCCACAATAGTGGAACTTATTTTCACTCACACCAACAGTGTATAAGTGTTCTTTCTCTGTAACCTCGCCAGCATCTATAGTTTGGGACTGTTTAATAATATCCATTCTGACCGGTGTGAGATGATATCTCGTTGTGGTTTTGATTTGCATTTCTCTAACCATCAGTGATGTTGAGCTTTTTTCATATGTTTGTTGGTGGCATGTATGTCTTCTTTTAAAAAGTGTCTGTTTATGTCATTTGACCACTTTTAATAGGGTTGTTTTCCTCTTGTAAATTGAAGTTCCTTATAGATGTTGATATTAGACTTTCAGCAGATGCCGAGCTTGCAAAAGTTTTCTCCCATTCTGTAGTTTGGGTGCTTACTGTGCTAATAGTTTCTTTTGCTGTGCAGAAACTCTTAAGTTTAATTAGATACCATTTGTCAATTTTTACATTGTTTTTTAATCATTGCTTTTGTTGTCTTTATCATGAAATTTGCCTGTTTCAATGTCCAGGATGGTATGGCCTAGGTTTTCTTCTAAACTTTTTATAGTTTGGGGTTTTGCATTTAGGTCTTTTATCCATCCTGAGTTGATTTTTGTGTATGGTATAAGGAAGGAGTCTTGCTTCAATCTTTTGTATATAGCTAGCCAGTTATTCCAGCACAATTGATTAAATACGGAGTTCTTTTTCTATTGCTTCTTTTTGTCAGCTTTGTCAAAGATCAGATGGTCATAGGTGTGTGGCCTTATTTCTGGGCTCTCTATTCTGTTCCATTGGTCTATGTGCCTGTTTTTGTACCTGTACCATGCTGTTTTGGTTACTGTAGCCCTGCAATGTAGTTTGCAGTCAGGTAACATGATGCTTCTAGCTTTATTCTTTTTGCTTAGCCTTGGCTATTTGGGCTCTTTAATGATTCCATATGAATTTTTAAATAATTTTTTCTTTCTAGTTATATGAAGAATGTCATTGGTAGTTTGATAGGAATAGCATTGGATTTCTGTCATTCCAGCCAGTTCACCCTGGTTAAGAACTCTTGTTGGAGAACTGGTGCAGTTGTTTGGAGAACATATGACACTCTGACTATTTCATTTACTGGAGTTCTTGCATTAATTCTCTCTCATCACTGCATATGGGTGTTACTTTACCTGCAGTGTATATTTAGTACAGTCAATAGACCTCTTTTCTGTATGTTTTCATATGGCTGAAACTTTGGGCAGGGTCTTTATTTGAAGGTGACTTCTTGTCTTTGGTTTTAGAGGGGGTTATGTTAGTGAGACATTTTTGGTGTTGAAGCTTTGAGGTGTGATCCAGGAGGTGGCGCTTGAACATATTTGTCAGTTGGGAGACTCTTGTTGGATTGTGTGGCTCCCTTATGTTTCCTGATAGTTGCAGCTCTGTTCTCTCTCAATGTCCTGAAAATGTGGATTTCTCTCCCTCTTGAGTGCTGGCTGTAGATTGCAGCGTGGCACTCTTAGTCTGCTGACTGCAGCTCTTGGGTTATCAAAGTGTTTGTTTCTTCTCCAACTTGGAGGCAGCAATGGAAGAGACCTTAGTAGTGGTTAAGGCCAATGGTCTTTTGCTTTTCTCCTGGGAGCTTTACTCCAGAGAGATGCAAGTAATCAATCATTCAGTGCAATCAGCCCAGGATGGAGGGTCTGTGCTGTGGGCCCAAGCTGGGGGTTCCATGTCTGGTGATGAGCAAGGTGGGTGGGCAGAGCCTGTGGAGATGGACTGGCCTCCTCTCCTGCAACTTGTTGGAGAGGTGGATGAGAGACTTAGGGTCTTGGCTCCTTCATTAGTCTGAGGGCAGCAAGGGCAGTTCCAGTGCAGAGGCAGTGGCAGAGAGGTTTTCAGTTGCCTCTGGAGGCTCTGTCTAGGACATTCCAGACCTGCTACTGGCTCAGTAGCTCTTGCGAGGGGGGGCTGGAGGCCCAGGCCTGGAGGACCCTCCTGGTGAGGAGACAAGGAGATGGGCACCCATGTAACGGTCTGGCCACTTTATCACAGGCCTGCCGTGGTATGCTGGTGGCCATCTGCAGTCCCTATTCACCTCAGATTTTCTGATCCCTGTAGGTACCAACAGTGAAGCCTGCAAAACAGCAAAGAAGGTGGCCTGCCCCTCCCTCTGTGAGCTCTGTGTCAGGGAGGCACACACCTATTACTGGCCCAAACACACTTGTAGGAGGCGGCTAAAGACCCTGGTTGGAGATCCTGTAAAGTGAGGAGGAATGGGATTTGTTACCCACTTACAAGAGCAGTCTGGCCACTTTTTTTGTAGAGCAGCTGTGCTGTGTTGGGGTGCCACTTCCACCCCTGGTCAACGTGGATTCTCCAAACCCTGAAGGCTGGATGGCTAAGTCACCTAAACAGCAAAGATAGTGGCCTCCATCTCCCTCTAGGAGCTGTTTCAGGGAGGTGCAATGCTGTTATTGATGGCTGGCTAGAACTCCAAGCTAGCGGGTCCTATCCTGTGAGTTGCCATGGAAGAGGGTCCTACAGAATGTCACTGCTGAGCCCCCTGGATTCAGCTCCTTTACTAGGGATGTGTCAGGGGGTCTGACCTCCCTCTTGGCTGGAGTTGCAACTACTTTTGCTGGGAAGCCTGGAAAGCCTGGCTATCTAAGGCTCCCGGGTCTCTGCATGTGCCTGAGCAGCTGCTCTCCTGAGGCTCCGCTTAGCTCTGTGTGGTCAGACTGAAGGCCCTGGTGGAGCTGGTTCACGAGGGGATCTCTTGACCTGAGGGTTGCAAAGATCCATGGGAGCAGCATGGGTTCCAGGGGTTGCACATTCACTCACAACTTCCCTGGGCAAGGGGGGGTTCCCCTGGCTCCATGTCACTCCCAGGTTGGCCATCGACCTGCCTTGCTTTTCTCCACTGTCCATGGATTGAGTTGTTTCCTTGATTAGTTCCATTGCGTGTACCCTGGATGTTTCAGTTCAAAGTGCTGTATTTACTCACACCTTCAGTTCCTCTCTGTGAGAGCCTTGCACACCAGCTACTTCTAGTCGGTCATCTTGGCCACTCCCCAATCCCCAGCTATTCTTTAAAAACTAATCTATTTTCTTACTTTGTGTCCCAAGAGTCCACATGTCTCCTTCTTTGCCCTCTTTACTTCCATTAATTCACTTGCTTCTTCAAAGGGCATATTTCCTTCATATCTTTATCTCTAAATTCCAAGAGCTGTAGTTTTTTATTTTAATTTTTTCTGTCTATGCTTGGTAGAATGCAAATTGAAAAGGGTTAAAAAATAATTGACTTAATAATCTAAGAACATTTAATGAAGACATTTAGATACATAAACAGTATGCATTGTGGTAAAGGACATGGCATTACTAGTCATCTTGCCTGGGTCCAAATCCCAGTTCAAAAATTTATGGCTGTATCGTTGACTGGGTTATATAACATTTCTGTGACTGACTTTCCTCATCTTTAAAGCAGGAAGAGTTATATAACTCCTTCATGGGTGTTGGTAGATTACATGAGTTTTTATAGTTTCAGTGCTTAGAACACTGTTTAGCACATATTGTCATATACAGTTGACTCAATGTGGCAGTTAGGGGCACTGACTCCCTGTACCATCAAAAGACTGTATATAACTTTTGACTCCTCAAAAAGTTAACCATGCTGGGCAACAGTAGCTCATGCTAATTCTAGCACTTTGGGAAGCTGAGGCAGTAGGATTGCTTGATCCCAGTTTGAGACCAGCCTGGGCAACATAGTGAGACCTCATCTCTACAAAAAATAAACAAAATTAGCCAGGCAAGGTGGTGTGCACCTGTAGTCCTAGCTACTCAGGAGGCTGAGGTGGGAGGATTGCTTGAGCTGAGGAGTTCAAGACTGCAGTGAGCTGAGATTGCACCACTGCACTCCAGCCTAGACGACAGAATGAGAACCCTGTCTTAGAAACAAACAAACAAAAAACAAAAAACAAAAACAGAAAACTTAGCCACTAGTAGCCTGCTGTTGACTGGAAGTGTTACTGATAACATAAAAGTAAATTAACACATATTTTTATGTTATTTGAATTATATGCTGTATTCTTGCCATAAAGGAATCTAGAGAAAAGAAGGTGTTATTAAGAAAATCAGGCCAGGCACAGTGGCTCACGCCTGTAATCCCAGCACTTTGGGAGGAGGCGAGAGGCAGAGGCAGATGCAAAGGTCAGGAGATGAGACCATTCTGGCTAACATGGTGAAACCCTGTCTCTACTAAAAATACAAAAATTAGCGTGGTGGCGAGAGCCTGTAGAGATCCCAGCTACTTTCGGGAGGCTGAGGCAGGAGAATGGCATGAACCCGGGAGGCGGAGCTTGCAGTGAGCCGAGATCGTGCCACTGTACTCCAGCCTGGGCAACAGAGCAAGATCCCATCTCAAAAAAAAAAAAAAGAAAAGAAATTCGTAAGAAAGAGAAAATATATTTACTATTCATTAAGTGAAGGTGAGGCATCATAAACATCTTCATCCTCGTTTTCATATTGAGTAGGCTGAGGAGGGGGAGGAAGAGGAGTGGTTGCTCTTGCTGTCCTCTCAAGGGTGGCAGAGGGAAGAAAATCCGTGCATAAGTGAACCCACACTGTTCAAACCTATGTTGTTCAGGGATCAATAGTATTATAGTATTAGCTATTATTGTTTTTATTATGTTTTTATACAAACAATCTCTGAAATTACTGAAGACTTTTCTCTTTTCTTACCATATCTTTTTGTGTATCAATCTGAGAAAGTTCTGATTTCTGCAAACTGCAAAATATTTTACTGGCTGTCCAATTTCTGGTATCATCAGAAAAATAGAAACACTTGTCTCTCACTGCAAGCCAGTCCCCTGAACATGCCACACGTTTATCACATGTTGGCCATTTGACTGAAAAAAAGAAAGAAATGATCAGATAAAGCACAAGTTAAAAAGTGTTTCTACTCATTCTGTGTATTAATTTTACTTTTTGCTCCCGTGGTTTGAGGCCTGTAAGTTAGCTTCACCCCTAGAATGAGGATGAATTAATTTCCCCTGTCTGTAAGCAAGATCATTTAGTGATCAAGCAATACATATTTTATCTATTTTCCTGGTTTCTATTTTGAGAAATGGAACCACTAGCTTCTCATAATCTGTACTGACATCCTGGCAAAAACAATGCACACAATTTAGCTATAAGTTATGCAATCAAGGTAGATTGGAGATCTGCATGTAATTTATGCTTCAAAGGTTAGGATAAGAAATGGAGGCTTTCCTTTACCTATGAAAATACCCAAGCTAGGAAAGTGAAATTTGCCATAAAGGACAGCACATAAGTGAAACATAAGAATTAGTGAAACATTTGTTTCATTTCATTAACATCCAGTGCTGAAGAATATGGAATAATAATGAAAAGCACATTGTTTGGAGATTTACTGTCTCATGGTTTTATTTAGGTGCTAAGTATTTAGAATAAGACAAGTCCATGCATTCCACATGTTTGAATAAATTAATGTAAGTAGTAAAGAGTCAAGTAAATGCTCAAATGTAGGGCAGACTCCAAAGGCTGCACTCCCTACTTCATCATGAGTTTTTATTATTGCTTATTGTAGTGCTCAGAAGTGGATACACGCTATTACACAGCATATACAATATAACGTGTTTCAACTCTCTCTCTCTCTGCTCTTTTTTTAAATTTAAACTTTAAGTTCTGGGATAAATATGAATAATGTGCAGGTTTGTTACAAAGGTATACATGTGCCATGGTGGTTTGCTGCACCTATCAACCCGTCATCTAGGTTTTAAGCCCCACATGCATTAGATATTTGTCCTAATGATCTAGCTCCCCTTGCCCCCTACCCCCTGACAGGCCCCGGTGTGTGATGCTTACCTCCCTGTGTCCATGAATTCTCATTGTTCAACTCCCACTTATGAGTGAGAACATGCGGTGTTTGGTTTTCTGTTCCGGTGTTAGTTTGCTGAAGATGATGGCTTCCAGCTTCATCCATGTCCCTGCAAAGGACATGAACTCATTCTCTTTTATGGCTGCATAGTGTTCCATGGTGTATATGTGCCACATTTTCTTTATCCAGTCTATCATTGATGCGCATTTGACTTGGTTCCATGTCTTTGCTATTGTAAATACTGCTGAAGTAAACATGTGTATGTGTGTCTTTGTAGCAGAATGATTTATAATCCTTTGGATATATACCCAGTAATGGGATTGCTGGGTCAAATGGTATTTCTTGTTCTATAACCTTGAGGAATCACCACACTGTCTTCCACGATGGTTGAACTAATTTACAGTCTCACCAACAGTGTAAAAGTGTTCTTATTTCTCCACTGTCTTGCCAGCATCTGTTGTTTCCTGACTTGTTAATAATCACCATTCTGACTGGTCTGAGATGGTATCTCATGTGGTTTTGATTTGCACTTCTCTACTGACCAGTGCTGATGAGCTTTTTTTCATATGTTTACTGGACACATAAATGTCTTATTTTGTCTTTCTGCTCTTTTTAATCAGGGAATAAATGATATAAAAACTTCTTACAGAAACTCTTGTCTATATTTAACTTCCACATGTTTAGGCAGCAATAACATTAACCTTTAAGAATACACTGACAGAAAAGACTATAAACAATAAAACTATAAATATTCTTGAGAATGACCAAAACCAGACCCATCCACATCAAACAAAACCAACCACACCAAACCAAACCAAAACAAAACAAACAGTGCTACCTAGCCAAATTTAAGTGCTAAATTAAGCATAGCATGCACATGGAAAATTAAGTGCTGGAGACTATTTGGCCATGGCTCAGGAATTAAATTCTACCTTTGGATCCTTTTTACAAAATAAATCCATAGTAGCTAGAGGAATTGTAACAACTTCATTTTTACACATATTGCAACTTTAATGAGACAGTCTGGCAACAGAGCACATAGGACATTATTTCATTGTTTTTCATGAAACAATATGACAGTAAAGGATTTCAGAACTGAAATATGTCAGTCTGGCATACAAACTCTTTGGAGTTAAAGGCGCTTTTAAAACAGCAGATGCAAGACAAAACACTCTAAGCTTCCTTCTTTTTTTTTTTTTTTGAGACGGAGTCCCGCTCTGTGGCCCAGGCTGGAGTGCAGTGGCCGGATCTCAGCTCACTGCAAGCTCCGCCTCCCGGGTTCACGCCATTCTCCTGCCTCAGCCTCCCGAGTAGCTGGGACTACTACAGGCGCCCGCCACCTCGCCCGGCTAGTTTTTTGTATTTTTTAGTAGAGACGGGGTTTCACTGTGTTAGCCAGGGTGGTCTCGATCTCCTGACCTCGTGATCCGCCCGTCTTGGCCTCCCAAAGTGCTGGGATTACAGGCTTGAGCCACCGCGCCCGGCCCCTTCTTTTTCTTGTAAGCAGGAGATAAGATACCTACGTGGAAGATGTCCTCTCTATACCAGAGGGAAAGTAACATTCTTATAATCAAGGATAGGTAATTGAGGTCAAAGGAAATGTGTACAGATAACATTTGTTAGTTTAGCATTTATCTTCCTGGTCACTTTTCCACCCAATTATTTACCCTAGATCAAGTCCCTTTACCTTGCCACATTTTCATAATTTATTACCCTTTGTTTAATTCAGTATATAAGTGTTCAACTCTAACTGCATCTTTAGGCTTTTATAAGGAAGATACACATGTCTCATCAAACTTATATTTAGTAAACACATGTGCTTTGCTCTAGTTGATGTGTCTTGTGCCAATTTCATTCTCAGGCCCAGTAGAAAAACCCTCAGAGGGTAGAGGTAAAATTCTGCCTCCCAAGTAATAGAAATAAATAAATGTTTTATAGAATAACTCTAAGTGATATAACTTACTCTTGATTAAAAAGAAATTAAAGGAATGCTACAATTATGGAGGTAGAGCTACATGGTTTTTAACATTTTTCAAGCATTAAAGTTACACAGACAAGCTTTTCTATCCCAGGTCTGGAATGAATTATTTGTGAGAGGCAACTGAATCATTCTGTCAGGCTCCGAAAGGCCCTGGTGTGGATGTTCCCCTCCCTATGTCCACGTATTCTCACTGCTCAATTCCAATTTATGAGTGAGAACATGTGGTGTTTGGTTTTCTGTTCCTGTGTTAGTTTGCTGAAGATGATGGCTTCCAGCTTCATCCATGTCCCTGCAAAGGACATGAACTCATTCTCTTTTATGGCTGCATAGTGTTCCATGTTGTGTATGTGCCACATTTTCTTTATCCAGTCTATCATTGATGTGCATTTGACTTGGTTCCAAGACTTTGCTATTGTAAATACTGCTACAGTAAACATATGTGTGTGTGTGTCTATATAGTAGAATGATTTATAAACCTTTGGGTATATACCTAGTAATGGGATTGCTGGGTCAAATGGTGTTTCTGGTCCTCAATCCTTTAGGAATCGCCACACCGTCTTCCACGATGTTTGAACTACTTTACAGTCCCACCAGCAGTGTAAAAGTGTTCCTGTTTCTCCACTGCCTTGCCAGCATCTCTTGTTTCCTGACTTGTAAATAATCACCATTCTGACTGGCCTGAGATGGTATCTATGTGGTTTTGAATTGCTCTTTTCTACTGACCAGTGATGATGAGCTTTTTTCATATGTTTACTGGGCACATAAATACCTTCTTTTGTCTGTTTGCTCTTTTTAATCAATGAATAAATGAATATAAAAACTTCTTGTAGATACTCTTGTCTGTATTTAACTTCCAGATGTTTAGACAGCAATAACATTAAGCTCTAAGACTACTGACAGAAGAGACCGTAAACAAGAAGACAATCAGTATTGTTGAGAATGACCAAAACCAAACTCATCCACATCAAACCAAACCAAACCAAATCAAACCAAACGAAAACAAAACAAACAGCAGTGCTACTTAGCCAAATGTAAGTGCTAAATTAAGTATAGCATGCATATGGAAAATCAAGTGCTGGGGACTATTTGGACATGGCTCGGGAATTAAATTCTACCTTTGGATGCTTTTCACAAAATAAACCCATTGTAGCCAGAGGAAATGTAACAACTTCATTTTTACACATATTGCAACTTTCATGAGACAGTCTGGCAACAGGTCACATATGCCATTATTTCGTTGTTTTTTTCACGAAACAATATGATAGTAAAGGATTTCAGAACTGAAATATGTCACTCTGGCATACAGAATCTTTGGAGTTAAAGGCACTTTTAAAACAGCAGATGCAAGACAAAACACTCTAGACTTCCTTCTCTTTCTTATAAGCAGGACATAAAATACGACCTACATGAAAATATCCTCTTTATACCAGAAGGAAAGGAACATTCTTATAATGAAGGATTGGTAGTTGAGGCCAAAGAAAATGCGTACAAACAGCATCTGTTAATTTAACATTTATCCTTCTGGTCACTTTTCCACCTAATTAACTACCCTAGATCCAGCCCCTTTGACTTGCCACGTTTTCACAATTCATTACCCTTTGTTTAAATCAGTAGATAAGTGTTCAACTCTTACTGCATCTTTCGGCTTTCATAAGGAAGACATACATGTCACGTCAAACTTATATTAAATAAATGCATGTGCTTTGCTCAAGTTGATGTGTCTTGTGCCAGTTTCATTCTCAGGCCCAGCAAAAACAAAAAGAAGAAAAAAAAAAAGAAAACCCTGAGAGGGTACAGGTAAAATTTTGCCTCCCAATACTAATAAATAAATAAATGTTATAGAACAACTATTAGTGACATAACTTTACTCTTGATTAAAAAGAAATTAAAGGAATGCTACAATTATGGAGGTCGAGCTGCACGGTTTTTAAAATTTATCAAGCATTAGAATTATACAGACAAGTTTTTTGATCCTAGGTCTGGAATGCAGCATTTGTCAGAGACAACTTACTCATTCTGTCAGGCCCTGACGGGTCCCAGTGTGTGATGCTTGCATCCCTGTGTCTATGGATTCTTATTGTTCAACTCCCACTTATGAGTGAGAACATGCGGTTTTTGGTTTTCTGTTCCTGTGTTAGTTTGCTGAAGATGATGGCTTCTGGTTTCATCCACGTCCCTGCATAGGACATGAACTCATTCTTTTTAATGGCTGCAAAGTGTTCCATGGTGTTTATTTGCCACATTTTCTTTATTCAGTCTATCATTGATGCGCATTTGACTTGGTTCCAAGTCTTTGCCATTGTACATTGTGCTGCAGTAGACATATGTGTGCATGTGTCTTTGTAGTAGAATGATTTATAAACCTTTGGGTATATACCCAGTAATGGGATTGGTGGATCAATTGTGTTTCTGGCTCTAGATCCTTGAGGAATTGCCACACAGTCTTCCACGATGGTTGAACTAATTTACACTCCCACCAACAGTGTAAACGTGTTCCTGTTTCTCCACAGCCTCGCCAGCATCTGTTGTTTCCTGACTTTTTAATGATCGCCATTCTAACTGGCCTGAGATGGTATCTCATGTGGTTTTGATTTGCATTTCTCTACTGACCAGTGATGATAAGCTTTTTTTCATATGTTTACTGGCCACATAAATGTCTTCTTTTGTCTTTCTGCTCTTTTTAATCAATGAATAAATGAATACAAAAACTCCTTGTAGAAACTTTTGTCTACATTTAACTTCCAGATGTTTAAACAGCAATAACATTAAGCTCTCAGACTACACTGACAGAAGAGACTACAAACAAGAAGACAATCAGCATTTTTGAGAATGACCAAAGCCAAACCCATCCACATCAAACCAAACCAAAGGAAAACAAAACAAAGCAAACAAAGCAAAACAAACAGCAGTGCTACTTAGCAAAATTTAAGTGTTAAATTAAGCAAACGATGCATATGAAAAATCAAGTGCTGGGGACTATTTGGCCATGGCTCACGAATTAAATTCTCCCTTTGGACCCTTTTCACCAAATAAACCCACAGAACCAAGGAAATTTAACTTCATTTTTACAAATATTGCAACTCCAATGAGACAGTCTTGCCAACAGGTCACATATGCCATTATCTCTTTATTTTTTTTCATTTAACTTAATACGATAGTGAAGGAGTTCAGAACATGATGCCCCGAAATACGTCAGTCTGGCATATAGACTCTTTTGAGTTAAAGGCACTTTTAAAACAGCAGATGCAAGACAAAACACTCCAAGCTTCCTTCTTTTTCTTATAAGCAGCAGATAAAATACCTACGTGGAAGATGTCCTCTCTATACCAGAGGCAAAGTAACATTCTTATAATCAAGGATAGGTAGTTGAGGCCAAAGGCAATATGTACAAACAACATTTGTTAATTTAACATTTGTCTTTCTGGTCACTTTTCCACCCAAGTAATTACCCTAGATCAAGCCCCTTTATGTTGCCACATTTTAATAATTTATTACCATTTGTTGAATTCAATATATAAGTGTTCAACTCTACCTGCATCTTAGGCTTTCATAAGGAAGACATGCATGTCACATCAAACTTGTATTAACTAAACACATGTGCTTTGCTCAAGTTGATGTGTTTTGCGCCAATTTCATTCTCAGGCCCAGCAGAAAAACCCTGAGAGGGTAGAGGTAAAATTTTGCCTCCCAGCTAATAGAAATAAATAAATGTTTTATAGAACAAACAATTAGTGACATAACTTACTCTTGACTAAAAAGAAATTAAAGGAATGCTACAATTATGAAGGTCGAGCTGCATGATTTTTAAAATTTATCAAGCATTAGAGTTATACAGCCAAGGTTTTTGATCCTAGGTCTGGAATGTATTATTTGTGAGAAGCAACTTACTTATTGTATCCTGTATATTTTTTGTCTGTAAATGGATTTTCTTGTACCTGTATCCTAGCCTAATGAGGATTAAATACAAAAAACAGAGTATAGTATATTTAACATTAGCTCACTAATTCACAAACTCTTAAAAAGAAAATTATCTGTAATAAGCCCATAGAACTGATGTTTATGTGTTTTTTTTTAAAATATAAATATAGACATTGACCCTCCTAGTTTTAAAACTTGAAACTTAAATTTGTCTTATTTGAGTTCCTTCTTTAGGCATCTGATCTTTAGGCCTCGCAGATAGTAACAGGAAACTGAAAGTCACCAGATCACCACTTCCAGACCACGGACTCCTCACCATCATGATTGCCTCACCGACCACCTGTTCCCTGTTGACCGACTCTTCTTCCCTATCCCTCCCTAATTCCTGTTGACCAGGCCTAACATTCTCGTTATCTTTCCCTAATTCTTGTTTTCTCACAAATAGTTACCTTTCTTTCCTGCTATATGAACCCCTAATTTTAGTCAGTTGGGTAGGCGAATTTGAGACTGATCTCCCATTCTCCCTGTTGACACCACCCAAATAAAAATCCTATTTCCCTGGCAGTAGTCATTGTCTCCGGGATTGGCTTTCTGTGCCGTGGGCAATGGGACCTAGACTGAACCCCTGGCATTTCAGTAACATAGCTATTGCTGTTGCCATCTGGTGGTCATCTAAGAATTTAAGATTATTTTTCTTAAGCGTCAAGGACTATAAAGTCAAGAACATAATTCTACTGTAAAACTGAGAGTGTTTTGAGGAGAGGCAAGGATTATGGTAAAAAATGTTGAACTGGTAAAAACTTGAGTACAAGTGTCTACAAAACCCTTAATCACTCTAGATCTGGGAGATTTGGAGTTAAATGTGAGATATACATAGACCCATCAGGTGTGAAGAACCATAGAAAGTGTATGAATTAAACCACTCACCTATCATAATAATGCAAGCTGCAAAAATAATCACGAAGCACACACAAAGGCAAATCTTCCAGTTTGGTTTAAAGTTGCAAACTGCAAATTAAATCAACACATATTATAAAATTTCTGAATAAGCACTGGATATTATTACTGGTGTATTCCTCTCCTATAATTGTTAATCAGGAAACCCTCAATCAAGTATATACATCTCAAAATAACAAAGGATAGCAAACCATCACAAAGTACAAGGAAGGTAAGTACCAAAAAATGATTGCTATAGCTGTTCAGCTGGAAAGAGTGGTGAGTGGAGAAATCACTTAGTCTTGGGGGAATGAGGAAAGAAAGGAAAGGTTACTCAAAAGGTAGAAATAGTTTGAATGGGGGATTGTAAGCAAAAAAGCACAAAGATCATCAAAAGGTCCATGATTAGAACAAATGTTTATAACAGATATATAAGGCAGTAGAATTGGAGACAGGAAAGAAAGGAGTCATAAGGTCATGACAGAAGACCTTAAATGAGAGATATATTTTTTCTTTATTCTTTAAGCCATGGAGGAAAGAAACAATGTGTTTCAGCAAGAGAATATTCAAGATAAAAGCAGTAATTTATTTATTTGTGGTAAGCAAAAAAAATTAGAGAGGACTCAGGATTTGACACTCATGGAAATGCTGTGAGGTTAAGAACAAATAATAATTCTATTAATGATAAAGTAATTGTAGCTGATATATCATTAGTAGATGTAGAAACAATCTAGGAAGAATGTGTGTGTGTGTGTGTGTGTGTGTGTGTGTGTACAGTCATGCATAGCTTAACAATGAAGAGATATTTTGAGAAATGTGCCTGTAGGTGATTGTGTCATTGTGGGAACATCATAGAATGTACTTACACAAACTTAGATGGTACAGCCTACTAACACCTAGGCTATATATGACAGACTGTTGCTCCTAGACTACAAACCTGGATAGCATGTTATTGTACTAATTACTGCAGACAATTACAACACAATGCTAAATACTTGCATCTGAACATAGAAAAGGTACAGTGAAAATACCATATAAAAGATCAAAAATGGTACATCTTTACAGGGCAGCTTCACTGTAATCTCATGGGACGATTGTCATTATGCAATCTGTCATTGACCAAAACATTGTTCTGCGGTGCATGACTATATGTGCATATAGCACATATGTGCATAAACACAGATTATATATATATATGTATGCATGCCTATATGCATATATATGCTTTATATGTATGTAAATATACATGTACATATACAAACATATGTTTAAGTATTAGAAAACAGGACTCGAAGAAAGAAAAATTTAAAAAGAAGTCATAGGCTTTCTCTCTTTCTTCAGAGCTTAAAGCAGCCTTAGTGAATGAAAACTAAAAGTTATTAGTTTTCATGATCACCCGACAACAGATAATGTGCAACAAAGTAATTTCAAGAAGAGATTGAGAGAAGCCAGATTCTAAGATGTTTACAAAGAGAATGTTTGATAAGAAGAAGAGTTTGGTAATTTATCTTCCATCAAGAGAAACAATAGCTAAAGATAGAAAATACAAAATGTGGTTTTTTTTTTTTTTTTTCAAGATTAGGGAGAAATGAAGAACAAGGAAGAGGAAAAGACAAAAACCACTTCATAAATTTCAGACACTCGAAAGGGTAATTTATGGGCAAAGCCACGTCTTACACAAGTGGTATTGAAACAACTGAGAAAAAAAGACTTTACCGTACTACAACATCATTTTACAAAATGTATTTAAGACATTTCATTGACCTGAACATAAAACTTGAAACCATAAAATTTCTAAAACACATAAAATAAATTGTTTGTGACCATGAGAATTAGTAAAGATGTCTTAGAGAGAGAAGAGAAAGTACAGTGTAAAATTAAAAGAAAATAATAAATTGAATGTAATTGAAATTTAAGTGCAGGGCATGGTGGCTCATGCCTGTAATCCCAGCACTTTGGGAGGCCAAGGCGGGTGGATCACCTGAGGTCAAGAATTTGAGACCAGCCTGGCCAACATGGTGAGACCCCTTCTCTACTAAGAATACAAAAAATTAGCCAGGCATGGAGGCGGGCACCTGTAATCCCAGCTACTCGGGAGGTTGAGGCAAGAGAATACTTGAACCCAGGAGGCGGAGGCTGCAGTGATCAGAATTGTGCTACTGCACTCCAGCCTGGGCAACAGAGTGAGGCTCTGTCTTAAAAAAAAAAAAAAAAAAAAAAAAGAAAGAAAGAAAGAAACTTAAAACTGCCCATTTTAAAATACAAGACACTGTTGTGAATATAAATATGCAAGTTACGGACTGAGAGAAAATAGTTGCAACACATGTATGCAACTAGAAAGACTAGTATCGAAAATATTAAAAGGTCTGTAATTTAGAGATATAGTACAAACAACTTGATCAAAAAAATGAACCAAAGTACTGAACAAATACTTACAAAAGAATACACGCAAGTGACCAATAAGGACATAAAAGATGTTCCATATTATTAGTCACAAGCAAAATGCAAAATAAAACCACAATGGAATATGACTACCTGTCACTTGTACTGTTAAAATGAAAAAGACTGACAGTATCAAGTGTTAGCAGGATATAGACTACCCAAAACACATACACCACTGGTTGAAGTTCAAAAATGTATAAGTGTTTTGGAAAACTCTTTAGCAGTTTTTATTTTTAATTAAAATACATGTCCTTCATTCCTGCTTTGGCATGCGATATTTACAATAGATTGGAAGTCATCCCTACCGTTCTCACGGTGACAACAAAAAAAGCTGAAAAAAACTAAATAAAAACAACACTTCTAGTATACCGAAATAGTATTGATTTGTTAAATGTGCACTTTTAAGTAACCTTGTTGAACTCTGGTATTATTTCTAATAGTTTTCTAGTTGATTCTGTTGGTATTTATTTTTATATAATCAAATTATCTGAAAATATTGCAGATACAACTCTTCCATTGCAATCCTTTTCCTTTATAATTCCTTTTGTTTTCTTATATCACTGGCTACCTTTAGCATTGTACTACACTACTGCTAAACAGTAGTAGTTACAGTGAACATTTTTTCTTGTTTTTAATCTTAAACGGAATGTTTAAATTTTCATTATTAAGCACTGTAAAAATGCTGTATGAATTTAACATACAACATTAGCAATTTAAAAAAGAATTTTTCTATTCCTGGTTTATTAAAAGGAACTTATCTCAGACATTGAATGTTGTCAAATGTTTTCTTGTTGTTATCAAATACACTTACTGAATAATCATGTGGACTTTCAAAAATGTTTAATGGGGTAGCTTGCACTGCTGTTCTGATATCAAAGCACTCCTAAGGTAAATCCACTTAAATATGAATTTTTAACTGCTTTGTTGTATATAGTAAAAAAATATTTTCTTGGGATTTCTATTTCTAATTTCATAAGAAGATGAGTCTGTTTCTTATTGTCTTGTTCTAACCTTGTTTGGAAATCAAAAATTCTATTAAATTGGGGTAAATTTCTCATTTTGCTATTTTTTGAAGCAAGATGTCCAATACAAAAATTAGCTATTTCTTGAAAGATCAGTAGATCACTCTATTTTAGTTGCCTTTTCAATTTATTTATTTTTAATTTCTATAGTTCTACAATTATTTGTTTATTCTCATTGTATTTTGGTATTTTATATTTTTTAGACCTCCCTGTTCTTTTTCTTATATTTACAAATGCATTAATGTTTTAGTTTGCTAGGTCTGCCCTAATACGTTGTCACAAACTGGGCGGCTAAAATTAACAGGAATGCATTGTCATACAGTTCTGGAGACAAGAAGTCTGAAATTAAGATGCTGGTAGGATGGGTTCCTTATGAGTCCTGTAAGGAAAGAATCTGTTCCAGGCTATTCTCCTCGGCTTGAAGATGGCATTCTCCCTGTAAATGGGTCTGTCTCTAAATTTTCCTTTTTTATGCGAACACCAGTAATATTAAATTAGGGCCCACCCTATCGACCTAATTTTAACGTGGTGGAGACACTATCACCAAACCAGGTCACATTCTGAGGTAGAGGGGGTTAGAGCTTCAATATATAAATTTTTAAGAGAACAGAGTTTGCCCCATAATGATTGATGAATTATTTCCATAATGTTTTATTAAATTTTCGTATTTGTGGTTTTTGTGATTATTTGTACTTTTTTGACGTTTTGTTTAATGTATCTTCTTCTGCAAACTTTCAGACATCTTGTTCTTTAGTCTTTTCTAATAGCCACCATTTGATTTGTTATCCTTCTCATTTCTTCTCTTTTTCATTAACATCTCCTGTTACCTCTATTTTTTATTTTGTATATTTTTATTTCACTCCATTGTGCCAAGATACATGTTTTTTCTTATCTATTTTGTTTGCACACTTTTGAAGTTTCAATCTGAGGTGTTTGGTTTTTATTAATTTTAGAAGTTGGAATATTATTTCTTCAAATATTTCCTACCCACTATTCTTTTTCTCTCTCGCTCCGTTTCAGATTCTTGTTATCTAGAAGGTAGCATTTCTACTTCTATTTTTCATATCTCTCAGCTTTTATTTTATATTTTCTAACTGTTTTCTTTTCTGTCATGTTTATAATAGGTCTCCTAGGTCTTATTCATTCTTAATCAGCATCCATTCTACTAATTAACTCCTCAAAATATTCTTTATTTCAAAGATTATATTTCTATAACTATTATTTTCACTTGGTTTTTATTGCGTTCTTGGCTCTTCTTCATTTTATTTCTTTTCTTTTGGAACATTTTTATTATGCTTTAATTAAATTCTCAAAATAGATGTTCTAATGATTCCTGCAGCCCGGTTTTCTCATAATCTTCCAGTAAATCCTTCACAGTACTTCATATTTTGCCTCTTTTCATTATGCAATGAGACAAATTTTCTTCCACTTTATACTCTCTAAACTCTTAAATCTGTTACCCAGACAAGCCTGACTAATTTATTTGGATAAAGGAATGGAATCTTATTTATTTTTGTAATACTAATGTCCAGTTGTTTAAAATTTAGAATAACTTAAAAAAAATTTCTCATAAAGTTTTCATAGATCAAGAGTTCGTAACTATGACCGATAGTTAGAATACACAAGGAGGTAAATTTAACCTTACCCTAAAGAAACTTCTAACTAGAACGTCCCTAAATTAAAATGGAAAGTCTTTTAAGACTGAGAGATGTTATCACTGAAAACATTCTAGTCTAGGCTGCTAGAAGTGCTATAGCTAGAAATGGCACGGTAGATGAAAAATTTTATTAGGTAGCTACTGAGGTCTCTTCAAACTTTAAGAGTATCAGGCTTACTTCTTATTAAGAGAATTATCCCAGTTGTCCTGGGAATTCATACCAGTAAACTTTAACAGAGGTTTCAGCTGGAGTCCGTAACTGATTTCAAGATTTTACTTTTTATCTCTTCACTGTCTTTATCTTAAAGTTTTGGCAGGCTTCCTATTCCAGTCATTTGGCATACAATTCATTTGTTTTCTTTAACATAAACCCTCTGAACTATTGTGAATGGAGGGCGTTTGTATGTGTACCTTGTTTTTATTTGTTGGTTTGTTTATGTTTCAATCCACTGAAAACCAACTCCATTGTTAGCCTTAGCTGAATCTTACACTTTTTGAAAAGTTCTTTTCAGTCTCATTAAGTCACAATCGTCAAGCCTCCTTCCAGAGTGAAGCATTTGCTTTTTATTCTGTATAAAAGTGTGAAGCAATTTTTTTCCTGTGAAAGTACATTTTAAAAACATCCTTATTGAGATATAATACACGTACCATAAAATTCTCCCCCAAACCTTCCTACACACAAGCTTATACCCTCTCTTGCAGACGTAAAACTCTACATGCTCTAGGAGGCTTCCACAATCCTCCAAAAGTGCTTCCCCATGCCTCACTTTAGTAGACTTTCAGCGTAAGTAAAGAGTCCACATTTTTAAGCTGTCCTGTATTTTATCTTTCCTTTACTTCCTTCTCATTCACTCTGTAAAACTTACTTGTCCGACGTTTGAAGCCATCAGGTCTGCCATCCCGCAGCTCTGGATTAATCATGGAGAGGTGCTAACTGATGGAGATCAGCAGGAGAGCACTACAAGGTCTTTTATGTACATCACTTACTTAGGCGCTGAGCAAGCTTCAGTCAAAAGAGGCTCTTACCCAATCCAAATGAAAAAAATTAGTACTGATTCTAGATCAACGATAAAAGTAGGCAGACTTGTTAGTTTAGGGAAGGAATTTAAAAATTAACTCATCCATAACAAAAGGATCATGAAGTCAATCACGTAAACACCGCAATAACCATGCTATGGAAAGTTTCCATCATCTTTCTTGTTTTTCCTTTTGTAATCACTATCTTTCCTGACCTTGGATCCTGGCAAGCATTAATTTGCTTTCTATCAACATAGTTTTTCCTTTCATGACAATTTTTTTTTTGAGACACGGTCTCACTGTGTTGCCCAGGCTGGAGTACAGTGGGGAAAACTTGGCCCACTGCAACCTTGACCTCCTTGGCTCAAGCAATCCTCCTGCCCTAGCCACCCAAGTAGCTGGGACTACAGTCGGGCGCCATCATACCCTGCTAATTTTATTTTTTGTAGACACTAGGTCTCATTATATTGTCCAGACTTGTCTCGAACTCCTGGGCTTAAATGATCCTCCGGCTTCCGTCACCCAAAGTCCTGGGATTACGGGTGTGAGCCACCTTTCACAGAATTTTAAGAAATTTACACTATATTATATAATATGTGGTGTCTTGTCTGGCTTATTTCATTTATAATGCTTTCGAGATTCACTCAAGTTGTTGGGCATGTAAATAGTTCATTCCCTTTTATTTCCTAGTAGTATTCCTATTGTACGTTATAACAGAAATTATCTGTTCGATCACCAGTTGATGGACTTTTGTTTCTAGGGTGTGACTATTATGTATGAAACTGCTGTAAACAAGCACTTTTGTGTGGGCATGTTTTCTCTTGGATAAATTCCCAGAAGTTGAATTGCTGTATCATATAAATATGTCTATCTTTATAAAAAGCTGTCAAACTGTTTTTCCAAAGTAAGTGTATGAGATTCAGTTTCCTTCAACAGTATATGAGAGAGTTCCAGTTACTTCACATCTTCAACACCACGTGTTATTGTCTATCTCTTTTAATTTTAGCTCTTCTAATACATATGTATTGATCTTTCATATGGTTTTAGGGTTTCAGTTTACATTCTTCTAGCGACTAATCATGTTGAGCATCTTCCTCACATTGATCATATGTCTTCCTTGGTGACATGTTTGTGCAATACTTTGCCAGTTTTTTATTGGGTTGCCTATTATTAAGTTATGAGTTCTTTTTGAATATTGGATATGAGTCACTCATTGTATATATGTTTTGCAAATGTTCTTTCCCAGTATATGACGTTATTATTTACTTCTTCACACTTTTTTTGAAATGTCAAAAGTATTTTAAATAAAGTCAAACGTATCATTTTTTTCCATGGTGTTTAAGTTTTGTGTCTTCACTGTGAAACCTTTGCCTATCTCAAGGTCACAAAGATCACCCCATTTTTTCCTGGCCTTTTTAAACTTTCAGCTCTCATATTTAAGTTTTTGGTTCATTTTGATAAAAACTTTGCATATGGGATACTTCGCATAAAAATCAATGTAAAATTTTCAAAATATGAATATCCCAATGTTCCAGGACTATTTGCTGAAAAGATTACCTTTCTTTTTTAAATTACTTTGTCACTTACCTGAAAATTCAGTCTCCTTTAATTAGTACTCAGCAATGTTTTAGAGTTTTT
This sequence comes from Papio anubis, assembly GCF_008728515.1. Lineage (NCBI taxonomy): Eukaryota > Metazoa > Chordata > Mammalia > Primates > Cercopithecidae > Papio > Papio anubis. The sequence goes on along the minus strand of NC_044984.1, from coordinate 9,054,731 downwards.
AGTGTACAACTTTTGCACGTACATCATCAATTTTATCCCCATGTATTTTATATTTTTGATATCAGTGCAAATGGTATTACAGAATGAACTTAAATTTTCAATTGTCTGGCTGGACACACTGACTCATGCCTGTAATCCCAGCACTTTCAGAGGCCAAAGCGGGCGGTTCACGAAGTCAGGAGATCAAGACCATCCTGGCTAACATGGCGAAACCCCGTCTCTACTAAAAAAAAAAAAAAAAAAAAAAATTAGCCTGGTGTGGTGGTGGGCACCTGTAGTCCCAGCTACTCGGGAGGCTGAGGCAGGAGAATGGTGTGAATCCGGGAGGAGGAGCTTGCAGTGAGCCGAGATCGTGCCACTCCAGCCTGGGTAACAGAGCGAGACTCCATCTCAACCAAAAAAAAAAAAAAAAATCCAATTGTCTGTTGTTAGGATGTAGGAAGGTATTTTTGTTTATTGACTTTGCATCTTCAGACTTTGCTGAACTATTCACTTATTTGTTCTATTATCTGTTTTTTAGATTCCTTAGGATTTCCTGCAGAGGTGTTTACGCCACGGTGAATAAAGGCCATTTTACTCTTTTCTAATAAGCATTTCTTTTCTTTCTTTTTCCTGCCTTATTTTACTGCTAGCACCAGCATAAATGTCGAATAAAAGGGGGAGATTTCCTATTCCCGCAAGGTCTCCAGTCTTAGTTCGAGAAAACCATTATCTTCTCTGTAAGGTATGCTAGCTGTAGGGTTTTGAAGACGCTGTTTATCGGCTTAAGAAAGTTTCCTTCTATTCTTAGTTTACTGATCTGGCTAGATGTTTATCCAGCTTTGAACTGGATAAAAGTTGATCTTTCCAAAACACCAGGTATTGTTTCCATTAATTTTCTCTTTCAGTTTTCTCATTTTTATTTCATTGTTTTCACTTCACTCTTTTTTACATTAGGTTTAGTTCTCTCTTGTTTTTCTTTTTAAATATAGAGGCCTAGATTAACTTAAGGCTTTTCTTCATTTCTAATATTAGCATTGCATTGCTCTCCATTTCCTCCTATGCGCTCTTTTAGCTTCATCCCACAAAACAAGGTTGTGTTCACATTTACATTCAGTTCAAAATATTTCATAAATTTCCTTGTAATTTCTTCTTTTTCCTATGCATTAATTTGGGGTCTGTTTTTACATTCTAAATATGTGGGGATTTTCCAGATACAATGTGGGTTACCAGTTCCTAGTTTGATTCTGTTGTGATTAAAGGAATACTTTCATTTTTTAAATTCTTCGACATTTATTTAATCTTTTTTGTGACCCAGGTATGGTCTGTCTTGAATTTTTTGCATGAACTTGATAAAAGAAGTAAACTCTGCTATTGTTGGATGGCTATTTCATAAGTATTAATGAAAGTTTGGTTAGTAGTGTTGTTCAGCCTTCTTCTATAACTTACTCTCTAATTATTCTATCAATAACTGGCAGAAGGTGGTTGAAATTCCCAATTATAATTGTGTTTGTCTACCTCTCCTTTCAATTCAGGTTTTGTTTCTTGTATTTTAAATCTCTCTTACTAGATGCACACACAATTATGATTATGTTCTCTTGATGAATTGACCTATTTATCATTATGAAATGTGCTTCTTTATCCGTAGTAATGTGCCTTCTATGGAAGTCTACTTTATCTTCTAGTAGATATAGCCACTCCAGTTTTTTACTACATCTATTTTATATAGTAAATATACTGTATATATTTACTATATAAATATACTATATATTTACTATGTAAAGACACTATATATGTATTTTATATGCACATGTATGTTTGTGCATATACATGTAAATATATTAATGTATGTTTATATATGTCTAAATATGTGGCATATGCATATATGTGTATATGTGTATTTAGAGTCTATAAATAGGCAGGTATTTGTGTGTTCCAGAATATATGAATACAGGCGTCTATATTTCAGTAAATGTGTCTGTGTGAGTGCTTATATGTGTAGATGTGACAATTGAAGTTTTCACACCAAATTAAAGATAGGAAGTACTAAAGTGAGATCCCAAAAATCCTACAAGGATTTTCAGAATAAATCAGTAAGACACTCCTCTAGCAACTTCCTTTGTTCAATATTTGGTTTTTTGTTTGTTTGTTTTTTTGTTTTTTGTTTTTTTGATACGGAGTCTCGCTCTGTTGCCCAGGCTGGAGTGCAGTGGCCGGATCTCAGCTCACTGCAAGCTCCGCCTCCCAGGTTCACGCCATTCTCCTGCCTCAGCCTCCCGAGTAGCTGGGACTACAGGCGCCCGCCACCTCGCCCGGCTAATTTTTTTGTATTTTTAGTAGAGACGGGGTTTCACCGTGTTAGCCAGGATGGTCTCGATCTCCTGACCTCGTGATCCGCCCGCCTCGGCCTCCCAAAGTGCTGGGATTACAGGCGTGAGCCACCTTTGTTCAGTATTTGACATTAGCTTTTTGTCCAAAGAGTTTAAGCCTGCTGGAGGTCTTTGCTCAAATAATAAATACCGCACGTTTCCCAATGTGTTCAGGTATAGGCACTGGGTACTGTCTGTTTACTCCATGTTAGGCACATTACATCCATTGGCTAACCAAATCCTCGTCAATTGCCTATGTAATACTCTCAACCAACTGGCCTCCTCGTATTATATATGGAAATAATCCTGTTTATTTAAACATGTTTTCATGTACCTGCGGGATTACTCAGGAAATTCCAAGGGCCTTTTTTATACCTTTCCCTAGTTTGAGCTCCCTGTTTTCATTAACAGATAAAACAACCTATTTGCTTCAGCCTGGAATCAGTCTTTGCTTTTGGTGCTTCAGTGCAGAGACAGGAAACGGACACTCAGAGTTACACTGGTAGTTGCACACTGTATCTACAGAGGGCATGTCTCATCTGTACCCTGCTGAGTTACAGGATTTCAGGAGGTATTTGTGTCCTCCCGAGAATTCCATTTATTACCTTTCTTTTAACAGATAGTGTCTTTCCTTTCTGCAGTTGATTTTACTAGAGAGGCAACTCATAAGGTAAGGTCCTATTCATAGTATGACTTGCTTTCTCACAACTCCCTTGCATTTTTTAGTAACTCCCTGGTCTATTTGGTGTCTTTTAAAAAAGAACCTAGTAATGGAGACTTTTTTAAATATAGAAATGTGGTCTGGCAATAAGTTATTCCTTTCCATGTGTAACTGATCCAATCTGGTTTCTAGATGACCAAGTGTGCAATCCCCAGATGTTGTGAAGCCATATTTCAACTGCTTCCTGCATCTGTTGAAATACAATTGTTCATATTTGCCATCCCTTAACTTTCTCGTAACAATTTGCACAGTTCTTGCCAGAATAAATGCCATTACCTGTATGCTTCAGGGAATTCCCCAACTTGATCAGTGTCTGTGTGTGTGTGTGTGTGTGTGTCCTTCAATAAAACATTTCTAAAAGGTGAAAACTCTTGTATGGCATAGATATGAATTCCTTCCTCTGGTAATAATTAGGTTATTCCAGGAAGCACAGTTTCTTTCTTTCTTTCTTTCTTTTTGGGATGGAGTTTTTTGCTCTTGTTACCCAGGTTGGAATGCAATGGTGCAATCTCGGCTCACCACAACCTCCACCTCCTGGGTTCAAACGATTCTCCTGCCTCAGCTGCCTAAGTAGCTGGGATTACAGGCATGCGCCACCACACCAGAGTAATTTTGTATTTTTGGTAGAGACAGGGTTTCTCCATGTTGGTCCAGCTGGTCTCGAACTCCCGACCTCAGGTGATCTGCCCACCACGGCCTCCCAAAGTGCTGGGATTACAGGTGTGAGCCACCATGCCCAGCCCATTCTTTAAATAAAAGCTTTCCTGTATAAAGATTTTCTTTTTTTTTTTTTAATTTTTTTTTTTTTTTTTTTTTTGAGACGGAGTGTCGCTCTGTTGCCCAGGCTGGAGTGCAGTGGCCGGATCTCAGCTCACTGCAAGCTCCGCCTCCCGGGTTCTCGCTATTCTCCTGCCTCAGCCTCCCGAGTAGCTGGGACTACAGGCGCCCGCCATCTCGCCCGGCCAGGTTTTGTATTTTTCAGTAGAGACGGGGTTTCACCGTGTCAGGCCAGGATGGTCTCGATCTCCTGACCTCGTGATCCGCCCGTCTCGGCCTCCCAAAGTGCTAGGATTACAGGCTTGAGCCACCGCGCCCGGCCTAAAGATTTTCAAAGGAGCAGACCACCTTGAAGATTCCCCCTAGGGTTGATATGTATCTAATTCATTTTATTAAATTATTCTTATCTTCATTTTAAAGCTTTGGCTATACAGTCAGAAAAGTACTGAATAACAAACTATTTTGTATTTAATTTAGAGAAGAATAAAGGGAAGAAGAATGAAAACTCAGTCTTTTTGTAAGATCCAAGGATATTAGGGCTTAGAGGACTTTTCTAGTTTTATGAGAATTTGTACTACTGATTTTCATATATTCTTGTGTTTGAGATGAACGGATCTCTGGGGAAATTGTTGGGTTACAATGGCATTTCACTGTGATCTCTCTCAAGCTTAGATCAGTTCTGTAACCCAATGACAACCTGTCTCTTTGGTTTACTGTCCTGTGAAATGTCAGCTCAAGTTTCCCGGAAGTCGTGTGTTTATGATGAAACAGTCGTGTGTTTATGATGAGAAAATCAGATTTTCCTCAGCAGTACAGTTGTTGGCCATCTTAATTTTGGTGTATGTGCTTCAAAGTATCTAAAACTCCAGTCTGATCTGTATATGCTATCCTGTTAATTGTATGTATTTTGATTATCTTGCTTGAAGTTTCATACTTTTCAATTTGATAGAAATAAAGTGCTTTTCTGTTAAAAAAAAAAAAAAAATGAGTAAGATTAGAATCTGTTCCATGACTCCAGGAACTTTTGAAACACAAAAGTGTTAAGAGAGTTGGCAGAATTGGTGATGAGATTTCTCTGGAAAAATCTCTTGTTGAGATTTTACAGGTCCAACAAAGTATATTCTTCTCTTTCCTGCCGGGTTTTCAAACCAAGAAAAAATACACAAAGCAAGGAAATATCAGCTTTATGATTGATAAAGTTGATATTAGCCAACCTGGCCAACATGGTGAAACTCCATCTCTACTAAAAATACAAAAATTAGCCAGGTGTGGTGGCAGGCGACTGTAGTCCCAGCTTCTTGGGAGGCTGAGGCAGGAGAATTGCTTGAACCCGGGAGGCAGAGATTGCAGTGAACTGAGATCGTGCCACTGGCACTCCAGCCTGGGTGACGGAGCGAGACTCCATCCCCACCCCCCCGCCCAGAAAAAGTTGATGTTGTGAGAATACGGCCCAGGTGCACAGAACAATGGGCTTTCCAACTGTGCTTCTCACAATGAGACAGATTACCTACCCAGGAATCAGGATCACTCCTGAAGGAAGGCGTTGGGTAGCGAAATAGGATGTGCTTAGCACTCATGAAGAGTAGAATGTGCTCCACTCAGACAGTGGATCCAGAGTAGGATGGAGCCAGGGGCTGAACCAGGCCCAATTCCTCACTTAAACCCACTATTCAGATAAGTCATTTTTTCTGCTAGCAGTCTTTTATGGAAAACTATTTTCATAAAAATCAAACAAAAATCTAGTACTTCTCATTCTGCAAGAGATGTCAGCCAGGCGTGGTGTCCCACACCTGTAATTCCAGCACTTTGGGAGGTGGTGGCGGGTGGATTGCTTGAGGTTAGGAGTTCAAGACCAGTCTGGCCGACATGGTGAGACCCCGTCTCTACTAAAAATACAAAAGTTAGCTGGGCATGGTGGTGGGCACCTGTAATCCCAGATACTTGGGAGGCTGAGGCAGAAGAATTGCTTGAACCCAGGAGGCAGAGGTTGTAGTGAGCTGAGATCATGCCATTGAACTCCAGCCTAGGCGACAGAGCAAGAGTCCGTCTCAAAAACAAACAAAAATACATTTAAAAAAATATTAATACATTAATACATTTAGAGACATAAATCTACACACACATCACTTGCTTCCTGTTAGAATTACATATATGTATACATTTGCCTCTTCATTGTCTTATTCAACATTTACAGAATGTTTCATTTGTACTTTGCATTTTTCTGGGTGCTTGAGATACATCTATGAACAAAATAGACAGAGTTTCTTTTACTCATGGAGTTTCCATTCCAGGAAGTTTAAACATAAAGACTAAAGATAGTAAACAAATGGTATGGTATTTCAATATGTAATAAGTTCCACTAAAAGCAAAAGATAGGCCAGGTTAAAATTGATTAGTAATGTCAAGGTCGAGGAGTGTTAGCTGCAATTTTAACAGGGTAGTCAGGGTAAGCATCACTGACAAGGTGAAATGTAAATGAATTTTGAGGAGGGAAAGTGCCATGTGGATACCATCATCCTGGTGGAATTGTGTGAAGATCCTAGGGCAGGTGTGTGCTTGGCATATTCCAGACAGAGTGAGGAAGCCAGCTGTGTCTGGAGGAGAAGAACAGTGAGAGAAGAGTTCAGCTAAGTACCAACAGGGTAATTCTGTTTTTGCCATTCTGAGGCCTGTGGCTAATATTCTAAGTGAAATGGGAAGATGGAAAATTATTTTGAGCAGAATAGTAGTGTGATCTGACCTACATTTAATATGTTCACTCTGGATACTGTCCTCAGAATAAGTTGGAAGGGGATGAAATCCATTCACCTAGCCTGAATAAGTATGCTTAAAAATGTTCAAACTTCTGTTCCTCATGTTCATAAAATTCAACCCGTAGCCCATTATTCGTTCCTTTCTCTTTTCTTCTTTACCTGTCAAATTTTCACCACTGGGCGCTCTGACTCTTTTTAGCATTATTTCTGTTTCAGTACAGCTTGATAGAAATGTCATCATTAGGAGATGCAAAGCGGTCCCCTTCTAATGTGATCGTCGCCACTCCAGAGATGGCTGATGGAGATGTTTAATGACCTTAAAAATGCGTAAGTGTCATTCCACATCCACCTTTTGCTGACGATGGTCATTTTTTGTAGCATAATAATCTGAAAATTTTAAAATTATTTTTGTTCTTGTACAGCGTGCAAATTATAATTTAACAACGCCTGCATTTAACCTGCTAACACAATTTACACACTATTAAATCCCATCCCCAGAGAATGAGAAGATGCTGACAAAATTTGCTTCTGATGATGCTAAACATACCATCTATTTTTTCAATATTATTTTCCATATTGTTTGAATGTCTGTGATGTGTGTGAGACCCAACTGAATTTAAAATGTGGTTCCACATTTACTATAATCCCAGGTAAAAATCTTTCATTTGCTCACTTATTTAAGCAAAAAATGATAAAAATTATTCATCATTGAGGGGTAAAAGTATTTAGCATAGTTCATGGTACAAGTTAATACTCAAAAGAGAATTACTCATTAGGAAATGTAAAAGTGAAGAAAAGAAAACTAGGCCAAAGTAGAATATTAAGAGGTGCAGAGACTTTTAATGACAGTCAGATGTTAACCCTTGACCTCTGTCCCTCCGAGACCTGTGTAAGTATTACCTGGAATCTAAACCCCATAGCTTTGTGGGAATCCAGAGAACTCTCCATGATTTCTTCAAGTCACCAGGGCTTCCTTCTTCGTGGTCCTCTCCATCTCTAAATACTCACGTTTTGCTCCCATGACTCATGGCACAAAACTCGACTCTTTCACTACTTTCAGCAACAACAGGAACAACAAATCCACTTAATGTAAATCATTCGCTAGTTTCATAACTTGACTAAAGACCTAGGGAATCATGGGAAGTTGTACATGGCTCAGTATTTCCAGGGAATTTGGTCTCTGATGGTGATGCAAGGTCAGAGACCCTAACCAACATCTGAATATTTCTCCCATGGACCTTCTTTCCAAATTTTATCTTTTAACTTTTATTTTAGTTTCAGGAGTATATGTACAGGTTTGTTATATAGGTAAATGGTCATGTTATATAGGTCGTGGAGGTTTGGAGTACAAATTATTTCATCACTTGGGTGCTAAGCATGGTACCTGATAGATAGATTTTCATTCCTCACCTTCTTCCCACGCTCTACCCTCAAGTAGGCCCTGATGCCTTTTGTTCCCTTGTGTCCATGTGTACTCAATATTTAGCTCCCACTTATACATGAGAATACGTGGTATTTAGTTTTCTGTTCCTGCATTAGTTCATTTCGTAGAACGACCTCCAGTGCCATCCATGTTGCTGCAAAGCACATGATCTCATTCTTTTTTAGAGCTGGGTAGTATTTCATGGTGTAGATGTACCATATTTTCTTTATCCAGTCTACTGTTGATGGGCATCTAAGTTGATTCTATGTCTTTGCTATTTTGAATAGTGCTGCAATGCACATACTCACGCATATGCTTTTATGGTAGAGTGACTTATATCCCTTTGGGTATAAGCCCAGTAATGGGATTGCTGGGTTGAATGGTAGTTCTGTTTAAATGAGTGACATACCTCTAAGATGAGTGAAGCACTGGATCCTCACTAAATTTTATGTATCTTTTTATCTCTTTTAGTCAGATTTAATAGAATTTTGTTCAAGTGGAGGTATCTTTCACTCCCTTCCCTTTACCTTTCAATTTGTTCCACCGAGGAAGTGCTGATACATCAGTTCTGACTGAGATGACCATTATGCCCATGGGTTTAGATGCAACAATTTATGTAGTCTAGCAGCACCATGTAAAAACTCATTTTAATTTCCAGGTTTTGTGATAATCATTTAAATGAAGATGAATATTATTTAAATTCTCATCAATCAACTTAAAATGTGTTTCACAAGAAGAGAAATGCATCTATATTCATTTATAATACATAAAAAGGATGGGTTTTTGTTAATTATTTTATTTCCTGTATGGGAGAACTCTTATCTAAGAACAGCAGCTTTTTCTGCTGCAAACATATTTTTTTTATATTATTACAATTGGCACTACTTATGCCTGTCTTACGTATGAAGGCACAATCACCATTTTCTTCAGTACTGAACCTGGAACAAAACAAAGAGATTAATTATTTGTTTACTGGACCTCCTGAGAAATAACTGAGCACAGCCTCGAAAATAGATTTCATTAGCCCTGTTTCTTTTTTTTTTTGAGACGGAGTCTTGCTCTGTCCCCCAGGCTGGAGTGCAGTGGTGCGATCTCGGCTCACTGCAAGCTCCGCCTCCCGGGTTTACGCCATTCTCCTGCCGCAGCCTCCCGAGTAGCTGGGACTACAGGTGCCCGCCACCTCGCCCGGCTAGTATTTTTTTTTTTTTTTTTTTTTGTATTTTTTAGTAGAGACGGGGTTTCACCGTGTTAGCCAGGATGGTCTCGATCTCTTGACCTCGTGATCCACCCGCCTCGGCCTTCCATAGCCCTGTTTCTAAAACATGTGCAGTGTGGAAGGAGTAGAGGAAGTGAAACAAGCTGTTGCTCTCCTCATATCTTTCTCCAAACTTTACCTCAGGACCCTGATGGTAGGAAGAAAAGGACACCATGTGACTTCAGTGCCTAACAACACAGTCCTGGAAATTTACGCTGTTGATACTATAGCAAACATTGTAAATCATTTTGTGAGGGATTGGATTCTTCCCTTTATACTGTAGAATAAACATTGATGTATCAATATATTTAGCCATTTAGAAATTACAAAGAGAGGGAGTGTAACTGACATTTCATTGAACATACCTTTCATATATTACAAAATTGGTCTATTAATGCTGAAATAAATGTTCATTTGGCCACTCTTTACCACCATCACTGTAGTGAAACAGGTATTCTTTACTCAGTAGATTGCGATACACAGAAGTAAACGTAAACAAAATCTATAGAAAAGATTTCCTCAATTCATATTTTATGCCATACATATAAACATGAAATTCAAAATGGGGGAAAATAGAACGGCAAATCATCATACATTTCTGGATACATTTCTAGGAACATTTCTATGATACATAATTATACTGTAATCATTGGGGAGAACTTCACAGTGCTGGTGTACACTTTCTTAACTTCTAGGGTAACTTCAAATTTTTATCCTGCCCATTCCCAAAATATATGTGTATTTTTATGGTTATCCAATCCACAGTGCCAACTAAACAACTGTTATGGGCTGAATTATCGGCCTCCAAATTTCATACATTAATACCTAAGTCCCAGTACCTGAGAATGTAACAGATTTGGAGATAAGGTATTTGTTTTTTTTAAAAGACGTGATTGAGGTAAGAAAAGGTCTTTAGGGTACACCCTGAGCAAATATGACTGATGTCCCTATAAGAGGAAATAAGTCAGACACAGACTTGAGTGTGTACAGAAGGAAGGCCACATGGAGACAGAGTGGAAGACAGCCATCTGCAAGCCAAGAAGAAAGGCCTCAAAAGAAACCAACCCTTCCAACACCTTTATCCTGGGCTTAATGGCCTCCAGAGCTGTCTTTAAGCCACCCATTCAGTGGCATTTATTACAGCAGTCCTAGCAAATTAATACACCAATGTTAACTCCTGTCTCATTTTTTGATAGGCCTATTTATAATATGTAATGCCACATTAAGCTGTGAATATTTTCTTTCAAGAAAATATCATATTACATTTTATAGTCAGAAAGTTTAATCTGTGTCATTTTTTTTTTTACATTTCTCAAAGATAAAAATATAATATTGGGTATATTATCACTCTCAAATCATTGTGCATTTTCACCCCAAATTGAATGTGAATACAATAATCATAAGAGAATTTTCTCAAATTTAGAAACTTCTGCTACTCATTTTATTATATACAACATGTAATGTCTGGCATGGAGTGCTACAGAATCAGTATCTATTACAAAGTGGGCAGTCAATAAATGGTAGCTAGTGGTCACCTTAAGTTCATCAAAGAATATTGAGAACTCCATATCCTTTATATGACTTTCTCCACCCTGACACTGAAGACATTTTTAAGTGTTTTAAGAACAAAACAGATTCTAAGTGTATGATGAGTCTTTCAAGCTATGGAATATAAAGAAGTTCTTGAACACAAAGGTAAACTGAGGCAAACATGTTCTCTTCTTAACTTAATCTCTTCCATGTCAGGCCACTGGTGGGTGTGGAAAGTGTAGGCTTCAGTACACTCTCTAATGCTCTCCCATCAATGAAAGGCCAAAGGAACAACAAAAAAAAAGAAAAAGAAAAAGAAAAAGGCAAGGTCCCACGTCGAAAGAGGAAAGGATCAAACTGCTTAGACTTGTATCCGGTTTAGGATAAAGGGAACTCTTGTGACTCACATGTGGTATATACCAATTCAACATATATACATAAATATTGGTATGTGATGCCAAACCCTCACGAAAAATCATAACTTTGTCTAAATATTCTCTTCGGCATCTATTTTTTGAGGACCTTTTGGTGGGATGATGTGGAGGACTCTATGGAGGAAGCCAATTATAGACTCAGAATCTTTACCACACTTTACACATTTAAGAGCAAATACATGTTAGTAAGGCTTACCAATTGCTGGATGTAGCTCCATCTGCCCACATCCACGTTTTGTTTGCATCGTGCTTGCTCAGTTCAAACCAATATAAAGAGGGCCCCGATAATGCATCAAAGATTCCTTTTACAAAATACAGAGTGCTATCATAGATCTCTCCTAGTTTTCTCATTCTCACTCCCCTCCAGTGCCGTTGTCCCTGTTTAAGTCCATTATTATCTTTCATGGTTACCGCAAAGGCCTTATAACATGATTCCTTCCTTTTATATTTGCCACTCAGTAGCCAATCTCATCACAGCAAAGATTATGATTCTTTCAAAACTTAAGTCAGATCCTATTACATTTTCCCCCATAATTTGGCAGTATCTCCCTATTTTGCCTGGAGCAGAAACTAAACTCTTTACATTTAGCCTGCAAGACCCTAATGATCCACATTCTTCACTCGTTCCCTCATTTGAGATACATTGACTGGCTGCTTCTTTTCTGTTCCTTGAATATTCCAGACATTCACTGGCCTTAAGACACATGCGCCAGCCATTTTCCTTTCCTGGAAAGATTACTTCCAGATAGTCCCTTACCAGCTTCACATCCTTGTGAAGATGTCACCATCTTATTGGGATATAAGCTTACCTGCAGTAAACCCACTTGGAGAACTCATTATATCCCTTAATTTGTATTTTTTTGCATAAAACTTTCCAGCTTCTAACACAATATATAACTTACATATTTCATAAGATAATTTTTCATTGCTTATCTCTTCCCCTGGGATGTAAACTCCACAAGGGCAAAGATCTTTGACTCTTTGGTTTGCTAATGTATCACACCCTAGAAGAGTGCCTGTCTTTTAGTAGCTATTAAATGAGATTAACATTGCAAAGGAGAAATCTAACCATTTCCTTCTGAGAGTTGAGCCTGGCCACAGATCCATAATAACTTTTGCAGTTTTCTCAGCCATTGATCCAAGTTGTTTGCTGTTCAGATTGAAAGAAGCAATTATTATTGATTCAGTTCCAGCCTTGTGGACTTATGGTTGAATTTTCTAGGCATGTCTTATTTCCAAGGTGCCTTGGAATTCCAACTGAAATTACCAGATAATAGAGAAAAAGAATAAAGAACGTATCAGAGAAAGAAAGAGTGAGCTTCAGAGTAAAATATTATTATATAGCTCAGACTAATAAAATGTGTTTTACTTACATATTCAATTTGAATGACTTAACTTTAAACATCAACTCAAAAATATTGAATATCGAGAACAGAACATGAAGAACTGGAGAACGAGATCTATGAAAAATTTTAAAACGAACTTCCAGAAATTCAGTATCTTCCAGTCATTTTCCCTTCTTCTTTTTTAGACTACATGAATTTTCTTTATTCATCCATTCCTTTCCTAAAATTTACTATGCTGTCTAGAACAAGTTGCAGTGTCAATAAACAAATTTTTCTATATTCGTAACTTCAGTGAGTTGGTTCCTAATAGCATCGACTTCACTGAGACTATATTGTCTTTCAAAGACAGCATTTCTCCAGAAGGTGGCGCTGTTTCCCTGTCCTTTATGAAACAAGAAACAACGAGAGAAAAGAATGCTAAAATTTCCCTTCTAACTCTCCACATTTTACTCCTTGAGTCACTGCACTAGATAAAGGAAGTTACTTGTTAAGGTATAATCCTGAAAGAAGCTCTGAGAGCACCTCCTACCCACAGCTGAAATAAATAACTGGTTCATCTTCAAACCTGTGAGTGGGAAGATCCCTAACGGGAATTATCAACTAGCAAAATATGATTCTATGTAGTTGAGACCTGGTGTAAGACTGAGGTGAAAAAATCAAGTTATCAAAGTTATCTGAAAGTGTCATGTTCAAAATTATTTTAAAATGTCAAACTCAAATCAATAACCAATATAAAACCCAAGTACTTAATTCAAAACTTGGGTCACTGGAAAGCCAGTTTTCTCATTCATTTACTAATTAATCCATTCTTTCATCTATGCAGTCAACAACTACCGGCTGAGTACCTACTACATGCCAGACATTTTTGTAGCTCTATGAATAGTGTACATAACATACAGAAATACCTACTCTTATGGGACTTACGCATCTGAAATTATACAGTTTGTCGTAAAATAGATTGGAGTGAAGGGGAATCAGGGAATCAGGGTTGTTGGTAAAAAGGTTAGGAAGCAAACCACAAGAATATGGCATCATGTAAGTCAAATGAATTTTTTTTTTTTTTAGAAAAAGGGGGTGCCAAAGGCTGCAGACAGGTTATATGGTAAAGTGAGGAGGGAGAATGGACCAGTGGATTTAGCAATATGGAAGTTATTGATGAACTTGAAAGACAAGTTTGGTGGAAAAAGCAGAGTGGAAGCTTGATCCAAGTGGATTTAACAGAAAATGGAAAGATAAAAACTATTTTAAAACGCCATCAAAGGAAGTTTTTAAGGAGGTTGCTGTACCAAGGAGAAAAACAATAAATTGGTTGCTAAAGGATAAGTGGGGTCTAATAAAGTTTGTTGTTTTTGTTGTTTATTTCTTCAAGATTGGTATAGATACCAGTATGTCATATTTGCTGATGGAGATGTTTCAGATGAGGATGAAAAAAGGATGATGTGGGAGAGTGGAGAATTACTAGGGTGATATTACTGATCCAGTGAAAGAATATAGCATCTATTGTAGAACATGAATACTGCATCTACAGTGCCAGGAGTCTAGGCAGAGTATAGGGGCAGAGATGGAGTAAGTAAGAAGGTGTGGTGATGGGAGAATTTGGAAGTTTCCTACAAATTGTTAAAATTAGAACAAGTTGGAAGCAAGGGTATAAACATGAGAATGAAGATGAGGAGAATGAAGATGAAGGAGAAGGTATAAATTACTAATGAATGGCAGTGAAAGAGTTAATGCACTAGGGAAATGTAATACAATTGCCAGTTCCTCACCCTACTTCTTTGTAATTCCATCATAATTACACCTGGTGTGATTCGCTGACATGTATGTTCTTTCTAAGATGACCCTTGATAAATGCCTACTTGACTTTAAGATTTGGCACAAATATTTCTCCCTTCATTAAAGCCTTGACTACAAGCAGCTAACTTATAACCTCCTCTCCTGCTTCTAATTGAACATAGTTCTATTTAGTAATTATTTCTTTTGTGTTACAGTTGTTTGCTTACATGCTTCTTTATTCAGTTAAAGGTAAATTACTTTCAGGCAAGAAATACCATTGTTTTCATTGTATCATCCGCACGTAGCACTGTGCCTGAAGCTTGATACATATTTACTAAAAGACTGATTATTCTAGAAGGTGAAGCAGGTGACTAAGTTTGAAGAGCAATTAGATGCACTGTCTTGGAAACTGCTTTTACCTCTAAATCCTTCTGTATTAAGGAAGGAAAGGCTAGTTATTGGTGTCCAGCTGAATCAATAATACAATAATGTTAATCATTAAGTTAATAATTTTAGCAGAAATTGTTCACTTACATTTTCTGGGAAATTCTAAAATTCCCCAAAGAAGAAAAGCAATGCCTCCACATATAAAAATTCAGATGATCATTATTTTCCTTTCTATTATCCCAAAGAGAAACACATTCATTATCTTCCAAAGAGAAACAGATGTCATTATGTTACAAAGAGAAAAAAAAAACAAGCAAAGCAACAAAAAACCCATCATGTTTACTCTTTTCTCTATCTTCTGTGTGTTCTACTGTTCACAATTCAGCAATTAATATATCAGAAAAATAAGAAAGGAAACTAAGACCTAGCAGTTGAACATCAGGGGCCTCGAAGGTGCTTTGGCTCCACTTTCCTGTGCTATTTGGGAGAACTGTGTTACTAATTCTTCCGCCCTCCTTCCAGAACAGAAAACCAACGGTTTCCTCGTAGGGTCTTTTAATGAAATACTGCCTTTTCTAAGGGAAAATTCCAAGTATTTTTAATGAACTATTGTCTTTTCCAATATGATGGAGAAGGCTGGAATCGCCAATTATTATTATTATTATTATTATTATTGTTGTTGTTGTTGTTGTTATTATTGAAGTCTTTGTTTTATTAATGAAAACTGCTTTTATTTAAGATCTATATTATGGTCGCCATCCCCCACCCTGCCCTTCCCTCCCAATGCTAAAAGGGTGCAAGCTGGGATCAAGAAAAGATGCTAGAATAATCACACAACCTCATCCACCTGGCGTGTTGGTTTTCTGCTCCACAACTTCCCTCCCATCCTTTTTCTCGATCCCTTCTCCCTCCATCTCCAACCCTCAGGAAGAAGGCTCTTCCTTCCGTGTGTGATCACAGAGGCTGGAATAATCCTGCGGGAGAATTGCAAATTGCTAATTATATTTGGTGAGTGCAAACCGCAGGAAACTGAGGACTCGGTTTTTCTGAGGGGTGGTGTAGCAGCAAGACTGTAGGAGAAACAGCGCAGCAACCTGGCCGCCTCCACTCAACCCCACAGACTGGACTTTGGCCAGATGGCCCCCAGGGGTGTGTCATGTGCCTTCTCTGACCTTTGTATGAGGCAGGGGCAGTAACAGCAGCCGGGTATGCACCAGCGGTGCCTCTGCCCCGGCAGCGATGACTCCACAGCCCCTGATTTCCGCAGCCCACGATTGGCCGGGGCGCAGCGATATCTGAGAATCCAACCTAATAGGCACCTCACCTCCCACCTGCTTGCTACGCAGAGCAGAGAATGGGGAGTCCTACACCCTCCCATTCGGGCTTCTTTATATTGTCTCCCTACAAATCTCCGATCGGACACAGGTATATAACATAAATTGCCTGCACTGGAAAGTGCACACATTCTTTCACGCCACGAGGTGGATCTGCCCCCATTTTCTTGTTTTTAATAATTTTTTTCTGTTCTATATTTTTAACCACTGTGTTCTAAGTGTATCTGTGGAGTGTTTAGTAAAATGTGGGAAAACAAAGCCATTGTTTTTACATGTTTTCATAGGAACTAATGAAAGCTTGTTTCCTATACAGACAGTTTTCATTTTGCACTGTAGTGTATGATAATAAAAACTACTGCACAAGCTGAAATCACACCAAGCTATTTTCATAATTAATAGGGAAAATTATGATTTTTCCTGTATCTTCTCTTCCTGATTGAAAATTATCTCTTACTCATAAACGTATAGGGAAATGTGAGCAATAATAAAATTAATATTTTTAAAGTATGTAGTAATTAAAACATTAAAAACATTGAGTTTCAAGTGTTTTGCTTTAAAAAAAAAAAAGAACGAGTAGTGTGAATTGAGCACGTGCTCTTGTTGTATCGCTTACAATATGGAGCCAGCCTCTTTTCGACGCCTTCTCAAGCTTTTCCATTCCTAAATTTGGATAGACTTCCAATATACTATTCTTTGCACTTGAAATGTTAGGAAACATTCTGAGAGTTCATTTGATGTGAACACTCTAGCTCGTATAGCTTCCTCTGGGACCTCTTAATTCTTTTCCTCACAACCACTTACCTTAGTTTTGTCAATGAGTGTGCCTTCACTAAATTCCTCTGGTTGCATTATCTAGAGACTTTTCAAAAGGTGAAGTATTAATAACCCTATCAACAGCTATTGCTTCTCTAACTTCATTTCTCCTCTATTTGCTTTTCCCTTCCAGCATCATTATTTTTTTTGCTGTACTTTGTGTCACTAAGCAATTTCCTGTTTCGATTATCTTCTTGTCTTCCTGTGTCAAATTTGTGACTTCCTGTGTCAATTTATGACTCTTCTTGTCTTCCTGTGTCAAATTTCCTCTGAAATTTGTCATACAGTGACAAATCCGTGTGACATTTACAAAATAATACAGAATAACTCTCCGTGTTATTCTGTATTAACTGATAAAAGATGCAAGGTGACCAATCAATCATTGACAGACTTGGAAAAAAGTGACATGATTGGTCGTTAATCACAATACAAACCTCTTACGTATATAGTGATTCGTGAGCTGAAAAACTAGCATGGAAGTTTCTACTTTATACCATTACTTACAGTAAATATAATACAAATGTAGATAAGTATGCTTAAAGAATTAAACTGTGCTGTCGAAGGGTTATTTAATTAAACTGTGGAAAGTGAAGTTTATGCGTATTAGAACCATGCAAAGTAAAGTGTATACACACACCCTACTCCCCACGGACATTCTCTTTAAAATATACATATACGGCCGGGCACAGTGGCTCACGCCTGTAATCCCAGCACATTGGGAGGCTGAGGCAGGTGGATCACCTAAGGTCAAGGAGTTTGAAAGCAGTTTGGCCAACACAGCAAAATCCGTCTCTACTAAAAATATAAAAATTAACCGGGCATGATGGCAGTTGCCTTTAATCCCAGCTACTCAGGAGACTGAGGCAGGGGAATCGCTTGAACCCGGGAGGCGGAGGTTGTAGTGAGCTGAGATGGTGCCATTGCACTCCAGCCTGGAGATATAGATATACACACACACACAAATACATATACAAGCAAACACATATGCATGTATAAGCGTATATTGCATGTGTATAGACCTTATTCTATACATAAGAATTTTTCATACTTATTTATGTAATGTATTCTTGTGACTTCAGTAATTAATTAGCACAGATTTCAAAGCTATAAATGGTAGAAATGCGGTCTCTTGCAGTTCTGGAGGCCAGAGGTCTGGAATGAAGAGGCTCTGAGGAAGAACCTGCTTCACACCTCTCTTCCAGCTTCTGGGGGCTGCTGGCAGTCCCTAGTGATTCTTACCATGAAGTTGCACCATGCCAGTCTCTGCTTCTATCTTCTTAATGAGTGGAAAATAGTTCCTAGAATTCAACCAGAAGATTTCTCTCAGTTTTCATTTACCTCGACAGACCATATGTTCCTTCTTAAGATGATAACTTTCAAGAGGAATAGAAACAGTATGATTGGCTTAGACTAAATTTAACCAAGTCATTAGAGATAAGATCAACCTCTCCCTCATAGAAGCAAGTATATATATGGTGGTGGGGGTATTGTTTTCTTCTCACAACACTCTTAGTATTTCACCTCCTACACCAGATGTGTGGGGAGGGGGTATCTCCTTGAATCAATACATTATCCAGGGCAGGGGGCCCCAACCCCCGGGCCATGGGTCAGTACCGGTCCATGGCCTTTTAGGAATGGTCCATGGCCTGTTAGGAATGGGGTTGCGTAGCAGGAGGTGAGTGGCAGGCAAGAGAGAACAGCTTCATCTGTATTTACAGCTGCTTCCCATCACTTGAATTACTGCCTGAGCTCCACATCCCGTCAGATCAGCCGCTGCATTAGATTCTCATAGGAGTGCAAACTCTACTGTGAACTGTGAATGCAAGGGATCTAGGTTGTGTGCTCCTTAGAAGAATCTAATCCCTGATGATCTGTCACTGTCTCTCCTCACCCCCAGATAAGACCATCAAGTTGCTGGATAATAAGCTCAGGGTTCCCACTGATTCTACATTATGGTGAGTTGCATAAGTATTTTATTACATATTACAATGTAATAATACTAGAAATAAAGTGCACAATAAATGTAATGCACTTGAATCATCTTGAAACCATCTTCCCCCACCCCAGGCTCTGTGGAAAAATTGTCTTCTCTGAAATCAGTCCCTGGTGCCAAAAAGGTTGGGGACTGCTGCTCTAGGGGACACCAACGGTATGTCCTGTAATTCAATTCAATTCAATTCTGACAGTATCCACCTGGAGTTAGCATCAAATTCCGGGATTGAGGGCTCAGTCCATCAAGGCTGCCCTCCACTTCAGATGCCAGTGTCAAGTCTGGGCCTCTGGAACTGCTGACCAACCAGCTACAGATTGAGGGTTCCCTCGACCCCCCATCACATTTGATTAATTTGATACAGGGGCTCAGAGAATTTGCAGAAACAGTCAATGTTTACCAGTTTATTATATTAATAAAGGGCACACATGAACATCCAGATAAAAAGATAGCTGGGGGAGGTCTGAAAGGGTCCAGAGTGCAGGAGCTTCTGTCCCTATAAAGTTGGGGTGCCTCACCCTCATGGCACATAAGTGTGTTTGTCCACCTGGGAGTTCTTGTAACACTGTATTTTTGGGATTTTTATGGAGGTTTCATCATGTAGGCATGATTGATTACTCACTCTTTTTCCAGCCCCCTGCCCATCTATGGCAAATGTGGGGTGGGACTGAAATTTCTAAGCCTCTAACCATGTCTTGATCTTTCTGGCAACCAGCCTTCATTTAAGAGCCTACCAAGAGTCTCCTCATTAGAACCAGAGGTATTCGTATTGCCCAGAACATCCCGAGGAATTTAGGCGCTCTGTGTCAGGTGTTCCTGTCACTCAGGCAGCTACAAAGGTGTTAGGCACTCCACTCTGTGTCAGAAACCAGTGTTAACAACCAAATAATACAAGATGTCCCTAGCACCCCTACTGCTCAGGAAATTACATTTTTAGAAGCTCCGCACCGGAACTAGGTACAGACATATAGATATGGATTATATAGCCATAGACAATTTCATATGCACTCACTCTCCACTGATAAAACTGGGACTCTACCTGAAATATAGAAGAAGAGAATGGATTTGGATATGTAACCAAAAACAGTCTTATTGCCAAAATATATATATTTTTTGAGACGGATTCTTACTCTGCTGCCTGGGCTGGAGTACAGTGACATGATCTCAGCTCACTGCAACCTCGGTCTCACGGGTTCAAACGATTCTCCTGCCTCAGCCTCCTGAGTGACTGGGATAACAGTTAGTCACCACTATGCCCAGCTAATTTCTTGTATTTTTAGTAGAGATGGGTTTCACCATGTTGGACAGGCTGGTCTCGAACTCCTGATCTCATGATCCACCCGCCTCGGCCTCCCAAAGTGCTGCGATTACATGGGATTACAGGCATGAGCCACTACGCCTGGCCACCAAAATATTTGTGTGTGTGTGTGTGTGTGTGTGTAGGTTTACTCATTATGAGACATAAAAAAAGGAAGTGGTGCCAATACCACTCATACAGGCAAATTGGACTACATTAAAATTTAAAACTTCTGTGCATCGAACAGCGTAATCCACAGAGTGAAATGAAAACCTACAAAGTGGGAGAAAATGTTTGGAAATCACATATCTCATAAGGAATTAAAATCCAGAATATATCACAAATTCCTGTAAGGCAGCAGAAAACAAACAAATGAAAGAACAAATAACTTGATTTAAAACTGGGCAAAGGATTTGAATAGATACTTCTTTGTAAAACATAAACAAATATCCAGCAAACATATGAAAAAACATTCAATATCATTAACAATTTGGGAAATTCAAATCAAAACCATATTAAGAGACCACCTCCCATCCATTAAGATGGCTCCTGTGGGGAAAAAAAAAAAAGAAACAGAAAATAACAAATACTACGGGGATATGGATAAATTGCAACCCTAGTGAAATTTTCATGGCAATGTAAAGTAATGCAACCACTACAGAAAACAATATGGTGATTCCCCCAAAATTAAACATTAAATTAAAATCCAGCACTTTTGCTTCTGGATACATAGCCAAAATAATTAAAGCAGGTTATCTCCAAGAGATTTGTACAGCCATATTCACAGCAGCATTATTCACAAGTCAACAGGTTAAAGCAACCCTAGTGTCCATGGATGGGTGGATTAAAAAAAAGTGGTGTATACATACAATGGCATATTATTCAGCTTTAAAAAGAAAGGACATTCTGACACAAGCTACACCATAAATAAACATTGAAGGCATTATGCTATGTGGAATAAGCCAGTCACAAAAGGACAAGTACTGGATGATTTCACTTATATGAGTTACCTAGAGGAGTTCAGCTGATAGAAAGTAGAATGGTGGTTGCTAAGGGATTGGGGAAAGAGGAAATGGGGAGTCATTGTTTCGCAGATACAGAGTTTTAGCTTTGCAAGATGAAAATAATTCTGGAGATTGATTGCAAAACAATGCAATGCAGTTAACACTACTGAACTTTACACTTAAACATGGTTAAGATGAAAAATCTTATTATGTGTACTTTAGCACAATTTTTAAAAAGTAGTTTCCCAGAGGACTGCCAGACACTGAAATCCTAATGGTGAGAATCTGTAGATTCCCAAAAGTTGAGAAGAAATCAGACAGGAGGTAAGTTTCAGTCACACGGTATGACTTCTGAAAAAACCCCAACAGCACTTTGTAAGAGAAAGAGCCATTAACAGCAGATCTCTGTGCTTCTGTTTCTCTTTCCCATGAAATGTTTAAGAAACAGCAGCCAATGAATAGAGGATTTGATGATGCTAGGGGAAAAAAACCAGGCAGCAAAACGGCTTGCCTCCTCTTCTTCAGGCTTCCAAGCAGAGTTTAAATTGAAGTTTGGAGTTTCAATATTGTGCTAGACTGGATCTATTTATTTCTGACGTGAGACTGCTCTTGTTACTTCAAGGAACCATAAAAGCCTTGGGGTTGACTCCAGCCTAACCAGATGTAGGGATTTCTAAGTCTCAGAGTGAACTTTAGTGGAAAAGTAAAGTTAATTCTGTGTGTACATACCAAAGTGCGTTTCTTTCCAACCACAAGATTCACATGTTTCTCTGTTCTCTGATCCCTGTGTATGCATTCTTCCCATTTTCATGAGTGTGTCTGAGGGCTATGGGTTAGTGGTTTTTCCTTGACCATAAATCCAGTAATTTCATTTCCCGTTGAGTAGAAGGAAAGAAGGGCAGAACCTTAAGAAATATTTCATTCATACAAAATTACCTTTTTCATAAATATACAATATTTTCTGGAACCTTATGATCGTGTTGGAGTTTTGTTTCCTATTTATTTCATTAACCATTTCATAAGGAAAGGTTTCCTCTGACTCCTTAGAATGGACAGCTTCTTTAAAACCTTTATATCATTGCATCGGCCTGTAATTATTTCCATTTTTCTAGCATTGGATTTTGAGATGAGTTACTTCAGAAAGAGTATTTAAATGTTTTAGACAAAAGTAGATTAAAAACTCTGTATCATTGTCACAGGTTTTGAGGTTTAGAAGCCAACTTGAGTTGCAGTAACCAAAAATGTGGTCTGGCAAAGCCCATGGCCCCTGCTGGGTAACGATCTGAAGATGGACTGAAGCTGTCTGGCAGCGGTCCCTTGACGGGCCTCACTTCCAGGCACTCCTGCATAGAGCTGCGTGGTGCTCATTCCCCACCAAATCTCCCGTTGCCCTGAAAAATTTAAAAAGGCAGAGATGGTGACAACTAGACCTAGCATTTTGGTGTGTAAGTGCATATATTTCAGGTTTTTTGCTATTGTTGTGGCAGCCTGAATTTAGGACTTTGTGCTAGCAACAGGTTACAGCAACCCTAGTGTCCATCAATGGGTGGACTAAAAAAGTGTCGTATATACATACAATGGAATATTATTCAGCCTTAACAAGGAAGGACATTCTGACACAAGCTACAACATAAATAACCATTGAAGGCATTATGAAGCTTCTTTTACCAGCAAAGTTACTTTCCATTAACCTTAGTAGCTGGGCTCTTGCTTCAGTCCATAAGCTTTCTGTGACTTGACCTAGACTAGCAGGCAGTTAGTCCATAAAAGAAACATAATGAATGTCCTGATGCCTCTCGATCATCTGGAAAATATTACCTGGGCACCTAAATTCTTGATAAATGCTGTGAAAAACATGGGATTGGGTGGTGAATAGGTTGACTGACAACGTATGTAGAAGAGTGGGGAGAGTGTACTTTAGGGTGGGTGGTGAGACTAAACCACTCTTCTCATTAAAAGAATGTATGCTGCCTATACAAATTTGTCTTCATTTTTTTAGCCAGTCCACTCCAATGGGCTTATAGATATGGTGGCCACATTTAGCAAATTAAGACTCAAGATTTCCAGTTAAATTTGAATTTGAATCGACCACAAATAATTGCAGAGACAACAAATATAAACATTGATGAGCAATACTTTAAAAATCAGTCTTTTTTTTTTTTTTTTTTTTTTTTTTTTTGAGACGGAATCTGGCTCTGTTGCCCAGGCTGGAGTGCAGTGGCGCGATCTTGGCTCACTGCAAGCTCCGCCTCCCGGATTCATGCCATTCTCCTGCCTCAGCCTCCGAGTAGCTGGGACTATAGGTGTCCGCCCCCACGCCCGGCTAATTTTTTTGTATTTTTAGTAGAGACGGGGTTTCACCGTGTTAGCCAGGATGGTCTCGATCTCCTGACCTCGTGATCTGCCCGTCTCGGCCTCCCAAAGTGCTGGGATTACAGGTGTGAGGCACTGCACCCGGCCTAAAAATAAGTCATTTTTATCTGAAATTCAAATTCTGTTTTCCCACACATAGCTACATTATTTACTGCATGTAAGTAGGTACATTCCTGCTCTGCTAGGTAAAACCCCAATTTCAGTCATTTGGGGAGATGAATCTGAGACTGATCTGCAGTTCTTCTCAGCTGCAGCACCTGAATAAAGTCATCTGCCCTGGAAATACTTGCCTCAGTGATGGGCATTCTGTGCAATGAGTAATGGGACCTAGACTGAACCTCTGGCATTTCAGTAACAGATTTTGTTTCCCTCATCAGGAAGACATTGCTCTCGGCTTGGCTATCACCAGCTGGGAGAATTTCTGCAACCCTAAGCAGCAGCCCAACTGTTCTAGGCAGAATGTGGGTTTAGTCTCTATTTAGCATTACTGCTCCCAGTCCCAACCACATTTCTGATTGTCTAGGAAGAACAGCCTCTGAAATTTGACATCTGCGTGTGGATAGGTGAGTGTCTTTGTGGGTACCAACAGTGGGAATGGCTCCTCTCAATTTGAGAAATTCTGAAGGAATTTCCATTGGCAATTAAACAAGCCCAACTGACGGAGAGAGGGAACACCCTGACTGTTCCAGTTCAGACACTCTTGGGGCTTGTTAGGAATTCTGCATGTGTCTGGATAAGGGAGTGTCATTTGTGGGTCCAGACAGCAGGATGTGCTCTTCTCAATTTGAGAAATTCTGAAGGCATCTCCATTTGCAGATTGAACAAGCCCAGCAAACAGGGAGAAAGCAACTCAACTGTTTCAGTTTGGACTCTCTTGGGACTTGCTTATTGTTTGTGTGTTGATGTAGCTGTGGGAGATGAGGGTTTGGTCTGAGTGCAGACCACTTGGGTGTATTCTTCAGGGTTGGTCTGCATATGGCTGTGGGCCAGTGGAGCGAGGGAATATTATACCCATATCACACTGAACATGCCCAATCTCATCTGACCTCAGACAGTCTTTGAATTGTAGCGCTGCCTTATATTTGGATTTATTTTGCTGTTGAATGCAAATATGGGATGGAAGTCCACGTCTCCAGGCTTCCATGCTGCTGCTCTAAGGAGAGGCAGGTCTGATTAGTATGTAGTGCTGGTTGGCTACAGAGTTCTTTGGAGTCTGGAGAGGTCTGACCTGTAAAAATCAAACTGTCAGCTGGGCATAGGAAACTGAGGTGGGCAGATACTTGAACCCAGGAGTTCTAGACCAGCCTGGGCAACATGGTGAAATTCTGTCTCTACCAAAAAATACAAAGATTAGTTGGGTGTAATGGTGCATACCTGTAGTCCCAGCTACTCAGGAGGCTGAGGTTGGAGGATTAACTGAGCCTGGGAGGTTGAGGCTGCAGCGAGCCTTGATCACACCACTGTACTTCTAGCCTGGGTGATAGAGACCCTGTCTCAAAAAATAATAATAATCAAACTATCATGGAAACTGCTTTACTCAAAATTTTGTTTCACGACCTTTATTGGATTACCTATCAGAACAAATAAAGTTTAACCATGTGAACATGTTCATAAACCAGTGAGTTAATATTGCTATCTCACCGCTGGAATTTAAAGGTAAAGCTATTGGATCTTTGTATATATGTAGGTATATGTGTCTAGATGTTATGTGTTGTTTTCAGAGGGTATCAAATTGGCTTATAAATTAAAAAGTGTTCAGAAGTTAAGTAAATGAGTCTAAGCATTTTTCAAGTTTACATGACTTAAGTAAATCTTTAATGAACAAGATAGCTTTTAGATCATTTGTAAAATAAAACTAGAAATGTCTTTGGAATTGTCAGCATACCTTTTTGTTTGGGTTTTACATTTGTCTCTGCTAGATATTTAAAGGTGTCAGGGTTTGGCAAAAAGGTTATAAGACTATAAACCCAGTCAAGAACAAGATTATCTTTGTGTGATTTTTTGATAAATAAGACTAATTTAACATTGTTGATTTAATAAAAATAGCTGAAACTTTTGCATTATGAGTGCAAGTATCCATGTATTTAAGTTTATGGGTTTTTTTTGTTTTGTTTTGTTTTTTTCTTATTTTATTTGACCGTGACAGCAGTTAAGGCAAGAGGGAAAAAATAAAATAAAATACAGGAACTAACAAAATTGATGGAGATAGGTTCATTTCAGGCTCCTTCATGGGGAGACAAGCTGAAAGCAACAAAACACAACAAAGTTGCACTTTGGAGATATAGATCTGAGAAGTATTCAATAAGTAACAGATTATAGAATCAAAATCGAAACCTCTTGTCCAATCAATATTTTAAGAAAATCTTGTTCTAACACAGGGGACTAATCTATATCTCTCTACCCTAGTTACTGGTTCCTTTCTATCTTGTTTCATAAACAACCTAAGTCCATAATTTGAATTAACCTTTAGATAACTTCTGAGTTAAACAAAATTATTTCTTTAATCAATAAGAACATGTCTTCTTTGGCACATTATGTACGTGGAATCATACAATTTGCTAAAATTCTTATTCTTAGTAATCTTAAATTTTAATGGAAACCTAGGAAGCAAGAAATTCTGAGCTGTCTATCAGATATTAACATTTTATAGATGAGGAACATGAATGTTCTCAGGCCCAGAAATCTCAAGTTATTTTGGGACCTCAAGAAAAGAGGAATTCACCCAATTCATACACGTATCTGCAAGCACAGATAAATTCTTGGTTGTGCTCAAGAGGTTTTTAAAAATCAAATCTGAGATTCCTTATGAAAAGTTCTAGCAAAGCCAATTAAAAGGAGCCTATATGAACAATAGTTCTTGCTGCAGTTTATGCAAATAATGAGGCAAACTATAATAAGATTTAAACTGATTTTGTAAATAAATTGGTCCTACTATGATTTGCCTTTTATGGAAATGGGGAAGTGGAGAAAGAAACATTATGTTTTGGAAGAAAACTGTAGTATACCTGTTATTAAATTAATCTTTGGCCTGTGGCAACCTGGTCACCCATGGTATGGAGATACATCTGTGCTGTGCTGCATTCAGTTATTAAAAGTATAAGTTACCAGTGGAATTTAGATATGGATTCAACACCTAAGAAGTTGGTTCACTGGATGCATAAGGAAATAAAAACTAATTTTTTAAAAAAGCAAAATTTTCAATCCCTTGGTTTTTGTTATCAATGTAAACCAAAATGTATCTAAGGCAGGTCTCAATTTCAAAGTTTATTTTGCCAAGGGTAAGGATATGTGCCTGGAACACAGGTCTGTCCCTTTCTCCAAAGATTATTTTGAGGGCTTCAATATTTAAAGGGGAAAGGGAAGATATTGAGGAAAGAGGAAGAAATTTTACAAAGGTGTGGGTAGGGCCGGGCTCGGTGGCTCCTGCCTGTAATCCCAGCACTTTTGGAGGCCAAGGTGGGTGGATCACCTGAGATTAGGAGTTTGAGACCATCCTGACCAACATGGACAAACCCCATCTCTACTAAAAATACAAAAATTAGCTGGGTGTGGTGGTGCATGCCTGTAATCCCAGATACTCAGGAGGCTGAGGCAGGAGAATCACTTGAACTGGGGAGACAGAGGTTGCAGTGAGCTGAGATCCCACTGCACTCCAGCCCAGGTGACAGAGTGAGACTTTGTCTCAAAAAAAAAAAAAAAAAAAAGAGTGGGGTAAAGAAATAGTCACTTATGCCTCAGTCTAGTTCAGTGAATCTGCATTTTTATACAAACGAACGGGCAGAGGAAGCAATCAGGCATGCATTTGTTTCAGATGAGCAGAGGAATGACTTCAAGTTCTGTCCTTTGTCCCATGCCTGTGAAGACAAGCTATCAATTTACATTGCCAGGGTGAAATTCAATGGAATAAAATGGGAGTCAGGTGTGCCTGACACAGTTTCGAGCTTGACTTCTCTCTTAGGCTTAGTGATTTGGGGGTCCCAAGATTTATTTTCCTTTCACATCTATAACAGATAAAATTAAAGTAGGAGAATATTGTGTCAGGCCTTGAGGCTAAACCAAGCCTAGATGTGGGTCTGTCTGAACTCAGACCACTAGCCTCAAGGCTGCTCACTAAGGAGAAAATCAGGCCAGGAAACCAGAAAGTACCTCTGAGACCTGTAGTTTCCTGAAAGGTAGTCAGCGTGGGGAAGGAGTGAAATTTAAGTCACTTCTGAAACTAGAGGGTATAATGTGAAGGAATTGTTCCATTTTGTAAATCAGTATCATTAGCTTCCTGAGGAATCTTTACTAAAATAAATTGTGAGAGTAATTAATATAGGCGCAACGTCTTTGGTTTTAAATGCTGCAGAGTGGAAGAGCCAGTTGACATAGAACCCACAGCTCACAACTGAAGAATTGCAGATGGGTATATGTAATACAGACACATAGGAGGCTATTCCCCACAAAAAACAGCCTACTTTATGGACTGGATAAAACACTGTGAGACCTATTTACTCAGAAGAATTGTCCCACTCCACCTATAAATGCCAAGTGGAGCACTCCAGATGAA
Organism: Papio anubis; assembly: GCF_008728515.1. Taxonomy (NCBI): domain Eukaryota; kingdom Metazoa; phylum Chordata; class Mammalia; order Primates; family Cercopithecidae; genus Papio; species Papio anubis. The sequence continues at coordinate 9,026,624 of NC_044984.1, read as the reverse complement.
GCAACAGATAAGCTTCAAATATAAGCCATGGGGGACTGGCTTTATAATGATGTGGCAGGCCGGGTCTCACTCATGCGGGCCTCCATAACAACTGTTTCAGGACTGACTGAGTAGTTAAGTTAGATGTTAAAAGCTAAAAGAGCCCGTGCCCTCATCCAAAGGGTGGATTGTAACAAAAGCCCACCAAGAGTTTTGCCTAGGACTTTCCCGGGACCATGACAAGATAATGAAGGGATTCTTAACAGGACCAGTTTAGGATTAAACAAGTTTTACTAGGGGTCTGAAGAAACATCCCAGGCCTCCACAAACAAGTTTATTGGAGGTCTCAAGGAACTTCCCAAACCTCCATGATCTAGCAGGAGACAAGATAGGGTAATCACCCCAGCACCTGGACCCATTTAGATTAAGTAAATTTACTGAGCCTCCAGAGGAAGGTCTTCAGAACTCAGATCTCAGTTATAGATTAAAATAAGCTAAACACTCATGTTTTTAGATGAATGCATGTACACACAGACATATAATTTATAATTTAGACATATAATTTAGGCAGGTGGATCATCTGAGGTCAGGAGTTTGAGACCAGCCTGGCCAACGTGATGAAACCCCATCTCTACCAAAAATACAAAAAATTAGCCGGGCGTGGTGGTGGGTGCCTGTAACCCCAGCTACTCTGGAGGCTGAGGCAGGAGAATCTCTCGAACCAGGGAGGCAGAAGCTGCAGTGAACAGAGATTGTGCCACAGAACTCCAGCCTGGGCGAGAAGAGTGAAACTCTGTCTCAAAAAAAAAAAAAAAAAAAAGAAGAAGAAAGAAATATTAATCTTACTTTTTGGTTTTTGGCTCTTTCATTGCTTAGAGTTTTAATGGTTAATGAGTCCCTGGCACCTCCATTCTTATCTGGCTTAGAATGTTTAATTGACTATAAGTCTTTTTTAACTCTAAGTCCCTCGGCTACAGGGGTTCCACTGAGGAACAGGATGGACTTGGGACAGGTAGTCACACCATCCTGGAAATGATATGGAACAAAATAAAGTTTGGCAATCAATGCTCCCTCTGGCATATTCCAAGGGAACCTCAGTTTCCAAGAGATAAATCTTACCTGGGAAAAGGTCTTGCCCTTTGCCCTGCTGAGGGTGCTGGCAGCTCCCAGAAATGGCTTAGCTCTTAGCCCCTTTCAAAATGTTGACTTGGAGACCATTTTCCTGGACTCTCTGAGGCTTGAGGATTTTTTCCTCCCCTGAAACAGAAGCTAGGTCATACATGAAACAATTAGGGAATATATTAACTAGTCTCTCCAACAGGCTTCATATCTGTATGAACGTGCCTCTTCTCTGTTTGAAACCAGGGAATCAAATCACACCGAAGACCTGGAAATCACACCAGACTGAAGACTAGCTGCAACCACAATAGGTCGGTCTTTTTGAGGTGCTGCTGACCACCCACTTGTCTACCAAGTTAGCCAGTGTTAAACCATGAATTCAACATACTCAGAAAACCAGTCACTCTGGGATCTCTCTAGGGGAAACAGTCATGCTCTTGTGAACCTACACATGGCTTTAAGTTAATAATTCAAAGCCCAACCAAAGATCCTAGATAAGAAACTGTAAAAGGAACAGGCACTTTTCAGGTTGTTATTATTCTCTTTAAAACCACAGCTTTTCACATATAAGATATAATGAATCAGGAATACTTTTTGGTAGACTTAGGATTGTTCTCTTGGATTCCCCATGGGATCCACTCCAAATTCTCTGGTATTTTAAAATTGGTTTATCTATATTATTTATCATCCTAGTTCAATGTGGCCTCAAATGTGGTTCTAAAACTAAAATAAAAGTACCCCGATCATAGTGCTCCAACAAGCCAGATGCTGACCCGGTACTCATGAGTACTTCTGATTATAGTGCCACATTTCCATTCCTTATCATTATTGCACCTCACCCCTCCTCAGCATGAAGCAGCCAGAAGGATCAGCGACCAGATTCTCCGTGATTGAGGAAGTGATAAATAGAAAAGAGAGACTGAAACCGGCCCTGTTGTCTCATAGAACTCATAGAACTCCTAGAGCTAATATTTACAGGTGGGGTTTGTTTTTTTTTTTTTTTTGGTAACAGAAATGTATCCTGTCTGGTAGTCCCAGCTACTCCTGAGGCAGAGGCAGGAGAATGGCGTGAACCCGGAAGGCGGAGCTTGCAGTGAGCCGAGATCATGTCAGTGCACTCCAGCCTGGCCGAGAGAGCGAGACTCTGTCTCAAAAACAAAAAAACAAAAAAACAAAAAACAAAAACAAAAAACAAAAACAAACAAAACTTATTTGCTTTCCTGAGTTTCTTGCTCAGGAAATCGACTTTCAGGCAAGGAACTGAAACTCATCAGAGCACCATACCCAGAAAATGAGACTATAGATCCTTCAGTCAGCATGATTTTTTTTTTTTTTTATTATACTTTAAGTTCTAGGGTACATGTGCATAAAGTGCAGGTTTGTTACATATGTATACTTGTGCCATGTTGCTGTGCTGCACCCATCAACTCATCAGCACCCAACTACTCGTCATTTACATCAGGTATAACTCCCAATGCAATCCCTCCCCCCTCCCCCCTCCCCATAAAAGGCCCCGGTGTGTGATGTCCCCCTTCCCGAGTCCAAGTGATCTCATTGTTCAGTTCCCACCTATGAGTGAGAACATGCGGTGTTTGGTTTTCTGTTCTTGTGACAGTTTGCTAAGAATGATGGTTTCCAGCTGCATCCATGTCCCTACATGATTTTATCCTTACCTCTGCCTGATTTCGATTTTCCCCGTCCACGTAGTGTCAAACTTTGTAAAATATTTAGAGATTTATTATGAGCCAAATATGAGAGACTATGCCCGTGACACAGCCCTCAGGAGGCCTTGTGCACATGCGCCCAAGGTGGTTCAGGTACACACTGGTTTCGAACATTTGAGGGAGACATGAGACTTCAATCAACTATAAACATTTACTGATTGGCAATTGGTTGAGTTTATCTAAAGACCTGGAATCAATAGAAAGGCAATGTCTGGGTTGTGATAAGAGCTTGTAGAAGTCAAGGTTTTATCATGCAAACGAAGTCTCCAGATAGCAGACTTGAGAGAGAATAGACTGTAAGTATTGATACCTGAGAGCTATAATGAAGCATGTTCGACACCCACTTCCTGTCATGGCCTGAACCCGTCTCTCAGGTTAAATTTTCAAAGAGCCCTAGTTGAAGAGGAAGTCCATTCAGATGGCTGGGAGGCCTTAGAATTTCATTTTTGGTTTACCTCCCCAACACAGGTACATTTCTGCCTGCATGTAGCTACATTCCTTCTTCACTGAATAACCTCCCAATTTTAGTTTGTTGGAGAACAAACCTAGAATAAAGCCAATTCTAGTCATAGCACTGCAGCTTGTATCAGATGAAAGAAACCTACAAAAAGATAATTATAAAATGTGGATAAAACATATAAAACAACGGAGAAGGCAAAATTTGAGGGGCTCCAATTAATCAAGGTTTACTGCTTATATTCTATGTGACTGCCAGAAAAAAAGAAACAAAACTTTTTGGTAGGAAGATCATTTAAAATCTCTGTTTTTAATACATAAAGCCTGTCATTTAATTAAAAATTATGAAACAACCTAAAAAGAAAAAGAACTAAGTATCAAAACACCAGTTGACAAATCAAATGATAAAAACCGACCTACATACGGTTCAGATAATGATATCAGTAGATCTACTATTCACCATTCTAATCCCTTTGCAGTGCCCTAGGATGCTGACTCTTAACGTATAATATCCCTGGACACTATTGTCCTGAAGCTCTAGATATGTTGGTACCAATAGGAAGAATAGGCAAAGATTTAAAGGTGGGAGATTCCTTCCCTACAGCACTAGGAAATGGATATGGAGTTGTTCTCACTGAGTGTACCTCCGGGGAGGCAGCCTTCATCAGCTGTACTTTCTGCTGCTTCAGTTAATTGCTACCAGCATTGTTCTCTCAGGCCTAATGTAGTAATGGCTTCTCGCAGTAGCTAGCCCTGGGGTATTTCACTGTCCCTCATTGGTTTCCTTTGGTCTTAGCTACATCTTGTAAGTTGTCTTGTTATTTTATCTTCTTAAATTTTCCTTTTAATGTATAACCTGTTTTTTGGTTTTTGGATCTCAAGTGTGTGTTTCCTTTTTGTACCTGAGTATATCACTGTCACTATGATCTCTCACCTTTTAAATGATGTGACTCTGAAGGTGTGTGTCTCCAACTTTTTATCCCTGTGCACTTTTCTTCACCTATCTTCATTTCTTTCTCTTTTTTCCATTATAACAACCCACAAAAAATATATAATTTAGGTAATGGATAATGTATCACTTATGTTTAATATTGGAAGACATTTGTAATTATATTTGCAGATTGTCTCTGAGTATTCAACTAGAATGAAAATTGATATAGGTTGATTTCATATCTTGTCTATTGCAAATAATGCTGCAATAAACGTGGGAGTGCAGGTATCTGTAGTATATATGCATAATGGAATATTATTCAACCATAAAAAAGAAATAAATTCCTGTCATTTGCAGAAACATGAGTGGAACTGAAGGTCGTTATGTTAACTGAAATAAGCCATGCACAGAAAGACAAATATCACATGTTCCCACTCATATGTGAGAGCTAAAAGAATGAATCTCATGGAGACAGAGAGTAGAACTGTGGTTACCAGATGCTTGGAAAGGGGTGGTGGGGGATAAAGATAAGTTGGTTGGGTACAAAAATAAAATTAGACAGAAGGAACAAATTCTAGTATTTGATAGTACAGTGGGAAAACTATAGTTAACAATAATTTATTGTATATTTCAAAATAGCTAAAAGAGAAGAATTGTAGTATTCCCAACAGAAGGAAAAGGTAAGTGTTTGAGGGAATGAATATTTTTATTACCCTGATTTGGTCATCACACATTGTATACAGGTTTCAAAATATCACATGTACCTCTAAAATATGTACAACTATTGTATATCAATAACAAAATTTAAAAAAAAAACTGATATAGGCTGTGAAGGGCAAACCATTAAATCATCTCAGATCTCAGCTTATTCATGTGCATATAAATGTTTTAGCTGGCTCTAAACCAAGGATTTTGTATGAAGTAATAGTTATTCAAATATTTTCAACAAAATAGAGTAGCTTGCAAACAGGACTTTGAGATTTTTCATTTGTTTCCTCTTACAATTCATCACATACTCTTCATCTTCTAGTGTTGATTGATGAAACCATCTTCCACATAAAACAACAGAGCAATATAACACAGAACGAGACTCTGCCTGTGTGGTGGCCGGTTTCCATCCTTTCACAAACAAAGAGATATTTATAAACAAATATTTATATACAAATATTTGATCCACCTAGGAAAAGCAGAGGGCTAGTCTTTCCCACCAGGGGAGGCATTAGAGCCTGTGCACGTATTTGAACAAGGTAACCGGAGACTTTGGTCCAGTCTGAACTCTACCACTCACCAATTGTGTGATGTTGGATACAAACTTAACCACTTCACAACTCACTTCCCCATCTGTAAAATAAGGGTGATAATAATACCTGGTTTAGAGAGTTGTAAAGATAAAATCAACATTAATAAAGTACTTAGGATGAAGTAATCATGTTTTGAATATATTTTCCTTTAAATTTGGCTGCCAATATTTTCATGGTAATATTTTCAACTGTATTTCAATAGCTTTTTCTTTAAGCATCAGGAGAAAAATCTACTATTGTTTTAATTAAATCGACATTGAATTTTTTGATACATTTGGGAGAATTTAGTTTCTTTTTATACAGTATTGATGCTTCTAATCCCACAGCATGTTTTTCTATTTTTTTTCTTTTCTTCAATAGCTTTAAAACTGTTTTGTTCATATTGGTTGTGCAAATATCTAGTTAATTTCTATCTGTAACATTTTTCTGTGTATTTTTAGTAGCTCTTATAAAGGGAGCCTTTTATTTTTCCTGTCTATCCTGACATAATAAAGCAATTAGTTTCTAATTGATTTTTTAAAATCTTTGTGCATTCTCTTTTATATGTATAATAATCATGCCTAACCATTTTGTGATTTACATGTGGCAATGTCAAGAAGAATTTTACAGTAAGATTTACTAACGAATATTAGAAAACATACTCAAAAACAGTCCTCTCCACCCCTCACTTCCACTTGCATACTTGATCAAGACATGAGATCAAAAATACTAAGACTATTGAGTCTAACTAATAAGACACAAATGTGGACTTTGGAGACTCATTTCCTTCCCACTTTTGGTAGCTTAGCTGAGGAGGCGATCAAATGGATTGAGTCAGTCTGTAGAGAGAGAGCAAGGCTGATTATAGTTTTCCTGGCCTGCAAAGCTGTTCCCAGTGTCCTCAGTATACAGACCTTGGTCATCAGTATACATACTCCCTGGTGTGGTTTCTGGGCCTCAGATCCCTTAATATGTAGGTTGGCGCTAAAGTAATTTTGTAAACATTTAAAGGCAAAAACCACAATTACTTTTGCTTTTAATGGCAAAAACCACAATTACTTTTGCACCAACCTATATCTTGTTATTTAGAGAAACTAGGCGTTCCCTACCTCTCTTGGGCAAACCTATAGCTATGTAACATGGCAATGGAATGACACTAACTGCCTCATTCTCCCTGGGAGTGCTCTCTGCATGTTCAGTCTCCCAGTGAAGAGAACCCTTCTATCAGGACCTTCATCATGATTCAAAAGGAATATCTATGCCAGGCCACAGCTGCAGATCAGTGAGTGTCTGAGAACTGTATCTTTTCTGTTATTTTTCTGTTTGAAAGTTTTTCACCAATAAATCCTGCACTATGTCTGCACCATATGGTGCTAGTTATTTGTGTTCTCTTGCATGACACTAGTAATATTATCCAAACACAATTTCAAAAACTACTTTCTGTAGTTGGTAAATATACAGAAATTGAGAAAAAGGAAGAAATATGAGGAAGAAAGATATTGCCTGTTGGCAACAGTTCAGTGTTCTTAACTGAAGCCACAGATGAGACATCGCTCATTTGCAGACATATGGGTGATTGGTACAGTCAGTTTATGAACAGAAGTTTAAACTTGTAAGCTTAAGCTTCTGTTTATAAACAGAAGTTTAAAATTATAGGTCCTGTTTAATATTCAGCTCTGTTAACTCACTCTCACCTTTTTGTGTTTTTACATTTTGTCAAGATTTCTTTACATATTCATCAATGTCTGAAGAAGTTACTTATGCAGATCTTAAATTCCAGAACTCCAGTGAGACAGAAAAAATCCAAGAAATTGGCAAATTTGGGGAAAAAGGTAAGATTTTGAGTTATGGATGTGTCGTAAGTTTGTGTAATAGAAGTGGTTACAGCCTTGCATCTTCAGTATTAGTAATATAGTTATTATTCAACTTAAATTTTCAATTAAGCCTCTTATGTTTAAGCAAAGGAACCAAAAGTATATAAACAAAATGATTAGGAAAAAAGGTTCTGTAAAAACACTTATCTGTGCATTGAAGACTCAATCCTTTACATTTTTGAAATTTTTTATTATCACACTCAATATAATTGGGACAGAATTTTTCAAATGATTGGGTTGTGTAAAGATTTTATTTCTTTATGAGATGAAGCCATGGAAAAAGGAACATGTTCAGGAAAGTCATGATTTCACATCTGTGTATGTGTGTTTTTTTAATAAGAAAATGCTTTGGGTATGCATGCAGAAAAGAAGGAGAGACAGACAAAGAGTCAGAGAGATCTTTAAAGGATTTCATTTGACTATCTGCCAAACTAGGCATATATCACCCTAAAATTTCTCCTACTTCTTTTGGAGATTTTTTAATAACTTACTAAAAAATAAAATATGTTAAGTTAAATGAAATGAATAATTAAGGAATAAAGGAAGTAAAGAAATATCAGAAGACATAACGTATTCATAATATTCAAAACCACATAATATCAGGAAGCTTTGTATTTTTCAATTCAAATTAAAATCATGAAATAAGTGGACCATCTGTGTTGACTTTCACTTAAACAAAACTACTCTTCATCTTACTCAGAATCCTATAGTTTTCCTATTATGTATGGTTCTTACCTTCTGGCTCCCAGCCTTTTGGAGTGAAATCTGCCCTAGTGAATCCATAGTTTAAACCAGTGTATTTGAGTTAAAAGTAACTTAAACAGTGATAATGGAGAACACAAAGAAGGGTGATAGAAACAGAGAAATAAGGAGAGAAGAGTGCCAAAATTCTCATATATTATTTAACTTTTTGTCCCCTCCCCTATCCCCACACAGAATATAACATCTTTAATATTCTAGCATTGCTATAAACAGAAATTTCACTGTTACATCTTGAATCTATTTATCATGAGCATTGTAAATCTTGAGAAAGGACAGCAGATTAATTCTGTGGGCTTCTTTTTTAATACTGAAATTTTCTTAGAAAGAAGAAGGGTCTACGAATTTTATAACGTTTTCTGTCTTTATTTCCCTGTTTGTATTTCTTCTTCTATATGCCGAAAGAGAATGGGCATATCATGAGCTTAATATTACCAACAATTGCCCTTTACTTGTCCCCTCATGCCCTTTCCCACCTCTTTTCCTGCGAATCCACCTTAAGTTCCCACCACAAGAATTCTTTGAATTCATGCAAATATTGAATCCATGTCTTCTTCATGTTCTTAATCTCATCTAATTTTCTCATTATCCAGCTTAGAATCCACATTGTGTAATACAACATTGTATTATGTAATGTCTACTCTTAGTCTCTTACATTTCTCCTTTTCAATGTATGTTAATTTTTCCTTAAAAACTTCAATTCTGGTTAGGGGCAGTGACTTATACCCATAGTCCTAGCACTGTGAGAGGCCAAGATGGGAGGATTATTTGAGACCAGGAGTTTGAGACCAGCCTAGGGAAAGTAGAGAGATGCCATGTCTATAAAAAAAAATTTTTTTTTTTAATTAACTGGGCACCCATTGTCTCAGCTGCTTGGAAGGCTGAGGAAAGAGGATTACTTGAGCTCAGGAACTGGAGGCTGTGCAGAGTAAGCTATGATCAGGTGACTGTACTTCAGTCTAGGTGACACAGCAAGATCCTGCCTCAGACAAATCAAAACAAAACAAAACGAAAAACCAAAAAACCAACAAATAAAAACAACTCCAGTTCTGGTTAAACCCAAATATCTACCCAGTCTGCCCCAGAGTTGAATATTGCTGGTGAAAAATGCACAAATTTTCAACTCCAGTTACTCTTACCTTTCCTCTGGTGAGAAAAAAGCATCAACCTACACTTTTTATTTTTGTTATTTAAATTTCTATCCTACAATGTCTTTACTGATAGTCTGCCTTCCTTCCAGACAGTATTTATGATAGGTATGTATTTATGAAAGGACAGCTCCCCATTTTGCTCTGAATTTCAGTCCATGTGTCCTTTTCAAAGACAGACTTCTGTAATTTTTTTCCTTTCTCTCCTGTGTCATTATTCTCTCTTCCTTCTCTGCTTTTCCTTTTTAGTGCACTAACATACTCTACTACTCACCAACATATTCATATCATAACAAAACACAATCCTTGCTTGACCACTTAAGCCTTTCCATTATTATGTAACTTATTTGTTTCCTTTCACAGCTCAACTTTTGAAAGCATTTTCTTTGGCCACTGAGTCTCAGTTCTTCACCTCTCATTCTGTTCTCAACCAACTCTATTAGGCTTCTGCCCCCATGGTGTCCTGGAGACTGAGCTTTAGGTCACTGATGTCTTGCCTGTTTCATCCCAGTAATCACATGTCTCTTCCATTACTTCACTTCCCTGCAGCATTCAAAAAGTTGAACAGTCCTCTAAAGGCTTTCTTTGCACATCCTTCCTGACACATCCTTATGGCTTCTCCTGTCACCATGCCTGCCTCTCCTCAGTCTTTGTTGACTCTTTCTTCTAGATGAAACTCTACAAGATGGAATACTCTGGAGCCGTGTCCTGTGTCCCCTTTTATTGCATCACTCAATACACTCATCTAATCTACCTTGTTCAGTTGTTTGACTTTAAATAGAGGGACTCCCAGATATCTCTGCAGGACCTTTCCCTGGATCTCAAGACTAGAAAATACAAGTGCCTCTTTCACATTTCCATAAGGGGTTCTAATCTCATTTTAAACTTAAAATGTCAAAAATAGTAATACTTATTTTTCTTCTAAAATGGTCTCTCTCTCCAGACAGCCTCACCTCTGTGCCAGTTCTGTTCTAATTGCATTACAAATATTAAGCCATTTAGTGTCTGATATTTTGCAGTCTTTCTCTCTCCCTTTCTTTAACAATACTGAAGCTTAGACACATAAATGTTAAAAGATGTTAAATAACTTTCTCATGGTTTCACAAGCAATAAGCAGCAGAACCAGAATTCAAACCAAAACATGCTGATATGGTTTGACTGTGTCCCCACCCAAATCTCATCTTGAATTGCAGCTCCCATAAGTCCCACATGTTGTAGGAGGGACATGGTGGGAGGTAATTGAATCACGGGGGAGGGTCTTTCCCATGAGGTTCTTGTGATAGTGAATAAGTCTCATGAGATCTGATGGTTTTATAAAGAGGAGTTTCCCTGCACAAGTTCTCTCTTCTCTTGTCTGCTGCCATGTGAGATGTGCTTTTCACCTTCCACCATGAGTTTGAGGCCTCTCCAGCCACATGGAACCATGAGTCCATTAAACCTCTTTTTACTTATAAATTACCCAGTTGTGGGTATGTCTTTATCAGCGGTGTGAAAATGAACTAATGCAGTAAATTGTTACCAGTAGAGTAGGGCACTGCTATAAAGATACCCAAACATGTAAAAGAGACTTTGGGACTGGGTAACTAGCAGAGGTTGGAATACTTTGGAGGGTTCAGAAGAAGACAGAAAAATGTGGGACAGTTTGGCACTTCCTAGAGACTTCTTGAATGGCTTTGACAAAAATGGCGATAAGGCTGAGGTGGTCTCAGATGGAGATGAGGAATTTGTTGGGAACTGGAGCAAAGGTGACTCTTGTTATGTTTTAGCAAAGTGACTGGTAGCAGTTTGCTCCTGCCCTAGAAATTTGTGGAACTTCGAACTTGAGAGAGATGATTTAGCATATCTGGCAGAAGAAATTTCTAAGCAGTGAAGCACTAAAGATTTGATTTGGGTGCTGTTAAAAGCATTCACTTTTATAAGGGAAGCAGAGCATAAAAGTTCAGAAAATTTGTGGCTTGACAATGATAAAGAAAAGAAAATCCCATTTTTTTGAGGAGAAATTCAAACCAGCTGAAGAAATTGCTAAAGTAATGAGGAGCCAAATGATAATCGCCAAGGCAATGGGGAAAATGACTCCAGGGCATATCAGAGGTCTTCACAGCAGCCTCTCCCATCACATGCCCAGAGGCCTAGGAGGAATAAATGGTTTTATGGACTGAGCCCAGGGTCCCTCTGCTGTGTGCAGTCTAGGAACTTGGTGCCCTGCATCCCAGCTGCTCCAGCCATGACTAAAAGAGGCTAAGGTACAGCTCAGGCCATGGCTTCAGAGGGTGCAAGCCCCAAACCTTGGTAGCTTCCATGGGGTGTTGAACCTTTGAGGTGCACAGAAGTCAAGAATTGGGTTTTGGCAACCTCCGTCTAGTTTTCCGAGGATGTATGGAAACACTTGGATGTCCAGGCAGAAGTTTGCAACAGGCATGGGGTGCTCATGGATAACCTCTGCTAGGACAGTGCAGAAGGGAAATGTGAGGTCAGAAGCCCCACACAGAGTCCCCAGTGGGGTACTGTCCAGTGGAGCAGTGAGAAGTCAAACACCATCCTTCAGCCCTCAGAATGGTAGATCCACTGACAGCATGCACTGTCCACCTGGAAAAGCTGCAGACACTCAATATCAGCCCATGAAAGCAGCCAGGGGGCAGACTGTAAAGCCATAGGAGCAGAGCTGCCCAAAGACATGGAAGCCTATCTCTTGCATCAGCATGACCTGGATGTGAGACATGGATCCAAAGGAGATGATTTTGGAGTTTCAAGATTTGATGCCCCTGCTGGATTTTGGACTTGCATGGGGCTTATAGCCCCTTTGTTTCAGCTAATTTCTCCCATTTGGAATGACTGTATTTATCCAATGCCTGTACCCTCATTGTATATAGGAAGTAACTAACTTCCTTTTGAATTTACTGGCTCATAGGTGGAAGGGACTTGCCTTTTTTAAGATAGACTGTGGATTTTTGAGTTAATGCTGAAATGAGTTAAGACTTTTGGGGACTGTTGGGAAGGCATGACTGGTTTCGAAATGTGAGGACATGAGATTTGGGAGAGGTCAGGGGTGCAATGATGTGGTTTGGCTATGTCTCCCCCCAAATCTCATCTTGAATTATAGCTCCCACAATTTCCATGTGTTGTTAGAGGGACCTGGTGGGAGGTAATTGAATCATGTGGTGGGGGTCTTTCCCAGGCTGTTCTTGTAATAGTGAATAAGTGTCATGAGATCTGATGGTTTTATAAAGCGGTGTTTCCCTGCACAAGTTCTCTCTTCTCTTGTCGGCCACCATGTGAGACGTGCCTTTCACTTTCCACCATGATTGTGAGCCCCCACCAGCCATGGGTTCATTAAACCTCTTTTTCCTTATAAATTGCCCAGTCTTGGGTATGTCTTATTAGCAATGTGAAAATGGACTAATACACATGTTAACCCTAAAGATGGCATTTTGCTTTTTATCACTATGAGATACTGCCTACAAATGTGCATATCTACCAACTTTCTCTAAAGAAAAATTTCATAAATTTGTGCCATATATTTTAGCTTAAAAATGTATACTTAATTTATCCATGGGTCATCAAATTCCCTAGTGCTAGCTAATCAAACTACTGTTCTCTTTCCATGTCATATTGTAACAGATTTCTTACTGATAAAACAACTCCTTTATTTTGCCATCCTAGATTAAATTCTTCCAGTGGTTTCCCCAAAAATCTAACTTACTCTGGCTAGAAAAGGCTGTAAATAATGTTTCCTCCTTGTTATTTTAAAAACAAAACAAAAGAAAACAAATAAAACCTTCTTTAATGTAATTTTTCACATTGGCCACCCTTTTTCTGCCCCTCTGAATATATTCTGTTTTTCAAATAGAAATCTTTTCCTTAAATTGTTGTCTTTGAACTTCATGTAATCGCTACCTGTAATGTTCTTCCTACTGATTTTGCATGCTGGTTCCTCATGTTCAAAAGATTTGAACTGCCTGCTCTTTATAACAGCTTAACTTCAAATCTCTGCACGACATAGCCAAATTTGAGATCTTTTCTCCCTTTCTTTCCCTTTCTTCCTGTCTCACTTATATATCTATTTATCTATTTCCTCCTACAATTAAAATTTATTTCTATGAAAACAGGAACGTGTACATCTTGCTCACTTCGATATTGTTAGCACCCAGGATAATGCCTAATAAATACAAGGCACTCAAAAGATAACTTTGAATAATTAAACTTTTTAATAATCAAATACATTCATTGAATAAATAAACTTTTGAATAATTGAATACATATATAAATAAGAAAATAATTTTAAGAAAGAGTGCTTGAATTTATAATTCTAATCTTAGATAAAAATCTTGAACATGTAGTCCTTTCAGTAGTAACTATTTTCTAAAGTCTATAGAAGTTAAGTTTTACTTTTTATTAGTGATTATCTCTGAATTTCACAATATTATTGCACCATCAACTGTGAGATGTAAGACATAGCTCAGAAGTATAGTAAGAATATTATAGTATCTCAGAATTGTATTTTCTTGAAATACCTGGCTAGTCTTTACCTAATGTGTAATACCTTTATACATAATGATTATTTAAATAACATAGTCACAATAATAATTCACTCATATTATAAAGTTTCTAATTTCTGTTTTTTAAAATAGAGAAATGATCTATTCTGGGATTCACTATTCCCTAAAAAGGAAGTATTCAATAAAAATTTCTTGCAAAAAAGTATGAAAAAATTTTTGAAAAATTACAATAGGCCGGGCGCGGTGGCTCAAGCCTGTAATCCCAGCACTTTGGGAGGCCGAGGCAGGTGGATCACGAGGTCAGGAGATCGAGACCATCCTGGCTAACATGGTGAAACCCCGTCTCTACTAAAAATACAAAAAACTAGCCGGGCGTGGTGGCGGGCGCCTGTAGTCCCAGCTACTCGGAGGCTGAGGCAGGAGAATGGCGTGAACCTGGGAGGCGGAGCTTGCAGTGAGTCGAGATCGCGCCACTGCACTCCAGCCTGGGCGACAGAGCACGAGACTCCGTCTCAAAAAAAAAAAAAAAGAAAAATTACAATAAAAATGGTGTAGATCTGGACTGACTAAGATCAAAAGTTAATGGGAGGATACCCAAAGACATTACAAAGAGACAGCCTATTTTGTTTGTTCTGCGGCTAAATTCTCATAATTACCTGGCGAGGGGGGATACATAAACAGCTGAAAGTGTTTTTCTTGACATGCCACAATTGTCTACTCAAGCAAAGACTACTCCTGTTGGCTTCTCTGTTAATTTCCAGCTACTGACTTTTCCCAAATTTGTATAAACAAAATACACCATATCTAGGTTGACTGGTTTTCTCCATTCTCTATTATAAATTCTGTTTTTGCTTATCTGATTTTTTTAAATCAGTCTACCAGTTAACAGCTTCTCCTGCTAGAATCAATTTACATACAAAACAATGAAGTGATTTTGATTTATTCTTGACATATTCTTCAAAAATATTTTTTGAATATTCTTGAATGGCTAGTAAATCCATTTCTTTCCAATAGGCATATTAGGAAATAAAGATAAAACGAATGAATGAATGAATGAATGAATGAGCAAATAATTCAAATGAAAGTGTATACCATTTTTAGGCCTCTCTGTTAATTTTGCTTTCCACAGCACCTCCAGCTCCCTCTCGTGTATGGCGTCCAGCAGCGTTGTTTCTGACTGTTCTGTGCCTTCTGATGCTCATTGGATTGGGAGTCTTGGGAAGCATGTGTATGTACTGCCCCTGTTTTGGTCAAAAGAGAAAGTATCTAGAATTTCAAATATTTAACAACTAAAGTTTATTCCTTAAGTGGAAGATTTATAATAATGATAGGTGATAGGCCCACAAGGGGGACTTACAATGTGGAACTCGGTCTCTTTCCCTCACTCCTGTAGAGTAATTGCTTTCCCTACCCCTTTGATCTTTATACTACTTCCGCAAATGATAAAGGATGATGGTTCTATTGAGAATTCATTTTTTTTAATGTGGAGTTCACATTACTTTGAAGACAGCAATGAAAAAAATGAACAAACTACAAAATATCAATGAAGAGCTTCAAAGAAATGTGTCTCTACAACTGATGAGTAACATGAACAGCTCCAACAAGATCAGGAACCTCTCCACCACACTGCAAACAATAGCCACCAGATTATGTCGTGAGCTATATAGCAAAGAACAAGGTAATCTTGGAGTTATTTATTGGACAATCAACTAAACCACTGAGTCTCTTAAGAATCATTTTATAATTAGCTAGCAGCCTTTCCCTAGGGAGTCATAATTTGGGGGAAAGAATTACGTGTGGTTGATGGAGAATTCATTATTTCCACACAGTTAGAAGAAAAACAGAAAAAGTCATAATAGCAATAGGCCCCCAAATTATCAGGAGATAATGGTTCCATAATAAAATGTTAGACAGGACAGTTTCTCTAATCTGTCAGTTACTATAATTATTCTGGGCACTGAGGTTAATAGAAGATAGGGAGGAAGTGACAGCTCTTTACAGGTGACTTCATTCTTAAATTTCAGTCAGTGATTGATAACAAATTCCATAGGAAAAAATAAATAGAGACTTCACCTTTGGGATCAGGGGGAGTTGGTCTTCTAGTGTCTCCATAAGTTTCTATAGTCATGATTGTTAAAACATATTCCTTTTGCTCCCAAGAAACCTCAAAATTTCAACAGTTCAGAGAACAAAAATTAAAGAAGGTAAGATTTGTATAGATAGGTGGGGTTAATTCTTACTATGCAGAATGTTTCCTGTAACTAGTTTTTATTGTCATTAAAGAATATAAAAAATAGCAAAAAGGAATTGTTACAGGAAGATACACTTGAATCCAAGTGCTTAATTTGAAATTTTTTTGTTCAAGTTATGGGTCTGACACATTATGGTAGTATATAAGGAACTAGAATACAGGATTCACTTACTTCCCTTTTGATGTAAAAAGAAGACACAGCATGTAATCCCAGCTACTTGGGTGGCTGAGGCAGGAGAGTTGCTTGAATCCAGGAGGTGGAGGCTGCTGTGAGCTGAGATCGCGCCACTACACTCCATCTTGGGCAACAGAGCAAGACTCTGTCAAAAAAATAAATAAATAAATAAATAAAAAGAAAGAGAGAAAGAAAAAGAAAGAAGAATAAACAGCAAATGTGGTCAATGTCACACAGAGAAGAAAGGAAATAATAAGAATTATTATGACTATCAACAAAACCTAAATAAAACTATGTTCTTCTTCCAGAGCACAAATGTAAGCCTTGTCCAAGGAGATGGATTTGGCATAAGGACAGCTGTTATTTCCTAAGTGATGATGTCCGAACATGGCAGGAGAGTAGAATGGCCTGTGCTGCTCAGAATGCCAGCCTGTTGAAGATAAACAATAAAAATGCTTTGGTAAAGCCCAGGTGTTTCTGCCATCATGGGATAGAAAGGGATGTGGCATGTTGGAGAAGACTTCAATCAACCCACTCATGATTCTGGTTTATTTTAGTTGGGGTGTGAAGTGACTGAAACTTTGTACACTTATCTCAAGATTATCATAGGCAAGGTAAAACATATACAAGGTTAGGACCTTAGCATAAGAGGATTACTAGACGACAGGTAGATGAGTATTACAGGGCACCCAGAATCTAAAAGTCTGTAAGCATTTCCAAATTAGAATCTAAAATCAAATCTCAGAACATAATTTATAAACATTTATCTAAAAACAGAGGATATGGAGATTATTCCTCAGGGTTAGTAATTCCGTAAGAACTACATAGGAGCATATGTTTTGTTTCTACCATTTTGTAATTTTTAATTCACTAAGAGAAATAGGCAAGTTATAGTAGGTTAGCATAAAATATGTACAAACAGGAAGAACTGAAGTAAGATGGCACAGGCAAGTGTCAAACAGATATATTGCCCCGAGTCCTTGAATCCCAGGAAAAATGTATTTTCTAGCAGCTGTATTGATTTTTTCATTTTCTTAGTTTTCCATGTCTAAATAATGTTTCCATGTTATACTTACTACATAGCATTTTTGGTCTCTCAAATAGTAATCATATATTTTTAAGCAAAATTACATTTTCTAAAAGTCTCTGCTTCCCCACAATAAGAAACTTTCATCATCCTTTCTAGAAGAGAGAGAAATCAACCCATAATCTCTTCCTCATCAGATCATTCTCAAGGACCCATTCACAGTTACTTACTCTAGACAAATTTTCTAAAGGCTGGAATAAGAAAAAAACCTGTTATTTGGCTACAAAATTCTGGACTGGTTCTGAATTCTGTTCTGTAACCACTCACATCTGAGTCTGTGGCATTTTCTTCCTACTCCTTCTGTTTCTGTTAACTCTTGTTTATAGCCATTGCCCACTTCCTTTGGCCCTGGACACAATATTTACTGCTCAAAAGTTTGAACTCTGAACTTGTCATTGTGGACTTTTCATTGACTGTAAATTAAGGTTATACATGGATTAGTAGGGCCTCTCTTCTTATGAGACCAGCTGTGATATTGTTAAAAATGTTGAAATTTTGTAATAAGGAGTACTTTCTTTCAATTTCTTATAATGACATTTAATAGTAGTAGTGCAATGTCAAGTATGTTACCTTAAAGCAGCAATTTGTAAGAAATTACATTCTAATGTAAAATACAAAAGTAGGAGACTGTTTCTTAAACAGACCATCTGTATTTCCTGTAGGAATTTATAAAATCCCAGAGTACGTCATATCCCTATTGGCTGGGATTATCTCCTGAAAAAGATTACAGTTACGGTATGAGTGTGGATGATATAATCAACTCCTCTGCCTGGTAAGTGTCTATTCTTGTTAAAATTTTATAGTTTGGTTTGAGTAGAGGTATTTTCCTTAGGAGAACTGTAGATTCAAATTAAAACCAGCTTCAATTGAAATGAAATTGCATCCTAAAAGCACCCTTTTCTATCATGCTTCTTTGATGTATTTTCTAATACAGAAAGTTACCATAAATGTCTTCTATAATTTTGACAGGTAACTAACAAAATTACAGCAGTCAAATTATGGAGACCTCTGTAAATAATTTTATCTAAGAAAAATTATGGAAGCCCAGAAAAGTCACTGGACTAACAAATACTTAATATTGTGCTAAGTTTTAGGGTTCAAAGATGAATGAAATATTGATTCATCACTAAAGTTACTTAACCATCAATTGTATGTGCAGACTGATTGAATGATGCTAGAGATAAAGAGAATATAGTGTGATAAATGCTTCAGTAAGAATACACAGACTAACAAAATATAAATTTTAGCAATGATACTTTTGTTATAAATGACACTTGAAATGGGCATTTAAAAAAGTTTATGGATTTGGGGGTACAGTTGCAGTTTTGTTATATAAATATATTGTGTAATGATGAAGTCATGTTTTCAGTGTAACCATTACCTGGATAGTGTACACTGTACCCAATAGATAATTTCTCATTCTTTATTTTTGTGACACAATCCTACTTTTTGGAGTCTCCAATGTCTATTATTCCACTTTTTATGTGTATGTGTACATATTATGTAGCTCCCACTTAAGTAAGAACATGCAATATTTAAGTTTATGTTCCTGAGTTATTTCACTTTAGAGAATGATCTCCAGCTCTATACATTTTGCTGCAAAGTCATGATTTCCTTCTTTTTTATACTTGAGTAGTATTTCATGGTGTATATGCTCTAAAAGAAAACACGGTTTCACGTTTTCTTATCCAATAATCCGTTGATGGACACTTAGGTCAATTCCATGGCTTTGCTATTGTAAATAGTTCTACCACAAACATTTGAGTGTAGGTGTCTTTTTTAAATACAATAATTCCTTTTCCTTTGGTTAGATACCCAATAGTGGAATTGCTGGATCAAATGGTAATTCCGTTTTTAGCTCTTTGAAAAATTGCCATAGAGTTTACACTAATTTCCATTCTGATGGTTGGCCCTACCTCTGGTGGTTGACAATGATAGGATACAATGGGAGATAAGCTATCTACAAATGAAGTGGAGAAGGATATATATTTTAAAGGCCTAATTTGTAGTGAAGGACTAGAGACAAAGGTAATGTTGTGTCAGGAGAGAGTACAGATGGAATCTTGTTTTGAAAATGTAGAATATGTATGTGTTTGTAATTATTGCAAATGGAATGGTAATCTATAATGGAATGGAAAACATTGTAGATATTTTCAATTATCAGAAAGAAAACTGAAAAAAGTATATAATAATTGTATGTGTGATATATATATGTGTGTGTGTATATATATGTGTGTGTGTATATATATGTATACATACCTTATTTTCAATTTTTAACTCTGTGTTGTTTTGGGGTTTGTTTCTGAAAGGGGGCCATAATAAATGACATCTGTACTATGTCACCACAAATAAATCTCATTCTTAAAAATTTAATTGATGAACTTATTTACTGGTTGATGTCATTTTTTTTACCCAAATATTGATGCTAAATTATTCTAAAAGATTTTTTTTTTTATTTATAAATTTGTTTTTAATGCATAGTCCCTGATCACTAATCTAGTATTTATGGGCTGGTCATTAGAACTTCAGAGTAAAGGCCAGGCGCGGTGTCTCACGCCTGTAATCCCAGCACTTTGGGAGGCCGAGGCAGGCGGATCAGGAGGTCAGGAGATCGAGAACATTCTGGCTAACATGGTGAAACCCCATCTCCACGAAAAATACAAAAAATTAGCCGGGCATGGTGGCAGGCGCCTGTAGTCCCAGCTACTCGGGAGGCTGAGGCAGGAGAATGGCATGAACTCAGGAGGCGGAGCTTGCAGTGAGCTGAGATCTCGCCACTGCACTCCAGCCTGGGCAACACAGCAAGACTCTTGTCTCAAAAAAAAAAAAAAAAAAAGAACTTGAGAGTAAAATCTTTTGAAAATATCACTTAGAGATGATGTTGAACTTAAGGTGTCATACCTCAGGTGAATTCCTGACTTTGATGATTATAAAAAGCACTTGAGGGAGACAGGGTCCAAGACTTACTACTGGGCCAGCTAGACTAGAGAATCTTACGGAATGGTAATATTCCAAATTATATTATACATAAAGGGGCTGGGGTGCTAAGTCTGTAAGCAAAGGACAGCAAATATCAGATGTTAGAAAGTGGAAAAAACAGGGAGAAATGAAGCAGTATTTGACATTGCATATGTGTCAACATAAACAATTAACTTGGACATTCTTGATACTCTGAACATTAATTAGATTTAGTTTAAACAATGCAGAGTCTAGGGCAATAATATCATGTTGGAAGTGTAATTTTTTTTTCTTCTGTGAATATGTTTCAAATATCTGACTTGCCAAGTGTAATTCTTTACTTTCTCTTTCAGGGTTATACGAAACGCATCTGACTTAAATAACATGTTTTGTGGATATATAAATAGAATATATGTTCATTATGATTACTGCATTTATAGAAAAAAAATGATATGTGAGAAGATGGCCAATCCAGTGCAGCTTGGTTTTATACATTTTAGGGAGGCATGAGTCATCAATCAAATACATTTAAGGAGAGTGGGGGGTTGGGGTTCCAGGCTATAGGTAAATTTAAATATTTTCTGGTTGACCACAATTGGTTGAGTTTGTCTAAGGACCTGGGATTTTATCACGCAGATGAAACATCCAGGTAGCAAGCTTCAGAGAGAATAGATTGTGAATGTTAATGCTGGAGAGGTATAATGAAGCATGCCCCTCCTCCCACTTCCCATCATCGCCTGAACCCTGGAGAAGAGGAAGTCCATTCAGATGGTTGTGGGGGGCCTTCGAATTTTATTTTTCATTCACATTCTTCCCCTTCTGGCCAAGATTTGCCAGAGGCAACATCCAAGACCAGCAGATTTTAATTTTGTCCCATAGCATTGCCAGGGTGGCATGGCTCGCCATCTCCGGTCCATCCTATACTCCGTGGGACTCCCTATAGCTGAAGGCCTTATGAGTCAAAGGACTTTTAGCCAATTGATTGTTCCAGGCCAGATAAGAATGGATGTGGACATGCATTTATTACCTCTTAAAATTATTATTTTAAGTAAAAGCCAATAAACAAAAATGAAAAGGCAAGTTATGAGACTGACTTATTTTTAACTTCTGTGTGTTGAGCTTGGCTTTTGTTAAAGACATACAGCAATCAGCTATGCAAGCATAAGCATTGTTCTGCAAAAAAAATATAGAGACATGTTTATCTTCATAACTCTTAACTGGGAGTATTACACCCAAGAGGCTTTGTTACAAGGTATTTTTTATCCTGTTAGTAAATATATTCCTGTAATTCTATAATAAGCAAAAAAAATTTCATGGTTGGGGTAGATGCAAAAGTGACACATACTCGTTTAGAAAGCAACTCAACTTGTTTTATCAGCTGTTTAGGCATTTTTGTACCCCTCCTTGATTTGGAGGGTTTGAGCTTGACCTAATTTTGTTCTTTAAAACCAGCCTTTACAATATTATGCCCCCTCCTCTTCTGTGACAGTAACTGGGCCTAGAGGGAAGCGTGCTTGTAGAGTTTTTGCAGCAGAGCATTTGCAGTGAAACACAGATCCTGGCTCAATGGGATGCCAAAATGAGGGAGAGCCACGTAAAAATACGGCATTTGTATTTTTAATACCATTTCTATTAAAAATACAAAAATTTGCCAGGCATGGTGGCACACTCCTACAGTCCCGGCTACTCGGGAGGCTGAGGCAGGAGAATTGCTTGAACCCAAGAGGCAAAGGTGCCAGTGAAGTGAGATCGCACCACTGCACTCCAGCCTGGGTGACAGAGCAAGACTCCATCTCCAAAAGAGAATTAATTAATTAATTAATTAAAAATGCAGCAAGAATGGATTGGCCATATAGGCTTCTTTAAGTTGACCTTGACTAAACTTTACCTAAAAATATGCTATTTTAGTTAAAGTCTTAGTAAAATAACCAGTGTCTCAAAATCTTTTGTTTTAAAAGATGCTTTTTGAATTTATGAAAATAACCATACTGTCATAAAATCACAATCCAAATTTTAGAATTCAAAGAGAAATATAAATTTGCTTACAAAAACATACTTCACTCTAATAACTCAAAAGAAAAAGATTTTATTGACCTTGCTTTAACCAGAGCAGGAGCTTCCAAACAATGTTTGTATATTAGGGAAATGCTATTTACAAGCCAACAGCTCATGAAAGCTGTCTACCAGGCATGGTAGAATCTAGGAAAGAGGCTCCCTACTTATCAGTACTTTCTCCTAATATCCCCAGGTAGCAAGATTCTGTGTAAATCATTTTTATTTTTTTATGGAACTCTTTTGAGCACCATCATTTTTATTAGCATAGGGATAGCTTCAGTTAAAATTCCATAGCAAGGCAGTAAATGCCTCTCAGGTGGAAATTCTCAGTTCAATATTGTCATTGGGAAGTATTTACAGTTTTTTGCCATCAGCCCCAATAAATGTGCCACAAATGGCTATGAAGAGGAGGATTTGTCCCGACTAGCACTCTAGCTTCTACCCAATACTTTGTGGGCTCAGGCAATTTTACTAGTTCCCATTCAGTGTGTTCAATTAAAATTTACTCAAAGAGCAGATTTACATGCCTTCAGCTTTGTAGTACTAGAAAGGGGAAACATCCCCCAGTCAGATGTAGTACCCATTTTCACAAGACATTTAGGTAAAGGGCTTACAACTACATTCTACAAAGTTTGTTTAAACGTCTTAAATTTTATAATTCTATTAACCTGTATGTTTTCGTTTGTTTTTTTGTTTTGTTTTGTTTTGTTCTTGGCCCCAGATCATTTTACCTTTTCTTTCTTTTTTTTTTTCTTTTTTGAGACAGAGTCCCATTCTTGTCACCCAGGCTGGAGTGCAGTGGCATGATCTCAGCTCACTGCAACCTCCACCTCCCTGGTTCAAGCGATTCTCCTGCTCCAGCCTTCCAAGTAGCTGGGATTACAGGTGCCCACCATCACACTTGGCTAATTTTTGTACTTTTAGTAGGGATGGGGTTTCACCTTGTTGCCCAGGCTGGTCTGGAACTCCTGACCTGAGGTGATCCACCCGGGTGTGTTGGCCTCCCAAAGTGCGGGGATTATAGGCATGAGCCACCGCGCCGGGGGCCTATTTTATCTTTTCTGGTGAAAAAGGGTTTGGGTTCCCAGCAGGGAGTTGCATCTGTGAGACCTATAAGGAACAACAAATTTGATAAGGCTTCTTCAACAGTCCTGTGATTCTGTGGGAGGGGCACCAATGCAAAAGGGGCTCCCTGAACTCCAAAATTTACCTTGACCTGGGTAATAGGCATATTTGCCGAGAGGATAACCCAGTTATCATAAAACCAGCCCAACATGGTTTTCGTGTGAAGCATATTAACTGCTTCACCTGGGGTGCTTAACTTGGTATTTTATAGGGAGAGTTGGGCAGTTTCCTGCTGATACGGTTTGCCTGTGTGCCCCGCCAAATCTCATTTTGGATTGTAGCTCCCATAATTTCCACGTGTTATGGGAGGGACCTGGTGGGAGAGAATTGAATCAGGAGAGCGGTTTTCCCCATACTGTTCTCATGCTAGTGAATAAGTCTCATGAAATCCGATGGTTTTATAAGGGGGAACCACTTTCACTTGGTTCTTATTCTCTCTCTTTCCTGCTGCAATGTAAAACATGCCTTTTGCCTTCCCCCACGAACGTGAGACCTCCCTAGCCACATGGAACTATGAGTCCATTAAACCTCTTTTTCTTTATAAATTACCCAGTCTTGGGTATGTCTTTATTAGTAGCATGAAAATGAACTAATACAGTAAATTGGTACCAGTAGAGTGGGGCAGTGCTTGTAAAGATACCCAAAAATGTGGAACCAACTTTGGAACTGGGTAGTGGGCAGAGGTTGGAACAGTTTGGAGGGCCCTAAAGAAGACAGGAAAATGTGGATCAGTTTGGAACTTCACAGAGATTTGTTGAATGGCTTTGACCAAAATGCTGATAATCATATGGACAGTGAAATCCAAGCTGAGGTGGTCTCAGATGAAGATGAGGAAATTGTTGGGAACTACAGTAAAGGTGACTCTCGCTATGTTTTAGCAAAGAGACTAGCAACACATGTTGCCTGACATTCCCATCCCCAGCAAAGTCTCACCGTAGCCTCAGCCACTGAGGAAATCAGACACCAATGATGCTAATTACAGCTGAAGAAATCATATGGAGACTACACTATTGAGCTCACCTAGAATCAAAGCCAAAGCACCCTACTCAACCAATACTATACATACATCTATAGAAAAAAGTGTTTCCCTATGAAAGCCAATGCATAAAATTAAAGGAAACAACCATTACATCAGATGTGCAGATACCAACATAAGCACACAAGAAACATAAAAAAGTGTGGAAACGTGACACCTCCAAACAAACCGGTAATTTTCTAGAAAAAAAATTTCAGAAAAAGGAAATTGATGAAATAATTAAAAATCATGGTATTAAACTCAGTGAGATATAGAAGATGATAAAAATTAGAGAAATAATTCATGATCTGAATAATAACTTCAACAAAGCAATAAATGTCATAAAAAGTCAAATAAAAATCCCAGATCGGAAAAATTTAATAAATGAAATAACATAATATAATTGACAGCTTCAACAATAGACAAGATAAAGTAGAATAAAGAATTTCTAACCTTGAAGATACGACTTTTGAAATAACCCAAACAAAACAAAAAGAAGAAAAAAGGATGAAGAATTCTACATGACATAGGGGAGACCATAAAGGAAGCAAATATTCAAAATGTAGAAATTCCAGAAAAAGAAAAGAAATGCAAAGACATAAAAACCTTTAACAGGCTGGGCGTGGTGGCTCATGCCTGTAATTCCAACACTTTGTGAGGCTAAGGTGGGAGGAGTGCTTAAGCCCAGGAGTTTGAGGCTGAAGTGAGCCATGATCACATCACTGCACTCCAGCCTGAGGAGTTCAAGGCTGCAGTGAGTCACGTTCACGCTACTGCACTCTAGCCCAAGAGACAGAGTGAGACCTTATCTCTAAAAAACAAAAACAAACAAACAAAAAACCAATTAAACAAAATAACAGCCGAAAGCTTCTCAAGCCTTGCAATAGATATAGACCTTCAGATAAGGAAGTTCAAAGATCTCCAAAAAAATTCAACCTTAAAAGATCTTACGCAAAGCACATTGTAGTCAAACGGTCAAAAGTAGAAGACAGAGAAAATTCTAAAAACCTCAAGAGCAAAGTATCAAGTCATATAGAGGGGAATTCCCATTAGACTAAGTGAATTGCTTTGCAAGAAACCTTACAGGCCAGAAGAAAATAGAATGCTCTATTCAAGCTGCCGAAAGAGAAAAAGTAACAGTCAAGAATACTACAATCAACAAAACAGTATTTCAAAATGAGAAATGAAATCTCCCAAACAAGCAAAAACTGAGAGAATTAATTATCACTAGACCAGCCTTTTAAGAAATGCTTAAGGGAGTCCTACATTGGGAAATAAAAGGATGATATTCACCATAATGAAAAAATATCAAAGTATGAAACAGATTAGTATAGCAGACACACAAATGAGAAAGAAAAATGAGACAAATATTACCACTACAGGAAACTACAAAACCACAATGATAAATAATAAGAGAGAAAGAAAGGAAAAGGCATATATAAAACAATCATAAAACAATTAGCAAAATGACAGAAACAATTTATTACCTATTAGTAATAACCTTAAATGTAAACAGATTAAATTTCTCAAGTAAAAGATGTAGACTGCAAAATGGATTTTAAAAAATGATTCAACTATGTACTGCCTACAAGAAACTGACTTCAACTGTAAAGATACATACAGACTGAAAAGGGATGGAAAATAAGAATTCACATTGGATATCAAAAATGAGCAGGAGTAGCTATACTTATATCAGATAAAACATAATTTAAGTCAAAAACCATAAAAAGAGACATAAAATAATTACATAATGATGAAGGAACCATAACAATCTGAATATATATGCACCCAAAAACAGAGCACCTATTACTAGTATATTTAATATTAATATTACTAAAGCAAATATTCCTTTCTTTCTTTCTTCCTCTCTCCCTCCCTCCCTTTCCTTCGTTCCTTCCCTTCCCTTCCCTTCCCTTCCATTCCTTTCTTGCTTCCTTCCCTCTTTCCCTTCTTCCCTTTGACAGGATCTCATGCTGTTGCCCAGGCTAGAGTGCAGTGGCATGATCGTATCTCACTGCAGCCTTGACCTCTTAGGTTCAAGCAATCCTCCCACCTCAGCCTCCCAAGTAGCTGGGACTACAGGCATGTGTCACCACAGCCAGATGACTTTTTTTTTTTTTTTTTTTGTGGAGAGACAGTGTTTGCCATGTTGCCCAGGCTGGTCTCAAACTCCTGAACTGAAATAATCCACCCACCTCAGCCTCCTAAAGTACTGGGATTACAGGTGTAAGCCATTGCACCTTGCCTGTTTTCTTATACATGTAATGAGGAAGATGAGATTCTAAGATGATATGGTTTATGTGCTTTTTTATTTTGCAATTTCTGTTGTTGAAAATATTTATTTTTATAGTAAAATTAGCAAGTGGTATTAGAATAGGAAAAAATGCTACCTTGAATACAGAATAATTTCAAAGACAGCAAAATTATCTGTACAATTTTCCCAGTTAGACAGTAAGCATTTATCTGGGGTTTTTTTCTTTCTTAGATTAGCCTCTCATTTATAAATTTTATGTCTGACAATATTCCAATGTGTTAATTGTTCTTTGATCTTTATTAATTCCTTCGGACCGCCAGTCAAATGGCCTGGGAAAATAGGATAGCATTAGACATGATACTAGCAAAAGAAGGTGGAGTTTGTGTCACGATTAGGATTCAATGCTGTACTTATATCCCTAATAACACTGCTCCTGGCAGCCCATAACTAAAGCATTACAGGGTCTTACTGTCCTATCAAATGAGTTAGCCAAAAATTCTGAACTAAATGATCCCTTCACAAATTTAATAGGAAATTTGTTTGGTAGATGGAAGGGACTTATGTCCTCAATCCTGTCTCTGGCCATTGGAAAAGGGTTGCTTATTCTAGTAGGATGCTGCATCATACCCTGTGCCTGAGGATTAATTTAAAGACTTATTGAAATAGCTCTCACTAAAACCTCTTAGGATCCTCCACCCCCGATTCAAATAGGCTTTTCCTTCAAGAAGACCAGGTAGAACAATGGAGCCAAATAACGTTAGAAAGATTTGAAGAGAAAGAGTTATAACAAAAGGGAAAGGGGAAGTTGCGGGATATGATGAAGTTGCTCTTCAAATAATCTGATCAATCTTTTATTCTTTAATTCATAGTACCCTTCCACCTTTTTGCAACTTTTTTTCTTTTTGGCTTGTTAGATGCCCAGGCATGCCACAGTACCAGGCGTTATCAGTACCAGCTCACTTTCCTTTCCTTATTTGGAAGGAGGACTAACTTTCTAGCTCATTACAGACACCCCTTCCCCTTCCTCTCCAATTCTTTTACGTGCCCGCCCTATCTAAAAAAAATCAAATGTTTAGCCAACCGGGATTAGTTTAGAATGCACGACCTGACCCCAGCCAATGGGGAAAAGGTACACGGGCAGGACTTGCATCAGGAATAAAGGCTCTCGTGCCCCTCTGTTCAGGTGTGCTCTCGTGGCAACTGGCCAAGGAGGCACCCCTCTGTGCAGAAGTAAAATTGCTTTGCTAAGAATCCTTTGTTTGAGTGTTTAATTTCCTTAGGATTTTGAGCGTTATTCCTAACAACACCATGAACCATATAAGACAGTTAACTTTATTGATAAATATCAATAAATACTGTGTATGTTCTGACGGTTCCACTGAACAATTGTTCCCTCATCTCTCTACTTTTCCTTGGGCCTCCTTATATTTACTGAGCCCTAACAATATTAAACATAGGCCAATAATAGCCCTACAAAGACCTGTAAGTGTTCAAGTAAAGGAAGAGTCGCATGTCTCTCACTTTAAATCAAAAGCTAAAAAGGATTAAACTTAGTGAGGAAGGCATGTCGAAAGCCCAGATAGGCCAAAAGCTAGGCTGATTATATAAAACAGCTAGCCAAGATGCGAATGTAAAGAAAAAATTCTTGAAAGAAATCGCAAGTGCTGCTCCAGAGAACACACAAATAATAAGAAAACAAGACAGGCTTATCTCTGATACGGAGAAAGTTTAGTGGTCTAGATAGAAGATGAAATCAATCACAACATTCTCTTAAGTCAAAGCCTAATCCAGAGCAAGATCCTAACTCTTGTCAATTCTATGATGAGTGAGAGAGGTGAAGAAGCTGCAGAAGAAAAGTTAGAAGCTAGCAGAGGTTGGTTCATGAGGTTTAAGGAAACAAGCCGTCTCCTTAACATAAAAACGAAAGATGAAGCAGCAAGTGCTGATGTAGAAACTGCAGCAAGTTACCCAGAAGATATAGCTAAGATAACTGAAGGTGTCTACACTGAACAATAGATTTTTAGCATAGATGAAACAGCTTTGTATTGGAAAGACATGTCATCTAGGATTTTTATACCTAGAGAGGAAAAGTCAACATCTGGCTTGAAATCTTCAAAGGACAAGCTGACTCTCTTGTTAGGGCCTAATGCAGCTGGTGACTTTAAGTTCAAGCCAGTAGTCTTTTACCATTTCAAAAGTCCTAGGGATCTTAAGAATTGTGCTAAATGTAACCTGCCAATGCTCTACAAATGAAACAACAATGTCTGGATGACAGCACATTTGTTTATAGCATTGTTTACTGAGTATTTTAAGCCCATTGTTGAGAAACACTGCTCAGAAGAAAAAGAAAGGTCTTTTTTTTTCTTTTCAAAATATTACAGCTCATTGACAATGCACCTAGTCACTCAAGAGCTCTTATAGACATGGACCAGGAGGTTAATGTTTTCATTCCTGCTAACACAGCATCCGTTTCTGCAACCAATGAATCAAGGAGTAATTTTGACTTTCAAGTTTTATTCTTTAAGAAATACACATCAGAAGGCTATAACTGCCACAGATAGTGATTCTTCTTATATATCAGAGCAAAGTCAATTGAAAACTGCCCGCAAACGATTTACCATTCTAGATGCCATTAAAAAGATCTGTGATTCATAGAAGGAGGTCAAAGTATCAACATTAACAGACACTTGGAAGAAGTTGAATCCAACCCTCATGGATGACTTTGAGGAGTTCAGGACTTCAGTGGTGGGAGTAACTGCAGGTATGGTGGAAATAGCAAGAGAACTAGAACTGGAAGTGGAACCTGGAGATGTGGCTTAATTGATGCAATTTTATCAGGAAACTTCAATAAATGAGGAGCTGCTTTTTATGGATGAGCAAAGAAAATGGTTCTTGAGACAAATATTACTCCCGGTGAACACGCTGTGAACATTGTTGAAGTGATAATAAAGTATTCAGAATACTGCATAAACTTAGTTGATAAAGCAGTAGCAGGATTTGAGAGGACTGACTTCAATTTTGAAAGAAGTTTACTATGAGTAAAATGCTATTTAACAGCATCTCATGCTACAGATTTCATAAAAGGAAGACTAAATTGACATCACAAAGTTCACTGTTGTCTTATTTTAAAAATAGCCACATCTACCCCATCCTTCAGCAACCACTGCTCTGATCCATCAGCAGCCATCAACATCAAGGCTCCACCAGCACAAAAAGATTTTCACTCACTAAAGACTCAAATAATTGTTAGCATTTTTAGCAATAAAGTATTTTTAACAAAACTGTGTACATTTTTTAGACATAATGCTATTACATACTTAATAGAAGACAGTGTAATGCAAACGTAACTTTTATATGAATTGGGAAAACAAATAATTAGTGTGATTCACTTTATTGCAGTAATTGCTTTATTGTGGTGGTCTGGAACTGAACCCAAAATATTTCTTTTTTTTTTTTTTTTTTTTTTGAGACAGAGTCTTGCTCTGTCGCCCAGGCTGGAGTGTTGTGGCCGGGTCTCAGCTCACTGCAAGCTCCGCCTCCCGGGTTCCCGCCATTCTCCTGCCTCAGCCTCCCGAGTAGCTGGGACTACAGGCGCCCGCCACCTCGCCCGGCTAGTTTTTTGTATTTTTTAGTAGAGACGGGGTTTCACCGTGTTAGCCAGGATGGTCTCGATCTCCTGACCTCGTGATCCGCCCGTCTCGGCCTCCCAAAGTGCTGGGATTACAGGCTTGAGCCACCGCGCCCGGCCTGAACCCACAATATTTCTAAGGCATGCCTGTAAGTTAGTTTCAAATTGAACAAGGCAGAAGTCAAATGTTGCTGAAGTTCACTTAGATAACATGTAAAAGATTTAGTATTTGAAATGAGGTGGTCTGACCTGTGCTACTAACATTTGTGCTGTTTTGATTTTATGTATAAGATGCTTTAGATAGGAATACCAGAAAAAAAATGACAGTGATTGGCTTACAGTTTTAATTGTATTGTTGCCATGCACTAAGATATTATTCTTCTAAGTTTATGTGTGCTATAGTGATGTATACACATATATTTTTCCATTTTAGGGGGATGAAACAAAGTCCAGAGACACTAATTTTGGACAGTTTTCTGAATTATTAGTTCCTATTTAGTTTCTCTAAATAGACAATTCAAAATAAAAAACATACTGATACCATTACCCAAATCCAAGATCTCCAGACATTTGAAGTAACAAGTAAAATTTGAGGTATTTCTGTTATTGTTCCTAAGCCCTCCAAATCTGCTTATTTATTGATAGTCTAGAAAAAAGATAAAGATTCAAGTGTCTTTGAGTGTTAGTGCACAGAGCTTTAAGAGTAACACACATTTATTAAGGATGTGTTACATGCTTGGAATTCTGATCAATACTTTACATAATCATATTAAATGATCTTCACAATTAACTTATGAGCAAGGTAATAATATCAAACCCATTTCAAGATGAGAAAATACAGTTTTAAAGACACCAAATTACTTATCCAAAGCCACATAGAGAGTAAGTTCTAAAGTAGTGATATTTCTCTAACTGTATTAAAGACTACTTGTATAAGAATTGTGTCATGGTGCTGGTAAAAACCCAGGTCTCTGTGTGTCCTCAGTCTTCCCACTGAGCAACATCAGCATTTGTGTTTCCTATTTGGTTTCTCTATGTTTTGACCAACACCTCCGTTGAGATGTTTGAGAATCATGTTCATAAATTGTATCCACTAGTTAAAAAAGGGAAGCTGTGGGAAAGAAATGCAACTTTTGCCTATATCCTGTGAAAGGGTGCCTTTCTACATATTCTGTAAATGCTTCCTCAGTTACTCAGCAAAAATAAAGCACAGAACTGTTAGGAAAACGCTAGATAAAGCATTTTTACTTGTCCTTCTGTCTAGTAGCCTCTGAAACTTGTTAAGAAGCATTTATTCATTTTACAAACCCCATGAGTTTTCTTGCAAACTTTCTTTTCCTTCTCTAGCACAGAAAATTACTACTGTTGAATCTAACCAGAGGTAGACTTGGAATAGTAATTGTATTTGTGTAATGTTTTAATGATTGAGGTATTTTTCTCATGAACTATCTTATACAATGAGAAACTAATATCTCTCTGTTTTGTGAGCCAGGGTCTGGGGTTGGTGCTGGTAACAGAATAGTGAATGGGGAAGTCATACTCTTCGCTTTCATGGAGTTCCTAGTACAGTTAACACTCTAAAGTTTTATTTTAGGTTGTAGAACTGTGAGGTATAAAAGATAGGTGTTATTATTTCTATTTTAAATATGAGAAAAAGGAAGTTAAAAAGGCTATGAAACTGGTTCATGATTGTCATTTACATAATTGACACCTAAATTATTTTGCTGATTCTAAGTTTAATATTCCTTTTACTATCTTACACTGCCTTTCAAACTTAGATAGTTTGGACAGATTTCAACAACTTTTTGCACAACTTACATTAATTAAGCCCTAATCTATATTGGCCTGATTTTGATTTTATATGTATATATCTGAAGATGCAGTAAATCATACTATGTTCAGGTAATTAGAAATGGAGGACAAGAAGAATGAAAATTAAAGGAAAATAGAATAATTGGGAAGTAAATGATAAACTCATGTTATTGTTTCTGTATATTCAAAGAAGAGACTAGGTAATTCTGATAGGAAAGATAATATTAAAAATAACTCCAAAGAGAAGAAAGGGAGAAATACGCAATTTTCAGCTACTGATTCATTCATACATATCTTTTATTGTACAATAAAGCCCTTATCTGTGTTATCCTATCCATCTCTTTGCATTAAGGTAGTTGGTCAACCTTGGTCATGCCAGCCTTCCTCTCACACATTAAATAATGTTTGTTTTCACAGAAGGTAGGGTGCATTTTCCCATTATGAAAATAAGCACAGTTCATATTTCCTTTTCCGTCTTCCAAAAGCTCAAACCTGTGAATGGGAAAGTTAGAATAAATTCCTTTGAAAACTAAGCAAACAATCAGTAATCAAACTCTGTGTATAGCAGTTTGATGCACCAAATAGAGACTCTGAGGAAAATAGGAAAAAAAGAAAAAACAATTCTCATTGTTGAGAAACTTCCACGCTGCTTGGCAGTGCAAGGTACGTATATTTGAAAAGCCCAATATCAATTTCATGTAGCATAAGATTGGGAGCAAGGGAACTCTATAGAAGCCCTGAAGAAGTGATGAAGATGCCTCCAAAATAATGGGAAAATGCGTTATCTACAAGATCAGACTTTAGTTCAGTATTGATGGAAGGTCAGGGCTTAGATGAACTGACAGGAGATGGATAGAGCCCTACAGGACATGTAGCTGCAATGGATGGGAATACACTCATGGAAAAGTGAGTTGATTCAGTAGTTTTGAAATCAGGCCTTATGTTACAAAATAAATCATCTAAGACAGCATGCTGTATTTTAATTGTCTGTTAAGTTATATTTATTTCTTTCTAAACTGCTTATAATGAGAGGACAAGGAATATATACTTATTAGTTTATTTAGAAAATATCTGCAGAACCATGTGGCAAAGATTTTCTATGTGCTGAGGACACACTGATAAAGAAAGACAAGGAAGATAATGTCTTTCTTGTTGGGGAACTTTCATTTCAATGGGGCGATACCAGCAGGAAGCCCACAAAAAATAGACAAGAAAAATTCAGACAATGGTAAGAGTTACAAAGAAACAAAACAGTGGTAGACTGTATGGATGTGGGTTTAAGGGAGGCTAATTTAGTTTGGGTAGAGTTAGCCTCATTGAAGAAGTGATGTTTAAAGAGAGACTTGAGTCACAGGAGATAGATGGTCATGGAGTTGTGGAGGCAGAGCATTCTAGCAGAAGAAAATAGCAAGACAAAAGTCTTAAGGCAACAAAACAAGTTTGATTTGTTGGA
Source organism: Papio anubis (assembly GCF_008728515.1). Taxonomy (NCBI): domain Eukaryota; kingdom Metazoa; phylum Chordata; class Mammalia; order Primates; family Cercopithecidae; genus Papio; species Papio anubis. The sequence continues at coordinate 8,993,045 of NC_044984.1, read as the reverse complement.
AGAATGGAAAGAACACTAATTTGCCTGCAGTATTTTGAATGAGGCAGCAAGCAATGGGAGATAGGAGACAAAGCCCAAGGTCTGTGAAGAGGCTTGCTTGTAGTTGTAGTATCCTAAGATTCTACCTATAGCAAATACTTAATAAATATTTGTTTAAAAATTTAATTAATAACTTGAGTAATTATCAGATTATATAAGTTTTGGTTATCAGTTTAAATTTTAATTGAAGAGAGACTGCAGCTTTGATGTACAGGATGAACAAAAGATGTTGAGACTAGAGATTAGAAAGCCATATAGGAAGCAACTCAACTCTTAATGCAATTAGTCCCTTTGCCTGGATTGTTTGTAGAAGGATGAAGCTTCATTAATGGACATTGGAATTATCTTGTGAACTACAAAGTATCGAATTCTTGGAGACTCCTAGAATAGAAGAGTAGGCAAAATAACACTGAAAATTCAAAAGGACTCTCAAGGTAACAACTGTCAACTGTAAAATAATGATAATGAAATTTTGTTTCAAAAATATATGAAGATAATCAGAGCAAGCAAAACACGAAAACACACACACATGCACGCATGCGTGCTCGTGCGTGCGCACGCGCGCACACACACACACACACACATACATGCACACAGTGTTCCATGGTAAAGTTGAATGTAAAAATGAATGGGAATAATATCAGAGATAAAGGTAGATTGTGGCTTAGATAAAGAGCAAAAGAATGGCAGAGAGGGGAAAGAAGAATTGTCTTATGACCAGTACTGTCTTGTTTGAATTAGCAGGTAAATGAACCAGCTGCTGCTTATACAATCCATAGTAGTGACTTGGACTGAAAGAAAAGGAAATTTCAAGAATAAGAGTTTCTAGTACTGCCTCCTATTCTAAGTGTCCAGTGACTTACATGTTTTCTGAGAGAACCGAGCCATCCTCCCACTTCCAGACCTCATTGGACTTCTGGCGAGATAATCCGACCCAACGAATTAAACCAGTCCTGGCTTTGATGTATTCCTATAGTAAATATAAATAAACACAATAATCAGAATCCCTCCACAGCTCTTGGTAATGACAGACAAGCTTCATGATAAGACGTTGGACAAAAAATGTTGGATTACATGTCTATATTAATATTAATGAATTACATTTGATGTTTGAAATTGTACCAATTTGACTTGTCTGAGAACTTAAAAAAAAAGTTGTAGGACACAGGTAAAATTGTACAGAAAATAGCTGATATTCTAATCTTCCTATGTGTTTATAGCATATATTTATATCTGCAATCAATTGAGGATTATACTCCCAAATAGAATACCAAACATGATTCAAAGGAATACATGTAAACAGAGAAAGGAAACACAAAGAAATATATTGTTGATGAGCTGTATATTCATTAGAGTTAAAGTCCTACCTGCTTTGGTTTTATTGCTCATCTTGCCTATAAAATCTTACATATAGAAGTATTAACTTGTTTTAGTTAATTGTATAAAGGCATTTATGATGTCTTTCTCAAAACGATTTATAAATAACGTACATCTACCTTTCCCTATTTACTTTCTTCTAATTAGCAATCATCACTATCTAGTAAACTATGTACTATATCATTTGTTCTGTTTCTTGGCTGTTGCTTTAACTAGAATATACTCTCTTTGAGGTTAAGGATTTTTCTTTCTGTCTTATTAACTGCATAGGTCCAAATTCTGGAATAGTTTCAGCACATAGTTGTTGAATTAATGAAGGAATAAGTGAATCAATCAACCTATGGGTAACAAAATTATGTGAAGGCCAAATGCTTATATATTCTCAGACCTCCCAGAATAACAAGTGATGATGTATTCTTGGTAAATAAAAAATGACTTGAGCTTCTTGACAGATATGTGAGACTCAAAATGGCATTCCACGGGAGATATTGTGTGAAAGTCATGTGTGACTGTTTATTTCTTAAAGCTTGAGCCACCAGGAACCTTTCTGTTATTTCCTAGTATTTTCTTTAAAATATATCAATATTATATACTTCCCAATAGGAACCGACAGATAAATTCTACCTGAAATCCAACTATACAATTTCTTTTTCTCAGAAAGTTGCATGACTACTTTTAGTTATAAATCTTCAACCTGGCATCTGCCTAGACTAATACAAATTCAGGATATGCATATATGTCTCGAATTAATCTCTATATAATAGAGATGAGATTTTAGAAAACTATCTTATTTTGCTGGAGTGGAAAGAAAAGCTAATTTGTTTAACTGGATATCTCCCACATGAATCTGAGTCCACAGAAACAGTAAGTGGACAGCACAGCAAGTTAGAACAACAGAGGACACAAATAAATGTGAACATTGCTGGGCTGACTCTTTGCGTGTGACCCACTATGTCCTGAGCTGTCAGGAAGGGACAAGTCAATTTGACTGATCAACTCTAGCAACGTTGTAGAAGATTATGATTGGATTGAATATTTGGGTTCTGTAGTTCTTACTAGGTTTCATAAGGTTCTTAGATTAGTACAAACTGAAAGGTGTTAAGAAAAATGTAAAAAACAAAAAAGGTCAAGTGTTACATTTGAGGTTTCTCTCCCTTGCCTCCAAAATATTTGACATAAGAATCTTCTTACCAGAATGTTCTGGTTGTCAATCTTCAGTAGAGTAGCATTCAAGTCAGTGCAGTACTGCTTACTCTCTTTCCATGTTAAGTTGTGCTTGAAGAACCCATAGCAGTTATCTCCATAGTATCTCCAGTTTGTGTCACAGGGGCTGCATTTATGACCTTCTGGAGAAACCAAGCACAGGAATGGTGTATTTTTTTCTAAATTGGGCTTACATGTTCTCCACATTCAATGTTTTCTGCATATCTCAAGATTCCCTTCAGTTGCCATAAGAGAAATGCTCCAGGAGTTGGAGAGATGAAGAGGTTAAAAAAACAGTACTTACTGAAGGTGCCCTTTAGTTCTGATTGTTTTATTACATATTGGCAGAAACGCTTTGCTAATTGTTGCAGAGTTCCTGTGCGATTTTCATTCTCATCTTGTAGGTAATTGTGCTGCATGACAGCTAAATTCAAAAAGTAAATAATAATAATTTGTAAATAGAACCATAGAAATGATGCAAAGATCTGTCATTGAATTCTCATTTCATTAACATTGCCAATATGTGAGGAGTTAACTAGATACACATGATTAAATGAATGTTGAAAAGTGTGAAGGGGCTATAAAGAACAAATCAAGAAATAGAACTGACACCTGAGGGTTAATAAGTGAACTGTTTGAAGGAGACAATCACAAATAAAAAAATCCCAACATCAGTAATATCCCCAGAGCCTGTATTCACCTGCTTCAATACATGCTTCTCAACTGAGCTGTAGAGGTGAGTGACCTCTTATTTTCTGTACTTTCTGTGATGCCAAACTATTCATTCATTTAAAAGTGCATACTGATTTCTCATTATGCTTAAAGTACTTGTGATATTCAGGTAAATAATAAAGAAATACAGGATGATAAGTGTTAGATTCTAACATCTTTTAAAAAATCAACAAATGCACAAACAAGCAACAACTCCACAGACTACAATGTGCCATTGGAGGGCTGTGAGAATTACAGAAAGAAGAAATGTGCAATAATTTAGTAAACAAAATGAGAAGCAGAAAATGTTAGATAGAGAGAATAGAATGAGAAAAATTTCAGACAAGGGAACATGGAATTTATATATGAAACTGAAAAACTCCAGTTTGGCTGGTTCTTAGGATATGGAAGATAGGAAAAGGGACAAGGAAGTTTTTAAAAATAGTTTGGATCCACACTGAGGAGGGTCTTAAAGGCTGGTAGTACATTTTTAAAAATAACTTTTAATTAATTAAAATCTTAAAACCTTATCTTAAACTCAAGGAAATGGTCAGCATTCTCCTTTATTGAGACTCTCTTGGTAACTATCTGTAGGACAATTGGAGTAGTGACAAATAGACAAATAGTGACCATTGAGAAGCTTAATGGGATATGCCATGACCCTTTCAGTGTTACCTTCCTCCAATCAAATTTCTGGCAGAGTCAATACTTACACCAAATCCCCAGAGCTACCAGCCCGACAACCATCCCCACGCACAGAATCAGCAGAATCAAAGCCATCACACGCCACCAGGAGGAAGAAGCAGGATCAACTGTAGGCATATAATAAAGATATCAAGGAGCAGGCAGTGTGGGTTAGCTATGGGGAAGGCTCACCCCTGCCCCTGCTCCTGCCTTCTCAGGGTCCTCCAAGTAATAGAAAGAGCTTTGCTGGCAGATCTCACCTGTGTTCTCTTGATGATCATCAACAATAGGCATGGCCCCCTCCCATACCACACACCCATTCTCATCCCCAATGGACTTTACCTTTCCAAGCCAAAATATTACTTGCTGTTAAGGCCTGATGCGTTTGTATTTTTTGTTTTGTTTTGTCTTATGCCCACCCATTCCATGAATAATTGCTTTAATAAACAGCAAATGAAGACTCACACTCATTTGCTCACATTCAGAAAATGAAACTTCCAAACATTCTCTTCCCTTATCCCCTTGACTTCTGTGCCCTCCAGCATTAAACGCTCAGAACCTTAATGCAGTTTTCCCTGCATGTATATTGGATGCTTGTAATCTAAATAGGTCTGTATGAGCTTATGAAAACACTACTCAAATGCTTTAGAGCATTAACATCATTCAAGAAAAAGAAATTAAACTATATACACTATCAATAGCAGAAAAAGAAAAAAACTGAATCAACTCATTTTTTAAATTAATTTCCAAATTATTGGCTCTGAGCATTCTTACCGGAGATGAGAGCTGGTTTTCGAGTTTTAATATTTAAGATGACGTATCCATCTTCATCCTGCATGGCTTCCCGAGTACTGCAACTGAGCTCGGAGTTCAATGACTTTGCAAAATGTAGTTTCCAAGTCTTACAATTTCAATATCTGTCAGTATATGATCTTCCTGTCTCTAGTAGGGTAGAACCATGTGAGATGGGACACATTTTTTTTCTTTGCTTATTGTTTTCCAGGAAGCCTTTTCATAGCTGCTCAGAGATACATGGATCTTGAACACAAACACACAAAAATAATAATAACTTGTGGTAAAGGAGTAGATAGAGTATTTGCTTCCTGTTTTTGTTTTTTTTTATCTTCAACACTAAATAAAGGGGCATTCCATCATGTGTATCCTTTCCAAGAACAAAGGTTCCTGCTTTATCTTAGCTCTAGCTTAGTCTAAATTATATTGCTGAAATGAGAGATTTCTGATGAAAATTCATGGATAGTTCACCAGCAGATATATAGTTTATCCCATTGTGAGAAGCAAGTCTAATATAATTGGATCTGACAGGGGCTAAATTAGCTGTTTCATAGTCTTGTGTTGGAAGAGATCATTCCTGATTATAACCTAGAATTCACACAACTTCTTGCATATTTTATACATTTTATGTTTTATTTGAAGGATCCACATGAGGCAGGCCTGATATTGCTTAGATTTAGGTATTGAAGGAAAACTATCAAATAAAGTAAAATAATACAGAGTGAGTGACTTGCTGCATTGTTCTTTACTAGTGTTTATGCTTTAAAGTGAGTTTCCTGGAATGGAAGAATTTTGATTTGGTGAAATCACTTCATTTCAAGTACAGTGCTGCTTAGATGAATATTTAAGACTGAATGAGTCCTAGCACCCTTTCATCACAATATAATATGATTGCACACATTTAACTTTATGAAATGTGCTTTTAAATTATCTTAGCTTGCATTGAAAGTAGTTATAAGCACAGCCATACAAAGCTAGCTGATGCGTTTATTATAGGAATATTGGGAAGGATGTTGTCTATTTTGCCATAGAGTAGCTCTTACATAGGTTTATGGCAGATTTTTACTTTTGTTAAATCGCCATGACTAGCAAAACTTTAAGTAGTAGGCATTTACCTTATAAATAATCTGAATTCTATTTTTCTTTAATTAGCAGACTATTCGACTTTTCAATATAGTTACTATGTGGGCTGTAGTAGGAGATATTTTGTTTATAAACTTGCCCTTTGGCATAGCTTGTAGATTTTTTTTTCTTCCCTGCTATGTGCTTCACTCTGAATTCCTTGTCAATTCACTTAAAATTATCTTTCATTCTAAATTTCTTTCTCTATACTCTTCAAATTATTTTGAGAATGAGGTGAAGAATAAATGTAACACACATAAAAGACATTCCCTAATTTTGGAAAGCCAAACTTAGTATGATTCAAATATTTTTACCAAAACTAATTCTTAATTTAAAAAAATCACACTTGAAACAAATGCCAAATTTTAAGAAAGGACTAAAAATTTTAAAAAAACATTAGATCCCAACACCATTTTTGTTGCTGAGTTTCTTATCTCAGTTAAAATATTCAGGGATTCCTAATCATAAGCGGGGTAAATTCAGTCACTTCCCATTCATCTACCACTGCTTCTGTTCTCATAACTTCTCTTTCAGCCAAAAGGGACTCTTTGCTCTCCCATCACTAATCCTCAGGCTTTTCTGGAAGATTGGGGTTGGAATGCGGTTTGATCCTCCCTCTCTTCCTTCCTTTCTACACCTACTCGTCAGCAAGTCCTGAGGCTATTCTGTCACAGTAACCCCTCTCTTTCAGGTTCTTTTTGTCACTGCCTTACTTCAGTATTTTGCTACCTAAAATATACAGAAACACTAAAAAATAATTGAATTATTTTTTCAATTATTTTTTAGTGTTTCTGTATATTTTACAAAGTAACAGAGAGAAAAAAAATGTGTGGAGGTTATAGTTCAAATGACACTTTTCCAATAAAGCTTTATTCTGTTCTCTAAGGTACCAAACAGGCACACATGAAAACTTAATTCGTTACATTAAATCAGATATGTAAAGGTAAGATCCAAGGACATTGAGAAGATGTTTTAATTATTGTAAACAGTTTTTGTTTATTAACAAAAACTTTAAGATGGTATTAAAAGTAACCATTAGATTGCTTTGTTGAGGTATCCACATTCTCTACGTCTTGAGCAGCTGATTTCATTATAAAACATATCCCATTTATTTTTGTAAACCACCAGGAATGTGCCAGGATTAGTTCTTGATCCTTTAATGCTTGGAACGGTATATTTAATGCCTGAAGTATTTAACACTCTGCCTTTGGAGACACTCCTTTCCTATATCTCAGACTCTGGACTTTCCATTGCTTCATTCCTCTTTCTCATTGTAATTTAATCTTTCTTTTTGGATCTTTGATCATTCCAGCCACAGTCTGAGAGTCTTATATCTTATCTGTGTTCCACAAAATACATGTTTGCCTTTCTGTCTATCCCCCTAACGTGACTTTGTGGTGTAAGAAGCAAGCTGAGTGAAGACAGAGGCTCTCAGGGCCAAAGGAACTAGCCCTTGATAACACTGAATTCTAATTTTGCTCCCTCCCCACATTCTATAAATGTAAGTTGAGTTACTCAGCAAAAATTAAGCAGAGAACTGCAGGAAAGAGAGACAGATATCACAAATGCTTCTTTTCCTTTTCCCAAATCCAGAGTCTTTGCTAGTTACCTTTCAATCACCCTCTAAAGCCCATTATTAGCTTATTTTATTTCTGCGTCAATATTTTAAACTTGCTTGAATATCTTATTCCCTTCTCCTTTTCTTCACTAAGGAAACTATATACAGCTAAAGAATTCTTTTTTTTATTTTTTTTTTTGAGACAGAATCTTGCTCTGTTGCCCAGGTTGGAGTGCAGTGGTGCAATTTTGGCTCACTTCAAGCTCCGCCTCCCAGGTTCACACCATTCTCCTGCCTCAGCCTTCCGAGTAGCTGGGACTACAGGCGCCTGCCACCACGTCCAGTTAATTTTTTTTTTTCTTTTTTGTATTTTTAGTAGAGACGGAGTTTATCATGTTAGCCAGGATGGTCTCAATCTCCTGACCTCATGATCCGCCTGCCTTGGCCTCCCAAAGTGCTGGGATTACAGGCGTGAACCACCACACCTGGCCTAAAAAAATTCTTATTCCAAATTTCCTGATGAAAATTGAATTTGAAATAAAACCTCGTCCTTGCTTCACTCTTTTCTATAACGCTGATCACTATCCGACACACATAGTTATCTTCGGTAATAAAATTTTCATCCATTATCCCCAAAAGAAAATGTTTCTTGGCTCTAAAATAGTGATGGACATTCACTTAAAGCAGGTTCTCGAGTAACATCCTTTTGTACAAGATTGTTTTGTTATAATGTTTTCAGGAAAAAAAGGTGCTTCCTACCTGGGGCCACTGTGTAGAGTTTGCACGGTCTCCTCTGTCTGCGTGGGTTTTCCCCAGGTCCTCCAGTTTTCTCCCACAACTCAAAACTGTGCACGTTAGGTGAATTGGTGTGTCTACATGCTCCCAGTGTGACTGAATGTTGGTGTGTGTGTGCGTGTGCCCTGTGATGGGATGGTGGCCTGTCCAGAGTCAGTGCCCACCTTGTCCCTGAATTGCCGGGTTGTGCTCTGGCCACCTAAACCATACAGCTGGAATAAGCAGATCGGAAAATGAATGAATGAATGAATGAATGAACACAAGTTATTATAGAATAAGAATTTGTAGAATAGTCAATAACTATACAAATGCAGTATAAACTAGACAATAAGCAATGCAGTCTGAAAGCACTCAGGGAGCCCACTCTACCGGTAATAGTCTTGTTGACCTATTTCGTTTAGAAGGTGCTTCTGATAATTTTTGCTTTGCAAATATCCATTCCTTGATTTAACCTACTGCTATGACCACCAACACCCACTGTTTGACCAAAAGTTGAGTAAATAATTACCTTACTTGTTTTTATTCCTCTTTCCTGAATGTATGTATTATGTATAATTCACAATTGTTTTAATAGTTACTATTAGAAGTGTTTTGAGTCTTTATTTACAACTTGGGTAATGTTTTTGTGACCAGAAATATGCTGTAAGTACTTAGCTCTTGTTTATATCCATTAGCCTATGATCAGATTGGCTTTGTTCTACCTTGCTTCACCTAAGTCACAGTTCCTAAGAATCTATTAATTAATGATGTTAAGTGATGACTTTCTGTGTTACCCGATACATATTTGTTGAATAAGTGAAGCATATATGTATCACAGGCATTATAATCCTGATTTTGCACATGGGAAGAGAAGTTTAAATAATTTGAGGAACTTGTTAATCATCACACTTCTTGTAAAAAGTAGTACCATTTACCCAGTTTCTAAATTCTTTCCACTACATTATGATGTCTTTCATAGACTCCATTTTCTATGTTTTTGGCTGAACAACGAGTTAAAGAAAGTAAGGTAACAATGACAAGGAGTACATGCAGTAAGAATGAAAATTAGTGAAATACGTAACATTACGGCTAAGACCGATCAATATACAGGGATGGCCCGTGGATGTGTAAAAGAGAAAGACAAGATATTGACCACTGTGGGGGTTATAATAATGATTCCAGACAGAAACAAAAGGAAGTGAGTATTTCACAACTGATGCTAGCTATTCACAGACTTTTGAATGTATACCACTTTTACACCAAAGCTGTTCGCCTTTGACTTACCAGGCTTTCCACAAATACCAAATACTGTTTAATCTGGAAATGGTAGGATTTCCTGTCATAGAAAAGTATAATTAATATTTTCTCCTTCATTTACAGAAAGCTTAAACATGTGGATTTCAAAGTTAAATAAGCTTTTTTTTTAAAGTTAATAAACTAATCAATTAATAACTATCAGACCAAAATTACAACAGAGCATTTGTTACAAACAGTAGGGAAGCTGAAGGAAAAAATGTGTCAGTCAGCATCATACCACAGAGTTGATCAGGCATATGTACACGAAACATATGTAAGTAAAAAGTTAAATAATAAATAACAATCCATTAAATTAAGATTTACATTAATATTTGAAGAAAAGGTAAATATTGACTAAGAGGAGAAAGGAGAAAGCAATGTTTTTCAGGCAGGGCAAACATCTGAATAAAGGTCAGGAAGTTTGAATACATGTACTTCTTGTAAAAAGCAATACCAGGCATCAGGCATGCTAGCTCACTCCTGTAATCCCAACACACTGGGAGGCCGAGGTACGAAGATTTCTTGAGCTCAGGAGTTTGAGACCAGCCTGAGCAACATGCTGAAACCCTTCTTCTGCCAAAAAAAACAAAAACAAAAACAAAAATTATTTGTGTGTGGTGGTGTGTGGCTGTAGTTCCAGCTAGTTGGGAGTCTGAAGTGGAAGGTTCACTCGAGCTCAGGAGGCAGAGGTTGCAATGAGCCAAAATTGTGCCATTGCAGTTCAGCCTGGGTGACAGAGCCAGAACCAACTCAAAAAGAAATAAAAATAAGCAGTACCATCTAATCTCATCTAATCCACCCAGTGTGATTGAGGGAAATCATGTGATTAAGGTGAAATGGGAGGGTTCTGGCCCCCCTTGCAGGGTGTGTGACAGGGGCATGTCTATCTGTTTGACTGCCATGAGCTCAAATCCCTTGTGGGAGGGAGAGCATGTGGACAGGCAGGTGCAGGGGCTGGGGTGAGCCCTTTGGGCTCGGGCCCCACTGTAGTGTCTAGGAGTGGGTGCCTGGAACACCAGTGTTACAATGCTCTTTTAGCTCTGCCATCTGCAGACAGCTTAGGTGTTAACCAGCTCAGTGCCTCCTCGGCCTTTCTGCAAGGGCAGAGGGCCAGTGTGACAGCTTTCTGTATTCCAAGCTCTTGTCCAGCATCCCAGAAGAAACAGGTCACACATGAACTCAAAGGATGAATGTGAGGGTTTTACTGAGTTGTGGAGGTGGCTCCTAGTGGGATGAATGGGGAGTTGGAAGGTGGATGAAGTGGGAAGGTGATCTTCCTCTAGAGTTTGGCCATCCAACAGCCAAACTACTCTCTGACCACTCCCAGCTGAACTCCTCTTGGTGTTCAGAAGTTCCTCCTCTTCTCTCTTTCTCTGCCATGTCATTCCACCTTTCATCTGCTTATCTTCTCATCTCCTCGTCTGCTCATCTGACCTGGAGCCTGGAGTTCAGAGTTTATACGGGTACAGAATAGGGGGCATGGCAGGCCAAAAGGCAAATTTTGGGGGCATGAAAACAGGAATGTCTATACACATTTTAGGCTGCCAGTCTCCTGGCTTGAGGGTGAGGCACAAGCCAGGGAACCACCCTCTTCTATATATATATACACACACACACACATATATATACTTTAAGTATACATATATATAAAGTATATATATACACTTTATACTTTAAGTTCTAGGGTACATGTGCACAACGTGCAGGTTTATTACATATGTATAAATGTGCCATGTTGGTGTGCTGCACCCATTAACTTGTCATTTACATTAGGTATATCTCCTAACGCTATCCCTCCCCACTCCCCCCACCCCACGACAGGCCCCGTGTGTGGTAGGAACCACCCTCTTCTACCCAGTATTTCCCTGTCTCTTGTCTGTATCAAAGGGAAAGTGAAATCATCTAGTATATTTGAATTAAGGATTCGCAGAATATTAAGTATAGCTACTATTGTACTTTCCAATTAAATTACTATAAAATTTCATGGCAGGGACTATTAATTAATCATTTATTTGAACATATGTTTGTTGATCACTACAGATGTCCCAGGCACAATTCTATTTTCTGGGGACCAATGGTTAATGAATCATACAAGCATTTAGCTTATATTATAGTAGAGGGTGGTCAGCACAGATAGTAAAGAAACATAGAAAGCAAAGATCAAGATAATTGTATATCATGGAAAGAGTTATGAATGAAGACAAGTGATATAATCGAGTTCTTCTGGACAGGCTTGAGGCAGACCCTGGTTGTGTTCATGAGCATTCGTTTGTTTAAGCTTCACTGTCAGTGCTTGGACAATTGCCCAGGTTTCATCCATTTTTAAGATAATCCAGAATAATCCAAACTTACTTCTACGATGACAGCTGCCATTTATTGCTCTTTCTATATGCTTTTATCAGTTATATTTGTGGCAGGAATTAAACTTATGACAGATTTACTGTTAAGAAAAACAAAGCACAGAGGTTCAGTAACTTGCCGAAAGCCACAGGGCAAGTAAGTGTTGCTCCGGGATTTGAATCAATTCGTCTGTTTTCATAGTGCTTCATTTTAATTGGGATATTTTATTATGCTGGTCAGGTATATTCACCTGATTGGGTAAATACAAGGGTTAATAAGTTTCAAAATAAATTCCATCCTATATCCATCCTCTGTCTCCTCCTTGTGGCCATTTATTTTCCTTCTGCTTTTAGTTTATTTTTATTTCCTTTAAGTCTCGGATACCTCTGGCTTTCATCTTCACTTTTCCCTATCTCTTTTTTGTAAATAATTCTGAATTAATTGTCATTCTTGCTATTCTCTAGGTACTTGCCCATTTAAACCCCACTTTAAAAGTGTCCTCTGAAATAAGCATGAAATGTGAGAACAGAAAGAACAGAGTGGGAACGAATCCTTCTGTCATGTTAACTCAGTATTTCTTTTAAGGTCTTCTAAATCAACAATACTTCCACATTTAATAACTGTGTTTCCCTATTTTCCAAGGTGAACAATATTTTCTGACAGATTTAATTCATGTGAGAGCAGCAAGAAATGTCAAAGGTGATTCCAAGTTTTTAGCCGAGAAACTGTACACATGGAATGTACATTTATTAAGAAGAAGAAACACATTGGGAAAAAGTACCCATTTTTTGATGTGTTAAGTTAGAAAATCATATAATATATTGAAGAGAATATGCCAAGAATCCAGTCAGATATGTGATCCTGTAGATCAAGCACTGGTATGGAAATAACAATTTTTGGACATTATCAATGTATGGCTGTTATCTCAAGTCATGAATCTGTAAGAAATTAATTCCTATTCTGCCTTTCTCTGGGTACTATTCAATGTAGTTCAATCCAGGATAAGTTTTTTTTTTTTTTTTTTTTTTTTTAAATAAGACCAACATTTGAACTCTAGGGCACGAAAACATCTTAAGTTAATTTAAAGAGGAATCAGTTAATCTGAAGGAGGATTGGGTTGTGAGTGTAGCAAAAGGAAAACCAAGAGAATGATGTCGTAGGGTGTTACAAAGTATTTTGGAGAAGAAAGTTTATTATAAAAAGTGAATAATCAGTTATTTAAAATTCTGTTTATACAATGTGTAAGATGAATCCTAAGAACTAGCCATTGAATGGGTTTATATTGAGGTAATGGTGACTTTAGAAGGATTGTTTTTATAGAAATAGTGAAGAAAAAGGCCTAATTAGAAGAGGTTCGAGAAGACCACAGAGAAATTTTTGAAGCCATTTGTTGTTAAGAAAATTAGAGAAATGGGGTGATCATGTGTATGGTGGTACGATAAACAAAAGATGGCTTTTGCTTGTTTTTACACGGGAGATATTACATCATCTTGGGAAGTCAATGTAAGTGAACAAGTAGAGACGAAAAAAATGGAAAAATTGATAGTGCCAGAAAGAAAAGAAGGAAAATTGCAAGCTTGAAATCTTTAAGAGACAGGTGAATGGATTTTAATATACAGATGGAGATTAATCTTAGATGAGGTAGTACAATTTAACCACTGTTGAAAAGGATACTACCTTACATACTGATGTAGATGTTTTGGTATATTTGATTAATGAAACAGAGAAAACGCCTTTCTGAATTTTTTTTGCTTAAGATAATGTTAATGGAAAAGCCAGGTTAACCACTGAGTTTGTAGAAAGAGAAGACAGAAAGAAACTTGAGAGTTTGAGAAAGAAAAAGAGATGGGGAATAATCTTTTAGGAGATTTGCAGAACAGATTGATTAGTAAGAGTGCTGGGAAGTTACATTTCAAAAACGTAAGATAAAACCAGCTAATATGGTCACATTCAGCTATTTGAATGTACGCACAGAGCAGGTAGGGTTGGATTTAACCAAGCTGCATTTTCTAGATGCTTATGATAATGAAGAGGTAAGCAAGGAAGTTGGAGCTGTGTGTAATAAAATGATTTTTATAATTGTCCCCGGTAAGTGGTGCATGCTAGGTAGAATAGACAGTGAGACATGAGGGACTGACAACAGTGAAAATGTGGCATGGTCAGTGAGGTTGCTATCTCAGTGGGCACTGAAATACTGTAGAGCGCAGAATCCCCAGAGAGAGTGGGCTGGAAAGATAGGAGGTGGAGGTCAGAGAGTGAAGTATCTGAAACAGATAATGGAGGAGTTTCTCATACTGGAAATGAAATTGTCTGCACTCTAGGACAGTGCTGTTCAAATAGCAATGTTGGGAATAATGGAAATATTATTTACCTGCACTGTCCAATTGCATAGCCAATGCCACCTGTGGCTATTAAGTACCTGAAGTATGACTACTGAGACCTAGGAAATACATTTTAAATTTTATTTAATTTTAATTAATTTAAATAGCCATTATATGCCTAGTGATTACTATGGTGAATAGCATAGCTCTCAGCTAGGATCATCTAGTGGGTGACTGATTTTTGTGTGCGAGCAACTGATTTCTGAGTGTGGGTAAGGTTATTGGAGGCAAATTCAAGAACTGAGAGCCCAGAGTATTGGAATTATCACCCACCTGAATTTCGAAATCACTGATGATAATCATGATAGGAGTAGAGGTCAATAAGATTTAAGAGAGTTGAAAAAATAATAAAGAAATGAGAAGAATTTGGTAAATGTAACAAAGTGAGTTTTTTAATAGCGTAACCGATAAAATAAGCTATAGAGATGCTGTAAGTTTTTAAGGGAGAAAAGTACAGAAATGTCTAAACTAATATGATCATACACTAATAATGATAGATGATACAGCTTTTTGGATCATAATAATAGAAAGTATGTGAGAAGTGTTATCAATCTTCTTTCTCTTACAAATAATTAGGAACCAGGTGACATTCTTCATCATTGTTCAAGCTAAGCATCATTTCATGGATAGTGAGAGGTTAATACTTTGTTAGGAAACTTTAAGGTACGTGAAAGAATTAAGGAAATGAGGATACAAACACGGTTTTTGCAAAATCTGGTGAAAGTTATGAGCGTGAGGCCAGCTGGACTTCCTGGATAGAGTGGGGAGTTGGGGAACTTTCCTGTCTTACAGGAGGATTGTAAAATGTACCAATCAGCACACTGTAAGACACACCAATCAGCGTTCTGTAAAATGCACCAATCAGCACACTGTAAAACACACCAATCAGTGCTCTGTAAAATGCACCAATCAGTGCTCTGTAAAATGCACCAATCAGCAGATTCTAAAAATAGCCAATTGTGGGGAGGATTGTAAAAAGGGCACTCTGATAGGACAGAAATGGAACATGGGCGGGGACAATAGGAAATAAAAGCTGGGCACCCCATCCAGCCGCAGCAGCAATCTAATCAGGTGCCCTGGGTGCTTTGGCTCTTCACGACAAACCTTGCTACCGCCCAGTTTTTGCGTCTGTGCCGTCTTTAAGAGCTGTAACTGTAATCCCAGTACTTTGGGAGGCCGAGGCAGGTGGATCACGAGATCGAGACCATCCTGACTAACACAGTGAAACCCCGTCTCTACTAAAAATACAAAAAATTAACTGGGGTAGTGGCGCACCTGTAGTCCCAGCAACTCCGGGGAATGAGGCAGGAGAATGGCATAAACCCAGGAGGCGGAGCTTGCAGTGAGCCGAGACTGCGCCAGATTGCGAGATTGCGAGTGTCTAGCCTGGGCGACAGAGCGACACTCGTCTAAAAAAAAAAAGAGCTGTAACACTCACCGTGAAGGTCCATGACTATATTCTTGAGGTCAGCGAGACCACGAACCCACCTGCAGGAACCGACACAGACCAGAACAGAGATAGAAAACCATTCTTAATTTCTTATTTTTGTAATTACCTATTTAAACTGGTCCTATTAATGTCAATGGTCTCTGCCTTTTCTTAATTCACCTAGAATAGTAAAAAGTATAGATTTATTATTTGTTTTCATATTTTTGATAGTGGAGTTTTGTTGATATATGACTTAGAGCCTCCAACATTTTTTTGAGTATTTCATCAATTTGGAAAAAAACAATGAACAAGCAGCATATGTACATTTAGGTGTCTAGAGATCATGCACAATATTCCTAAAGAGAAAGTTTTTACATTGCTTTTCTGTACCTGCTTCACACTTGTGGAGTGAGTGTACCTCATGATGGACACCTTTGACTAAGAAAATCTCCACACAGACATGAGCGTTGGAAGTTTTAGATCACTCCCCAGTCATCTGAAACCACAAAACTCATACCAAATCCTCCACCTAAGTACAGTTATCTAATCATCTGCCTCTCCCCAAAGGAAAGTTTTAGAAGAGATTCCTTAGTTTCATCACTCATGTATAGCGCCCCCCTGCCCCGCCCATATTTTCCTGGGTTCTGTATTGACTACATATTGCTGCTGTAACAAATTGCCACACATGTATTATCTTAAGGCTGTGCAGGTTAAAAGTGTGACATGAGTCTCACCGGGCTAACATCAGGGCTCTCGCTAGGGATATATTCCTTTCTAAAGGCTCGCTCTGTGGAAAACAGTTTCCTTATTACTTTTCCATTATCTAGCCCAAATTCATTGGCTCCTGGCTCCCTTCCTCCCTCTTCAGCTAGCAATATTGCATGTCCCTGAGCGTTCTTTTCTTTGTTTTGGTCACATCACCTTCTGACCACATCTAAGAAATATCTTCCATTTTTAAGGACTCAAGTAATCAAATCGCATCTACCCAGATAATCCAGGGTAATTTTCTCATCTCAAGGTCTGTAACCTTCAAAATTTACAGCATCTCTGTAGCTTATTTGATCAGTTACACTATTGAAAAACCGTAACAGTATCTGAAACGTCCCTTTTGCCAAGGTGAGCCGCCATATTCAGAGGTTCTGAGGATTAGAACGTGGGCATCCTTCAGGGCTATTATTCCACCTCCCGCAGATTCTTAACAACAATTTACTTTGTTATATAAATTAGTAAATTTAATGAAAAGTTATGGTAGGTTTAGAAGTAGGTTCAGTTTTTTAAGGTGTATGTAAATCCTATGGCTATAAATCCTATGACCAACTACATGTGCAACATGTTGTTTTCTCCTGTTCTTCCAGATAATAGAACACTGTTTATACAAACTGTCAACTCTTTATTGCTCATGTTGTGTTGTTCAAATTTATAATATCACAGTATAAGTAAACTCACTGCACAAAGCAGTGCAGAGAGTTTACTTCAATTGTACTGGATGCATCTTTTCAGAGTATTTTTAGACCTAAGCGAGATAAAATAGAGGTTGGTTATTTTATTAAGTTTAAAAAAAATAAAATCTAAATACATAGAAGTTTAAAGAGGCTTCAAGTCCTAAAGACACTCTAGAGATCCTCATTAACCAGTAGTTGTATGGATATTCAGTTACTTCAGCGCTCTTTGTAGCTGTGGTTGCCCCACACAGCATCATCTGATTTTGTAATCCGGATATACAGCATGCTTTCTATAAGAATTCTGCTACCCTGCAGGAATGACTGAAAGACAAACAAACGAACTAAAAGCAGTGAGCCGAGATCTCGCCACGGCACTCCAGCCTGGGCGACAGAGCGAGACTCCATCTAAAATAAATAAATAAATAAATAAATAAATAAATAAATAAATAAAACCAAAAACACCTTACCATGTGCCAGTCTCATTCTCTCTAGAATCGACCTGCTTTTTTCACTTTCACTCTCATGAAACTTCAGGTTTTAAAAATCTTTTAAAAATTTTGTCCTGTGTATTCCTTGCTGTCTGCAGGATTATTCTAGGGTGGTTGTTCTGTTAGGAACTTTTCCAATCTTGCCAGAAGAGGGCACTCCCATTCATACTCACGTTAAGTAGCTAAGTAGCTATCAATTTCTTCTCCATGCCCCATTACCAACACCATCCCTCTCTCTCTCTCTCTCTCTCTCTCTCTCTCTCTCTCACACACACACACACACACACACACACACACACACACACGTGTTTGAATTTCCTATAATAGCAGCCAGGTCTGTGACACAGCTCTTCCTGTCTTAATGTGTGTTTCTGCTTAATATCTGATGTGGCTGAGAATAAACTAGAACCAGCATCTCCAGGCAGATTAGCTAGCCTTAGGTAGATGTAAAGAGGATAACCTGACTCTTTTCTGAAACATTCAGAGCAGCCTCTACCTCCAGGATCATGGAGGTTCTCCACATTCCTCCCGTTCTGCCTCCAAGCACCCCTTCTTAGCTGCACAGCAAGAAACAATGCTGACAGAGCAGACAGTTTGAGATCTGTAACATTCTAATGAGAATATTTCTAAGCAGAATATTTGACTTTTCTCACTTTCTCTGCAGAGAAACAAATTGTCATTCTCCTCTTACAGAGGGGCAGTGGAGTGTGTCTGGGTCAGCTGAGTGTCTATATCAAAGCTCCCAGCCTTGAAAAAGACACCCTGTTCCCAGGCCTCAAGATATTGAAACATTAATTAGATAATTTAAAGTAGGGTTTTCTTCTACAATGTCTGAAGAAGTGACCTACGCGACACTCGCATTTCAGGATTATGCTGGAGCAAGGAATAACCGACATGGAAATAACCTAAGAAAAAAAGGTAGGAGTTCAGAGAACACCAGCTGTGTCATTGGGGGAGTGGACAGGTGTTAAATGATTTGAGGTGCCGGCTTTAATGCTGGTGTTAAAGACAGTGTGCTGTGAAATCTCCAAAATGGGAACAAATCTTGTGGAATGTAGTAGAAGAGTGAGTGTTCCCAAGGTTGAAGCGAAAATATGTGGCTTTCAGAACCTCTTTAAAATTGTGTGATATCACTATGTTTCAGGAAGCTCTGTGTTGTAGAGAAAAATTCTGACTGGACATGCCAGAAATTGAGCCTGGGGAATTAGAGATTTCTTTTTATGAATATAATCCTTGATATTTATACCTTGTTAGAGATGCCAGGAGGATATTCTTTCAGAAACCAGATTGGAGGCTTCTAAAATAGAGAAGGTAGAGGACATTTTTCTTTTAGATGATGTAAGTTGCTTCAGAGAAAACTGGAAGATGAGTGAGTGGATTAGAAATGGATCAGAGCTAGTTTCTCTTTTGTCAGTAGTTTTTCAAATTTTAGGGTAGTTGAAATCCAAGTATAATTTGTAATGTTGAACCAGTAATAATAGTATCTGGGTAGTATTTTATGGACATTATATACAGATATAATTGTGATGACAATTCACGATAATATTCGAGTATTAGTATTTTCTCCATTACATAGATGAAGAAATAATTTGTAATGTTGAACCAGTAATAATAGTATCTGGGTAGTATTTTATGTACATTATATACAGATATAATTGTGATGACAATTCACGATAATATTCGAATATTAGTATTTTCTCCATTACATAGATGAAGAAACTGAGGCTGAGAGAAATTAGATAATTTAACAAGCTCACACAACTGCTATGTGGGGAAGCCCAGACTCAGTGCTGGTCTTCAGCTCATTCTCTTATGCCTAATTGGAATAAATAGCAGTCTCCATGTTCAAGAATCAAACCAGATTCTGTGGACATAAGACCACATCTCTTATTTTCAGATATGTTAACTATCCAGGTTCTCCTGAATCATGTCAGTCATCTGAACTTCTTTCTCCTGCCCTCTAGATTTATCTTTACATTTTGTGTGGTACATGACATTTGAGGGAAGGATATCTACAAAAAGATGATAGGAATAGACTTTGCATGTGTCAAATAAAGGTGGTTCCACATTTTTGCCTTTTTTTTTTTTAACTTCTAATTCTAATCTGTGAGGAAAAAGGGAGGTGTGGATATGGTGCATATCGGTGCACCTGGAGACTGTAACGCTATATCTAAAATATTGGGCTAGATGTTATTTGGACCTAAATCAAGGAACACGAAGCTAAGGAAAATATGACAATCATTGATATTTTAGACAACAACTACTACGAGTAGGATGCTACTGGCTTTCTGGTCTATTCTGCTGTTTGTAAGTTAGACTGCACATTCTTTCTTTCTTTCATTCAGTATTCATTCATTAGTTATTAGGTGATAAATAGCATGAATAATAGATAAGTTATTGTTAACAGGTAAAAGATACTTTAAAAAGTAGAATCCACTTTTACAAGGCAGATAGAACATCTGCCTTATAGAGACTTTTGAGCTCAAAAGCTTGAGGTGTCTCCTACTGTCAGTATCATCCAGAAAAGCACTTTATAGATCTCTCATTTATGAATTCAATAAACTTGAGGAAGAAAAGTGGGTAATGGTGTAAAGCAAAAACCTTGAAATTAGGAGAAGCTTCCTCTTAAAGGGAAGAAGAGCGGTGGAGAAATGGAGAGGAACCAATGACGGCACCCTCATTGTACTTTATATTAGGTAATTTCTTTTTTTTCTTTTTTCTTTTTTTTTTTTTTTTTGAGACGGAGTCTCGCTCTGTCGCCCAGGCTGGAGTGCAGTAGCCGGATCTCAGCTCACTGCAAGCTCCGCCTCCTGGGTTCACGCCATTCTCCTGCCGCAGCTTCCCAAGTAGCTGGGACCACAGGCGCCTGCCACCTCGTCCGGCTAGTTTTTTTTGTATTTTTTAGTAGAGACGGGGTCTCACTGTGTTAGCCAGGATGGTCTCGATCTCCTGACCTCGTGATCCGCCCGCCTCGGCCTCCCAAAGTGCTGGCATTACAAGCTTGAGCCACCGAGCCCGGCCCTATATTAGGTATTTTCTAAATGAGGGCATCAAAGGAGCAAGAAAGAAATGTTAGTATCTGGAAGCTCCCTAAGCGTGAGAAATAAACAAACCAAAGCGAAACAAGCACAAAGCAGTTCTGTTTGCTAATTGCTTTGTGGGCTTTCTCCAGGGCATCCAGCTCCATCTCCCATTTGGCGTCATGCTGCCCTGGGTCTGCTAACTCTTTGCCTGATGTTGCTGATTGGGCTGGTGACGTTGGGGATGATGTGTAAGTATATCCGCATCGAACCCAACAAAAGCAACTAGAAAACATATTTGTAAACCATGTGTAATCAGCTTGGATTGCAGATGGGTCCTAGCATCCTGAATCCTCTGATACTTTTCTGCTGTCTCATATATCTCCTATTCGTCATATCTTCCCAATAAACCGGCAAAAGACATTATCAGGATGTGGTTCTAAATTCATTGTTTTATCTTGATAAGCTAAACTGGACTTAAATGAAGACTTTTTGTTTCTAGTTATTCATTAGAATAAAGAGCCTCTTTTCTGCCCTGACACACATTCACTTATCATTCCAAGGCTGAGAAATAAAGTCACGAAATATGTACTGAAGGAAGTGCATGCTATGTTATTTACCAGGAAGACTTAGCACTAGACTAGGCTCAGTCTGCTTACATGAGACTTCTCTAGTGGAGAGAAATCTTCCAAGTAGCAGCAGCAGCCTGATTTCTATGAATGAGAAAGACATATAAACAAGGAGGAAGAATGGCTTGATACACTTTACCAACTAAGAGAGTTGAACCATCTCCACATGACAATGGAAGCTCCACTCTCAAGCACCACGGCCACAAAGTAGCGTTCTATTGATTCTGACCCATCCTTGGGCAGTTGGGGATGAACATGGTAGGGAGTTCTTGAGTAATGAGGAAAACATCCTGAGAATACAAACTTTATAGAGTTGTTAAGTGTATGGTATACAGAGTAGTGAATTGGCATGGTATTCACTTACAGGGAACTCATAGTCAAGAAAGTTAATTTGCTGAATGATACTAACATCTCCTCTGCCACATTCATTTCTTTTTAATGATTTAATGGATAATTCGGATTTGGACATATCTTTGTCAACACAAAAAGAGGTTAATGATGTACCTTGCTCTTTTGAAAAGGAATATGATGTTCAAGCAGCAGTGACAGATATTCTGGAGCCAATCAGTATGAGATTAGCAGCTGATCTTCTACAATAATGTATATTTAAAAATTAAGTGAAAATGCAATAACATATGTCCATTGGTTTGATATAGAAGGGTGACATTTCTTTTCTAAAATTTAGTGCTTTTGGTGCAGTGGTTCTTAAATTTGTTGTGCTGATGAAGCACCTTAAATGCTTATGAAAAGGGCGTATTTCATGGACCCATGACCAGAAATGGTCTGATGTGCCATTAAGATCTGCTTTTTTTAACCTTTTGGTAAACAAGCATCTCAGGTCATCTGCAGAGTTTGCGATATCCATTGTCCCAAAGAATGCTGTTTTCATTAAAACAACAATTACATCATCTATCTCCAAATAAAATAAAACAAAAATAAAATAATTTCACAAAAATGAGTGGCAGAATGACTGGCCCTTCCTTAGATGTGATGTCAGAAATACATAATTATTAAATCATTATTTTAATATAGTGTAATAATAAAAATGTAAATAAAATTAAAAAGAACTATAAATAATTTGGAATAGAAAGGCATCTGGTTTGTTTCTTGCATGATACCTCAAATACTAAGAGCTACTAGTGAATCGTGAACAATTAAGAAATGTTTCTGTCACAAGAATTGTCTACAGTTATGAGAATAGAAGAACATATGAACTTGTCTCCTGTCATGTCTTGGAGTTTTGCAGATATCTAATGACATTAACTCAGATTCAGAGAAATTGAGTCAACTTCAGAAAACCATCCACCAGCGGCAGGATAACTTATCCCAGCAACTGGGCAACTCCAATAACTTGTCCATGGAGGAGGAATTTCTCAAGTCACAGATCTCCAGTCTACTGAAGAGGCAGGAACAAATGGCCATCAAACTGTGTCAAGAGCTAATCATTCATACTTCAGGTAATCAGACTTAGACCTGCTGACCAGTCAGATGGCATATGTCGCCCTGGTCTAAGTTGATCACATGCACCACCTCAGAGTATTGAGAGAGAGATGTCATCCAATGAACCTCAATGATGTTGCACCAAATTTACAGACAGCAAGGAAATATACAAATTCATTTAATATTTTTGAAGCCACAGGCAAATTTGGGAAGTATCTTGGAATGATACCAATCCAGATACTTCAACCCCTCATTTCATTAACTACTTCTAGGTGATCCTGTTGTTATGAAAGCTTAAAAGCACAGCTGGTAATTCTGAAGCCAGAAGACTAAGCCCTGAAAAGAGAATCCCTATTGCCCCAACCCATAACCAGGGGTCACCTTATTTTCAGAGGCTTCTAAAGCAGTATGGTTTCACAGTGCTGGCTCTCAGACCCTATTGTTCAATTAAATGATTTTGTTTCAAAGCCTTCTCCAGTCACTCCAGGGTCATTCAGTTTATATTATTGGGTATAATTTCCTTTTCAGACCACAGATGTAATCCATGTCCTAAGATGTGGCAATGGTACCAAAATAGTTGCTATTATTTTACAACAAATGAAGAGAAAACCTGGACTAACAGTAGAAAGGACTGCATAGACAAGAACTCCACCCTAGTGAAGATAGACAGTTTGGAAGAAAAGGTAGGATTGAGTCTCTTTCTCTAATTATAGACATTATCTATACAATGAGAGAGAAATAAATAAAATATCTGATTCACATGATGGAAATTCAGTGCATCTTGAATTAGAATTAATACATGAATTTAATGAATGTTCTCATCTATCTTAACTCTGCAAACTGGAATGTGGCACTCACATAAAACTTTTTCTCTGTTTTCTCAGGATTTTCTTATGTCACAGCCATTACTGATGTTTTCATTCTTTTGGCTGGGATTATCATGGGACTCCTCTGGCAGAAGTTGGTTCTGGGAAGATGGCTCTGTTCCCTCTCCATCCTTGTACGTCTCTAACTATTGAGGGTAAACACAAGTTTCCCATGGAATCCTGGGAAAATTAATAATGATTGTGAGAATTATAAATACAGACATAAAAAGAGGAGTACAACATACTGAGAAAAGAGCTCCAGTAACAAATATTGAAAGGAGGTATAGTTTATTTCATCTCTGTGACAAATTTACGGCAAGGCACTGAACTTTATCTTTTGGTAGAAATGTGTTTATTTAACACACACACACCTAATACTACATTCAAAGTATTTTATAAATATTAACCCTTGAAGAAAGCATGGTTATATTCCCATTTTATAGGTAGAAATATTATCACAGAGAGATTAAGTAACTTGCCTGAGGTCACTCAGCTCATAAACTGCACTTTAGGGACTATGCACTCAGTCACTCAGCTGTTGTGATTCTCCATCACCTCCAATCCAAAAGGGTACTGCTGGTCATAAGAACACACATCAACACATTTATTTATACCAAATAACTGTCAACCATTTTCTAACAAAAGGTAAGACTGAATTGACTGATTAGTTCAAGAATTAGTGTCATGTTGAGGACTTGCAAATTACAACATATGTATGGCAAGTATCTTTTATGAATTAAAATGAACTAAACCTTCCACTTCAAGGTTTGGATGAGAATATTTAAAGGACAAATAGAATATATAACACTTGGAAACTTTCAATTTTTTTAACTATTTAAAGTTATGAAAAAAATAGATGTCAACAAAAATGTGTAAGGGGATATTAGGTTTGCTAAATTCTTTCACAGATGATAAAAAAAAAATTTTGAGGAACACCTCTCATCATAAGTACATTTAAATGAAACAACTGTATTAATATTTTAAATATAATAGTATTTTTATATTAGATAAAATTTAAGATCATTGGCATCTTAATGGATTTTTAAATTTTTTATTGATACGTAAGAGATGCATATGTTTTGGGGTACATGAGATAATTTGATACACTCAGATAGTGTGTAAAGATCAAATAAGTGGAATTGGGATATCTATCACTTTAAATATTTATCTTTTCTTTGTGCTAGGAGCATTCAAATTATTATTTTCTCATTATTGTGAAATGTACAGTAGATTATTGTTAATTGTATTCACCCTAATAATCTATCAAACACTAGGTCTTACTACTTCTATCTAACAAGATATTTGTATCCATAATGGCTTTTTATCTACCTTCTTCCCCCAACAAATAATTATCCACGCCCCTCCCTCCTGTTTCATTCTTTAAAGCATGTTGTCCGTTTTCTTAAACTGAATAATAATCACTCATCTTCTGTCAAAGATGCCATGCTTCAGCTGTGACTCAGCAGTTCCTTAAATCACAAGCAATGCTAGGTCTATTACTTTCTTCCTGGATACACTTTATCTTCATCCATTTCCCAATGTTTCATCGTAGCTACTTCTACTCAAACACTAATCCCCCATTCTCTAATCACCGTTATTAATCATATCTAGTCAACTAGTCTGGTTTCACACTAATAATAATGACAAAAAGCACATGCAGAATAATACACAAACAAAAAAAGTGACAGTTACTCTTCGTGACAAGAGCAATACTCGGCATAATTGATTATGCTGAGAACATTCATTAAATTCATGTATTAATTCCAATTCAAGATGCACTGAATTTCCATCATGTGAACTGATTAATATTAATCTGAGGTGTTGCTACTAGACTGAGGGTTTCCAGGAGTAGTACCATGACATCATGTAAACACATTCCATGTTGGAATCTAAGATGTGTCCCTTCTCCCAAAGGGATTTTAATCATCCTTGGCCTCTCTACTCACTCTTAATCAAAGTGTGAGGGAGGTGGCCCCCACAGCAGGGTTTGGAACCTACAGACCCTGGCCCCTGAGACATGCAGCTGTCAGATAAGCCAGCATGTCAAACTCAGGTTAGAGAGACTGAGCTTCCAGATTGTAGAACCATTTCCTTGACTACTGAGTAAAGGCCCAGGCTAAGATTTAGTAAGCCTAGCCCTGAAGCAAGAAAAGAATATGGCAGTGTAATGCAGGTCATTTAGGAGAAAACAATGTTGGGCACACAGAAAATTTAGACCTGACAAGTATAATTTTCTAAAGAGATTATTTCAGGGTTAACATCACCTTCTTAGCAGAGGAAGTGAATACCATTGTCAGCACCATATCTATATAGTCATTCATTTCCTCTTTTAACGTCTGTCTTGTTCTCTTTTTACCCACCACATATGTATAACTATGTGAAAAGTTATATTTGTGCATAGTAAAATGTGATAGCTTTTTATAACAGAACGTGATTTTATTTTTATGTTTTTCTTCATAAAGTCCCAAAGAACTTCAAGTACTTCTAATGTAAGCTGAACTGAGTAGCTTTCATTAATGGAATTCCATATTTCTGAAGGACATACAAATTCTCAGCCCAGGATTTAGGTATTTTCTTAAAGAATTCTACCTGGGATCATGATTAACTTAAAATAAAGAACCCAGATGTGCCAGCTCTAGGCAGATTTTGTGCCAGTTTTAGGCAGCTTCAGAGTTTGAAGGTTTGTGGAGGCAGAAGTCTCTCAATATTCAGATACATGACGTTGGCTGTAAGAGCAACTGAGAGCACTAAATAGTGATCATGTTTCAAATATAGAATTTGTAATACATTTGAAATTAATTTTCAGATTTACTACTAAAGAACTGGACCAGATCAATGGATCCAAAGGATGTGCTTATTTTCAAAAAGGAAATATTTATATTTCTCGCTGTAGTGCCGAAATTTTTTGGATTTGCGAGAAGACGGCCGCCCCAGTGAAGATTGAGGATTTGGATTAGTATGCTTCTTCCAAATTCTCCAAGAAGTAAGAGACTTGGAGAGGAAAGAGGAAACTACAGTACCAGAGCCAAAACCAGCTTTTAAAATGACTGTGTATTTACATCATCAGACGAATGAACTTGTTTAACAAACATTCTCCAGTTCCTTGTCTGACATCTTCTGATTTGATGTTATTATTCAGTCTTACAATTATCCCTGGGGACCAAGGGGAATAGCCATACTATGGCTTTATGATTGTCTCAGAATCATTTCACTGAATTTCTTTGCTTTCTCAAATAAAGACTCCTTTCTTACGTTATTATTATATTGTCACGTTGCACTAGGGTGATATTTAAATATTTAAAAACTAGGGTGATAATTAAATATTTTAAAACACAGGCCACAGCACTAGAACAAGGTCCAAGAGATGCCTGTCGTGATAGTTGCTGGATCATGTGGAGGTCTGGGAGATCCCCGGCTAAGGATTCTGGTAGCTGGGGCTGTAGCACTATATCAACTGATTTGGAAATATTTTATTTTAGCAAATGTTTGTACCACTGTGAACCAGCTAAGTGTCACCCTGCACTTGCAAAATAACTTTTCTTCTCCAACAACCCTACAAAAATAAGTATTTTTATTAATCTTTAAAATTTAGGTAACTTGTAATCTAGGTGAAGAAACATAAGCATTTAATATTTCCTTTTTTTTTTTTTTTTTTGAGACAGTGTCTCACTTTGTCACTTAGGCTGGAGTATTGTGATGTGATTGGCTCACTGCAGCCTTGATCTCCTGGGCTCAATCAATTCTCCCACTTTAGCCTCCAGAATAACTGGGATTACAGGCATGCAACACCATGCTCAGCTAATTTTTGTATTTTTTTGTAGAGATGAGGTTTCACCATGTTGCCCAGGCTGGTCTCAAACACCTAGGCTCAAGCTATCTGCCAACCTCAGCCTCCCAAAATGCTGGGATTACAGGTGTGAGTCACTGCCCCTGGCCAATAGTTATATGTTTATCATTTATCTAAATTAGTAATATTGATGTTACTGATTTTGTAATCTGGGCGTTATTATAAAAATATATTCTCTTACAATTGATATTTTGTTTCCCTCAGAAAAGTCCTAATAAACTGTTTGAAGACATCAAAATATAAAAACCATTATCTTTAATTATTTAGGCCTTTCCTGAATCACAGTTTGTCAGTGTTCCTGCACACTAGATGCTAAATATTGTAAATCTAGGGGTCAAGATTTTTCCTGGAACAAAATTGCTGATTTCAGAATACTGGTAAAGGATATAGTTTTCCATTTATCCTCACATCGTTCCATAGCTATATGTAGGCAGAAAATAATGGTGAAATTAGCCTTTGATACTGATTTTGCTAGATCAGAAATCTAGAATTTACTGGAAAATTGACATAATCCAAATTCAAAGTTAGCTGCATTTCAGTACTTTGACAGTCCTTTGAAACTACAACTTCATACATACCATCTAGTAGCTTCTTATTCTCTAAATATTTAAAATTATGCACTAATCAGTGTTTTATATATGCACCAACAGAAACTGTAGAATAAAGGAAGAATGTCAATGTGAAAATTTAGTAAGAATTACAAACAATATATTTAAGCACGACTTTTGAAATACAGACAATTATCATAGTTCAAGTAAACAGAGTCTCAGCTCTTATACAGGATCCAAACATAAGTTACATACACATGGATTAAAGAAGACACTTGATTCTTTCATTTCTCTTTAGCAGTTTGCCCCTGGCATTCTCACAAAGATAAAATTATTTATTAAAGTTCAAAATCTCTGCCTCTGACTCCCACACATTTGGGTTTCATTTTATTCCCAGGAGAAAAATAACTTCTTTCATTCCTCTATTTCTAATAAGAAGATCTACCTTTAACAATTAGAATACCTTAATTGGTTATTTTGTTCCTATTAAGAAGTTATAGGTTTTTTTCTGGTATATTGTGTATTTTAATTCTTATTTCATGTAAACTCTTTTATACTCACTAAAAGTTCTGTTTCTGACCTCACAGTGCTCTGGATCTTGATCAGCTCTTATTACTAAGAGCCTCCTCCTTGCTGCCGTGCTATCATCGTGTCATCCCTGACGGCCTCTACAGTAGATGCACAAATCCAGAGTTCTCAAGATACATTAGCCCTTTGTGTCAGAATGCTTCATCCTTTGATTCTGATAACTTAGCTTATGAGACAGGGCTTGTTTCCAGAAATTTTCATCTCTTTCTTTTTCTTCTCTCTTCCTTTCCTACTGCCCCCAACACCCTCTCCAGTCAAAATCCCTGAGCTATTTTATTGATATA
This sequence comes from Papio anubis, assembly GCF_008728515.1. NCBI lineage: Eukaryota > Metazoa > Chordata > Mammalia > Primates > Cercopithecidae > Papio > Papio anubis. The sequence goes on along the minus strand of NC_044984.1, from coordinate 8,964,187 downwards.
TACAGGTATGTGCAAATGGTATATTTTTAGGGGAAAGACCATTGATATGGTTTGGATCTGTGTCCTTACCAAATCTCATGTCGAGATGTAATCCCCAATGTTGGTGGTGGTCCCTGGTGGGAGGTGACTGGGTCATGGGGGCAAATTTCTCATGAATGTCTTAGCACCATCTTCTTGGTGCTGTTCTCATGATAGTGAGTTCTCACAAGATCTGGTTGTTTAAAAGTGTGTAGCATCCCCCCAGCCCCCACACCACACCCTCTCTCCTGCTCCTGCTCCTGCTCCAGCCATGTGAAGTACCCACTCCTCCTTCATCTTCCATCATGACTGTAAGTTTCCTGAGGCCTCCCTAGAAGCCCAGCAGTTTCCAGCATCATGCTTCCTGTACCACCTGAAGAACTGTGGCCAATTAAACTTTTTTCTTTATAAATTACCCAGTCTTGAGTATTTCTTTATAGCAATGTGAGAATTTAATGTGGGTTCCAAACCTGGCTTCACATCAAATTTACACGGATAGTACCTTAAAGGCACAGATATTTGGGTCACGCATCAGATCTATAAAATCAGAATGATTGGAAGACAGAAATGGAGAATCTATAAGTTTTATTAACTCAGCCTGAGTGGCAATGTTTGGATAAATAACATCAATACTAACTCCCTGAGCAAATAGGCCCAGAGACAAAGGTGCTGGAACCATCTTCAAATTGGATGGCTCTTTCTGCAATGTTAGCAAAATTAGTTTGGTTTGTGCAGACCACATTAGGTCAGGACAGGTCAGAATTGGGACAGATGTAGTGACAATTCTCAACTATTTCACTGTTGTAATCTTAGCCAACAGCCCTAATTGGCAAGGTCAGGATGGACAAGTGATATGGAGTTTGATCTATCTAGCTCTTTGAAAATAGTTTTCAATTTTGCTGCACACTGAAATTATACTGGGGAACTTTGAGGAAATACTGATGTCTAAGATTGTCCTACCTCTTAAAATGCTGATTTCAATGATGAGAAGTGTAGCTGGATTATTAAAAATAATTAAAGTTTCCTATATGATTCCAATGTGAAGCTAAGGTTGAAAATCCTTGTACTGAGGTAGGCCCAATGGCCCTTATTCCAGTAAAATAGCCAACCCTCCATTATATATTAAGAAAACAAGTGAACTAGCTCCATTGGTGATGAATACACATGGTTGAGACAGGGACAATAGTGTTGATGGCACTTTCGAGGCTGCATACAAACATATATAATCATACTTGTATATATTTGTACTTGCATGCAGAAGGATTTAGACACATTAGTTTTCCTCAGGGTAGGTATGATGGAGTCAAATTGGGCAAGAAGGGGAGATGATACACTTTTGGAATGAGAATCCACTGTGAAGCTGAGGACTGAAAACAAGAGGCAGATTATAAACAGGTGGCCAAAATTAACAATGTGGTCCTCAAGCAAATGTAATTTTTTATTCCACAGGTATATTAGTTTTACTGAACACAGTTGTACACCTGTCTGTCTGACTCCCTTCCTTCCTTCCTTCCTCTCTCTTTCTTTCTCTCTCTCTTTTGCAGGGTATATAACAATACAAATATAATAAAACACATCTCTATGCTATGGAATATTATTTAGCCTTTAAAAAGAAAGAAGCTCTGCCACTGCAGCAACATGAATAAATATGGAGGATGTTATGCTAAGTGAAACAAGCCAGATACAGAAGGACAAATACTACATGATACCATTTGTATGAGGAACTTCAAGTAACCAAACTCATAGAAGCAGATAGTAGAATGGTGGTTGCCAGGGATTAGAGGAGAGGGAAATGAGGAAGTATTAGCCAAAGGGTAGAAAGTTCAGTTACACAAGATGAATAAGTCCTAGAGATCTACTGTACAGCATAGTGCCTATAGACAACAATACTATATTATACATTTAGAATTTTCTAAGAGGGTAAATCTTATGTTGTGTTTTTATCTTACAAAAATAATAACAATAAATAAAGAGGGTGGGAGGACTTTTCAAGATAATGCCTATGTTTATGGTACACATTGTTGTGATGGTTTATTTACATGTGTATACTTATCTACAAACATTAAGTTGCATATATTACATATGTACAGCTTTTAAATGTCAATTATATCCAATAAAGTGGTTTTTAAAGGAGACATATTTATGAATGAGGCAAGCAAGTAGGGATGGCATGCCTAGTGGCTTCAAATCAGCCAACATCACACCAGCAACAGAGGCTATGGAGGGAAATAGCAATACATAAGGCAAGAAAAGTGCCTCATCTTGAATTATAGCTCCCATAATCGTCACATGTCATGGGAGGGACCCAGTGAGAGGTAATAGAATCATGGGCGCGAGTTTTTTTCTGTGTTGTTCTCATGATAGTGAATAAGTCTCATGAGATCGGATGGTTTTATAAAGGGGAGTTTCCCTGCCACCATGCAAGACATGACTTTGCTTCTCCTTTGCCTTCCACCATGATTGTGAGGCCTCCTCAGCCATATGGAACTGTGAGTCAATTAAACCTCTTTTCTTTATAAATTACCCAGTCTCGGGTATGTCTTTATTAGCAGCATGAGGACAGACTAATACAGTAGACCAAAAAAACTACACTTTTAATCATAAAAGGAATGAAAATTACCAAACACTGTCTCCTAAGGCATGTAAGGGCATCCTGGTTATAATAATTCTAACAGGAATTCCAACTCATTTTTTAAAATGAGTAATTTTTAATTTTCCAGTAATGCATATTTCAGTACACGCATTTTCCCAGTATTTGAAATTGCATAGATCTCACTTAATAATAGACCAGAACTTACAAATTTAGTCTTAGGTAGTTTGTAAGAGATGTAAACTAGTATCATACCAGGTATTATAATCCTGGCAAAAAATAAGCTTACTGTATTCCAATCACTTTCATTATAGATTATCTGTATGAGGTAACCTCTATGTAATCAGAGGGTTAAATAGGAAATTCATTTCATGGAGGTAAATCATTGTGGTTAAGGGCACAGACCACGCAGTAAAACTTCCTTCCTTCCTTCCTTCCTTCCTTCCTTCCTTTTCTTCCTTCCTTCCCTCTTTCCATTTCTTTCTGTCCCTCTCTCCCTCTCTCCCTCTCTCCTCTCTCTCCCTTTCTCTTTTTCCCCGTCTCGCTGTCTCTCTCTCTGTGTCTCTCTTTCTCTCTCTTTCTCTCTCTTGCGCTCTCTCCTTCTCTGCCCTACACCTCTCTATCTCAGATCACTTGGTAAACACCAAGACAAAAACCTGCCAAAAGAAAAAGGAATAGCTCACCACATTTTTCTAAGAACTTGAAACACATTAGGGAAGCGATTGTGCCATCTTATAAGAGTCGCACTTTCCTAAGAATTTGACACAGTCAGAGGATTATGCTATCTTTCCACACTCATAGTTGGATGTGCCATGTGATAACCCCAGCCAGGAAGGAGGTAACAGTCAGACACAAAGTTCTGTAGAAGACAAAAGCAGAACATAAGTCAAATCATCCATGATGCTGCCTCCGGGAGTTGACTTGACCGTGATGAAATGTATCAGAAATGGACAACATTCCATGACACCACCATGGTTTCTGTGCTGAGGATGGACATTGGAAAAAAACGCGCAAGTTAGACAGTTGATTTCTTATCCTGCCTTTTCCTCTGCCTCCAAACTCTATTAAATCCAATATAAATAAAAATCCCATTAAGTGTTTACTTTTTAAAGCTTCTTCCCAGAATCAGTTGTACATTCTCTTCTTTCAGCATACTTTCCATTTACCTAGACTGAAAGTTTGATTCCCTCATGAAACGTGCTCTTCTAAAACTTTCCAAAGTATTGCATTTGATTGTCAGAATTGTCAGAAGGCAGGTGAGTTGTTGTGTAAACCTTAACTTTATACAATATCAATGTATCCACCTTAGAACAATTATAAATTCAAGATGCAATGTCTTTTTAAAATTATTCTCTTTTTTTGTTTTGTATTTTATTTTCTTCTTCTTGTATACTATCATTTCCCTAGAATCTCTTTTCCAAAATGATATGTTAGATTTGGAATTCAATGATGAAAGACAAAAATAAGTATTTAAATGAGGAAGTATGTATTTCCTCTGTCTCTTTTTATTTGTTACCTATTCAATATGCAAAACCAGGCTGTGTGATCTAAATTAAGTTTTTTTATCCTCTAAAGCCTAGGTTTCATATCTAAAAATTAAGAATGATATTACCAGACTTGTAGGGCTGTTGTTTGCACACAAAGGAAGAATTAAATGTGATAATTTATAGACTCGCCTGAGAACATAGTATTTTATTATTAGGTACTCAATAATTGTTTTTAACTTATCCTCACCTCCTCACCTCACCTCTGTAAATTTTAACAAAAGACAGGAGACCTGCATACTTACCAGTTCCTTATTCTGTATATTGAGTAGGGTAGAAATTTTAGAGACCCTCTAAAAATTTGTATCCTTGCTATCTTGCCATGTTATGGATTCCTGAATTATTTTATATTACTGGTCTTTTGCTCCATTGCCACCTTTCAGGATAAGACTTACATCCATTATCTGAAAAGTCAGGGGTATATATTAATTATCTTGATTTCTTTATATTAAATATGGACCATTTAATGCAATGCTTGAGTTAGTTTTGAAAATATCTCATTTCCTCCCATGTTCACAAAAGTCAAAATATGAAAATAACCTAAATGTTCATTTCATTGATGAACAAGTGGATAAAGAAAATATAGTGTGTGTGTGTATATGTGTGTTTGTGTGCGTGTGTGTGTATATATATGTATATATACACACACACACACATATATATACACACACACAAGAAAAAAGTTTCCACAAGAACCTCCATGTTCTCATTTAGAATTTAATTTTTTACCTCACACACCTCTTTTTTTTTCTACTTCCACTTGACACCTTTCTGGGGTACTAGGTAAGTTGTACCTGAATTCCACTTTCTCCCTCAAAATATCTGTCTCAAATTTGTATATACATTAGTAGGTATCAATCAGGAAGGTCTCCCCCAACCCATTCAATAGGCCCTGCCCCAAAATTTGAAAAGTTTAAGAAATTCAGAGCCCTGATTATGTACATGGGTGTACATTTTTGCAGACAAAAATCCCCTGTGCTCTATCTACTCATCAATCTTCCCCCTTCCTATCAATCTTCCTCCTTCCTATCAGTCTTCCTCTTCCCCTGAATCATTGATAACAACTGATCTCTTTGTTTTCTTTGTCCTGACTTTTCTGGAACGTCATATAGCTAGGATAATATGATAGTTTTTCCTACTGGCTTCTTTCACTTAGTAATATGCATTGAAGATTCCTCCATGTTTTTCATAGCTTGACAACATGTCATTTTATCCTCGAACCGTATTCCATTGTATGAATGTACCGCAGTTTGTTTATCCACTCATCTTTTGAAAGACATTATAATTGCTTCTAATGTTTGGCAACTATGAATAAAGAAAATGTGTGTGCCAGTTTTTGTGTGTACATGTTTTCCACTTTCTATGGTTCCTAGATTGTATGTTAATACTATACTTAGCTCTATAAGAAACTGTCAAGTTCCCCAGCCCCTAAGGTGCAGGCTGCAGAGATGGAGTGGTCCTGTGCCCCGGAGGGCAGCAGCTCCCACCCCTGCAGTGTGGAAGGGGCGGGACTCCCGCTTGTCCCGAGGCTGTGGCAATCTGTGGTGAAGTTGAAATGCTTTTCTGCTAGACTGGCAACATGTTTTGATTCTTCTCAAATAACTTGCAAGCTGCTGTGAAGCACATCGGCTTACCTTGCCCTGAAGGAAACACACTCAAGGGCCCACAAATGATTAAACCCAGCAATTTATGTGACAATAGCATTTTTATTTTTCTTATCAAGATCTGGCTATTTGATCCACATAATGGTAAAGATTCGCAAGTTAGCCACCATCTAAATGATTCAAACTGATGATGCTCTCTGCAGAAGAGGTAAGAACCACTGGCAGTAGGGTGGAAGGTATGTCATTACAGATAATGCTGACAGAGAAAGTAATCTGAGCCTACTTTATAAGAAAGGCGTGATTAAAGGAGAAAGGGGAAAGGGCATTGCAGGTTAGGAAAGATTCTGAACAAATGTAAAATAATATGAAGGTGTGAGCTGATATATTTAGGAAATAATGAATGATATGTGGGGGTATGTATCATCTGCAGAGGTGGGTGAGGGAAGATTCTAGTGGAGATGAAGGCTGGAGCTGCTGGTGGAAAGACATCAGTGTATTTCAAAGGCCTGATGCTGGAGGCCGTAGAGAGCCTCTGTAAATCAGGCAGCCTCCTTACTCTTGCTCCTACTGATCCCTCAGTCTAAAATGTCCTCTTCTCTTTCTCTTTAGAGATAGAGGGAAAGGGAGTCAAACAATAATCTCCAGGAGGCCCTCCCTGGTTATTTCTTACTCCTCTGTTGATTTCTTTTAATCTGTGAAGTGTCTTCTAACTCATGGCCTGAGGCTTTACTGACTCTGCTGACTCATTGTCTGGTGCTACTGATTGTCTTCGATCTTGTGTCAGTGCCCCCCCTCCCTGCCCCCACCGTTTTGGGAAGGAATTGGCTTCAGTTTTTACTCAGATTGAAATTTTATTTAGAAACAGGAGTAGCAAGGACAGGTGCAGTTAGTTACACCTGTAATCCCAGCACTTTGGAAGGCCAAGGTGGGAGGATTGCTTGAAGCCAGGAGGTTGAGAAATGGGCATAGCAACCAATGTCAATAGAAGAAACAGCATATCACAGAATGTGATAAATCTCAGGAAAAGTTATGCACAAATTACTATGGGATCAGGAACGAGTGAGCTGCCCGATGCTGTCAGTGAAGGCTCTGAGGGCTGGGAAGGATTGCCAGGGTTACAGGAGACAAATAAATGCTACAAATAACGTTCAAAGTAGAAGGGGAAGTGAGGGTAGCGAAAGGAATGCAGACAAGGCTGTGCCTTGTTTGGAGAGCTAAGAAGTTCAGTGTTGCAGATGCTCAATGTCATGCCTTAGGAGGGAACTGCAAATTAAAACAATAAGGAGAGACCACTGCATACTATTTGAATGACTAAAATCCAAAATACTCACAACATCCAATGCTGGCAAGGATGTGGAGCAACAGGAGCATTCATTCACCGCTGGTGAGAGGTAAAAAGGCATAGCCACTTTGGAAGGCAGTGTGGCAGTTTCTTACAGAGCTAAGTATAATATGTACATACAATCTAGCAACCATAGACGCAGGACAAGAACTAGGGCAAAGACGCCGCAGCCACAAAGGTTTCCAACCAGAAAATCAACACCCCAAAAATGCCGTAACATTATCTATGATCAATCTCCATCTGTATATTGAAATCAATCCACCTACCTCCTTAGGGATTTCAAGCTTGTAATTTTCTTTCTTTTGTTCGCTCTGGACACTATCAATTTCTTTTCATCTCCACTTGTTCATTCACCTTCACCTCCCAGTGTGGTGCAATATCTCTATGTTAAAAACAAGCAAAAGCCATCTTTTGTTTACCATGCCCCCATACACATGATTCTAATTTTCTTATATTTCTTCTTAACATTTCTCTAATTTTCTTAACAGCAAAAAGGTTCAAAAATCTCTCTGTGCTTACTGTTTCATCCTACTTTTCTTTTATGCTAATTAGGCTTTTTCCTTCACTATTTCTATGAAAACACTCCAGTCAAAGTCACCATTAACCTCCATCTGAACACATCTAATGGCTGGTTCTCAGAATTCATCTTACTCACCAGATAAGCATTAAAAAAAAAAACTGATTATTTCCTTTTCATAACATATATTCTTCACTAAAATATGTTGTTCCTTAGGACACCGTTCTCTTCGTTTTCCTTTTGCTTCACTCACATCCCAATCCTCCCTCAGATTTGGATTCCTCTTTAAATTAATTTAAAATGTTGTTGTGTCCCAGAATTCAGTTCTTTGTCCTCTTTTTCTTTTTTTTAATTCATCCTGGGATGAACTAAATTGAACAGTACCCATTGAATGGCCATAATGGGAGTTAATTTCTTGTAACCTCATGACTTAACAGCCATACATTGATAATGCCCAAAATTATATTTCCATACCGTTGCTTGATCTCCAGAATCACATATCTGACTGGATTCTTGGCATATTGACTTTGATCTACTATAGAATTTTTTAACTTAACACATCAAAAAATGGGCAACTCTTCCCAACAAGTTTCTCCATCTCGATAAATGAATATTCCATACCTACGGTTCTTCCGCCAAAAACTTGGAATCACCTTTGACTTTTCCTGCTGCTCTCACATGAATTAAACCTGTCAGAAAATATTGTTCACCTTGGAAAATATGGAAACACAGTTATTAATTATGGAAGTATTGTTGACTGAGATACCTTAAAAGAAATACTGAGTTAGCATGATAGGAGGATTCATTCTCCCTCTGTTCTTTAACAGTCTTTCCATTCTCACATCTCATGCCTATTTCAGAGGACACTTTTAAAGTGGGGCCTAATTGGATAGTACCCGAGAATGGCCAGAATGACAATTAATTCAGAAGTATTTACAATGATAGAAATAGGGAAAAATGAAGATGAAAGTCGTAGTTATCAAAGACATAAGGGAAACAAAAATAAACTAAAAGCAGAAGAAAAATAAATGGTCACAAGGAGGAGACAGAGGATGAATACAGGATGGAATTTATTTTGAAATGTATTAATACAGTCACCCAATTAGGTGAGTATACCTGACCTGGATAATAAAATGTCTTAATTAAAATGAAGCACTATGAAGACAAGCTGATTCATTCAAATCACGGATCAACATTTACTTGTCCTGTGGCTTCTGGCAAGTTACTGAACCTCTGTGCTTTATTTTTCTTAATAGTAAATTTGCCATAAATTCAGTGCCTACCACAAATATAGCTGATAAAAGCATATAGAAAGAGCAATAAATGGCAGCTGTCATCGTAGAAGTAAGTTTGGATTATTCTGGATTGTCTTAAAAGTGGAAGAAACCTGGGAAATTGCCCAAGCACTGACAGTGAAGCTTAAACAAATCAATCCTCATGAACACAACCAGAGTCTGCCTTGAGCCTGTCCAGAAGAACTCGATTATATCACTTTTCTTCATTTGTAGCATTTTTCATGATATAAAATTATCTTCATCTTTGCTTTCTAAGTTTCTTTACTATCTGTGCTCCCCACTCTTTACTATAAGCTCATTGCTGTATGATTCATTAATGATTAGTCCCCAGAAAATAGAAACATGCCTGAGACTTCAATAGTGATCAATAAACATATGAAATGGGAAAAGTTCCCTTATCCCCTTTGCAGAGAGTGCAGTGGAGGTATGGCTAGCTTCTTCAGTGCACCGCTACTCAAACCTCTAGGGGAAGGGCAGGCTGTGGGGCTCTGGCCCCACAGCAGTGTCTAGGAGTGAATGTTTGCATCTGAAGCCCCACTGGGCGTGTGTTACAGAGTGTTCTTTTAGTTTACCCATCCATAGGTGGCTTGTGTTAGTCAGCTCAATTAGACCCTTACCTTATAGCAAGGACAGAGGCTTTCTGTATCCAAGACTTCTTGCCTTGGTGTACCAGAAGAATCAGATTACACGTGGGCTTGGATAATGAGTGCAAGGTTTTATTGAGAGGAAGTAGCTCTCAGCAGATAGTGGAGGCAAAAGGGAGATGGTTTTCCCCTGGAGTCTGGCCACTCAGTGGCACGGGCCAGATTGTCCTGGCCAAACTCTGCCTTGTTTCACCAGTTGGTGGCCTGCCCATGTGCTCTTGACATCCAGCCACTTGTGTCTTGTTCCATTGATGTCTACTCTCAATGTCCAGCCACTTGTGTGTCTGCCTGCTAGGATCTTGGGATTTTTATAGGCACAGGATGGGGACATGTGGGCCAGGGTGGTCTTGGGAAATGCAACCTTTGGGGATGAAGGCAGGAGTGCCTGTCCTCACCTAGGACTATGAGCAAAGGCCCGGGGGTGGAGCCCTCGCCAAGGACCCACCTTTCTCTACCCAGCACTTCTCTGCCCCCCTTCTATATCACATACATTCAGGTAAATGATTAATTGCCCCTGTCATGAAATTTTATAGTAATTTTAAAGGAAAGTGCAATGGCGGATATACTTAACATACTATGAATCCTCAATTCAAATATACTTGATCAGTTCACTTTCTTTCAATCAGTCACACTATTTCCCATAATCACACTGGGTAGAGTAGATGATAGCACATTTTTCTTATTGTTAGTGTTTTGTTTTTGAGACAGGGTCTGGCTCTGTCACCCAGACTGGACTGCAGTGGCAAGATTCATGATCTCAGCTCGTTGTAATCTCCGCCTCTTGGGCTCAGGTGATCCTCCCACCTCAGCCTCCTACGCAGTGGAGCTACAGGCATGCGCCACCACACCCAGCTAATTTTATAAACCATGGGTTTCACCATGTTGCACAAGCTGACCTCAAACTCCCAGGCTCAAGCAGTCCTCCCACCATGGCCTCCAGAAATACTTGGGATTACAGGAGTGAGCCACTATGCCCAGTGCCTGGTACTGCTTTTTACAAGAAGTATACTTTCAAACTTCCAGACTTTTATTCAGATGTTTGCCCTGACTGATAAACATTGCCTTCTTCTTTCTCTTCTTAGGCAATATTTACCTTTCCTTCAAATATCAACGCAAATCTTAATTAATCCAATTGATTATCATTCTTATTTTTTCACTTACGTATGTTTTGTATGCAAATGCTTGATAAACTTTGTGATATGACTGCAGTCTGACACATTTTTCCCTTCATTTTCACTACTGTTTGTCACAAATGATCTGCCATAATTTTGGTCTGATAGTTATTAGTTGTTTGGTTTATTAACTTTTAATAAAGCTCATTCCACTTTGAAATCCACATGTTTAAGCTTTCTGTAAATGAAGGAGAAAATATTAATTATACTTTTCTATGACAGGAAATCTTACAGAATTTAATATTTGTGTGAGAGCCTGGTAAGTCAAAGGTGAACTAACAATTGTAATGAAGAGAGAGGACCAAATATCACTGATAGAAGCACCTAAGGCTTTAGCTTAAAGGTGGTAAGAAGTCTGTGAAAAGCTATCACCAATTGCAAAATACTTCCTTTTTTTCCTGTCTGCAGTCATAACACCCACAGTAGTCAACATCTTATGGTCCTTCTCTTTTACACATCCACAGGCCATCCCTGTATGTTAATCAGTCTTATCTACAATGTTCCACATTCCACTAATTTCAATTCTTACTGCATGTACTCCTTGTCATTGCTATCTTAGTGTCTTTTACTCATTCTTCAGCTATAAACATAGATGATGGAGTATATGAAAGACATCAAAATGTAGTAGAAAGAATTTACACACTGGGTAGATGCTACTAGGTGCTACTTTTTACAAGAAATACCATGATTTAAAAAGTTCCCTAAATTTCTTAAACTTCTCTTCCCATGTTCAAAATCAGGATGATAATGCCCATCATACATACATGCATTCATTCATTCATTCAACAAATATGTATTGGGTAACACAGGAAATCCTCACTTAACATCATCAATAGATTCTTGGAAGCTGCATAGAAACAAGGTAGAACCAAACTAACCAGCATATTTCTGGTCACAAAAACATCACCTACCTTGTAAATAAAGACTCAAAACACTTCTAAGAGTAAACATCAAAACAAATGTGAACTATGCATAATATGTACATTCAGAAAAGATGAATGAAAACAAGATAATTATATACCCAATTTGTAGTAAATCAGTGGGTGTTGGTGGTCATAGTAGTAGGTAAAATCAAGGAATAGATGTTTGTAAAATAAAAATTGACACAAGCACCTCCTAAAACATGCAGTCAACAATACACAATCAGGAATAGGGCGGACTCACTGAGCCCTTTCCAACTGCATTGTTTATTTACCTGCATTTGTATATTGACTATTTTACAGATTCTTATTTTACAATCATTTGTATTCATTCATTCATTCATTCATTTTCCCACATACTTATTTCAGCTCCGTGTCTCAGGTGGCCAGAGACCATCCCGGCAGCTCAGGACCAAGGTGGGCACTGACTGTGAAGGGGCCACCATCCCATCGCAGGGCATACTCACACACACGCACCCTCACTCACACTGGGACCGTGTAGACACGCCCACTCACCTAACGTGCACATTTTGGGACATGGGAGGAAACAGGAGGGCCCAGGAAAAACCCATGCAGACGTGGGGACACCATGCAAGCTCCACACAGTGGCCCCAGCTGGGAAGGAATTTTTTTTTTTTTCTCAACATCGTTATAACAAAACAACCTTACACAGAAGGATGTTACTCAAGAACCTGCTTTAACTGCATGTCAGTCACTATTTTAGAGCCATGGGACATTTTCTTCTGGGAATAAAGGACAAAAAATTTATGACCAAAGATATCTCTATGCGTGTTGGGTAGTGATCAGCGTTATGGAAAAGAGTGAAGCAAGGAAGAGGGACAAGAACGTGGGCTGGTGTGTAGTTGAGTAGGGAAGATGTTCTAAATGTTCAAAAAGAAAGTTCACATAGCCTGAGAATGAGTGAAGGAAGAATTTTAAGAGTCCCTTTTGGCTAAAACAGAAGTTACAAGGACACACGCTGTGGTAGGTGAATGGTAAGTGACTGAATTTACCCAGCTTACAACTGAGAACTACTGAATATTTTAACTGAGATTTTTAAAAACTCAGTGACAAAAATGGGTTTGGGATTTTAACTTTTTAAATTTTTAGTACTTTTAAGAAATTCAGCATTGATTTGAAGTGAGCTTTTTTATTATTAAGAATTGGTTTTTTTGGTAAAAATATTTGAATCATACTAAGTTTCTGTTTCCAAAATCAGGTACTGTCTTATTTTTTTGGTTGTTTATTCTTCACTTCATTCTCAAAATAATTTGAAGAGTGTAGAGAAAGAAATTTTAGAATGGAAGATCACTTTAAGTGAATTGACAAAGAATTCACAGAGAAGGAGATAGCAGGGAGAAAAAAAATATGTACAAGCTATGTCAAAGGGCATGTTAGTAAACAAAATATCTGCCACTACAACTCACATAGTTACTATATCGAGAAGTCTAACATTCTGCTAATTAGAAGAAAAAAAAGAAATCGGATCACTTATAAAGTAAAAGACTACCACTTATTTGGAAAAATGGAAGCTTTTTTGATCATGGGGGTTTAACAACAGCAACAAAATCTTCCATAAAACTATGTAAGAGCTACTCTAATGGCAAAATAGACAACATCCTCCCCAGTATTCGTATGATAAACACATCAGCTAGCTTTGTATGGCTGTTCTTATAACTATTTTCAATGCAAGCTAAAATAACTTAAAAGCTCATTTCATAAAGTTAAATGTATGCAATACAATACATATTACATTGTGATGAAAGGATACTAGGAAACCATTCAGCCTTAAATATTAATCTAATCACCACTATACCTGAAATTAGGTGATTTCATCACATCAAAATTCTCCATTTCCAAGAAATTCACTGTAAAGTGCAAACATTACTGAAGAATAATGCAGCAAGTCACTAACTGTATTATTTTACTTTATTTGATAGTTTTCCTTCAATATCTAAATCTAAGCAATATCAGGCCTGCCCCACGTGGAGTCTTCAAATAAAAAAAATTGATGTATAAAATATGCAGGAAGTTGGGTAAATTCTAGGTCATAATCAGGAATGATTTCTTCCAACACAAGGCCATGAAATTTAGCCTCTGTAAGATCCAATTATATTAGACTTGCTTCTCACAATGGGATAAACTGTATATCTGCTGGTGTGCTATCCATCGGAAATCACTTCATTTGAACAATGTGATTTAGACTATGCTAGGGCTAAGATGAATCATGAACTTTTGTTCTTCAGAAGGATACACATGGTGGAGTATCTATTTACTTAATGTTGAAGATAAGGAGACAGGAAACAAATGCTCTATCTACTTCTTTACCACAAGTTATTTATTATTTTTGTGTTTTTGTGTTCACGGTCCACGTATCTCTGAACACCTATTAAAGGGCTTCCTGGAAAACAAAAAGCAAACAAACAAAAAAAATGTGTCCCATCTCACATGGTTCTACCCTACCAGAGAGGAAGATCATATACTGACAGATACTGAAATTGTAAGAGTTGGACATTACATTTTGCAAAGTCATTGAACCCTGTGCTCACTTGCAGTCTTCAGGTAGCCATGAAGGTTGAAGATGGATACATCACCTTAAATATTGAAATTTGAAAACCAGCTCTCACCTCAGGTAAGAATGCCCAGAGCTAATAATTTGGAAATGAATTAGAAAAATGAATACAACCTTTTTTTTCTTTTTCTACTATTGATAGTATATATAGCTTAATTTCTTTTTCCTGAATAACGTGAGTGCTCTATAGCATTTGAGCTGTACCTTCATAGGCTCATACAGACCTATTTAGAATACAAATATCAAATATAAGGGCAGGGAACTTTTCATTAAGCCTCTGAGAGTTTAATGTTTGAAGGCATAGAGGTTTAGGGGACAAGGGAAGATAATGTTTGGAAACTTCATTTTCTAAATGTGAGCAACAACAACAAAATAATCTTCCATAAAGGTATGTAAGAGCTACTCTAATGGCAAAATAGACAAAATCCTCCCCAATATTCCTACAATAAACACATCATCTAGCTTTGTATGACTGTTCTTATAACTACTTTCAATGCAAGCTAAAATAAAAGCTCATTTCATAAAGTTAAATGTGTGTGTGATTCTCCAGTTGCTGTTTATTAAAGCAGTTATTCATGGGATGGGCGGGCATAAAACAAAACAAAACAAAAAATACAAACACATCAGGCCTTAACAGAGAGTAATGTTTTGGCTTGGAGAGGTAAAGTCCATTGGGGATGAGGATGGGTGTGTGGTATGGGAGTGGGCCATGCCTATTGTTGATGATCATCAAGAGAACACAGGTGAGATCTGCCAGCAAAGCTCTTTCTATTACTTGGAGAATCTTGAGACGGCAGGGACAGGGGCAGGGGTGAGCCTTCCCCATAGCTAAGCCATACTGCCTGCTCCTTGATATCTTTATTTTATGCCTACAGTGGCATACTCCTGGTGGCGTGTGATGGCCGATTCTGCTGATTCTGTGCGTGGGGATGGTTGTTGGGCTGGTGGCCCTGGGGATTTGGTGTAAGTGCTGACTCTTTGCCAAAGATTCGACTGGAGGAAGGTAATACTGAAGGGTCATGGCATATCCTACTAAGCTTCTCAATTGTCACTATTTGTCTGTCTGTCACTACTTCAATTGTCCTATACATAGCTGCCAAGATATTCTCAATGAAGGAGAACACCGACCTTTTCCTTGTGATCAAAATAACTTTCTAGGTTTTTATTACTTAAAAGTATTTTTAAGAATTTACTACTGGCTTTTAAGAACTCCTAAATATGGATCCAAACTATTTTGAAAAACTATTTTGTCCCTCTTCCTATCTTGCATATCCTAAGAACCATGGAGTTTTTCAATTTCCTATGTAAATCCTATGTTCCCCTGTCTGAAATCTTTCTCATTCTATTCTCTCTACCTCAAATTTCCTTCATCCCACTTTGTTTACTAAAATATTGTGCTGCTTCCCTCCAGTAAATCTCACAGTCCTCCAGTGGCACACTGTAGTCTGCATAGCTGTTGCTTGTTTACATATTTGTTGATTTTTCATAAGATATTTTAGAATCTTTCATTTATCATCTTTTATGTCTTTGTTATTTACCTAATTATCACAAGTACTTTATTTATTTATTTGAAACAAAGTTCTGCTCTTTCACCCAGGTTGGAGTGCAGAGGAGCTATTTTGGCTCACTGCAACGTTTACCTCTCAGGTCTGAGAGATTCTCATGCCTCGGCCTCCCGAGTAGCTGGCAGTAAGGTGCGCACCACCACCCCCGGTTAAGTTTTGTATTTTTAGTAGAGACAAAGTTTTGCCATGTTGGTCAGTCTGGTCTCGAACTCCTGGCCTCAAGTGATCTGCCAGCCTCGGCCTCTCAAAATTCTGGGATTATAGGCATGAGCCACCGTGCCTAATCTTATCACAAGTACTTTAACCGTAACAAGAAATCAGTATGCATTTTAAAATAAATGAATAGTCTGGCATCACGCAAGGAACAGAAAATGAGTTCATTCACCTCTCTGAACTCAGCTGAGAATCCTGTATTCAAGAAAATGTCAAAACAACTGCTTTGGGCACGTTATTGATCTAGGGATCTTTTTTATTTGTGATTGTCTCCTTCAAACAGTTCACTTATTAACCCTCAGGTGTCAGTTTTGTGTATTTCTTAATCTGTTCTTTATAGCCCCTTCACTCTTTTCAACACTCATTTAATCACCTGTATCTAGTAAACTCTTCAGATATTGGCAATTTTAATGAAATGAAAATTCAATAAAAAATCTTTGCATCATTTTTATAATTCTGATTACAAAATGTTATTATTTATTTTTTCATCTAGCTGTCATGCAGCAAAATTACCTACAAGTTGAGAATGAAAATCTCTCAGGAACTCTGCAACAATTAGCAAAGCTCTTCTGCCAATATGTAATAAAACAATCAGAACAAAAGGGCGGCTGGATGTGGTGGCTCACGCCTGTAATCCCAGCATTTTTGGATGCTGGGATGGGCGGATCCCCTGAGGTCAGGAGTTCGAGACCAGCCAGGACAACATGGTGGAACCCTGTCTCTACTAAAATACAAAAAAACTTAGCTGGGCATGGTGGTGGGTGCCTGTAGTTCCAGCTACTGGGGAGGTTGAAGCAGGAGAATTACTTAAACCTGGGAGGTGGAGGTTGCAGTGAGCCAAGATCGTGCCACTGCACTACAGCCAGAGCGATAGAGTGAGATTCAGTCAAAAACAACAACAACAACAACAACAACAGAAGGGTACTTTTAGTAAGTATTGTTTTTTTAACCTCTTCATTTCTCTAATCCCTGGAGCATTTCTCTGACGGTAACTGAAGGGAGTCTTGAGATCTGCAGAAAACATTGAATGTAGGGAAAATGTAATTCCAATTTAAAAACAGCAACAACATTCTTGTGCTTGGTTTCTCCAGGCGACCATAAACACAGCCCCTGTGACACAAACGAGATATTATGCAGATAGCCGCTATGGGTTCTTCAAATACAACTTGACATGGAAAGAGAGTAAGCAGTACTGCACTGACATGAATGCTACTCTACTGAAGATTGACAACCAGAACATTCTGGTAAGAAGATTCTTATGTCAAACATTTTGGAGGCAAGGGAGAAAACTCTCAAATGTAACACTTGACCTTTTTTGTTTTTTACATTTTTCTTAACATCTTTCAGTTTGTACTAATCTAAGAACCTTATGGAAACCTAGTAAGGATTACAGAACCCAAATATTCAATCCAATCATAATCTTCTACAACATTGCTAGAGTTGATCAGTCAAATTGACTTGTCCCTTCCTGACAGCTCAGGTACATAGTCGGTCACACAAAAAGAGTCAGCCCAGTGATGTTCTCAATCATTTGTGTCCTGTGTTGTTCTAACTTGCTGCACTGCCCACTTACTGTTTTTGTGGGCTCAAACTCATACAGAGGATATCCAGTAAAATTAATTAGCTTTTGTTTCCGCTCCAGCAAAATAAGAGAATTTCCTAAAATCTCAGCTCTGTTACAAAACGATTAATTGAAGACATATATGTATATCCTGAATTTGTATTAGTCTAGGCTGGTTCTAGTTTAAAGATTTATAACTAAAAGTAGTCATGCAATTTTTTTTAAGAAAAAAAGGTATAGGTGAATTTCAAGTAGAATTTATCTGTCAGGTTCTGTAGGGAAGTATGTAATGTTGATATATTCCAAAGAAAAGATTAGGAAATTAGAGAAAGGTTACTAGTGGCTTAAGCTTTTAGAAATAAGCAGTCAAATGCGACTGTCACACAATATCTCCTGTGGAATGCCATTCTGAGTCTTACATATTGGTCAAGAACCTCAAGTCACTTCCTATTTGCCAAAAATGCATTCTCACTTGTTATTCCGGGAGGTGTGAAAGAATGTAGACGTTTGTCCTCCATTTAGTTTTCTTACTCATATACTGATTGATTTACCTATTCCTTCATTAATTCAACAAATATGTGCTAAAACTATCCAGGACTTGGACCTATGCAGTTAGTAAAACACAAAAAATAATCCTTAAGCTCAAGGAGTGTATATTTTAGGTGAAGCAACAGCCAAGAAACAAAACAAACGACATAGTATACAGTATAGTAGGTAGTGATTATTGCTAACTAGAGATAAGTAAACCAGAAAAGGTAGATGTATGTTATTAATAAATCCCTTTGAGAAAGACATTATATACTCCTTGACTCAACTAACTAAATTAATGCTTCTGTAGGTAAGATTTTATAGGCAAGCTAAGCAATAAAACCAAGCCATATAGAGTTTTAAATCTAAGGAATATAAAGCTCACCAATAAGGTATTTCTTTGTGTTTTCTTTCTCTAACTGTTTACATTTATTCCTTTGAATCATGTTTGGTAGTCTATTTGGGAGTATAATCTTCAATTGATTGCAGATATAAATATATGCTATAAACACATAGGAAGATTAGAATATCAGCTATTTTGTGTACAATTTTACTTGTGTCCTACAAGCTTTTTTAAGTTCTAAGACAAGTGAAATTGGTACAGATTCAAATATCAAATGAAATACATTAATATTAATATAGACATGTAATCCAACTTTTTTTTTTTGTCCCAAGTCTTATCATAAAGCTTTGTCTTTATGTCATTACCAACAGCTATGGAGGGATCTGACCATTGTGTTTATTTATGTTTACAATAGGAATACATCAAAGCCAGGACTGGTTTAATTCATTGGGTCGGATTATCCCACCATAACACTAATGAGGTCTGGAAGTGGGAGATGGCTCAGTTCTCTAAAAATATATGTAAGTCCCCAACACTCAGAATAGAAAGTAATACTAGAAACTCTTATTCTTGAGATCCCCTTTCCTCTCAGTCCAAGTCACTTAATAGTTGAGATGTGTCTCTACACCCTACTATGGGTTATATAAGCAGCAGCTGAGTCACTTACCCCCTACTTCAAACAAGAGAGCACTGGTCATAAGACAATTCTACTTTCCTCTCTCCCCTTCTTAAACTCTTTTATCTAAGCCACAACCGATCTTTATACCTAATATTATTCCCTTTCATTTCTACATTCATCTTTATCACGGAACAGAGTGTGTGTGCATCCGTGTGTGTGTGTGTGTGTGTGTGTGTGTGTTTAGATTGCTCTGATTCTCTCCATATATATATATGGAGAGAGAGAGATGGAGTCTCGCTCTGTCACCAGGCTGGAGTGCAGTGGTGCAATCTTGGCTCACTGCAACCTCCACCTCCTGGGTTCAAGTGATTCTCGTGCCTCAGTCTCCTGAGCAGTTGGGATTACAGGCACGCACCACCACACCCAGCTAATTTTTGTATTTTTAGTAGAGACGGGATTTCAGCATGTTGGCCAGAATGGTCTCCATCTCCTGGCCTCATGATCCGCCTGCCTCAGCCTCCCAAAGTGCTGGGATTACAGGTGTGAGCCCACGGGGCGCCTGGCCCTCTCCACATTATTTTTAAATCAAAATGTCATCCTTATTATTTTACAGTTGAAAGTTGTAAACTTGAGAGTCTTTTCACTTTTCAGTGGCATTTTGCCTACTCTTCTATCCTCCAAGTCTCCAAGAATTCGATACATTGTGGTTCACAGGATAATTCCAATGTCCATTAATGAAGCTCTATCCTCCTACACATGATGCAGGCAAATGGGCTGTTAACACTGTCTTGTGAACCTCAGCCGCTTCCTATTATGGTTTTCCAATGTCCAGTCTCAACATCTTTCGTCCATCCTACATATCAAAACTACAGTCTCTCTCCAAGTAAAATTTAAACTGATAACCAAATCTTGCACAATCTGATCATTACTTATACTATTAATTAACTTATTTAATAAATATTTAGTAAGTATTTACTACAGGTGGGATCTCAGGATACTACAGCTACAACTCTTCACAGACTATGGGCTTTATCTCCTATTACTTGCTGCCTCATTCACAATATTGCAGACAAATTAGTGGGTTTTTAAAAAAATTCTTCCAACAAATCAAACTCGTTTTCTTGTCTCAAGGCTTTTGCATTTGCTATTTTCTTCTCCTAGAATGCTCTGCCTCCATAACTCCATGACTGTTTCCTTCTTGTGAATCAAGTCTCTATTTAAACATCACTTCTTCAATGAAGCTAAGTCTAATTACCCAAACTAAATTAGCTTCCCTTCAGCCCACATCCACACAGTCTACCACTGTTTTGTTTCTTTGTAACTTTATCACTGTCAGAAATTTTCTTGTCTATTTGTGGGCTTCTTACTGGCATCACCTGACTGAAATGGAAGTTCCCCCACAGGAAAGCCCTTGGCTTTCTTGCCTTTCCTTATCAGTCTATCCTCAGCCCATAGAACAATGTTGTCACATAGTTATGCAGATATATGCCAAATAAACTAATAAATACATATTCTTTGTCCTCTCATGATAAACAATCTAGAAGAGAATAAAAGATAACAGCCATTACAATACAGCATGCTGTCTTAGATCATCTATCCTGTAACATAAATCCTCAGTTCAAAAATATTGAATCAATTCACTTTTCCATGAACCTATTGCCATCCATTGCAGCTATTTGTCCTGTCCATCTCCTGTCTGTTCATCTAAATCCTGCCCTTCCATCAATACCGAACTAAAGTCTGAACTTGTAAATAAAACCTTTTCCCATCATTTCAGAGCTATCTCAATCTCTTCTTTGGGGCTCCTGTTGTACTAGTGTTCCCGTGCTCCTTAATCTTACGCCACACGAAATTGCTATTGAGCTTTTCAGATACACATATCTTCTACTACCAAGCAGGTTGGGAGTTACTCAATAATGAGAAACTTCTTTTCTCTGTTTTTTACTCAATAATGAGAAACTTCTTTTCTCTGTTTTCCCCAGAGTCTCCATTTTGTGCATCAAAATACTATACAAAGAGTTTGACTGTTGATTACTTCCTTAGTCTCTGAAGGAATTTATTCTACCTTTCCCATTCACAGGTTTGAGCTTTCTGAAGATGGAAAAGGAAATGTGAATTGTGCTTCTTTTCATAATCAGAAAAGGCACCCTACCTTCTGTGAGAACACACATTATTGAATGTGTGAGAGGAAGGCTGGCATGGCCAAGGTGGACCGGCTACCTTAATGCAAAGAAAGGGGCCGGATATCACAGTTAAGGATTTTATTGCACAATGAAAGTTCTGAATGAAAAAATCAATAGCCAAAAATTGCTTATTTCTTCCTTTCTTCTCCTTGATGTCATTTTTAATATTATCTTTACTACCAGAATCACTTGCCCACTCCCTTCTTTGAATATCCAGAAGCCAACATGTAAATTGATCACTTGTTTCCCAATTATTCTACTTTCCCTTAATTTTCTTTCTTCTTGTCTAATTTCTAATTACCTGAATACAATATGATTTACTGCATCTTCATATATACACACATAAAATTAAAATCAGGACAATATAGGCTAGTGCTTAATTAAGTTGGGCAAAATATCGAAGCTTAAAATGTATGCAGAATATCTAAGTTTGAAAGATAGCGTGATGTAACAAAACGAATACTAAACTTGGAATCGGTAGAACAATTTAGATAATGTCACTTAAAGTACAAAAATGAACAAGTCACATAGATTTTTTACCTTCTATTTTCTCATACTTAACATAGGAATAATACATTCTCCATTTATACCTCACAGTTCTACAACTTAAAATAAAACTTTGTAGTGTTAACTATACCAGAAACTTTACAAAAGCAGGCACTGTGACTTCTCCATTTACTATTGTATTACCAGCACCAACCCCAGATCCTGGCTTACAGGAAACAGAAAGACATTACAGAAATACAGTTACTATTCCAAGTTCATTTCTGGTTAGACTCAACAGCAGTAATTTTGTGCAAAAGAAGGAAAAGAAAGTTTGTAAGAAAGCTTGTGGGGTTTGTAAAATGAATAAATGCTTCTCAAGAAGGCCCAGAGGCTACTACACAGAAGGACAAGTTAAAATGCTTTAGTTAGGTCTTTTCCTAACAACTCTATGCTTGCTTCTTGCTGAATAACTCAGCAAGTATTTATAGAATACATGGAAAGGCACCCTTTCACAGGATAATAGGCAAAAACTGCATTTCTTTCCCACAGCTTCCCTTCTTTAGTGAATACAATTTATAAACATGATTCTCAAACATCTCAGCTGAGATATTGGTGAAAACATTGAGACATTCAAACACAAATGCTGATGTTACTCAGTGGGAAGCCTGAGGACACACAGAGATGTGGGTTTTTACAAGCACCATGACATAATTCTTGTACAAGTAGTCTTTAATACAGTTAGAGAAATATCACTACTTTAGAACTTACTCTCTCTGTAAGTAATTTAGTGTCTTTAAAACTCTATTTCCTCATCTATGAAATGGGTTTAATATTATGACCTTGCTCATAAGGTAATTGTGAAGCTCATTTGATATGATTATATAAAGTATTGATCAGAATACCAAGCACATAATACATCCTCAATAAATGTGTGTTACTCTTAAAGCTTTGTACACTAACACTCAAAGACACTTGAATCTTTATCTTTTTTCTAGACTATTAATAAACAAGCAGATTTGGAAGGCTTAGGAAAAATAACAGAAATACCTCAAATTCTACTTGCTATTTCAAATGTCTACAGATCTTGGATTTGGAGTAAATGTATTATTATTTTCTTATTTTTAATTGTTTATTTAGGGAAACCAGATAGGAACTAATAATTCAGAACATTATCCAACAATTAACCATATCTTTGGCTTTCGTTTCATCTCCCCAAAATGGGAAAGCATATGTTCATACATCACTATGGCACACATAACTTTAGAAGAATAGTATCTTAGTGCATGGCAACAATACAACTTAAAAATGTAAGCCAATCAAACTGTGCCTACAAAGATATTTTTTTCCGGGTATTCGTATCTAAAGCATCTTACACATGAAATCAAAATAACAGAAACGTTGGTAGCACAAATCAGAACACTTCATTCCTAATACTAAATCTTCTATTATCTAAGTGAACTTAGCAAAATTTGACTCCTCTGTGCTTCAAATTACAACTAAGTTACAAGCATACCTCACAAGTATTGTGGACGCAGTTCCAGACCACCACAACAAAGAAATCATTGCAATAAGGTGAGTCACACTAATGACTTGGTTTCCTAATGCATATACAAGTTATATTTGCCCTAAACTGTTGCCTATTGAGTATGCAATAGCACTATGTCTACAAATGTACATACTTTAATTTAAAAACACAATACTTTATTGCTAAAAATGCTAACGATTACCTGAGTCTTTAGCGAGTGGAAACCTTTTAACTGGTAGAGGGTTGTGCCTCGATGTTGATGGATGCTGACTGATCAGAGTGGTGGTTGCTGAAGTATGGGGTAGATGCAGATGCAGCTATTTTTAAAATAAGACAACAGTGGGCCAGGCACGGTGGCTCACGCCCTGTAATCCCAGCACTTTGGGAGGCTGAGGTGGGCGGATCACGAGGTCAGGAGTTAGAGACCATCCTGGCCAACATGGTGAAATCCTATCTCTACTAAAAATACAAAAATTAGCTGGGCGTGGTGGTGCACACATGTAGTCCCAGCTACTTGGAAAGCAGAGGATGCAGTGAGCTGAGATTGCGCCACTGCACTCCAGCCTGGTGACAGAGTGAGATTCCATTAAAAAAAAAAAAAAAAAAAAAAGACAACAGTGAAGTTTGTGGCATCAATTCATTCTTCCTTTTATGAAATTTTTATCTGTAGCATGAAATCATGTTAAATAGCCTTTTACCCATAGTAAACTTCTTTCAAAATTGGAGTCAATCCTCTCAAATCCAGCTACTGCTTTAAAAACTAAGTTTATGCAGTGTTTGAAATCCTTTGTTATTATTTAAACAATGTTCACAGCATGTTCACCAGGAATAAGATTTGTCTCAAGAAACCATTTTATTTGCTCATTCATAAGAAGCAGCTCCTCATCTGTTCAAGTTTCCTCATGAGATTGCATCAATTCAGCCACATCTTCAGGCTTCACTTCCAGTTCTAATTCTCTTGCTATTTCCAGCACATCTGCTGTTACTTCTGCCATTGAAGTCTTGAACCCCTGAAAGTTATCCATGAGGGTTTGAGTCAACTTCTTCCAAGCACCTGTTAATGTTGATACTTTGACTCCTTCCATGAATCACAAATCTTCTCAATGACATCTAGAATAGTAAATCTTTTCCAGGTGATTTTCAATTTACTTTGCTCTGATATATCAGAAGAATCACTATCCGTGGCAGTGATAGCCATATTAAATTTATTTCTTCAAGAATAAGACTTGAAAGTCAAAATTACTCCTTGATCCATTGGTTGCAGAAATGGAGGCTGTGTTAGCAGGAATGAAAACATTAATATCCTGGTACATCTTCATCGGAGCTCTAGAGAGAATAGAGGCATTATCAATGAGCAGCAATATTTTGAGGAAAAAAAACAAACTTTTTTTTCTGAGCTGTAGTTCTCAACAGTGAGCTTAAAATACTCAGTAAACAATGCTATAAACAAGTGTGCTATCATCCAGACTTTGTTGCTTTATTTATAGAGAATAGGCAGGGTATATTTAGGACAATTCTTAAGGTCGCTAGAGCTTTTGAAATGATAAATGACTATTGGCTTTAACTTAAAGTCACCAGTTGCATTAGCCCCTAACAATAGAGTCAGTTTGTCCTTTGAAGCTTTCAAGGCAGCCACTGACTTTTCCTCTCTAGCTATAAAAGTCCTATATGTCATCTTTCCAATACAAAGCTGTTTCATCTATACTAAAAATCTGTTGTTTAATGTAGCAACCTTCACTTATCTCAGCTTTATCTTCTGGATAACATTCTCCAGTTTCTAAATCAATATTTGCTGCTTCATCTTTCGTTTTTTTGTTAAAGAGATGGGTTCTTTCCTTAAACCTCTGGACCAACCTCTGCTGGCTTCCAGTTTTTCTTCTACAACTTCCTCACCTCTCTCACTCATCGTAGAATTGAAAAGAGTTAGGGCTTTGCTCTGAATTAGGCTTTGGCTTAAGAGAATGTTGTAATTGGCTTGATCTTCTATCTAGACCTCTAAACTTTCTCCATATTAGTAATAAGGCTATCTTGCTTTCTTATTATTTGTGTGTTCACTGGAGCAGCACTTTTAATTTCCTTCTAGAATGTTTCCTTTACATTCACAACTTGGCTAGCTGTTTTATGTAATAAGTCTAGGCTTTGGCTTATCTTGGCTATTGACATGTCTTCCTCACTAAACTTAATTATTTTTAACTTTTGATTTAAAGTGAGAGACATGCAACTCTTCCCCTCAACACTTACAGGCCTTTGTAGCATTATTACTTGACCTGTTTTTAATATTGTTAGTTCTCAGGGAATATAAGGAGGTTCAAGGAAAAGGTACCGAGATGACGGAACAGTCAGTGGGTGGAACAGTTAGAACAACACAGTATTTACTGATATTTATCAACAAAGTTAACCAGCTTATATGGGTATAGTTCACGGTGGGTCCCCAAAACAATTATAACAGTAACATCAAAGATCACCATAACAAGTAATAATAATGAAAAGTTTTGAAATAGTATGAGAATTACCAATATGTGACACAGAGGCATAAAGTAACCATAGGTTGTTGGAAAAAATGGCACTGATAGACTTGCTTGAAAGAGGGTTGCCACAAATCTTCACTTTTAAAAAATGCAATATCTGCAAAGTACAATAATACAAAGCTCAATAAAACAAGATATGCCTGTACTCGATGCTAATGATAGCACCTATTTCATTGATCCATTGGTAATAATAAAAATAATTTATGTATAAGTTCTTGAAAATAGTACTTGGAATATAATTAACAATAAATAAAGGTACGATTAAAAACATCAAAAGTAATAAAGGGAACATATTAATCCTGCACTAGGAGAAGCCAATGGCTCCATACGATGAAATTTATCAGGGAATGTTCTATATTTGGGGAAAAGGAGTCTTTCTGAGCCTGATATTTAGTGCTGATAAAAGTTGAGAACAATTGGAAATTAATGACAACTTATGCTTCTGTTACCGTGTTCCTAACATTAGTCTCAATGTACATTTGGTATGCTTATGATTTCTTCCTCTGTTTCTCCTCAAGATAGAAGTGACCCTACTTCAAGGCTATGTGGGATTAAGTTATGTTAATTTTCAGATATGAATCTCAGGTCATGTGAGCATCACATAAAATATTGAAGAATGGGGCCAGGCACAGTGGCTCATGCTTATAATCCCAGCACTTTGGGAGGCTGAGGCAGGTGGATCATCTGAGGTCAGGAGTTTGAGACCAGCCTGGCCAGCACAGCAAAACCCCATCTCTACTAAAAATACAAAAATTAGCTGGGTGTGGTGGCAGGTGCCTGTAATCCTAGCTACTTGGGAAGCTGAGGCAGGAGAATTGCTTGAACCCAGGAGGCAGAGGTTGCAGTGAGCCAAGATAGGGCCACAGCACTCCCGCCTGGGCGACAAGAGTGAAACTCCATCTAAAAATATATATATGTGAATGGGCTGGATATTCTCTTCAATTGCCCCTGGGGATTATCTCACTTCCAACCTGTGTTTTGAGAGGCTGAGCTCAAATGAACACATTATCAGAGCACATAAACTTGGCCCCTGAATTGTAAATTCAGCCAATGGAAGGCACTGATGATCAGAGGCAGGGTATTAATTTGACGGGCTCTCTCCCTGCCATGTGTTGGTTTGGCAAAGGTACACGTTCTCTATATTAGTCCAGGGCCTTTGTCAGGCAGGTCATGCAGTTCCAATAAACATTTTCAACTTAATTATTCAGGTGACCTGACAGCTTCCCAGTGCATATGTCACACCCCTTTTTGGTTCCCTTAACACTTCCCGAAACTTTATATACAGTCCTTTAATTAAATGCCCTTAGATTACCCCTTGAGTATGCCCTTTGTTTCTTTCTGGGGGCCTGATTGCTAGGGAAAAGACTGATGAATCCAGTGAGATACTGAAACAAAAGCAAACAGTGTAATTTTGCATAATGTTGGGACTCGTAGACTATGTTACTTAGACATAACCTTTGGCCATAAAGACAAGTGGTCAAACGATGAATGATGATTAAAAGTCTCAAATTTCTGATGCTATAGTCACAAGATGTGGCAGAAATGGCCATTTGTCAGCTAAATAGTTCATGCTTTCCTTCTAGAGTGAAGTGGTCATCAAGAGTTTGCTGTCCAGGCAAAAAATACATTTTGCAAGCTCAAACCTTGTGTCCAAAAGTGGGCATGCCTTTGGTGGATGTGAATGTGAGACATGCTATTCTAGGTTATGGCTTTCAAGAGCAGGTGTGGATTCATCACCTTCTCTTTTCTTTCCCAGTGGATGGAAGTCAAGGACTCCAATGTCTCACAAGATGAAAGAATCCCAAGTCTCATTTGGAGGAATGCTATCACTAACTAGGATTCCTGGAGCTAAAACATTATGTAAGATATAAACTTTTATTGTGTTAAGTTGCTGATATTTTGAGGTTTATTTATCACAGTAACTAGCATTACACCAACAAATATACAGTATGTAAATTTAGCTTAAGGTTGAAATCCCTTCCTAGCTTTGTTGTTTGAGGCTATCCAGTTATCTCCCACTCTTTACACCCTGGTTTGCCCAATGTGAGTTATCTTTATATCTTTACTATCTAGGTCACCCCCTATGCTTCATCTCCTATACCAAATGCAAGTGCGTTCTTTGCACTTACATCTTTTTCTTCTGAACTCACTGCTATCACCTTCAACATCTGCTACATTTTGGAAACCATATAAAAAATGTTCTATCATTGGCCATTCTGAATTCACTTCTCTCTCATTTCCTTTTTCACCAAGTTGTGTTTTGGCTTAGACTTGATAAACTTCCACTTTCTGAATGAAGGTGCATCTATTCTACTCCTTAAACACAAATATAGTTTCCCACTACTGTGAAAATGTAACCAATTTCAGTTCTTTCACCAACCTGCTCCAAACCACAAGAGGAGTTATTTGTTCCAGCCTCCTGTGTGGACTGCTTTCCTATCAAAGCACCTCAGACATGCATGAGGAAGAAATATACACCTCTCTTCAGTGGGATAGTCCAGCACCAAACACTTACCAGAAATGTCTGTCTTCCAACAAATGTTCAGGTAACCAGTTCTAGCTATTTTGTGTGAGACTTTAGGGTTCATGTTTTTTGTTCTTTGTGTTCTGTTTTGTTTTTTTCTGCTCTATCATGAGGCCAAGATGCTTATTCTAATCTGAGATAGTCTAGTTAAGGGTACTGTAACATCCGTGAAATGCTAATGAAGTGGAGAAGGAGTAAGTAAAGGTGAAAAATAAAAAGAGCAATTAACTTGATAAATATGTGGAACTGTTTTTTCCTCTGCCTCTCTGGAAAAGAAAAAGAAGACCTCGATTTGGGAAATTTGTGAAAAAATACAACTTTAATTAACTGAAGTCCTATTAAAACATTCTGCAAATTATCTGATAAATACTAACAAATAAAAAGAGAAAACATAGGTTGAAAAACTGGCAAGATCTCATTGGCCTAGAGTTGTTGGCTACAGTGATTAGTTCTGTCTGCATCATTTAATATCCATATTAGTTCCTGTCTGCTGGTGTAACCAATCACACAGACTTAGGGGATTAATAGAACGTAAATTTATTATCTTAGGGCTCTGAATGTCACAAGTTAAAATGGATTTCAATGGGCTGAAACCAAGGTGTTGGCAGGGATCTAGTGGAAGCATCTATACCTTGTCTTTTCTGGTTTCTAGAGCTGCATTTATTGCTTTACTTGGCTCATGGACTCTTCTTCTGTCTTGAAAGCCAACAACATAATGTCTTTAAATGTTTCTCAGCCTCCATTATCATGCCATGCTGTCCCTCCAATATCCTACCTCTCACTTAAAGAGGACCCAGATAATTCAGGTTAATCTTCCCATCCCAAATCCTTAACTTAATGACATCTTCAAAGTCCCTTTTCCACATAAGGTAACTTACAAGTTCCAGTAATTATGACACTGGCATGTGAGGCAGGGGCGTTTCTCTGCCTATCACAATATCCAAAGATAAATTTTAACTATTTTTCTCTGATTAGTGTTTGAATACAAAAAAATCACATAATCCTTTTTTTCCTCTCTGCAGGTTTGTAAAATTACCTTGGAAAACTTGTTCGTCTTCCAAAAATGCATATTTAAAAGTATATATTTAAAATGTGTATCTTTCTTTTATTTAATCATGTTCAAGTAACACTGAAGAGATGGGGAGATGTGAGACAGCATTTTTTATCTCAAAAGATAAAGCTAGCATTTGGCTTGGGGGAATCTCTAAAAGATGGTTGGAAAAGAATACATATAATTCGTTGATAAGGTGTGACATCAAAGATAAGGATAACAGAAGTATACTATTAAATCTATTTAATTTGGCAATTTCCATATCACATGTATTCCAAGTTATGAGTTGCATTTCAATGCATTTGAGCAAAGGTTCTCTTTTTCCTTTTCTTTTACACATTCCAGGCCCCAACAACTCTCAGTAGAAAGGCCAATGTTAATTTCTTTTTTTACTCAATCTCAATCCATCCTTGCCCCATCTTTTTTATCTACTTTCTCTAACTTGGTTTCATTTTTCCTATTCCATGGTTAGGAGCATGGTGTCTTGTGATGGTGATTTCATGTATTTTCTGCATGGGGTTATTAACAGCATCCATTTTCTTGGGCGTCAAGTGTAAGTACAAAAATATATTTTCAAAATAACCTATATTGATATATGTATTATACACTATAAATAGCTTATATATAATGATATATGTATATAATTATGTATAGAAGTTCATAATTTATAAATGAATGGAAAATCAATTAAGTAATATGTGAATGCACATAAATGATGTAAAATAATGGCCTCAAATTTCAAGCATTTGATAGAACTCTCTGAGCACTTGGATGCCACTGATAACTTTCAGTGATCTATTGCATGTTTTTTAACTCAAATTATGTGCTGTAGGTCTCTGGGAGAAACAGTGAAAATAATAACATATTCTGATTCAATTTGTGAGTCATGCTAACGTGCTAAAGCATGCAATTTGAAAGATTTCACATTCTGCTTTTCTGTTTCTAATACATATTTAATTTAAATTTGACTTTTAAAGAGTATTTATATTAGGCAAGTTTCAAGTTAAAATGTTTAATGCAAACCGAGAGCTTTGTTCGGCCACATTTAACCACATTGCTTTTCAGTCCAAATAGAAGAAATGTTTTCATGTTTGACAAGTGCAATTTTTATAAAATTTAATAATTACAGAGCTTCTGTTTCCAGAAAAAGAACTATGAACCTCTAACATCACTCATGCTAGTACTAAGAAAAATGTACATTAAAAGACAGAGGTGAAGGGTATTGTTTGGATAGATGTTTGTTTCTTATATGCCTTGGCAAATCATATCTCTATCTAAAAGACATCAGCCGGAGAGGAAGAATTATGAACTCTGAGAATAAGGAAGGGAAAGGTTCAGATTCGCACTCACAAAATATGGGAAGTTTGATCTTGCTCAGGTAATGTCATGAGCTTCATTTTCTGCCGGTTTTTGCAGGAAGGTTTTAAGAACTGCTAAGAGCTTAATCAGTGATTGTTACTTTGTCTATCTCCTCAAATAAAGTTTCACAGCTTAAC
This sequence comes from Papio anubis, assembly GCF_008728515.1. Taxonomy (NCBI): domain Eukaryota; kingdom Metazoa; phylum Chordata; class Mammalia; order Primates; family Cercopithecidae; genus Papio; species Papio anubis. The sequence continues at coordinate 8,933,347 of NC_044984.1, read as the reverse complement.
AAAAATGTTAGAACTTCAAGACAGCTTTCTTTTTCTCTATCTACTCTCTTTGTGTCTTATTAAAAAATACATATTTTAGGCAAATGTGAGTTCATTTTTTAAGAAGCATACATATTAAATACCTGTTTATCAAACATAATAGAAACAATTTATATCTAAAAGACCAGTTAAGTCAATTAACATCTAATAATCCACTTCTGCAAAAATTGAGGACTTTTAATGACACATTGCCAAGCTTCATTGTACCTCTACAATATAAGAATTCATATTTAAATTGCACTGCAAATATTTAAAAGTATTGTTTAAATGTTAATTCTATATAATGAATTTCAATGTTATTTTACAAATAATTATTTGGGGTAAGAAGATTTTGAAACCTAAAGTATAAAATCATTTCCAATTAAAAACAAAAATTAATTGAAGATGCAACATCTTGAAGCAGTGTTGTCAAGTGAATGGGATATATAATTTGGTTTTTATATAAACATAAATCTATAGTCTCCAATTGCCAAATATTTTTTCTACTATATAGACAAAAATCATATATTACATAATAAGGATGATTATAAGAGTACACTTTAGGCCAGGTGTGCTGGCTCACGCCTGTAATCCCAGCACTTTGGGAGGCCGAGGTGGGCGGATTGCCTGAGGTCAGGAGTTCGAGACCAGTCTGGCCAACATGGTGAAACCCCATCTCTACTAAAAATACAAAAAAATTAGCCAGGAGTGGTGGCATGCGCCTGTCATCCCAGCTACTCCGGAGGCTGAGGCAGGGGAATTGCTTAAACCAGGGAGGTGGAGGCTGCAGTGAGCCAAGATTGCAGCACTGCACTCCAGCCTGGGCAACAGAGCGAGATTCTGTCTCAAAAAGAAAAAAAAAATACATTCTACATTTTCCATGTTGTCAAAAGATTTGCTGTTCAGTGTATACGTAAGTGTCTTCTCGGTCTAGTAAAGGAAATCTCTTTATATGAAACCTATAAATCATATTCCTAAGATGATGAGTTATTTTAAACTGTCTTAATTGTGACCCAGCAGCACCACTTTTGGAAATTGTTTCTATGGAAAACCTGCAATTTAACAATAGGGGAAAAGTCTCAAATACCCACCACATTGATGAGAGACCATGTTAATAAATAAGGGTACATCATCTACACAACAGAATACCTGGAAGCAAGAACAACAAAAGAAAGAAGAAACACTTCTGTATGTAAAGTGCAAAAAAACGGCATTTAAAATTTGGCTGATGAGATCAGTTGTACCCCAAACATCAGCATCATGCAATATACCTGAGTAACAAACCTGCACATGTACCCCCTGAATCTAAATAAAAGCTGAAATTATTTTTAAATGTATATGCTATGTTACAATTTGACTAAAAATGGACATTTTCTTGAATTTAAACAAACAATGGAAGGTTATATAAGAAATACTGAAAGTGAGGGCAAGAGGAGTGAGATAAATCGTGACGATGCGCAGAAAAAGATATTTCAATGTTTACTTTTTGGATTTTTTTTAATGTTTCAATCCTATGAATGTAGTGTATCTTTAAAAAAAGTTAACTCCCCAAACACAAATTATATGAAGAAAATGTTACTTTGATGAGGATAAAAGAAACATAGCTAGAAAACCATGTGCTTAAGACTTCCAATAATTTCTAGAAAATTCTTACAAATAAAAGTTTTTGCTTTTTAAATTTTGTCTTAATAGCTAAAAATGTATATTTACAAAACTTAAATATCACTATACAGATGTAAAGTATATTTTCCTTTAGCTTTTGTTCAAGTGTAGTGACTATTAATTTTTATTGTTGTTGTTTTAAAATTTATAATTTGCCTAGGTCTTCTTATACATTTTTAACACTTAGGGCTTTAAAAAAATACAACCAGTTACCATATTGAAACTGTTGTGTTAAGCAATAAGCAGCTTCTTCATGTGAAACATTCTGTTCAATAACTAATTACTTGTCCCAGCTGGTTATAGATTAAGTTATAGCCAGTAGGCTTTGAGTTACAAAAGTCATGTTTATTTTTTAATAAATATTCCATTTTGATTATGTTCCATTTTAAATTAAAATGTTACATCCAATTCTCTTTGTGAAAACTTGCCTTGTAAGACAAATGTCAAAACATATTTAACTTATATACATATATATATTTTTTAAATAGGACCATGTTCTGACAAAAAGTAGTAAATGAAAATTATAACCTGTTATTTAAAAGTATCATAACATGAATATAATGAAAGTGCTGATTACAAATTACTCATATATATTACCAAAGGACAGTTCATTCCTACCTGACAATAGAAGGACTGGCAAAATTAATTCAGTCATATTTATATAAAAGAATACAATGCCATTATTTAAAGAAATCTTCTAGAACCATTGTTATTGTTTTGGAAATATGGTTATGAAATATTTTCTCATGAAAGCAGCAGATTTCTAAAAAGACATTTATATAAAAATATGGTTTTCTAAAGGTTGTATATAAAATACTTTTCTATATATGTACATAGGAAAGAGTTTCAATAGATATAAACCAAATACTAATGGCCATATTTGAGTGGTAGGTTTCAAAGTAAGTAGACTTAATTTTCAGTTGTCTTCCTACTATTTCACATTTTCTAATTTTTCTACATTATTTATGCCATTAATTTTTTTATTTAAAAAACTCTATAGTTCAAAATATTTTCTAAGAAATCAGCTTTTTTATTTGTTTTTACTGTTCATTTTCTTGATTCATCAATTAGGTATAATTAGGTATAAGATCATATAACAAATAATTTTATTTGGGGGACGTTAAAAGTATTTTGTTATTTTTCTCTAGGTAATTATATTGTTTTGTCTTTAGTCCTCATTGCAAATTTATTACAACTTCAACCCCAATAAAGGTGCTATATTTTGCTTCCCATTTAGGGTGAAACTCTGAAGAGAAGTCTCATTTCTCTTTCTCCAGTTTTATTACAGTTTCATATAGTATAAGCTGTTCAGATAGTAATAAACAAACAACAACAGCTTCTATAATATGGCTAATCTAAAAAAGCATCTAAATATAAAATTTTAGAATTATATATTGAATTTAAGAGGAAAATTATTATTTTTCAATGTCTAAACATGCCAGATCATTAATAGGATAAAATTAGCGCATCATTGTCCTACACTCGACTCTGGTTAGATCCATCATTTTGCTAAAAAGAGGGAAAAAACTCCAAGCAGCTGACAGCCTGAGTTTTTTTTAGCTATCCACAGACGGACAGGGCATAAACATCTGCTTTGTCTAGTCCATGGCTTTTGATGTCTGGTATTTTCTTCTCAGCAGCAATGTTGATAAGTAAAACATATGTAGATATGTAATTAAATGGGTTTTTTTTCTTTTCTTTTCTTACTCTTTTGCCCAGGCCGGAGTGCAGAGTGCAGGGGTATGATCTCACCTCACTGCAACCTCTGCCTTCTGGGTTCAAGTACCTCTCCTGCCTCAGCTTCCTGAGTAGCTGGGATTACACGTGCACATCACCACGCCCAGCTAATTTTTGTATTCTTAGTACATGGCTCTGCCATGTTGGCCATGGTGGTCTCGAACTCCTGACCTCAAGTGATCCACCCCCCTCAGCCTCCCAAAATGCTGGGATTACAGGCAAGAGCCACTGCGACCAGCCTGTCTTGGTCAGAAGATTTTTGTGTGTGATCTTGGTTACCTCCGTTTTGTGGTTAAAAATATGAACATAATTTTAGAGATTTGCCCATTTGTTCTCCTCTTTTGTTCTGTTTCTCTTTAAGAGAGGATTTTTAATCCTAAAGGTCTAGCTGACATGCATAGGTGTTTTGATTTGTTTCTTAATCCACTAATTAATTTTTCTTGATGCCATTCTCTCTATACAATATGTCTATTCAATAGCCACAATCTGATAATGATTAACATATCATAAACTTATTTTAAACCAATTATATAACTGAGTAGAATCAATTTACCTGATTCCAAAACCTCTATTAATAGTGGACAAAAAGATAGCTATAAAATACAATAAAGAATCCAGAAATAGACTCATACAAATATGCCCAAATGATTTTTTTCAGCAGTGCAAATCAATTGAAAGAAGGATAAGCTTTTCAACAAATGATGCTGGAGAAATTAGACATCCATAGGAAAAAAAAAATAAAAGAAAAAGAAAATAAGCCTAAGTCTTATACCTTACACAAAAATTAAAAGTTAACTCAAAATAGATCACAGTCTTAAATGTAGAGCATAAAACTATAAAACTTTCCAAAAATATAAGACAAAATCTTCAGAATCTAAAGGTGCACAAATAATTCTTAGACTTACATCAAAAAATGATTAATGAAAGGAAAAATTGGTAAGCTGGATGGACCTCATCAAAATGAAATGTACGTACTCTGCAAAAAACACTAGGAAGAGGATAAAAAGACATATTACAGGCCAGGTGTGGTGGCTTATGCCTGTAATCCCAGCACTTTGGGATTCCTTGAGTCCAGGAGTTCAAGACCATCCTGGGCAAGAAGGTAAGACCCCATCTCTACAAAATAAATAAGTAAATAAATAAAAGACAAGTTACAGACTGGGAATAAATACTTGTAAATCAATATCTGACAAAGGACTAGAACCTAGAATGTACAAAGAACTCTCAAAACTCAACAGTAAAAAACTAGAACATCCAATGAGAAAATGGCAAAAAGACATGAAAAGACATTTCACCAGAGAGAATATACAAATGTCAAATAAGCACAAGAAAAGATGTTCAATGTTATTAGCCATTAAGGAAATGCAAATTAAAACTACAGTGAGATATTACTACATACATAATCAGAATGGCTAAAATAACAGTAAGTGACAACATCAAATGCATGTCAAGCTACAGAGAAAGCGGATCACTCACTCATTCCTGGTGGAAATGTAATATGCTGTAGCCACTGTGGAAAATAGTGTAGCAGTTTCTTAAAAATCTAAACTTCACACTTCCTTAAAACACAGCAATTGCACTCTTGAGCGTATACCTCATAGAAATGAAAATTTATGTTCACACAAAAACCTGTACATGAGTGCCTATAGTAGCTCTATTTGTGATGACTAAAACCTGAAAACTACCCGGATGTCCTTCAGTGGGTGAACAGTTAAACTAGTAGTGGTAGTCCATATCATGGAATTCTACTCAACAATACGAAATAGGTGAGCTATTTATTTAAACAACAGTCTGCATGAGTCTCCAGAGGATTATTCTGAGTGAATGAAGTGAAGAGCAAAAGGTTACGTACTGTAAGATGCCATTTATATTTCATTCATGTGATAGAAAAGGAACACAAATTAGTGATTGCCAGGAGTAAACAAGGGGTGAAGGCAAGAGGGAAGTGGGTGTACTTATAAAAGGGCAAGGACAGATCCTGATGGTAATGGAGGAGCCGAGTTTCTTGATTGTATCAATGTCAATATCCTGGTTGTGCCATTGTACTATAATTTTACATGTCTATGTACTGATATGGAACTATGTTCAAATATGTATGTTAATGATAAAACAAAAGGTGCAAAACCATGTAAACATATTGTTACCATTTGTGTTAAGGGGAGAGAGCGAGTTTTATATTCATTTGCTTTCATTTGTGAAGTTTCATTTTGCTTTATGTGTAACATTCAAAAGCTCCCAAATAATAAAAATTAAATTGGTAAATCTGGTTGGGGGGAGTAAAATCGAGTGAATTAAAAAGGGGTGCAAAGAGAAGTTTTGTTCCACGTCCTTTGTAGTGTTTGATTCTTGTACAATGTAAATTTTAAGCAAAAACTAAAATAATACAAATTCAAGTCTCAAAAATAATAGTAATTTGTAGTTGTCTTTAGTTTGTGTTGAAGGATTCTTTTGCTATAAAATGTCAGTATTTTATTAGGAATGATTGCTGTCATTTGAAGTGTTGCAGGTGTCCACCATTGCGATGCAGCAGCAAGAAAAACTCATCCAACAAGAGAGGGCACTGCTAAACTTTACAGAATGGAAGAGAAGCCATGTCCTTCAGATGAAATTTTGTCAAACCTTCATGCAAAGCTCTCTTAGTTCAGGTAATGGATAAAAATCAGTTTCCACTGTATACATCTAAATATATACACCAATACCTCAAAAGAAACAGTAACACACATTTTGTTCTCTGCAAAACTGTTAGGATTTCATAATAAGAGTAACATAATTTTGATCACTCTTTAGTTCAATCTTATTATAACATCCAATACTATGTGGAAACACCAGGGATCCAAAAGAATACAACTAAAGGAAATGTACTGTCAAATGCCAAAGAGGTGTGTGTGCAATTAGTAGGTCGGATTAATAAAATACATGCACACACACAAAAAGACATTGTTTTATCCAGCCATTCAAATTTGTAAGAGTATTTTAATTCTAGCTCCAAATTTCCCAATATATTTAGATACTGTTTTAGTTTCAAGTTTAGATAGCTTTGAGCAGAAAAATTCATTTTGAAAATGAGTATTTACCACAAAATTCTTTTACGATGCAGGACCTAGCTCTTTTTTAAAATTCTATGAATTTACTCCAGTTTAATCTTTTTTTTTTTTTTTTGAGACGGAGTCTCGCTCTGTAGCCCAGGCTGGAGTGCAGTGGCCGGATCTCAGCTCACTGCAAGCTCCGCCTCCCGGGTTCACGCCATTCTCCGGCCTCAGCCTCCCGAGTAGCTGGGACTACAGGCGCCCGCCACCTCGCCCGGCTATTTTTTGTATTTCTTAGTAGAGACGGGGTTTCACCGTGTTAGCCAGGATGGTCTCGATCTCCTGACCTCGTGATCCGCCCATCTCGGCCTCCCAAAGTGCTGGGATTACAGGCTTGAGCCACCGCGCCCGGCCCAGTTTAATCTTTTATATGCTTTACAAGCATTTTAAACCTAATGCAGTCTATTTCTACCTGTCATATAGTTTGTCAAGTATTCTATGGTTACTTAATTGGCATTTCATAATGCTTGTACATATAGTTTAGAGAATTAACTTTCCTAGACTGGATACCATTTACATAATTGCCAATGAGAGATGTCAAAAATCAACCATAGTTCTTTCTGATTAAAATTTAATCAAGTATTTGAAGGATCACTGTGTGCCCAACAATATCTCTATATGCAGCAGACCACTGCAAACTCGAGTGAGACCCACCTCTGAGCCATCAACCTTCAATAGAACAACAATATCCATTTTGGAGACCTACAAATCCAACACGTTCTTCAACGTCACAAATACCATTGTCTACATTATTTATACTATAACTCTAACAATGTTCAGGATATTGGTTAGCAGGGATTCCAAACAAAAGGTATTGAAGAGCTTTAAACAACTCAACATCTGGCCCATGGAAGCTACTGATGAGTTATTTCTTAGCCTAAATACAGGGACTGTCTAGAAACTAGAGTTGTGGAAGTTTCAGTGTCTTCCGTTCTATAAACCTGTGCCAGAAACACTTGGTCAAATTCTCGGTCTTTGGTCCCCCTTTTACATATTTGACCATTCTTCATTTGTGACTATATTCCATCTTAAAACAGGTTCCATAAAACTGATTAAACATTAAGGTTTACTTCTTAGTTGTATCAGAGTCCTAAACTAAGCATATTGTTCACTTATGTTCTTCTCCAATTTTCCTCACCTGCATGTTTTCAAATCACTTCTTAAGGTGGATTACTTGTTCTCTCCATTATCTATAAAATATTTCCTTGTTTAGCTCTCAGAATTTAAACATAAATTCAAGGCTTATGATTCAATCCATGCAATGGTCCAGTACATTTCCGGCTAAATTGGGGCAGTAAGATTAACCAACATGAAACAATAAGCAAATAAGTGAAGACAATAAATGATGTGAATTCAAAAAAAGGAAAGACTGATAAAACGGGAATAATCAGATTAACTATTATAGAAGATAAAAAAATTAGTTAAATATATCCCACAATTAATTTCATATTTAAGTTAAAGGCCCATTGCATGTAGAACGTATTACATGAATCTTACTCTATTGAGCCTCAGAGAAGCTGAAATTGGTAAGTGCTACATCATGTGAACCATTATATTATGGGATTCAGCCTCACTGAGGGTGAGGCAAGGGGCTTTTTGGGGGATATATGTTGTTAATATTTTACAATAAGATACTAAAGTAAAATGTTTATATTCAAAGCCCATAACTGCAGTCCTTGTCCAAACAATTGGATTCAGAACAGAGAAAGCTGTTACTATGTCTCTGAACATTGGAAAATTTGGCACACCAGTCAAGAGAATTGTTTAAAGGAAGGTTCCACACTGCTACAAATAGAGAGCAAAGAAGAAATGGTAAACACTGTTTTGTGGTCTCATGTTATTCTGAAAATACCATTTTACTTATTAAAAGAAATCCCTCATTCTCATAAGATAAAGTTCCTTAATATTGTATAACAGCAGTATAATTGTAAAAATAAAGGTTTAAAAGAGACAAAGTTAGAATCCGTATGTTTTATTTTCTTTTTAATGGGAAAACATAAAAACAGGATGGTTATCTGAAATTGAGAAGAATATGTTTGTTCTATGTCTTTGGTTAATTAAAAAAAGGAGGGAATAAGGAGAATACTATTTCATAGCATGATAATCCACTTCAAGATGTACGTACATTATAGTTGCAGATATGTTTTAAATGTATTATTTTCAATGCTGTAGGCAAATATAACAACCTATAATAATCTTGTAATTATCAAGAAAAAACAAGTATAAAAACTGAAGTGATGCCATGAAATAAATAGGTCTTGAAAAATAAGTATCTGCTAAATGAAATGTTTAATTGGCATTAAATCTAGTTTACCAACATCTTAAGAAGTGAATAGGCTGGGTGGGATGATTCACACCTGTAATCCCAGCATTTTGGAAGGCCAAGGTGGGTGGATCACCTGAGCTCAGGAGTTCAAGGCCAGCCTGGCCAACATGGTGAAACCCTGTCTCTACTAAAAATACAAAAATTAGGCGGGCATGGTGGTAGGAGCCTGTAATCTCAGCTACGTGGGAGGCTGAGGCAGGAGAATTGCTTGAACACAGGAGGCAGAGGTTTGCAATGAGCCGAGATAGTGCCATTGCACTGCAGCTTTTGCAACAAGAGCAAAACTCCATCTCAAAAATATAATAATAATAAAATAAAACAAGTGAACAATAAGATGTTTCCTTGAACTCATTCTACCCATAAATATATGTGAAATAGAATGCAAAATTGCACACTTAGGTGCTATAAAAAATGTATACCTGCTATATTCAGTAATTAGATGAAGTTCATTTCAACAAAAATCATGAGAAAATAATTTGTTAAGGATATGCAACAAATCAAGAACACTTGAAGTAAATTATTACAATTATGTGCTCAAAAAGTTATTTTACGTGTAAATTTGATGACACAAATTAGAATGCTTCTTCTAACCGAATGTGCTCACACTTAAGTTACTCCTGGAATCTCATGAACTATTTTTCCACATCGAAGTATTCTGAGAAAGACTATTCTATGTGGTCTATGATGTCAAGAATATTTTTACTTTTGATATTGAAGGTTCAGTATAACACTTTCTTTTTTTTTTTTTTTGACGTATACTACCTGCCGGGCTCTGAATATGTTGAAATTTCCCAGTTGTTTATTTTTTTCATAGTCTTTAACACCACATGGATCACACAGCAATAGAAAATAGTCTAAAAAATGTATCTGCACTTTTTTATAATACTCCCTTCTCTCTTTTTCCAGATTCAAGTTCCCATTAATTTCTAGCTAGGCACAATGTCACACTTTATATTTCACTAGAGTTTTGTTTGTTTGTTTTCTCATTTCACAGTTCAGGTCTTATCTCTTATAGGATTTTATCACTGGCAGCTTGAGGAAGATTAGAGGAAGCTACGATTACTGGGTGGGGTTGTCTCAGGATGGACACAGCGGACGCTGGCTTTGGCAAGATGGCTCCTCTCCTTCTCCTGGCCTGTAAGTCTCTGAGTAAAATGCTACAAGAAAAGTTAGAAACATGAGGGAATTCAAAAGTTTGTTTTACCTTGTATCATGAATTTTCTCCAAGGGACAAGCAGCATGATAATGTTACAGGCGGCTAATTGGGATTTTTTTTTTTTTTTTTTTTTTTGAGGCAGAGTCTCGCTCTGTCGCCCAGGCTGGAGTGCAGCGGCGTGATCTCGGCTCACTGCAAGCTCCGCCTCCCGGGTTCCCGCCATTCTCCTGCCTCAGCCTCCTGAGTAGCTGGGATTACAGGCGCCCGCCGCCTCGCCCGGCTAATTTTTTGCATTTTTAGTAGAGACGGGGTTTCACCGTGTTAGCCAGGATGGTCTGGATCTCCTGACTTCGTGATCCGCCCGCCTCGGCCTCCCAAAGTGCTGGGATTACAGGCGTGAGTCACCGCGCCCGGCCTAATTGGGATTAAAGCTAACAAAATTAAGAATAGCTTCATGCCTTCTAAGTCTTTCTCCTTCCCAGCCCTGCTACTATTATCTTATAGAAAATTCACCTCACAATTTGAGTGTCTGATGAATAATATAATTATCAAGTGTGTTTCTTTTGTATTGCTTAGTATGTAGAGAGTAACTATTCATTTCCACATTAAGCTTTTCAGATGGCAGTGGGGAGATGGAGAAGCAGAATCAGGTGCCTTAGTATTTTGAAAATTAAGAGTCAGCAAAGACATTCTAATTTAGGGACTGTCTTTGGGTATCTATGTTTCCGTTTTCTTTACATGCTGTTTTTGTTCAAATTATATTAACATTCCTTATTGAGAGAAATAAGCAGTTACTGAAGAAGGAGGACGAAACCACCACAGGAAGGTGCTATGTTAATACAAAACAAAACAAGTAGCTACACACATCTCATTAGTTACCCTCAGGAACATCTCTGAAACCCCCAAATCTAACCTCAGAAATGCTGACTTGCCTTTCCAGGTTGCCAGTAGAGATATCCCAGTCAACCAACCAAGTCTGTGGATACATCAAAAACAGTTCCCTTCTTTCGTCTAACTGCAGCACTTGGAAGTATTTTATCTGCGAGAAGTATGCGTTAAGATCCTCTGTCTGAAAGAAATTGTGTTCAAAGTGTTCTATTACACTGCTATTTGGAACAGGCCATTGGAAAACCCACCCTCCAACACCCCCGCAAAAAAAAAAAAAAAAAAAAAAAAAAAACAGTAAACCAAAATGTGGGCAATGAAATTAGCAACCTGGGACTCAATAATACACTTGGGAATATTCTTCCACACCGTCCAGATTTCATTCGATATTGTTCACATTGCAAGAATAAAACTTATTTAGAGCTACGGAGGACAAAACCCCGAAGAATTAAGAACAAACGCACGGAAATCATTTTTACTGTTTAAAGCCCAGAATGACTGTAAATTTCACACAAGGTACAGATCTATGTTGTTGGGGGAGGTGAAGCAGTTACAGCTGACTAATTTTTTAAAATAAATAAATAAATTTGGCCTTTTAAATTCACCGTCTGTGAGATCTTTCCACGCATTTTCTAGCCTTTCAGGCATTATGTTATCAGACTGATAGGATAGAAGAACAGAGATACGAATTTCCAAACTGAAAGAAAGACAGATTTCTATCTGCAGCCTGTAAGACAATGTACTTTTTAAGATTCGATTTCTACTAGAAAGATGAACTACTAGAATTGGACATAAGCAGAAGGAATAGTTGGGATGCCAGGATCAGAATGTTCTCCAGAGAATTCTGTGAATTCTCTCTTTCCTCTCAATGACCATCCCTACCATTCACAAATCAAAGGGCTCATGGTCTGGTCCCTCAGGGTTAACACACCAGCACTTTCGATTACATCTTTCAGTGCCTCAATTGCCTCGTTGTAAAATAACAACAGAACTTACTTCAAAATATTGTATGAGGATTAGACTGTAAATATATGTCAGTGCCGAGAATAGTCTTGCACAGAGTTGAACACTCTATCAGTGCTTGGTTTTGTTCTCTGGACTATATCACCAGTCATCTCTACACATCAACCTTTATTTGTGCATCCCAGACAAAAATGATCCCTTTTTTTGTTCCTGTTGCAGGGATATTGAGAAGTTAAAGTTTATGGGTAAAATGTCAGCAACCCTTTGGAGAGAATATCTGCTTTAAAGTTAATGGATTCTCCTCAAATAAATCCATAGACATTCTCTGTCCTAAGTCTGTAGGCTCCCTGAAGCATGGACTATCTTATCCCCAAGAGACGATTAATAGCAAAGTACCTTGTGATCTACAGAAAGAACAGATTCCTTAATTATTATTATATTACTTGTTACCACTTACCGTCCCTACAGGAATGCCTTACCACTTAGTAGGTTCTCAATAAATATTTGCTTAATTCAATATAAGTTTATTTAATTCTTCATTTCTCACAAGGAGGAGCTGAGATTCATTAGATTATCATCTTTTCTTCCTAAGCGTAAAGACATCACGTAAATATATAAAGTAAAAATAAAACCTAATTCTCTGAGTCACTGGAAATCATTTAAATGAAACTAAATATCCTCTTACCTAAATGTCCTTTTACAATGGGTAAGGTTGTGTAAGGATGAGAAGAGCATGTTTTTGCTTATTTACCTTGACCTAGAGTTTAAATGTGGGAGTTTAAGTAAAAGAGATTTTTCTCTAATTTTCTGCCGAATCTGAAAAAGGAGAATAGCAGAGAAAACACAGCATATATTGTCTCCTGTGTTCGATTTTTACAGCCGACAGCTGGCAGCTGAATGTAATAACCTGGAATAAAGGAGAAACAATAGCGGAATTTACTAGCAAAGATTGTTTGCCTTAAAGATTCTTCAAAGCATTGTCATGGAACTACGTTTAGAGAAAGGATATGAAGCATTTATGATCATTCTTTAAAAAGTACAATAAAGCAAAAGGCAAACATTCTTCAACTGATGTCATCCCGCTGTATGATGCAGTATTTTCAAATTAGAATTTATCTATAGCACAGCTGACTTCAGCTCCTACAGATCTCCTCAGCAATAATGCTGCTTTCCACACAGATGCTGTAGTGGGGGGATTCTTCTCTGCAGGTTGTTGTTGGTCCAGGGTACCAAGGCTTTTCAAACACAACACTGAGTATGCCAGTCTTAGATCCTAGTCCCACCAACAATGAATTGGGCATCTTAGATCTCTTTCATTGAGTTCTAAGTTAGCCTTAAACAAACTAAAAGAAAACTAAAAATAAAACTGTCTTGCAAATGTAAAAAAGCTTTTGTTACATGTTTGGTTAAAGTACATTAAATGTATAATATATATACACATATATATATTATAATATTGGTAGAATAATAGTAGATATTATTCGAGCCTAAATATATATTCATATAATGAAGTGTGTACAAAAGTCATGCAGACTTTAAATCAGAGGATCCTGCTGTTTGTAATCTTCAAATACTATAAGAATCTCCCTACAGAGGAGTCGACTCCCACATATTAAAGCTGGCCCTGAGACAACCTACTAGACTTTCTACCTTGTTCATAATGTGTTTGCATCCTTAAAATAAAAGCTCCCCATTATCCTTCTCACACTTCCTGCTGTTACAGGGCTCATGGCCTGTTTCCTGTTGATAAATCCTGAGAGCAGGTTCAATATCCTCAGGAAAAGAAAGAGCTTATTGTGTACCCGGGGATCTCAGCTCTACCAGGAAAGGCTGGGCTCCTCGTTTGACTGTTCCTGCAATTTCTTCAGAATTACATAAACAAGAACCTAGAGAGAAAAAAGTCTCCTCATCCAGAAAAACCAATTCATACAGTGCCCTTCTCTGATTCTCAACTGGATATTGTTCTTAGCAAATCAGATTTTAAAATTCACTTTATCATTATTTCCTATTCTTAATATCGATTTTTCAAAAGTGTGTAGTGAGAATGTTATGCAATACACTTTTTCTGTTGTTTTGAAAAGTTTGTTCACACTGTGTAGTGAGAATGTTATGCAATACACTTTTTCTGTTGTTTTGAAAAGTTTGTTCACACTGTGATCAATATTGTGAGTTTTGCTATAAAGACAAAGGGATTAAGGGGAAAGACGAAGAAGAATAAGAATAATCCCTATAAAGACAAAGGGATTAAGGGGAAAGACGAAGGGAAGGAGCTGAAGTATGTCAAATGTATGTTATTTTTTCCTCCTCACAATGTAAAGTGACACTATCCCTTAGTCCCAGACTTGGAATGACATACCATTCACCACTCACTCTGCAGGCAGCTAGACTCTTCACATCAATGGCACTTAAAGAGATGCTTGTCATCCATCCCTGAGCTAGACTGCAGCTATATAGGATGCTAGGAGTCAAAACTTCAATGAGTGCATGTCTCTGTTTTACAACTTAGTCCACAAAATCATTTGACTTCCTCCTATCAGTCATATTTTCCTTCTGTAGCAATAAGGCTTACATAACAATTGCTTAACTGCAGACTTACTTCTCATTTCTTGTTATGTACCTATTAATATGAACTACTTCCATTGAAAATCTGCACTCATCATCAAAAATATTTGGTAATAAAACCCTTAGCTCCCCAAAGTAGGTGCCCTTCTACAATTTGTTCATAAACACAAATTTCCAAAGAAGTTGGTTGTTATTAATAAATCAAGTTTAGCCTAACACTGCCTTCTCACGTATTTTAAGTTTAGCCTAAAGGATTCTCTGTACATAATGTCAACTATAACAAGTTGAGGTGTAAATAGACCCTAGCCTACACTTGTGCCAATCACTGTGTTTTGGGCAATCAAAGGTAGCCAACTGTTTGAACTGTGTTCAAATAAGGCAAACTCCGAGCTGTAACCAATCCAGCTTTTTCTGTACGTCACTTCCGTTTTCTTTACGACGTTTTCCTTTCTCTGTCCATAAGTCTTCTTCCACCACATGGCTGCTCTGGAGCCTCTGAGTCTACTCTGGCTCTGGAGGCTACCCAATTTGTGAATGCTTCATTGCTCAATTAAACTCTTTTAAATTTAATTCAGCTGAAGTTTTTTTTTTCTTTTTAACATTGCTTATGCATGTGTGTGTGCCCCCTATATTTAAAAATAAATTGCTAGATCCTTTTAAAAATATTTTCTTGACTTCCTTTACATTTTATATTGAAGTTCACACTATGAAACTGATTTCACATTTACTTCATTTCAGCTAACAGTAACATTATGAGGAAATTATAACTATTTCTACTTCATATGCAGTGAAATAGGCTTTATGAAGTAAAGTGACTTGCCTAATAAGTAAATCAGAATAAGAGATCTAAAATCTTGAGGGGCTTGAGCAAGTATACGGGCTGAAATGTTCAGCCCCCAACTCCCAGCGAAAGGACACAAAGACTGGCATTCTTATTTTCAACTGAGGTAGTACTGGGTTCATCTCACTGGGGAGTGCCGATTCATCGGTGCTGGCCAGCCAAGTGCAGCCCTCACCCAGCAAGATGAAAGGCATTGCTCACTCCAGCGCAAGGGGAAGGGAATCCCTTTCCTAGCCAGGGTCTGAGACACACAACACCTGAGAATCGGGTACCCCACCCCACTGGGCGCTTTAAGCAAACAGGCACACCAGGAGATCATATCCCACACCTGGCCGAGGCCCCACACTCCACGAGCCTCCCTCATTGCTAGCACAGCAGCTCTGTGATTCACCGCAAGGCAGCAGCGAGGTTAGGGAGGGGCGCTCGCCATTGCTGAGGCTTAAGTAAACAGCTAAGCAGCTCGCAACCGGGTGGAGCTCACAGCAGCTCAAGGAAACCCTGCCCTGCCCCTCAGGACTCCACCTCTGGGGACAGGGCACAGTAGCACAACAAATGCAGCAGAAACTCCTTCTGTATGACGCTAAACAACTCTGTCTGACAGCTTTGAAGAGAGCAGTGGGATTCCTCCCACACGGAGGCTGAGATCTGAAAAGGGAGCACTCCTGCTCAAGTGGGGTCCCTGACCCCGAGTAGCCTAACTGGGAGACACATCCCCACTAGGGGCAGTCTGACACTCCACACTCCTCAGGTGGGTGGAGTACACCCCTGAGAGGAAGCTTCCCAAAGCAAGAATCAGACAGGTACACTCGCTGTTCAGAAATATTCTATCTTCTGCAGCCTCTGCTGCTGACACTCCAGGCAAACAGGAAGCCTGGAGCGGACCTCAAGCACCTTTAACAGGACTCATATTGAGGTCCTGACTGTTAGAAGGAAAACTATCAAACAGGAAGGACACTCACACCAAAACCCCATCAGTACATCACCAATATCAAAGACCAGAGGCAGATAAACCACAAAGATGGGGGAAGCAGGCAGAAAGCTGAAATTCGGGCAAAAATAAGAGTCAAAGATTCCCAGAGCGCAGCTCATCGCAACGCAGTCAAAAGCTGGACGGAGAATGACTTTGACGAGATGAGAGAAGAAGGCTTCAGTCCATCAAATTTCTCAGACCTAAAGGAGGAATTACGTACCCAGCACAAAGAAACTAAAAGTCTTGAAAAAAAAGTGGAAGAATTGATGGCTAGAGTAATTAATGCAGAGAAGGTCATAAACGAAATGAAAGAGATGAAAACCATGACACGAGAAATACGTGACAAATGCACAAGCTTCAGTAACCGACTCGATCAACTGGAAGAAAGAGTATCAGCGATTGAGGATCAAATGAATGAAATGAAGCAAGAAGAGAAACCAAAAGAAAAAAGAAGAAAAAGAAATGAACAAAGCCTGCAAGAAGTATGGGATTATGTAAAAAGACCAAATCTACGTCTGATTGGGGTGCCTGAAAGTGAGGGGGAAAATGGAACCACGTTGGAAAACACTCTTAAGGATATCATCCAGGAGAACTTCCCCAACCTAGTAGGGCAGGCCAACATTCAAATCCAGGAAATACAGAGAACGCCACAAAGATACTCCTCGAGAAGAGCAACTCCAAGACACATAATTGCCAGATTCACCAAAGTTGAAATGAAGGGAAAAATCTTAAGGGCAGCCAGAGAGAAAGGTTGGGTTACCCACAAAGGGAAGCCCATCAGACTAACAGCAGATCTCTCGGCAGAAACTCTACAAGCCAGAAGAGAGTGGGGGCCAATATTCAACATTCTTAAAGAAAAGAATTTTAAACCCAGAATTTCATATCCAGCCAAACTAAGTTTCATAAGTGAAGGAGAAATAAAATCCTTTATAGATAAGCAAATGCTTAGAGATTTTGTCACCACTAGGCCTGCCTTACAAGAGACCCTGAAGGAAGCACTAAACATGGAAAGGAACAACCGGTACTAGCCATTGCAAAAACATGCCAAAATGTAAAGACCATCGAGGCTAGGAAGAAACTGCATCAACTAATGAGCAAAATAACCAGTTAATATCATAATGGCAGGATCAAGTTCACACATAACAATCTTAACCTTAAATGTAAATGGACTAAATGCTCCAATTAAAAGACACAGACTGGCAAACTGGATAAAGAGTCAAGACCCATCAGTCTGCTGTATTCAGGAGACCCATCTCACACGCAGAGACATACATAGGCTCAAAATAAAGGGATGGAGGAAGATTTACCAAGCAAATGGAGAATAAAAAAAAGTGGGGGTTGCAATACTAGTCTCTGATAAAACAGACTTTAAACCATCAAAGATCAAAAGAGACAAAGAAGGCCATTACATAATGGTAAAGGGATCAATTCAACAGGAAGAGCTAACTATCCTAAATATATATGCACCCAATACAGGAGCACCCAGATTCATAAAGCAAGTCCTTAGAGACTTACAAAGAGACTTAGACTCCCATACAATAATAATGGGAGACTTCAACACTCCACTGTCAACATTAGACAGATCAACGAGACAGAAAGTTAACAAGGATATCCAGGAATTGAACTCATCTCTGCAGCAAGCAGACCTAACAGACATCTATAGAACTCTCCACCCCAAATCAACAGAATATACATTCTTCTCAGCACCACATCGCACTTACTCCAAAATTGACCACATAATTGGAAGTAAAGCACTCCTCAGCAAATGTACAAGAACAGAAATTATAACAAACTGTCTCTCAGACCACAGTGCAATCAAACTAGAACTCAGGACTAAGAAACTCAATCAAAACCGCTCAACTACATGGAAACTGAACAACCTGCTCCTGAATGACTACTGGGTACATAACAAAATGAAGGCAGAAATAAAGATGTTCTTTGAAACCAATGAGAACAAAGATACAACATACCAGAATCTCTGGGACACATTTAAAGCAGTGTGTAGAGGGAAATTTATAGCACTAAATGCCCACAAGAGAAAGCAGGAAAGATCTAAAATTGACACTCTAACATCACAATTAAAAGAACTAGAGAAGCAAGAGCAAACACATTCGAAAGCTAGCAGAAGGCAAGAAATAACTAAGATCAGAGCAGAACTGAAGGAGATAGAGACACAAAAAACCCTCCAAAAAATCAATGAATCCAGGAATTGGTTTTTTGAAAAGATCAACAAAATTGACAGACCACTAGCAAGACTAATAAAGAAGAAAAGAGAGAAGAATCAAATCGACGCAATTAAAAATGATAAAGGGGATATCACCACCGACCCCACAGAAATACAAACTACCATCAGAGAATACTATAAACACCTCTACGCAAATAAACTGGAAAATCTAGAAGAAATGGATAATTTCCTGGACACTTACACTCTTCCAAGACAAAATCAGGAAGAAGTTGAATCCCTGAATAGACCAATAGCAGGCTCTGAAATTGAGGCAATAATTAATAGCCTACCAACCAAAAAAGTCCAGGACCAGATGGATTCACAGCTGAATTCTATCAGAGGTACAAGGAGGAGTTGGTACCATTCCTTCTGAAACTATTCCAATCAATAGAAAAAGAGGGAATCCTCCTTAACTCATTTTATGAGGCCAACATCATCCTGATACCAAAGCCTGGCAGAGACACAACAAAAAAAGAGAATTTTAGACCAATATCCCTGATGAACATCGATGCAAAAATCCTCAATAAAATACTGGCAAACCGGATTCAACAACACATCAAAAAGCTTATCCACCATGATCAAGTGGGCTTCATCCCTGGGATGCAAGGCTGGTTCAACATTCACAAATCAATAAACATAATCCAGCATATAAACAGAACCAAAGACAAGAACCACATGATTATCTCAATAGATGCAGAAAAGGCTTTTGACAAAATTCAACAGCCCTTCATGCTAAAAACGCTCAATAAATTCGGTATTGATGGAACGTACCTCAAAATAATAAGAGCTATTTATGACAAACCCACAGCCAATATCATACTGAATGGGCAAAAACTGGAAAAATTCCCTTTGAAACCTGGCACAAGACAGGGATGCCCTCTCTCACCACTCCTATTCAACATAGTGTTGGAAGTTCTGGCTAGGGCAATTAGGCAAGAGAAAGAAATCAGGGGTATTCAGTTAGGAAAAGAAGAAGTCAAATTGTCCCTGTTTGCAGATGACATGATTGTATATTTAGAAAACCCCATTGTCTCAGCCCAAAATCTCCTTAAGCTGATAAGCAACTTCAGCAAAGTCACAGGATACAAAATTAATGTAAAAAAATCACAAGCATTCTTATACACCAGTAACAGACAAACAGAGAGCCAAATCAGGAATGAACTTCCATTCACAATTGCTTCAAAGAGAATAAAATACCTAGGAATCCAACTTACAAGGGATGTAAAGGACCTCTTCAAGGAGAACTACAAACCACTGCTCAGTGAAATAAAAGAGGACACAAACAAATGGAAGAACATACCATGCTCATGGATAGGAAGAATCAATATCGTGAAAATGGCCATACTGCCCAAGGTAATTTATAGATTCAATGCCATCCCCATCAAGCTACCAATGAGTTTCTTCACAGAATTGGAAAAAACTGCTTTAAAGTTCATATGGAACCAAAAAAGAGCCCGCATCTCCAAGACAATCCTAAGTCAAAAGAACAAAGCTGGAGGCATCACGCTACCTGACTTCAAACTATACTACAAGGCTACAGTAACCAAAACAGCATGGTACTGGTACCAAAACAGAGATATAGACCAATGGAACAGAACAGAGTCCTCAGAAATAATACCACACATCTACAGCCATCTGATCTTTGACAAACCTGAGAGAAACAAGAAATGGGGAAAGGATTCCCTATTTAATAAATGGTGCTGGGAAAATTGGCTAGCCATAAGTAGAAAGTTGAAACTGGATCCTTTCCTTACTCCTTATACGAAAATTAATTCAAGATGGATTAGAGACTTAAATGTTAGACCTAATACCATAAAAATCCTAGAGGAAAACCTAGGTAGTACCATTCAGGACATAGGCATGGGCAAAGACTTCATGTCTAAAACACCAAAAGCAACAGCAGCAAAAGCCAAAATTGACAAATGGGATCTAATTAAACTAAAGAGCTTCTGCACAGCAAAAGAAACTACCATCAGAGTGAACAGGCAACCTACAGAATGGGAGAAAATTTTTGCAATCTACTCATCTGACAAAGGGCTAATATCCAGAACCTACAAAGAACTCAAACAAATTTACAAGAAAAAAACAACCCCATCAAAAAGTGGGCAAAGGATATGAACAGACATTTCTCAAAAGAAGACATTCATACAGCCAACAGACACATGAAAAAATGCTCATCATCACTGGCCATCAGAGAAATGCAAATCAAAACCACAATGAGATACCATCTCACACCAGTTAGAATGGCGATCATTAAAAAGTCAGGAAACAACAGGTGCTGGAGAGGATGTGGAGAAATAGGAACACTTTTACACTGTTGGTGGGATTGTAAACTAGTTCAACCATTATGGAAAACAGTATGGCGATTCCTCAAGGATCTAGAACTAGATGTACCATATGACCCAGCCATCCCATTACTGGGTATATACCCAAAGGATTATAAATCATGCTGCTATAAAGACACATGCACACGTATGTTTATTGCAGCACTATTCACAATAGCAAAGACTTGGAATCAACCCAAATGTCCATCAGTGACAGATTGGATTAAGAAAATGTGGCACATATACACCATGGAATACTATGCAGCCATAAAAAAGGATGAGTTTGTGTCCTTTGTAGGGACATGGATGCAGCTGGAATCCATCATTCTTAGCAAACTATCACAAGAACAGAAAACCAAACACCGCATGTTCTCACTCATAGGTGGGAACTGAACAATGAGATCACTTGGACTCGGGAAGGGGAACATCACACACCGGGGCCTATCATGGGGAGGGGGGAGGGGGGAGGGATTGCATTGGGAGTTATACCTGATGTAAATGACGAGTTGATGGGTGCAGCACACCAACATGGCACAAGTATACATATGTAACAAACCTGCACGGTATGCACATGTACCCTACAACTTAAAGTATAATAATAATAAATAAATTTAAAAAAAAAAGAGATCTAAAATCTTCATTTTCTAACCACAAATACAGTTTTCTTTGCATGACACAATATATCAACAGAACTTCTTCAACCCTGAAGAAAATTTTAAGGAAATCAACAGAAAATTGAAAGGAAAATTCTCAAGGAAGAATCTGCAATCGTCTTTGCTAAGTGACAATCTAACAAAATGAAATTTATGAAAGTGAGCACCAGTGTGTTCTTTCTATCATATTATTGCTACTCTATGTCATTTTACCATGAGATAGATGTTTATGAAAAACAAAACTGAAGCACCTCAGTTGCCACTGTTGAAAAACAAAGATTTATAATGTTATCCTTTCTAGCATTAAACCCTCAGAATTGACTATCAATAAACCAATAAACTTGGTGGCTGTGATGGTGTCACTCCCAACGATCCCTGTTATACTTGTGCATGGAGTCATCTCAAGAAAGAAGTGCCTCACAAAGGGGCAGCTACAAAGATGTCACTGTCTCTGTTCATTTCCCACTACCTGACTGGAAATTGTGTGCACTAATGCAACTCAGCTTCCTCATCAACCATGTGTTGATGCCATAAGCTTGCCTCAAAATATTTCATTTTAGGAAAATGTTAAAACTGTTCTCTTGAAGACAACATGTATTTCAAAGACATCTTATTTTCTCCGAATAATTGTGTAATCCGTACTCTTGTAAATCCCCCAAAAACTCTCAGCAAGGCACGATGAAAATAATGATTGCCATCATATTCTGAAAAGCATTTCCATGCTGAATTTTCCCACAAATCACAAGTCCATTGTAAAATCACACACACTTCACAGTATTTACATTTATTATTATTAAATCTTCAGTACCTGAAAGGTATAAATATGGGTCAATGGAAGAAAATAGGAACTGAAACTGTTACAGGTGCAGATGAAGAGGCTGACTTTTTTCTAGTCTTTAATCTCTCTGAAGGGAATATCGGGGACGGTAGTTCTGATATGAAACTGAGATGGGGATACATTTCTTTCCTGGGAGAAATTCCTATGGAAGGGAGACAATGATCAGAGTCTTAATGGACACAGGAAGGAATGTTTATAAGGCATTGAGATTCTCATATCAAGAGACATCCCTGTTGGGAAACAGGGCATAGACAAGGCAGATGGGGTCTTCACTGATAGATTGGGAAGGGACTAGTATGAACTGAAACAAACAAAAAGAATGCCTTGTGTATTTGGTGGTATAATCTGGGAAGTAACTGCTAATTTCTGATGGACTGCTTGACTGTCAGGGAAAAGGATGTTACTTCGATGTATTTCCTCTACAAAAAGTTTCTCATTCCACCAAGTGTAAGGAAGACATGGAAACAGGGAGGTGATATTAGACATTGAGAAGAAAGAAAGCTAAAAGTTATCTCAAAGCCAAGAAGGTAGATGACATTATGGGTTTCTGAGGTTGGTTGGTGGCATGTAAATAAGACTTCTTGTGACTTTTAAATATGTGCATAAACTCAAGCTCACAAATGCTGCTGATCCTGAACAGGAAACACGAGAACCCATTTTGTACTAGTCAGAGAGATAGTGTTTCCTGATTATGTTCCATTTCCTGATGTCTCAAGTAGCCCTTGCATTGGCATTGCCTGGCTCACTCTGCTATTTGTAGTTGCAGAGGGAGAATCAGTCACCTTCGCCTAATGTTTCAGGGGGGAAATGGAGGCTCTCTGTCTTCACCATTCCCGCTCTCCTCTCACAGATACACCGCTTCAATTCTTGGCAGTCCTTTGAGAAGATCATCCCATTAAGGATGGCCACACAGTCTCTGCTTCTTGGGCTGGTGACATCTATTATAATCTCGAACCTTAAAAAATGAAGAAAAAGTAAATTTAATCACAGTTTATTTCTAAAATAAAATATTAAATACCCATTCTTCCTAGGGTGATAAAATTATAGTCTAGATACCAGAATCAGTTTACTGGGAAAATGGGGTCATATGCCTCTTTCTCTTCAGCCCCTAAGTTTCCACACTCATTCTTAGACACAGCAGGTCACCAGCCATCCCATTACTGGGTATATACCCAAAGGATTATAAATCATGCTGCTATAAAGACACATGCACGCGTATGTTTATTGCGGCACTATTCACAATAGTAAAGACTTGGAACCAACCCAAGTGTCCATCAGTGACAGACTGGATTAAGAAAATGTGGCACATATACACCATGGAATATTATACAGCCATAAAAAAGGATGAGTTCGTGCCCTTTGTAGGCACATGGATGCAGCTGGAAACCATCATTCTCAGCAAACTATCGCAAGAACAGAAAACCAAACACCGCATGTTCTCACTCATAGGTGGGAATTGAACAATGAGATCACTTGGACACAGGAAGGGGAACATCACACACTGGGGCCTGTTGTGGGGTGGGGGGAGATGGGAGGGATAACATTAGGAGATATACCTAATGTAAATGACAAGTCAATGGGTGCAGCACACCAACATGGCACATGTATATGTATGTAACAAACCTGCATGTTGTGCATATGTACCCTAGAACATAAAGTATAATAAAAATAAATAAATACATAAATAAATAAATTATTAAAGGGGGAAAAAAAAGAAACAGCAGGTCACCCAAAACAGCAAAAATCATTTCTAACTAAAGTGCAGCTACGTGTTCTCCTCCAAATTTATATAGTTTCTCTGCCACTTAAAAAGTTATCTACCTTCTCTGTAACTCAGTTTACTTAACTGTAAAATACAAATGATTACATCAAATATATCCTGTCTCCTGGGAGAATAAATGATATATTGTATATAGGGAAGAAGGATGTCTGTTCAAATACGGCTTTAAATGTGATATATTTTGATAGACAAATTACAATTTCCTGTTTCAAAGGATACTGATATGGTTTGGATGTTTGTTCTTTCCAAATCTTAGTTGAAATATCATTCCCAGTGTTGGAGGTGGGGCCTGGCAGGAGGTACTTGGGTCATCGGGGTGTATCCCTCATGAATGGCTTGGTGCCCTCTTCTTGGTGATGAGTGAGTTCTCACTCAGTTAGTTCATGCAAGATCTGGTGGTTTAAAAGGGCCTGGAACCTCCTCCCACCCCCCTCTCTTTTGTGTTCTCTCTAGCCATTGGACATGCCAGCTCTTGCTTTGCCTTCTGCCATGAGTAATGCTCCCTGAAGCCTCCTCAGAAGCCAAGCAGATGCTTGTACAGCCTGCAGAATTGTGAACCAACTAAACCTCCTTTCTTTATAAACTATCCAGCCTCAGGCATTCATTTATGCTGATGCAAAAATAGACTAACACAGATACCATGTGTACTCCTATCTAAATGCTCACGGCATATATGAGACTAGTGTTTTATATTACACCTTACATTTTCAGCAAATCTTTTCTCAGAGACTGCATTTTTTAAAGATGTGTTCCCTATTTTACTAATGCACAGAAAGCCAAGAAATCTTATCCTATCTCTGGGTACTGACCAGTTGTGTGATTTTAGGCAACTGCCATTACAGCCTGGACTCCTGGGCTTCAGTTTATTCGCCCATAAAGATCTCTCTCTCTGTCTCTCCCTTCTCTCATCCACAGTATGTCCCAGACACAAACTTCTGCCAGCAGCAAGAGAACTACCCTGATATTTCACTAATGCTATGTATCTGTCTCCCTCACTGGCTTATAAGCAGTTCAAAAGCAAGCACTGGCCGGGTGCGGTGGCTCATGCTTGTAATCCCAGCACTTTGGGAGGCCAAGAAGGGCAAATGGCTTGAGTCCAGGAGTTCTAAACAAGACTGGGCAACACAGCATAAACCCAACTTTCCAAAAAATACAAAAAATTAGCTGGATGTAGTGGTGCACGCCCATAGTCTGAGCTACCCAGGAGGCTGAGATGAGAGGAGAGCTTCAGCCTGGGAGGCAGAGATTTCAGTGAGCAGAGATTGCACCACTGCACTCCAGCCCGTGCAGCAGAGCAAGACCTTATCTCAAAAAACAAACAAACAAAACACACACACACACACACACACAACAAAATGAGGATGCACTATGGTTCAAATATCTTCAGTCATCCTCCTGCAAACACAGTATCCAGTACAAAGCAGAAGTTTCAGTAATACTTGATGGACCAAATTCTTGAACTCTGTCACTCAAGCAAAATATCTTTGTTAAATGCCTTTCCCATAAAATATCCTGAAGGCTTACAGTTCAGAAGCGAAAGGGGTTCCATCCATCCACAGCCAGGCCTTGCCACTGTCAGGGCGCAAAAGCCCTGTCCAATAAGAGTAGAAAAACGGAGAGCGGCTCTGGAACATGGCAAAGTCCTGCAGAAAGCACACAAGAAAAGCTTTAGCTTTGGAGGCATGATCACACACATGGACAGACATGCATGGGCCAGCCAACGCTTTTCTCAAAGCACACACCAGTCCTGCTTCACACAGATGCTCACATGCTTAAGAGAAAAAGCATCGACGCTGAGGCCTGTCTGAAATTTGTCCGGGTTTAATAACTCGTTTTGTCTTAGTAAATGTGGAACACATATCGATATTCTGAAAGCAGAAATCACATCAACCCAGATTTATTCCTGACCCATGGCTTTTAAGGCACAGAATTAAACATGAATGTTGATATAAAAATATGAGGGAAAGACTAATAAAGAGATGTGGAATGATTCTGGGACAGGGAAGAATATGGAGGGAAAAGTGCAGGAATGAGGTAGCAACCTTTATAAATGCCTGGGAAAGGAAGAAAAAAACTAAAAGAAAAATTTGCAAGGATGATTTACGTCTTAGACTAGGAAGGGGAGAAAGAAATTTTTAAATTTCTATTTATAAATATTTATGTGCATACATGTGTATAGTCCTATACATGGTAATTCTTTTCCCAATATCCATATTTAACATATGTTTACATTTAAAAAGTGATTTGCTTCCTTCTATCTAGTCTCACTCTGCACTCCTAATACATATTTTTGGAGAATTGGTGGGGACAGGGTCTCACTCTGTCGCCCAGGCTGGAGTGCACTGGCACGATCATGGCTCACTGCAGCCTCAACCTCCCAGGCTCAGTGTACTCCTAATATTTTAACATAGACATTATCTAAATATTTATTATAATTATCCATTTATACAATGAGTTTCTCAAGGCCATACACTTTGTTTCATTGTTACATCCATAACCCCTCAGATAATTAATAAAATATACCGATTTAATGAGAGATTATTACAAATGTAAATGAAGCTATTAGCAAGCAATAGTCATAGAGTAACATGTGAAAATAACTGTAGTTGAAAATCTTTATTCTAATTAAATAGGGGGGTCCCTTCAAATTAAAAGTTTTGAAAGCAAATCATATGAAAAGGATTTAAATATATACAAATATATGAAGTTCATATAAAAAATAACTACATAGATTTAACAAGAAAATGTCCTACCACCTGATATAGTATAGTTCAATATTATACCTGAGTTTGCAGTGTATGCTGGAGGCAGAGGAATCAAAGAGAATAAGAAAAATTAGGAGGGTTTATGCTAGGGCACACTGTCTTAGTCAAAGAAATTGCCTCGCTTGATGCCTAAATTAAGCCATCGAGAAAGGGTTATAAAATGTCTTAGTAGCTGAGAGAAATTACAGAGGTTCTTTCATCACAGATTTCAGGAAGTAGGTAGAAATTAAGAAGTAACTAGAATGATGTTAAGAATTTGTATAGTGAGCTGAGAATTTAATTCAATTAAACAACCCTTTGTTGATAACCTACTCTTTATCAAGAAAAATCTCTGCCAAATTCTAGAGAAACAATGATAAATAAGCAATGGCCATACTATTTAAGAACTTCAATTCAAAGGCAATAATAAATATGAGAGAAAGTGGAATAATCATATTTTAATTGTGTACTTTAATTGCATGTATTAACTCAATATATGTCAGTTTGTAATTTTATTGTCACATTTGCCTTGACCAATCTATCCTAGACTGTAAACTTCTGGAAAGCAAGATATATATTTGCAGGTTATGGTAATAATTTAGTTAAATATTTTCCACTTAAAAGCTTTGCCACTTTTAAAATGGAAGAGCAGGCAGTACTATCTTCATGTTTCTGACATTGCATCAATATTCTTCCTTTTCTACCCAAACCAAAACAGGAAAGAAGTTAGGACATTCTACCTTTGCTCCCTGAGAGGGGAGTTTAAAGTGATATTGCTTATCTTTCTAAGGGGTGTGTATTT
Organism: Papio anubis; assembly: GCF_008728515.1. Classification (NCBI taxonomy): domain Eukaryota; kingdom Metazoa; phylum Chordata; class Mammalia; order Primates; family Cercopithecidae; genus Papio; species Papio anubis. The sequence goes on along the minus strand of NC_044984.1, from coordinate 8,905,776 downwards.
CTGGAGAACACAACTCCTTCTAGCTACTTCAGGGGACCATTCAAAGCAATAGGAATAAGACTCAGGCCCTGATTGAAACGAGTGTGAAAAACTGTGGACCGATATTCTTGATCCTTAGAATCTTCTGGCTTAACTCTTTTAAGGCCTCTTTTTGAGAAAAGCCTCAGAATCTTACCAGATCTTCTTGTTTGTTTATCTTCAGCATGGTACAGTTCTCACTGAGGCAGAAATATTTACAGTCCTCCCAACTTTTGCCGTCTTTATAGAACTGGTAGCATTTGTCTCCATGCCACTTCCATTGGTCAGTACAAGGGCTGCACCTGTGCGCTTGGAAAAAAGCCAAATTTATTATTTTCTGTATGAGTCTGTCTTGCTCCTCTCTTGAAATTACATAATATTTGATGTCCTAAGAAAGAATTAACTCCTCTTCAATATTTAATTAATTGCCCAGGCAATGATAACTACAATGTTTACTGGATACCTACTAAATGCCAGGAATTGTAACTGGTCCTAAGTATGTTGTAGAAATTAAAACAGACACTAATTGCTTATGTGGAATCTAGTAATAAATCATTGGAACTTTCTTGCCACTTGCCTGTGAAATTCAGCACGTGAAGAGAATATTCAATTTCACAAAGCAGTTGAAATGTACAGAAACTCCAAACACATTGTGTTTAGGAAATAAAGTTTCTATAATGTTCTCAAAATTATCTTACATAATAGTAAAATAAGTTTTAAAAAAGACAGTATATACCGATATGATGTGGAGTCTTTTTAAGGAAAAAAATACTGAGGCAAGCGTGAAGTTAGAATGCTGAATCTCGGCCGGGCGCGGTGGCTCAAGCCTGTAATCCCAGCACTTTGGGAGGCCGAGATGGGCGGATCACGAGGTCAGGAGATCGAGACCATCCTGGCTAACACGGTGAAACCCCGTCTCTACTATAAAATACAAAAAATTAGCCGGGCGAGGTGGCGGGCGCCTGTGGTCCCAGCTACTCGGGAGGCTGAGGCAGGAGAATGGCGTGAACCCGGGAGGTGGAGCTTGCAGTGAGCTGAGATCCGGCCACCGCACTCCAGCCTGGGCGACAGAGCCAGACTCAGTCTCAAAAAAAAAAAAAAAAAAAAAAAGAATGCAGAATCTCCATGTGTCACAAATTAAATTGGGCATCCAGGCCAGAGAAGTATGGGTAAGGATCGCAAATATAGGATCCAAGCCCTGAGCGCTATAGTTTTAACCCTATGTGGATACATGACCTTGGGTCATTTAGTTAGGAACCTAATCCAGTCTCTTGAGGGTTTGTAGTGGGATGAGAACTCAAGTCATAGCCATAACAATTTCTTTATTTTAAAAGCGACCTAGTTAACATGTTAAAATCTCAGTAGCTAATACACAGGTAGGTATTATATTATCATTTAATCTTCTTGTATATTTGAAATATTTCATGAAGTAGAACAAAATTTAAATAAATAAATAACTTAGAAGGATATCTTTGTCATGTTATGAAAAACTTGCTGTGGAAGTCAGTAGTTTTTGCACTCTCTCGGACAGGTCTGCTTGCTTCGGAATTCTACCAGGAGAAATGTAACACCCTGGAGAGACTCCAGCAAAAATGCAGGGAGCCTCAGACTTCCTAAAACACAGAACAAGAATGGGAATGACGCTCACCTAAAAGGATTATTGTAAAGATTAAATACGTGAAAACCAGAGTCCAGTTTGTGCAGACGCTTACGCATAAGAAGTATTTAATAAAGGTCAGTTTCAACTGTGGTCCCTGGTGTTATGAGAACTTAGATGGGTAATACGTGCTTGGAGTGCTGTGCTGAAAAAGATTATGAAGCAGCAACTGGACTCAGCAAGGAGAATCCTGGTTCATTCTGCTCTGGATTCAGTAAATAAAAACTATGTAACTGCAATTTTAGTACAGTGCATTAATACCTCATTCCCATCTCACGTACAATGTTTTCTTAAATACCTTTGATCTTCAGATACAAGTGACCCTCTATGTGCTCTATGTAAAAACAAGTCCCATACTTGCATGGGAATTAATAGAGAAATTTTCAATGAATGTTTAAGAGGAAGCAAGGGACAATTAGATCAAAAGGTGAGAGACTAAAGGACTGAGAGCCTTATGTGAAATAGGTAGTGATACAATGTAACTAAAGAGACAGAAATAGAGAGACCGCTTTACCTCCTTAACTTCAACTAACTAAATATTTAATATACTATTACTGAAACCATTGGAGGAGGAAAATGGAATACAGGTCAGAAGAAATTCATTTCTCTATGTGTACATATAGATATAGGTATAGACCTAGATATAAATAGATATACATATACATACACCCTCCACTCCAGCCTGGACAACAGCGTGAGACCTTGTTTCCCCACCTCTCTGCTCCCCCTCAAAAATATATATTTTTAAAGAAGAAAATGCATATTTTTGGCCAGAAAAATGGGTGGACTGAAAATGACCTGTTCTCAAATGTTTTGTCCATGGCACATACACCTAAGAAAAATAAAATATCAACTAATTTCTAAACGGAACACGTACACTTTCTATGAACTCTCTTTACCTATAAATTACTATTTTTGTATATGATATAGTGCAACAAATGTTTACAGATATTTAGGATCAATAAACAATAATGGTCATATTAGCAAGGCCAAAAACCCCAGGAAGGGCATTCCATTTCATAAATACATGAAAATATGTCATCCTTAAAAAAAAGGCTAATCAAAAAAAAAAAAAAAAAGGCTAATCGTCTTTTTTTTCTTACAGTCCTTTCTCTCTCCATTTCCCCTTCATTTTTGCTGTGTTTTGGACAAAAGGAATGTAAATCTGTTTACATGTCTGGCCCAGAATTTTTTCCTCATATATCTAGCTCCCCAAACAGCATTCCTGGTTTCCAATGTTCCCCTTGTAGCCAGAGAATTCTTCCTCCTTTCACTCGATCACATCCCTATGCTTCTAGCTGTTTTGCCCCCAAATTCTGGAGCTGTTTTTGAATCTTTCATTTCTCACACATCCATTTGTGTCCCATCATGCAAAATCATTTCCACAAACAATATCCTAGTTAGAAGAACCATCATATTTCTCCTGGATTTTAGTAATAGCCATCTCTTATCTGATTTCTCTGTTGCTATTCTTTCCTCTTCCAGTCTAATTTTAACATAATTGTAGATTAAGCCTTTAAAAACTTATGCCAGATCATGTATTTCCTCTGCTCAAGACCCCATAATTAATCCTCATCTGCTCAAAATAGCAGCCAAATCTCTCGCAAAGGCACCTAATGCTATCTATGATCTCTACCTAGCCTCCTGTTAGTCTCCCACTCCAACCACGTGGGCTCCTTATTATTCCTTGAATATGCAGATACATTCATGTTTTAAGGCTCTTGTGTTTCCTGTTTTACCTATAAAGCTTGTTATTTATCTGTATTACACGGCTAACTTCCTCAACTTTTCAAGTCTTTGCTACCATATAATCATCTTAATTAAGGATTTATGACTGTTCTATTTAAAGTAGCAACAGACTACCCTTGAATTCCTTATCCGTCTTGCCTTGTTTACCTTCATTTCTCATAGGATTGATTAATCTCTCATACATTATATTTAGGCTGGCTAATCATTATTGTATACCTGGGACCTAGAGTTTCCCAGAATCTGGGACTTTTAGTACTAAAATAGGGAACATTGGGGGAAAACTTGGAAATGCTGGTTGATACAGTTTGAACATCTGTCTCCTCCAAATCTCATATTGGAATTTGATCCCCAGTGTTGGAGGTGGGTCCTAATGGGAGGGGTCTCGGACAAGGGAGCAGATCCCTTATGAACAGCTTGGTGAGTTCTCGCTCTATTAGTCTCAGGAGAACTGATTGTTAAAAAGAGCCTGGCACATCCCTCCCCAGTCTCTTGCCTCCTGGACTCTTGTCCTGTTACCTGCTGCACTTTCCCCCATGTGTGAAAGCTGCCTGAGGCTCTCAGAAGAAGCAGATGCTGGCACCACGCTTCTTGTACAGCCTGCAGAATCATTAACCAAATAAAACTCTTTTCTGTATAAATTACCCAGGCTCGGGTACTCCTTTATAGCAACACAAACAGATAAAGACATGAGCCATCTTATTTTATGTTTTTCAATATACTTACTTCTACCACCCCACTAGAGTAAGTGGTCCATGAGAGTAGACACCCTGTGTGTTTTGTCAGATATGCATCAGTAGGCATTCAGTAAACACTCCAACCATACTGGTAGTAGTGCTAACTAAATGGATAAATATCACTTCAGTGGGTGGATGGATGGATGGATAATGGGTAAGATGAGGGTAAGAAATAAAAAGTAGCAGATTAAAACTGAGAACTGACATCTAACCAAAAGTATGTAAGAATTTTATATGAGAAGAAACTTTAATATATTTGCATTTAGATTTTATATTTAAATTAAATGACTTATTTGCATAGTTTCTCTTTTTATTTGTTTTTATATACCTAAATAAAAATTTGAAAGACCATTTGTGTTAGGAAAATCTCGGTTACCTTAAAAAAAATTTTTTTTTGGCCAGGTGCAGTGGCTCATGCCTGTAATCCCAGCACTTTGGGAGGCTGAGGTGGGCAGATCACTTGAGGCCAGAGTTCAAGAGCAGCCTGGGCAACATGGAGAAACCCCATCTCTACTAAAAAAGTACAAAAATTAGCCAGATGTGGTGGTGCACGCCTGTAATCCCAGCTGCCCAGGAGGAGATATGAGAATCGCTTGAACCCAGGAGATGGAGGCTGCAGTGAGCCGAGATCACACTACTGCACTCCAGCCTAGGTGACAGAGTGAGACTCTGACTTTAAAAATAAATAATAAATAAGTAAATAAAAATAAAAATAATTTCTGAGATAGTGTCTTAGTATGTTGTCTGGGCTGGTCTTGATCTCCTCAGCTCAATCTTCCAGCCTCAGCCTGTCAAGTAGTAGATTATCTTTTTGAAGATATGGCAAACAACAAAGGAAAGTATGCACACTGGGCTTTGTTGGAAAATTCGTAAATAAGCACCAGGTGGGGTAGTTCACACTTATAATCCCAGCACTTTGGGAGGCCAGGGCAGGGGGAACACCGGAGGTTGGGAGTTCAAGACTAGCCTGCCCAACACAGTGAAAACCCATCTCTACTAAAAATACAAAAAAAAAATTAGCTGGGTGTGGTGGTGCACACCTGTAGTCCCAGCTACTTAGGAGGCTGAGGCAGGAGAATTGCTTAAACCTGGGAGGAGGAAGTTGCAGCAAGCTGAGATCGTGTCACTGCTTTCCAGCCTAGGCAACAGAGTGAGACTCCATCTCCCCCCACCCAAAAAAAAACAGAAAAAGAAAAATTAGTAAATAAGGACATTATGACCATTGAGGTCATTAGTCATGTAGAAAAGAATCACTTAGAGAAGTAAAACTGTGCCTATTAATATTTTTTCCTAGGTAGCCACGCAATCAGGATGTCTGTTTCAGGTGGGAAGTGGTGTGTGTATAATAGATGAGGAGACTTTGCCCTCCTTCAGAGTTCCTAAAAAAGAAATAAAAAGTGGAAACCTGAACATGTATGCCATTTCCTAAGTAAGCATGATAAAGAAAGCAGAAGAGAGAGCTGACTTGAATAAAGTGGATTATCACAAAACTTGAAAAGAATAGAATAGGAATACACACACACTCACACTGAAACGATGCTCCTAGCTTTCTCCAGCAGTAAATTTATCAATGGTGGTTCACCTACCACTGGCACTGTCATCATCTGTGGTCCTTAATAAGCTATGTATTTCTGATACCCAGCCAAGTTATCCTGAATTAAAATAACAAGTTTGATTCAGGTTATCTGCATTTTTGGACTAGTCCCTATATGATTTTTAAGATTTGAGAACTACAGTTATGAGTTTGCTTACTTCTTACTAGGAAAGAATTTGTAAGAACATCTGCTGAGGTAAACTGAGACATAACCCTGTATTTTCTTTACTTGTTGTCTTATTTTGGTTATTCATAGTTAATTGTTTGTATTGTTTTAAAATGTCTGCATTTGAAGAGTCCCTTGATGTATGGTATCACAGACACATGTGAATCACAGGATCCCAACAACTGATCATGATCTGGAAGCCCAAACCCTTTTTCAGTTTGCCAGACCTCTAGTTAAATAATACTTGACTCTCACTTTCACCGGCGGGAAATCCATCTCTCTGTTGCCAGATAACATGGGGACAGAGTGACCAGGACACACTTACCTCCAGCTTTGTTATAGAGCTCACGACAGAGTTTTTCAGCCACATGCTGCAGACTTCCTGCAAGCTTTATGTTCTGGACTTGAAGAGATTGCAACTCTCGGGATGTATTTCCTAATCTTTCTTCCATTTGAGAAATGGTGCCTTGACCAGTATTGGAGAGCTGGTAGTACTGAAAAACTAACCCAAATGACCAAGTCAGACTGGACAGCTTATTTCTATGTTTTATTTCCATTTTCTGCCTATGGGGAAAACAAACAGTATATTTTTTAGTATCTCAGGCTCTGAGATCTCATATTGCCTATATTCAAGTTTGGACTCTAGTACATATATGAAAAGTTGTATCACCTTGGGCAAATTAATTTCTTTAAGTCTGCCTAAAAATGTGAAGTCGTGGGGAGAAAATGGCAGCTAAGAGGGCTAAGGTGGAGCTCCCACTTGGACAACAGAACTGCGTGAGGAGACTCACACTGTGAACTTTTCCTCCAGGAACCATCTTAGGAACATACCAGGAAAACTGAAAGAATTCACAGATCCTTTGAAGGAAGCAACTCAATACTGAAAATTCTGTAAGACAGCCACAAATGTGTGAAGGGGGGAAAACCCGCCTCTGAACGCACATCCCTACTGGGGAACCTGAAAATCTGGGTTACATGAGAAGGATTTAACCTTACCTGGAACAGAAATGGATATAGGGAGCCAAATATAAAATATATGCAAAATATAAAAGTAGAAGAGGCAGAAGGAAGAGTCCTGTAGGCACTCCCATTCTCCATCTCAAGCCCAGGGAAGCCATCCCTGACTTTGTCTCACAGAGGTCCTTGGACAAGGCAGCCAGTGGAATTAAAGAGGAGTCACAGGATGAAAGAAGCTTCCAAATGAATTTTGTAATAATTTCAACTGGATACGAATTTTCTTAAGCAGGATCCAGGGGGCAAAGAGGAACTGCTACAGATATCAGCACAGGAACTGTAACAGATGGTGTGAGAAGGTGGGGAGGGGCGTGGCCTGAAAGCCTGCTTGCTTTCTCAGTGGGAAGGGTTGTAGCCTGGGGCAAGATCAGAGTCCCAGGCATGAGCTGCCAGGATATAAACTCCGTGTTGTTGGTGGGGCATGGGAGGAACAAGACTTGCCTCACCAGCTGTGTGGGAGCTGGGTAAGGCCTATCACTGCCAGCTTTCTCCCACTTCCCTGGCGACCTGTATGACACAGCAGAGGCAGCCGTAATACCCTGAGAAGCAACCCTCATGAACCACAGCATTCATGGCAAGCCCTGCCCAAGGAGAGTGTGAGCTCAGACCTGCCTAACCCTGACCCCATGACATGTTTTTTCCTACCCACCCTGGTACCCACACACAAAAGACATAAACTCTTGGGAGTTGTATGGCCCCGCCCATCACCTGAGAAACCTGAATACTTATCCTGGCAAACTTAGAACAAGCTTACATCTCCTGTCTACTACTGCAGCTGGTGCTATCTTTAAAGCACCACCTCCTGGCTGGAGGCCAACCAACTCAAACCATTAGAGTAACTCAGGACAGAATAACCCTGCTCCAAGGAGCGAGAAGACAACAGCTAATTCCACTGCCTGCAACATCCTGGCTAACCAGAGGTCCTGAGTGTGTCCATCTGACAACTTCACTGCTAGCATAACCAGCATTCAAGACAACCAGCACACTAAACATATCTACAACCAAGGACTCTCACAGAATCTACTTCACTTCCTTGCCAACTTCATCATAGCAGGTGCCCCACAGATGGGAGACCTGAGATGGATCATATCACAGGACTCTGCAGACATTCCCCAGCACCAGCCTGGAGCCTGGTAGCACCCACAGTGGCTAGACCCAGAAGAGAATAACAATAACTGCAGTCTGGCTCTAGGGAAGTCCTATTCCTAGGGGAAGGGGGAGAGCACAACATCAAGGGATCACCCCATGGGATGAAAGAATGTGAACAGCAGCCTGTGTGTTCCAGATCTTTTCACTGAAATACCCAATATACCCAAATGAGAAGGAAACAGAAAAGTAAGTCTGGTAATATGACAAAACAGGACTCTATAACACCACCAAAAGATAACACTAGCTCCCCAGCAATGGATCCAAACCAAGAAGAAATCTTCAAATTGCCAGATAAAGAATTCAGAAGGCTGATTATTAAGTTACTCAAGGAGATACCACAGAAAAATGAAAACCAACTTAAAGAAACTTATTTATGGTTTTTTTTCTTTCTTTTTGAGACAGAATCTCACTCTGCTGCCCAGGCTGGAATGCAGTAGTGTGATCTTGGCTCACTGCAACCTCCGCCTCCCAGGTTCACTTGATTCTCCGGCTTAGCCTCTCAAGTGGCTGCGATTAAAGGTGCCCACCACCATGCCTCTCTAATTTTTATAGTTTTGTAGAAATGGGGTTTCACCATGTTGGCCAGGCTGGTCTTGGACTCCTAACCTCAGGTGATCTGCCCTCCTCAGTCTCCCAAAGTGCTGAGATTACAGGCATGGCCACCATGTCTGGCCTAAACAAATTTTAAAAAACAATATAGGATATGGATTTTAAAAATTATCCAGAGAAATAAATATCATAAAGAAAAGACTATCACAACTTCTGGAAATGAAAGACACACTTAGAGAAATACAAAATGCACCAGAAAGTTTCAACAATAGACTAGAACAAGAAGAGAGGACTTCAGAGCTTGAAGACAAGGCTTTTGAATTACCCCAATCTGACAAAGACAAAGATAATAGAGAAAAAAAAAATGAACAAAGTCTCCAAGTAAGTTGGAGCCATAGTAAATGGCCAAACCTAAGAATAATTGTTTCTGAGGAAGAAGAGAAATCTAGAAGTTTGGAAAACTTATTTGAGGGGATAAACCAGGAAAAATCCCTTGGTCTTCCTAGAGATCTAGACATTCAAACACTAGAAGCTCAGGATGTAAGGGTTCTCTGGCTGCGATATCTGTCACTCCATTGATTGCCAGTGTTCATTTGGCTCATCTGGCTGGCTAGGCATGTGTCCCCTTCCTCTCTCACTGCTCCAGGTGCATCCCTCCTGAATGCACATGGTCGAAGAGGATGACTATACCCGATAGAGGAGGACCAGTCTGGTCAAGGGTATACAAGTAGTTGCACTCTTCTGCTAGAACCTCCAAACAATCTCTCAAATACTAGAAGCTAAAAAAACACCTGGGAAATTCATTGCAAAAAGATTATCACCTAGGTAAATATTCATTGTGTTATCGAAAGTCAAGATGAAGGAAAGAATCTTAAAAGTTGTAAGACAAAAACATCAGGTAATCTATAATGAAAACTTATCAGATTAATAGCTTACATCATCAGAAACCCTAAAAGGCAGAAAGGATTGGGGTCCTATTTTGACCCTCCTCAAACAAAATATCGTCAGCCAAGAATTTTGTATCCAGTGAAACTAAGATTCATAAATGAAAGAGAGATAATGTTTTTTTCAGAGAAACAAATGCTGTGAGAATTTGTAACTACCAAGACAGCACTACAAGAAATGCTAAAAGGAGTGCTAAGTCTTGAAACAGAACCTCAGAACCTCAAAATACACCAAAATAGAATCTCCTGAAAACATAAATCTCACAGGACCTATAAGACAATAACACACACACACACACACACAAAATAAAACAAGCTATTCAGGCAAGAACTAGCATAATGAATAGAACAGTACTGCACATCTCAGTACTAACACCAAATGTAAATGACCTAAATGCTTCACTTAAAAGATAAAGAATGACAGAATGGATAAGATTTCACCAATCAAGTATCTGCTGTCTTCAAAAGACTCACCTAACACATAAGGACTCACATAAACTTAAGGTAAAGAAGTGGAAAAAGATATTCCATGCAAATGGAAAACAAAAATGAGCCAGAGTAACTATTCTTTTATCAGACAAAACAGACATTAAAGCAACAACAGGAAAAAATAAAATAAAATAAAATAAAACAAAGAGAGACATTATAGACATTATATAGTGATAAAAGGAATAATCCAACAGGAAAGTATCACAACCCTAAATATATATGCACCTAACATTGGAGCTCCCAAATTTATAAAACAATTACTACTAGACCTAAAAAATGAGATAGACAGCAACACGATAATAGTGGGGGACTCCAATACTCCACTGACAGCACTAGACAGGTCTTGAAGACACAAAGTCAACAATGAAGAACAAAGAAAGAAACAATGGGCTTAAACTATACCCTAAGACAAATTGACTTAACAGATATTTACAAAACATTCCATCCAACAACTGCAGAGTATGCATTCTTTTCATCAGCACATGCAACATTCTCCAACAAAGGCCATATGATAGGCCACAAAACAAGTCTCCATAAATTTAAGAAAACTGAAATTACATCAAGTATTCTCTCCAAGCATAGTGAAATAAAATTGAAAATTAACAATACAAGGCACCCTGAAAACTACACACATACATGGAAATAAAATAATCTGATCTTAAATGATCTTTGGGTAAACAACAAAATCAAGATAGAAATTAAAAAATATTTTGAACAGAACGATAATATTGGTGACACAACTTATGAAAACCTCTAGCATACAGCAAAAGCGGTGCTAAGAGGAAAGTGCATAGCATTAAATGACTACATCAAAATGTCTGAAAAACCCCAAATAGACCATCTAAGGTCACACGTCAAGAAATTAGAGAAACACGAACAAACCAAACCCAAATCCAGTAGAAGAAAAGCAGTATCAAAGATCAGAGCAGGACTAAATGATATCGAAATGAAAAAAAAAAAAAAAGGACATAAAAAGATAAATGAAACAAAAAACTGGTTCTTTGAAAAGATAAATAAAATCCATAGAATATTAGCAAGGTTAATCAAGAAAAGGAGAGAAGATCCAAATAATCTCAATTACAAATGAAATGAGAGATATTCCAACTGATGCCACACAAATACAAAAGATCACTCAAAGTTACTATAAACAAGGTCCAGAGGGGATAGACAAATTCCTGGAAATATACAACCCTCCTAGATTAAACCAGGAATAAATAGACACTATGAACAGAACAGTAAGAAGTAGTGAAATTGAAACAGTAAGAAAAACACTGCCAACAAATGAAAGTCCATTCACAAATGGATTCACAGCTGGATTCCATCAGACATTCAAAGAAGAATTGGTACAAATATTACTGAAACTATTCCCAAAAATAGAGAAAGAGAATCTTCCCTAAATCATTCTATGAGGCCAGTATCACACTAATACAAAAATCAGGAAAGCACAGAACAAAAAACAAACTAGAGACCAATATCCCTGATGAACATTGATGCAAAAATCGTCAACAAAAGACTAGCTAATTGAGACCTGGCGCGGTGGCTCATGCCTGTAATCCCAGGAATTTGGGAGACCGAGGCAGGTGGATCACCTGAGGTGGGGAGTTTGAGACCAGCCTAACCAACATGGAGAAACCCTGTCTCTACTAAAAGCATAAAATTAGCCAGGCGTGGGGGTGGGTGCCTGTAATCCCAGCTACTCGGGAGGCTGAGGCAGGAAAATCACTTGAACCCAGAAGGCAAAGGTTGCACTCAGCCGAGATTGTGCCACTGCACTCCAGCCTGGGTGACAGTGTAAGACTCCATCTCAAAAAAAAAAAAAGACTAGCTAACTGATTCCAACAGCACATCAGAAAGATAATACCCCATGATAAAGTGAGTTTTATCCCAGGGATGCAGGGATGGTTTAACATACACAAGTCAATAAATATGACACATTACATAAACAGAATTAAAAACAAAAATCATATGATCATCTCAATAGATGTAGAAAAAGCATTTGAAAAAATACAGCATTCCTTTATGATTAAAACATTCAGCAAAATTGGCGTATAAAGGACATACCTCAATGTTATATATATATATATATATACACACACATATATAACATTTTAAAATATATATTTTATATATATTTATATAATATATATAAATATATACATTTTTAAAATATATATATTTATATATTTAGAAAATATATATAATTTTTATATATATACAAATATATATATTTAATATTTAATATATATTTTTTCAAAAAATATATATTTATATATATTTAGAAAATATATATTTTTTTCTAAAAAAATATATATTTTTTTTCTAAAAAAAAATATATATATATTTTTGGATGGAGTCTATATATATATATATTTTTTTTTAGATGGAGTCTCACTCTGTCACCCAGGCTGGAGTGCAGTGCAGTGGTGTGATCTTGGCTCACTGCAATCTCCGTCTCCTGGGTTCAAGCGATTCTCGTGCTTCGGCCTCCTGAGTAGTTGGGATTATAGGTGCCCACCACCACGCCTGGTTAATTTTTATATTTTCAGTAGAGACGAGGTTTCACCATGTTGGCCAGGCTGGTCTCCAACTCTGACCTCAAGCGATTCGCCTGCCTTAGCCTCCCAAAGTGCTGGAATTACAGGTATGAGCCACCATTCCTGGCCTAAAAAAATGTATAACTTAAATAATTTATCTATATCTATTTATAAATACATAAATAGAAATGTGGAGTTATAATATTAGTTCCCAACTTCAAGAATAAATTCTCAACCTATATTTATTGCTTGATAAATCTTTTTATGTATACTCTCAAATGTTACTCAACATAAAACCACCAATCTGTTTATATGTTGGTTATTATATTGAGTATTGACAATATACCATATATTGTTACTTATTCAGTTATTGAAATAGTGTTATTATTTTTTCCATGATTTTATAGTTTGCAATTAGGATCATTGAGAACAAGTAAATTCCTAAGGTCATTTTACTAGAAATTTTCAACATTCAGATTTGAAATTCAGGTCTCTACATCTAAGTATAGAAATTCCTCACGAATCATGAGAGTTCCTCTGTATTTCCAAGAATAATGGTGGTTGCAAAATAATAGTTATATCACAATGAAATAAAACTTTTGGGATCAAAGGGGGCAATAAGAAATTATTTTTAATTTTGAAATATAAGATACAAACAAAAGTCTTAAAATTCCTATAAAACCCAGTTTTTGACATTAAAATCTGCTCTTCTAGATAACATTTTTCTTTGAATAACCTTCTTCAGCTGTTTAGGAAACACTGCTGTGGGGACTTCACCTACTGAGGCAAATTCATCCACTTTCTTTTTTAAGGTTTTTAACTTGTTTTTACTAGTTTGAAATTTAAATATTTTTAGATATGCATTTTTCTGATTTGATTTTCACAAGTTTTTATAAAATGACTGTATAACTTCCTGGCCTTTAAAATATACGATGATGAAGGAGTTTACCTACTCTCCTTGTATTGACGGTATGTGTGGCTCTGTGGGTAGTATATTCTGCACTGGCCCACTGAACCTTGTATTCTCAGAGTCAAAACCTCTGATACCCTAGTCTTTTGTGGAACGGGAGAGGGCTGAAGCATGCATTTATTTAAAATAAATGATATTTTTAGACAGTGACATATAAACAACCAGACAAAACCCTTCTTATCTCAAACAGAATGTTTAATTCTAGTTGGCAACTGATTGTCATATTTTAATTCTTCTTCCATTATTCACCATTTAAATAGCTGCATTTAAAAAAAGATACACTAAGTTTTCCAAAGGCTAAAGAATTAAAGCTTAAAAAACAAATCCATAACAAGTGTTTCTCATCCTAGACAAACCTTGGAACCAGGATCCTCCCCCAGGTCAGAGCGCAGACTTACACAAAAGCCCCAGGACTGCCAGCCCTATCAGCAGCACCAAGCACAAAGTCAGCAGGGTCAGGGCCACTGGTCGCCACGTTGAAGAGGGAGCCCTGTGCTCTGCAGGGAATAGAAGAGAAAGCAGGGTTTGGCTTTTTCTTCCTCTTGCATCTAAGTCAATAACAGGTAAGGGAGAGGAGTTGATTCTGCACGGGAACAAATTATGCTGGACAACAGTAACGGGGGCTGGATAACTTGATTTCTGTCCTCAGAAACATCATCATAAGGCTCAGTGCAAGCCTCACTTATCACAGCTAGATTTTCTCACAAGCCCCACCCATTTGTATCCACCTCTCAAGTCTTACTTTGCACTGAAGCACACTATGCATTATCTTTATGTGGTTGTTTGTACAATCTTCTGCTTGTCAAAATTCTAATTATGAAAGACTGTCATGAAAATGTCTGAAACACAGCCTGAGAATCTCTGAACCTTACCAAGGGACAACTTTTTACATAATCAGGGGAAAGATGAAATTAATTTGCTGTTACTTTTGAAAAACATCCCCCTCCCCCCAAGTTCCGTATATGCTTTTTCTAAAGGGCAAATTGCATGTTAGTAATGGGAAGTAATAATTTTACTGTTTTTCTGTGGAATTGCTTCATTGAAAGTCCCTCTTTTGTAAGGATATTGTTTGTTCATTCATTTGATTTGTATTTTTTCAAAAATAGATTATAAAGAAACAGGATCATCAATTTCTGAAAGATGAATCTAAACTATTTTTGCAACAGTTAAATAATTTTTAAAACTGTGGCAAACATGCTTTCCTTGCCCTCCATTCTCGTAAGTTTGACTAGTAATTGCAGAGATTTTACTGTAAGTCATGGGTAGACCCTTCACCTAGTGAGGTCACCTATCTGAGTCTGAATGACCTAATGTATCTGACAGGGAAGATTTTCACTCAAGTGCAGCTAGCATCTAGCATTGTGATAAAAATGAACAAAGAGAGAGTGAAATCCTCAAAGAAACTCTCATCTCTTTGTAGCCCGTTAGTTCTACTTCACTGAGAATTCAAGTCACGTTCTGAAACAGAAAGATTAAAGAGTTCAGAGGGGCTTTTTGAAAGAAAATTCTTTTCCTTCTAGCAAGGTCCTATACATAAAACATCCCAGGTACAGAGATTTTCCAGGCTGGAGTGCAGTGGCGTGATCTCGGCTCACTGCAACCTCCACCTCCCAGGCTCAAGCAATCCTCCCACCTCAGCTCCTGAGTAGCTGGAACTACAGGCACGTGCCACCACGCCTGGCTAATTTTTTTTTCTATATTTTTGTTGGAGATGAGGTTTCACCATGTTGCCAAGGCTGCAGGCTGTTCTCTAACTCCTGAGCTCAAGTGATCCTCTTACGACACCTCCCAAAATGCTGGGATTACAGGCATGAGCTACCACGTACAGAGATTTATATGAAACATTATTTCCAAATGGGGAATGCTAACTAGTAAAGAATATAGAAATAGACAATATGATTACTATCCTCTGGAACTTACAATCTAGTAGGGAAAATAAGTTAAAGTCTCAGAGTAGACATACTGATGTATTTTTAAATGTGAATCTTATTTCTTAGCAATCATCTCCTTTATAAATAGCTCTCATTACATTTGGAATAAAATCCGAATCACTTTTCACAGATTGCTCCTTTAAAAAAAAAAAATGGCAATTTTATTATGCTACTTCCCTACTTAAAAACTTCAAAAGCTTTATTGCACTTAAAATTAGATCCTACATTAGTCTTATTGAGACCTTCCTTAGCTCTTTCATCCCTTTCTGAACTATTTTCCTCTCATTCACATGTACTACTCACAATGGCCTTCCGTTTAATCCTTGATCTGATCAAGCTCGACCCTAAGTACCTTGTATCAGCCCCACTTCTGCCTCTGCATTAATTTCAGTTTCAATGGCACATCCTTGGAGGAGGTCCATGAGTCCATCTCTAGCATATCACTCACCCTGTACTAGGTAATATTTTCATGACTTTTGTTTCTTTTTGCCTGTCTCCTTTCTCTCCATTTAACATTCCATTAAAACAATGATCTTGTCTATCTTGTCCACCAGTGTATTCCCACTACTGAAAGTAGTGCCTGGGACATAAGGGCTGAGTAAATCTTTGACAGTTTAAATAATTGAAAAATGAAATTATAAAAAATTAATATGACTTAAACTAAGTTTTAAAGAGATAGTTGGGTCCTCCAAAGTTAAGCTTACAGGGTTTTCGTTTGTTTGTTTGTTTGTTTGTTTTTCTGTAGTCCATTGACTTCTCAGCAACATCTATGTCAGCAGAAAACAGACTCAGCTAAATATATCTCCCAGCCATGGTGGTATCTATACACTGACTTTTGTGAGATTATATCATGAACAAATCTCAGGGAGATTTGCTTCCTCCTGTTTCCTTCAGTTAACTGAGCTATGTGATTTAGTCTTGGTTTTTCTGGAAAAGGATGGTTTTCTCATGGTATTGACTGTAAAAGTATTTCAGATCAGCAGAACATAAAAAAAAAAGATTAGAGGCAGAATATAGTTCGGGTGAATCATCCTCTCCAAAACCTTGTATTTGTAAACTTCCATACAGTCCAAGAAAGTTAATCATATGGATATTTCTAGATTCCACAGTTAAAAGTGCTTATGTGAGCTCATCACCATGGTGATTTTATTTTTCCACATACCTCTTATTACCATTAAATATATTGTATATCTTTGTTACTTCATTTAGCTTATATCTGTCTTACTCCAGGAAAAATTAAGCTCTTTCTTGGAAAATATCTATTTAGCCATTATTGTAACCCAGTTCCTAGTGCAGTAGTTGAAATAAGCTCAATTAAATTTAAATAAATGAATGAATAGGTCCATTATATGCAAATATCTGTGTTATATGCCTACCTACCCCTACTCAAACATAGTTACATTAATACACATCTCAAAGTCATAATAATTTTAAAAATCCTGTTACTTCTTATAATTAATATTTGACCGAAATTAAAAATAAGAGGTAAAGGAGAAGAAGAACTATGACAGTCAACCAACTTATTTATCTCTTTTTTTTTTTTTTTTTTTTTTTTTGAGACAGAGTCTCGCTTAGTCGCCCAGGCTGGAGTGCAGTGGCGCGATCTCGGCTCACTGCAAGCTCCGCCTCCCGGGTTCACACCATTCTCCTGCCTCAGCCTCCCGAGTAGCTGGGACTACAGGCGCCCGCGGCCTCGCCCGGCTAATTTTTTGCATTTTTAGTAGAGACGGGGTTTCACCGTGTTAGCCAGGATGGTCTCGATCTCCTGACCTCGTGATCCGCCCGCCTCGGCCTCCCAAAGTGCTGGGATTACAGGCGTGAGCCACCGCGCCCGGCCTTTTATCTCTTTATAAATCTGTTTTCCGCCAGGCATGGTGGCTGAGGCCTGTAATCTCATCACTTTGGAATCCTCCCAACTGAAGCAAGAGGATTGCTTTGGGCCAGGAGTTCGAGACCAGCCTGAGCAACATAGTGAGATCCCATCTCTACAAAAGATAGCAGCATAGTGAGACCCCATCCCCATCTCTATAAAAGTTTTAAAATTCATCAGCCATGTTGGCACACACCTGTAGTCACAGCTACTCAGAAGGCTGAGGTGGGAGGATTGCTTGAGCCCGGGAGGTCAAGGCTGCAGTGAGTCGTGATCGTGCCACTCTACTCCAGCCTGGGTGACAGAGCAAGATCTTCTCTCAAAAGTAGTGATGAAATGAAATGAAATGAAATAAATCTGCTTTCCCTTGCATAATATCGAGGACACGGGAGGTGTTGTTTTTCTGCCCAAAGGACCAAAAAGAGTGAACTTAAATTCCTTCTGTGAAGTGATGGCCTGGACTTTAGAAATCAGAACATCTTTCAATGATAATTATATTCATGAAAAGAAAAAAAAAATACAGGATCCTTCCTAAGATTGCCTCTAGCTCAGAAAAAATAAAAGAAGTATAATAGGCTTTAAAAGATTTTTAAAAATCTCTTCTAAGAAATCCTCTTTCTCTGATCAAATTTTCCCATTTTGAAATTTTTCTTCTCTCTTCCCATCTCCCTCTTGCTCTCTCACTTTCTCTCTCTCTTTTTCAATATTCTCCATCCAATCATTCTATATAAAGACATGGATAAACACAATTCCTGGGTAGTTCATCTTCCACGAAACCGAGCTCCCATGACAGAAAGTCCATGAAGTTGAAAGTTTCACTTTTTCTTTTTCTTTGATGCTATTTTTCCTTCTAGATGTTTTTCTTCTAACTATGAGTCTAATGTTTCTCAGTTTTATTCCAAGTGCTCCTAATCATACTGAAGTCTCTCTCCAGGGATCACCCTCACCCTAACACGAGAAAGATTTTCACAAAAATAAGATGCCTGGGAGGTCGCTTGAGTTTGGCTTGGCTTTATTGTGGTTTTATTTTTTGGAAGAGAACCCCTTTGCTCTCTCCTGAGGCATATTTAGAAAGGGGTGTGGATAGGCCAAGGAATGATATAAACATCCCTAAGAATAATAAGATATATATAGAAAAAAAAAACCTTTCCTGTATCCTCTTAGTATAACCATAGTATAACAGGCCTTTGTGCTAGGGTCAAATTTGGGATACCAATTACTGTGTAATTATATGAAACTTTGTGGGTGGAGAGTTGTCAAACTGAACCAGTTACCCTTCATCAGGCATCAGGAGAGAAAATTTTGTTTTCCACCCAAGAAACTAAGCTGACATTACCATATACAGTCTATTAGTATACTTATGAATGCAAAAGGTCTTAAAAGCTGGAGGAGACACCGAGAGTTTAAATAATGTGCACGTTACAAACTAGTTGCAGAGCTAGGATTAAATCATTATGCTTAACGCTATACTTTGCACACTTTTCCGTGAGCCAGTCAGGAGTCACGGAGACATGGGGGCAAAACTGGTGGCAATGTACACAATATTTCAGAAAGCACTTTTTGATCCCTTTGTATTTTGAAATGTAAATGTCTCTGTTTCCTTAATCCTCACATGTAGTGCATAGGAAACCTCATAGGGGTCTGAGTTCATGGGTTGAGTCTGCTTTTCTGTGTTCATGTAAATGCAGGTTTCTTTTCTCTTATGAATCTATTTCAAATATTGCTATTTTCATACTCTCTAAATGAAAATGTGTGTTATCCTTCCTATTATTTGAAAAAAGTATATATCTAAGAACATATGAGCTATTTCTAGAATATCATTGAGGTTCCAATTCACAGTATTTAGAAACTTAATTATATTTTTCCTCTTTAGTAAAATTTAGGTGATGCAATTTTATATCCCCATCAACAGACACTATTTACTGAAATATAATTCAAAAACAACATTACCATTAATGATAATTGCTCAAATTTCTTGAGTTACAGAGAAAAATGTCTTATATGAATGTTCTCATCTAGCCTCACAAACAACCCCTATAAGGTAGATATTATTATCTCATTTTACAGGTAGGGAACTGAGGCCTAGCGGGTTTAGACAGCTTATTCAGGAACACACAGCTACTATTAGTAATAGTTACTAATGAACTATTAGTAACTCCCCAGGATTGTGTTTCTCCATGTCTTTATATAGAATGATTGGATGGAGAATATTGAAAAACAGGGAGAGAGAAATAGTTACTAATAGTAACTATAAATGTGTTCTAGATACACTTTATTTCATTGGAAGCAACCTTTGCAAAAATTCAATTACCAAGGAGTCACTGAAGTTGCCTAACTTTGCACAGCTAGTAAGTAATAGAGCTACCCAAGCAGACTGATTCCAGAGCTGGACATTTTCAATCATCTTCCTATCCTCCCAACACATCTCAGATCAATATTTGTACATGGCAGTGCATCTGGAATCATAGAACGACAGCAGCTTGCAACTTTTCACTTCTACATTATGAAATATCCACTCTACCAGCAAGATGAATTTTGAAAGTAAAATTTAATCACACTTCCTCTCTTCCATAGGAAGAAATATTTCCCAAGGCTCATTCTGTTCTAGTCAGTTTCTTAGTGTGCTGTATCAGGCTCCTCCTAATAGGATCCCATTATACTCGTTAGCCTCATGGGTCCAGATCATGTCACTTCCTCCAGGAACTCGTAAAACTAAACTCAATCAGTAACTCATTCATTCCTATATTGCTTCTGTGGCCTCCAACACTGATTTAACAGCACTAAATGACATTTACTACAACTATTGATTTAGAGCATTCCTTCCACTTCTCTAAGCACCTGAAAAACAGGCTCCTCTAGTACATGCCATAATGTCTTGTCATGAGTAGGTTTGATTTAAAAAGTTCTTGAATCAGTTAACAGTGATTTATGTCGTGACTGTGATGAGAGATTTATGCTGTAATTGAGGAAATAAAACTAAGACACTGGGAAATGCAATAGTACTGTAATTAATGCGAACAAGGGTAAAGAGGAACTTGAATTTATTATTAAATTTTTTAAAATTATTTAACCAAAGTAATTGTTCATTTTATTATGTAACCATCAGTTCATTTTTAAACTATTGCTATCAAAACTAAATATTTTCTTCCTTTTTGATAAATTGTTACTCATTTTTAGTCTTCCTTTTACTTAAACTCTCTGCAGTATTTGTTATTTGTTGTTTTTAAAACTCACAGTCATCATCACTGACTTTTCCAATACTCTTGAATTTATTGTCTCTTCCATTACTCTGATTTTCCATTACTCTTGACTTTATTGTCTCTTGATGCCCTTGATGTCTCTCTCCCAGATTCCTGCTTCTACCACTCTCTGCTGTTCATCCCTAGTAGCTCCTTTTGGAATCTTTCATTCTTCTTGCTCCTAGGTGCTGATATTCCCTCAGATTTTCTCCTTGACACTCTATTCTTCTGTTCATTCATCTTTTCATTTTACATTCCCTCCCTCAGTGATCTCACTCACTCCCATACATTTTAGTTACTATCCATTTGTTTTACTTAATGACTTAGGTACCTCATCTACTTTATTTATTTATTTAATTACTATGCCAGTGATTCCCACAAATATGTGTAGCCCAACCCACATCCTGCATATACAGGTGTCTTTGGACAGCTCCAAATGCATGTCCCTCCTTCTACAGACCCCTTAAACTCAAACTCAGTTCATCACCTTTCCTGTCCCTTCTATAGTTTCTGTCTCAGTTAAACAGCAGTACCATCCACATTACGTCAGACAGAACCTAGTCAACCTACCACCGAGGTCCCTTTCCTTGTCTCCTCACATGTAACCAATCACTGATTATCTAAACTCCATCGCCTCGACATCTTTCATATCTGATTCTTTTTCCTCATTTTTACGATACTGCCTCAGTTCAGGTTCTTTTACTCTTGTACCCGACTAGTGAAAAAATTTGGTATCGGCACATCCAGTTTCATATACTTTCAACCTATCCTTTCCATTGCAGCCTGGAAGGTCTTCCCCAAATGCAAAATTCTGTTTCTCCCTATCTAAATCCTGCATTGACCTCATTTTAGATATTGAATAGAATTAAAATAGATCAGCATGCCCGAAAATCCCTCCTTAACTTGCTAGACTTACCCCTTTGCCAAGTTTCCCTCCTCCAACTCTACACCTATGCCATACATATTGCTTATAGTTCTCTAAAAATACAAAGCTACTGAAAACCTTCATGACTTTCCCTTCGTATATCTCTCTGTCTGTAGTGTTCCCCAGCCTCTCAAACATCCTCACTCCTGATTCCACATTATGTGGAAGATCTTAAAATTAACTCAGCTCCACAGTCGCTCCTCCTGTTAAGCCTTTCCTAAGCTCCTCTACTTAATTAGGTAGACATAACCAAGCTCTCGGCTGTACTGTACATGCTTCTGCCATAACACCTTATTATACGTATTCCTCAGTTGAGAATTGTATTAGACTTTCAATTTCCTTATGAACAGGGACCATATCACATTGGACATTATATCCTCAGTACTAGGATAACATGACCCCAAACATAAGTTTGTGAAAAATATATGAGCTTGTTGTCTTTCATTTTCACTATAGTTGTTATGTCAATTGTTATTGACAAAAGTCTAGAAATTAAATGAATGTGTGTGTGATTTGTATTAATTCTAAAAAATAAAAGTTGCCAGCTCTTAATGGTGTCATATCAGTATGTTGAATCTGAATCCTCCACATTGCCAAAAATTTCTGAGTGATTTCTGCTGTTATTTTTATCAGTGAGGTATATCAGATATGTTTATCTAAGAAATAATTATACTTCTACGATGGCATTCCCCTGAATGTTTGTATTACCATAAAAAGATGAAAACAAGATCTCATATATGTTGCGTAAGATAACTATTTCCAGATGATTTCCTCCAAGACAATTCTTTGTTACAATTCTTTGTAATCTCTACTCCTACTGTTTCAACTTCCATTTCCTACAAAGAAGCTCCCAGATGTTGCAGCTAGTGTTTTATCTTGCTCCACATCCCTCTCCACCCTTCAACCTCAGCAGAACTTATTTGTACATGCTGTTCCTGATTATGCTGATCACTAATCCTTGAGAGACTTCTGGCTCCAGTAAAAGGTGGAAAATGAAGTTATATACAAGCTACTCAAAACCACAGCCCTACAAATGGACTCTTCCTAAGATTTTTTGGAGGAAAACACTTTGTATCCTATTACACATATCCTGTGGCTACAGAAGCCGACATCCCTACTTTGTCACTTAGCTTCATTTCAAAGAGGTTGGAAATCCCCAGTGTCCCTTAACAGCTTACTGGGTAGTTTAGTTTAAAAACAACAACAACAACAAAAGAGCCATATTAGTAGGTCTCAGGTGGAGAGTCATTTAATAAATAGAAAGTGAATGGAGGGTTTAGTAGGAGAAAGGAAGGAAAACTAAAAGTTATTTGATAAAGAAATAAGGAACAGGATCTTTTTTTAAAATTTTTAAAATGTATGTCCAAATTTACAAAGGTGAAGAAAACGATGATATAATCAGAGGGAAAGGACATATTAAAATACAGGCACTGAATGAATGCTAAAATGTGGGATTCCTTTTAACATTCCATTTCTTGAGAATTCCTCAAGTGTTCCTTTCAGCAATTTTGTGTCAGTCTATATCAGTTCAGACAGACATTCAACTATTTTACATAATTTATCATTCTCAGTGCTCACAACCACCTTGTAAAGGAAGTTTTATTACTTCTATTTAATATTAATTCAAATTAACATGAATTAATATACTTAAAGTATTTAAAACACTGCCAGCACATAATGAGCCCTTTATACATGTTTGTGGCCATTAATATTTTATAAATAAAGAATGTGATGCTACCAGGATACTTAAATAACTCATCCAAGGTTACGCAGAAGGAAAGTGGCGTACCTGGGTTAGGACCTAGAACCTAGTCCTGTGTATATTACCATGTGAGTCCTTTTCACTAGAACTGAAGTCATATTTTAGCTTTAGATTGGCTGAGTGGCCCAGGAAATAAAATCCTTCTCTAACTGTGTGAATTATGGAACTGAATAGAACTGGGAGAAAAAAAAAATCACTACTATGTCACAGGACATGGAAATAAAGTTATAAGATAGAAGTTAAATGTACAAATTTCTAGGAGGAATAGCTCATCTCACACATTTCACAAGGGCTCTGGTCTATCTGGACTCCAGGAGACAGGGTACCTGTGCGCCGGGGCTCTGGACGCCGAGCTGTGGCAGACGCTTGAGAATGCAGGCTCATGGTGGTGTCTCCATCATCATCCAGCATGTCCCTCGTGCTGCTGTACTTGGGCTGCATCTGGATTCCTACAGCGGTGAGAGTGAAATATGGTGGGATTGCCCTGGGCCGCCTGGCTACTGTGAGCTCGTTCAGGAAGCAAGGCACTGAAAGGCATTCCTAATGTTCTTTCCCAGCAAGTAGCAGGGGAAGTCTCTGACTGCAGTTCCTGACTGGACAGGCCCAGCCCCTCTGCTGTGAGCTTGTACTCTGAATGCCAAATCAATCAGGCTGAGGGGAAACAGCATGTGTTTTCGGTTTAGGCAGTCTCTGTCTAAACAGTTATCAAAAAGTTGGCCTTTCTCAGGTCTTTTTTGTTTACCTGTTTGCGTTTCTCATGTAACTTCAGTGTAAAGAAGGCAAGAACTTACAATAGCACGGTGTAGCCCTGTGGTTCCTTCAGAGCACGCGGAATAATAATAACTTGGAAGGACACGCATCCTCATTTCTTACCCATCCTTTAGGGAGTCACTTAGTTTAACCTCTCTGTGCCTTTGTGAAAAGAGAAGAGATTATAGGATCTAGCCCCTTCCTTTCTCCAAGAACAGAGTAGTGATCATTCTTAGAGTATCTGAACTTGATGTAACATTTTATAGCACATTTGGTACATTATGATCATGAGGAATTATACATTTTACTGGAAGTAAAAACTTTTAAAACTATTACTAACCACCATGTGGTTTGCAGAAGCCAGTTAGTTTGTGCCTAAATCTCCTAAACTGAGAGGAAAATATTTTAGGTAATGTGAAAAAAATTCTTCCTGAATCAGTACATTAGAATTAGTCTGTTTGCGCTGACCTGCAACAGGATACCTGAGACCAGATAAATTACAAGCAATAGAAATCTATTTCTCAGCATTCCAGAAGCTGGGAAATCTAAGATCAAGGCACTGGCAGGTTTGGATGTCAGGAGAGAGCTGCACTCTCTGTAGTGGAGGAAGGCTATTCTCACGTGGCAGAAAGCAGAAGGACAAGCCAGCCAAATGCTACATGTAGCCTCTTTTATAAAGGTCTTAATACCATCCTCAAGAGAGAAGCCCTCAAGGCCAAACCATCTCTTAAAGGCCCCACCTCTCTCAATACTACCACACTGGCAAGGCCTGAATCGTGCAAGAAACACATTCAAACCATAGTAAGATAGTTATCAGTAACAACCTTGTGGCTTTGGGAGGACAATTAACAATTTGCGTCTGCATTTCCTAAACTGAAAGACAAGAAGATTGTTTTAGATAATGTCTAAAAGTTCTTCCCGAATCTGTACAATAGGCTTATATTACTCTATCAAAACTTTTCCAGATGTTAAGTGATAGATGGGCAAAATCAAACATGCTAAATATAAAGGAGTGTCAGAATGCTCCAGGTGGGGTAGCCAGACCATCTAAAAGATCTATGAGGAAGTGCATATTGTGGATTCACATGTGTTTTAAGCTGTGTGTTGTTCATCAAATTATTCTAAATTTTTTAAAAACAGGATTTTTTTTTTTAGATGACAGATTGGAGGCAGTGTTAGCATGACTCTACCACTTGGAAGGATAAAATAGTGAGTAAAAAACTCTCACTGTGGGCCAGGCATGGTGGCTCACACCTTTAACCCCAGCACTTCGGGAGGCCGAGGTGGGTGGATCACCTGAGGTCAGGAGATGGAGACCAGCCTGACCAACATGGCAAAACCTCGTCTCTACTAAAAATATGAAAATTAGCCAAGTGTGGTGGCGGGTGCCTATAATCCCAGCTACTGGGGAGGCAAGAGGTAGGAGAATCACTTGAACCCAGGAGGCAGAGGTTGCACTGAGCCAAGATCGTGCCACTGCACTCCAGGCTGGGTGACAGAGCGAGACTCCATCTAAAAAATAAAAATAAAAATTCTCACTGTGTACATTTTTCCAAGAAGCAATGCAGGAACTGAACAGGAAAACTGAAAGAATCCATAGACTCTTTGAAAAAAGCAGCAGGTTACATCCCACGCCGTCAGTTAGGTAAAAAACTGTAAGCCCCCAGGGTGTGAGAGGTGAAGAGACTGGCTCCAGGATACAAACCCCCACTGGGGAACCTGAAAGTCCATGCCATGGGGGAAGGCCTTAACCCTTCCCAGCACTGGAACCAATTCAAAGAGCAGTGAGGAACATAAAAGTAACAGCAGCAGCAGGAAGAGGCCTGTGTGTATTCCCAGTCTCCAGCATGAACCAAGGGAAGCTATTCCTTATTACACCTCACAGACAACCTCGTGGAACTCAGCCAACTAGCTCAGCCAGGGGATGCACATTGTAAAAACTCCCAACTGAAATTCACAATATAACCTCAAGAGAAGATGAACTCCCTTGGCCAGAACCAGAAAGATGAGTGGGAAATGTGTTGCAGCCACGAGTGCAGGATCTGGGTGCCAGCTGTGTGGGTGAACAGAGTATGGCATGGCCCGAAAGCCAGCAGTTGCTATCACCATGGCAATTTGGTGTGAGCTCTGAGTGCAGACTGCCTGGAACTTAGCTCACTGCTGCTAGCAGAGTACTGCAGGAGCCAGATCTGCCTTGTCAACTGTGTGAAATCTGGGTTAGGCTTACTGTTGCCTGCTACTCCCCACTCCCTGTGCAAACACATCTCCAACAGGGACCGCTGCTTGCCATGCACATGGTAACTCAGAGTGCAGACCCACCTAACACAGCCCTCATCTGGCTTTGCCCCTCCACCCACCGTGGTAGCTTAATACAAAGGACAGAAACCCTGGGGAGGTTTATAGCCCCATCCATCACCTGAGAAGCCAGACTACCTACCCTGGGCAACATAAGGCAAGCACAAATCCCACTGCTACTACCACACCTGGTACTCTTTTGCAAATGCCACCCAGTAGCTGGAAGGCTACCAACACAGTCCATTACAGCATCTGTAGGTGGAATAACACTGCACTCAGGCAGGACAAAACTACTGTATGACCTCAGCTATTACCACTTCCTGCACCACCCTATCTAACCAGGAGGTCCTGAGTCTATCCACATGACCAGTTTATTACTACTTGAACCAGCATTCAAGAAAGACAACGCACTAAAGTTATCTATAATCAAGGAATCTCACAGAGTCTATGTCACGCCTCTGGCACCCCCATCAGACCTGGTGCTGATACCTGCTGTTGAAAAACTGGAGGACAGGTCATGTCACTGGATCCTTAGCAGACATCTCCCAGCACTAATCTGGAGCCACTGAGTGGCTAGACCCAGAGGAGAAGCAGCACTCATAGTAGTCTGTCTGTCAGGAACTTCTACTCCTACGGAAAGGGAGAGTGCGCCACATCAAGGGAACACCCTGTGTGACCAAAGAATCCAGATGGCAGGTCTTGAGGATTAGATTGTTCCACTGGTGGGAAGTTTCTTTCAATAGAGGCAGAATTGAAGTGCTGGGTTCAGCAGGGAATGTCTACAGCTGTCCCAACAGTCAGACAGCCCTGATGCTTATCAAGGATCTTGGAGAAAGGGACTTCTTACCAACCTCGTCCACCACTGCAGACACAGCTGGGTCTTCTCCCACAAGAGCTCAGCATGGGTGCACCCATAGACAGACTTTCTCGAACACTTCAGGGTGACCGCATCCCCACAGGAGAAGCACCCTCCAGTTTCAGGCTTACATAAGAGGCAGAGTCACAATTGTCTACTTGGAACATTAACATTCCAACAGATGAAAAGAGAGGCCTGTCTGATCTGAATAGCCAGAATGTTGGGACAGGTGTGTGTCTGGGAGATGGATAGCTTCCCTGCTGACCTGACAGGGGAGCCAAGGTGGCTACCACCCTTCCCCTGATAAGACTTCAGTGTGTCTCACTGACAACTCCCCCAGCCCCCTTTGTCAAGGTTGAGACCTCTGCCCACCATTGGGTATTGCATTTACCCACCTTCTTTAGCCACAACTGGTTCCTACCTGGGAACACCTCCACTACTGGCCTGAAGCCTGAACCATCAACCCAGTGAATGAAATACTGGGGAAAAGTAAAAAAGTTTAAAAGTGCATACCACATTGGAATGAGATAAGCTTCCAGAGACAGTAAGTTTGCTCACACACTGAGTACATTACTGCTATGTCTAGCATCTGAGAAAGCCATCATACAAAGTTTCTCTATAACCACGGAAATCATACAGACTTTTCAACCCTAAAAGCACCAAGAACCAAATTAGGCTATAACAAACAATAAACATTAAAGTCAAACCCTTAAGAAGGAAAATAAGAAAT
The DNA here is from genome assembly GCF_008728515.1 of Papio anubis. Lineage (NCBI taxonomy): Eukaryota > Metazoa > Chordata > Mammalia > Primates > Cercopithecidae > Papio > Papio anubis. Next base: position 8,877,851 of record NC_044984.1, on the reverse strand, counting down.
AAAATCACACAGTCAAATCAAAAATAAATTTAAGAATAATTAGAAGAAACAGTCTACCCAAATGAGGAAAACTAATTCTGTTAATATGATAAAATAGGGTTCTATAACACCTCCCAAAAGATCACATTAGCGCTCAAGAAATGAAGCCAAACTAAGACAAAATTTTAGAAATAGCAAATGAAGACTTTGGAATGTTGTATAAAAGCTACTCAAGGAGATACCAGAGAAAGGTGAAAACCAACATAAAGAAATTTAAAAGAAAAAAATTCAGATTACAAAAGAAAAATTTTCTAGAGAGCTAAATATCATAAAAAAGGAACTTCTGGAAATGAAAGAAACATTTAGGGAATTACAAAATACAGTGGAAAGTATTAACAAAAGACTAGAATAAGTAGAAGAAAGAATTTCAGAATTCAAAGACGAGGCTTTCAAATTAAGCCAATCAGACAAAAATGAAGAAAAAATAATCAAATGAACAAAGTCTCCAAGAAATACGGTAGTATGTAAAACAGCCAAATCTAAGAATAATTGGTGTTCCTGAGGGAAGAAGAGAAAAAAAAAGTTTGGAAAACTTATTTGAAGGAATAATTGAGGAAAACTTCCCTGGCCCTGCTGGAGATTTAGATATCCAAATCCAAGAAGCTCAAAGAACTCCTGAGAAACTCATTGCAAAAAGATCACCACCAAGGCATAGTCATTAGGCCATAAAAGTCAACATGTAGAAAAGAAATCTAAGAGCAGTGAGACAAAAGGCATCAGGTCACATATAAAGGAAAACCTATCAGACTAACAGCAGACTTCTCAACAGAAACCTTATAAGCCCAAAGGAATTGGGACCCTGTCTTTAGCTGCCTTAAACAGAACAACTGTCAGCCAACAATGTTGTATCCAGCAAAACTAAATGAAAGAGTGATATAATGAAATGAAAGAAAGATAAACTCATTTTCAGACAAACAAATGCTGAGAGAATTTGTAGTGTTACCAAACCAGCACTACAAGAAATGTGAAAAGGGCCGGGTGTTTTGGCTGATGTCTGTAATCCCAGCACTTTTGGAGTCCAAGGCAGGAGGATCACAAGGTCAGGACACCAGCCTGGCCAATATGGTGAAACCTCATCTCTACTAAAAACACAAAAATTAGGCCAGGCCTGATGCCTCATGCCTGTAATCCCAGCATTTGGGAGGCCGGGGCAGGCGGATCACCTGAGGTCAAGAGTTTGAGACCAGCCTGATCAACATGGCGAAACCCCATCTCTACTAAAAATACAAAAATTAGCTGGGCGTGGTGGCGGGTGCCTGTAATCCCAGCTAGCTGGGAGTCTGAGTCAGAAGGATCACTTGAACCCAGGAGGTGGAGGGTGTGGTAAGCAAAGACCAGGCCATTGCACTCTAGCCTGGGCAACAAGAGGGAAAACTCCATCTCAAAAAAAAAAAAGAAAAAAGAAAATACAAAAATTAGCCAGACCTGGCGGTGGGTGCATGTAGTCCCAGCTACTCAGGAGGCTGAGACAGGAGAACGCTTGAACCTGGGAGGTAGAGGTTGCAGTGAGTCAAGATCACACCACTGCACTCCAGCCTCAGTGACAAAGTGAGACTATGTCTCAAAAAAAAAAAAAAAAAAAAAAAAGATAAGAAAAGAAAAGAAATGTGAAAAGGAGTTCTAAATCTTGAAACAGAAGCTCAATATGCACCAAAATAGAACCTTTTGAAAGCATAAAACTCACAAGGCCTATCAAACAACAACACAATGAAAAACACAAAGTATGTAGGTAACAATTAATATGATGAGTAGAACAGTATCTCACATCTCAATATTAACATTGAACATAAATGGCCTAAATGCTCCACTTAAAAGAAACTGATTGGCAGAATCAATTTTAAAAATTACAAACCAAATATCTGCTATCTTCAAGAGATTCAACCAACATGTAAGGACTCATATAAATTCAAGGTAAAGGTGTAGAAAATGATATTTCATGCAAATGAAAATGAAAAGTGAGCACGAGTAGCTAGTCTTATACCAGACATAACAGACTTTAAAGCAACAATAGTTAAAAAAAAAGAAGTCAAAGAAGGTCATTATATAATGATAAAAGGATCAATCCAAACAGAAGATATTACAGTCATAAATTTATATTTACCTAACCCTGGAGCTCCCACGTTCATAAAACAATTACTACCAGAGCTAAGAAAGAGATAGACAGCAAAACAATTAACAGTGGAGGACTTCAATATTCCACCTGTAGCAGTGGTTCATTGAGACAGAAAGTCAACAAACCAATAATGGACTTAAACTAAATTTTAGAACAAATGGGCTTTACAGAACATTCTTTGCAAGAACCAAAGCACATACATTCTTCTAATCAGACATGAAACCTTCTCCAAGATAAACCATGTGATGGGATACAAAACAAATCTCAATAAGTTAACAAGTATCTTCTCAGGCCACAGTGGAAAAAAACTAGAAATCAATACCAAAAGAAACCCTCAAAACTAAACAAATACATGGAAATTAAATAATCTGCTCATTATTTTCATTTGGGTTGACAATGAAATCAAGATGAAAATTTAAAAATTAATTGAAATGAATGATAGTAGTAACACCAGTTATCAAAACCTATGAGATATAGCAAAAAAAAAAAGGAGTGCTAAGAGAAAAGTTTATAGTGCTAAATATCTACTCGAAACTTCTGAAACAGCACAACTTGACAACCTAATGTCACACCTCAAGGAACTACAGAAATAATAACAAACTAAACCCAAAGCTAGCAGAAAGAAAATGACAAAGATGAGAGCAGATCTAAATGATATTTAGATGAACAAACCAAAAAAATTTTTTAAAAAACCCAAAACATCAATGAAATAGAAAGCTGGCCCTTTGAAAAGATAAACAAAATAGATATACCATTAGCTAGATTAAGCAAGACAAAAAGAAGATTCAAGAAAGTTCCATTAGAAGTGAAAGGAACAACTAGTACCAGCCACTGCAAAAACATGCCAAATTATAAGACCATCGATGCTAGGAAGAAACTGCATTAACTAACAGGCAAAAGAGCAAGCTAACATCATAATGACAGGATCAAATTCACACATAACAATATTAACCCTCAATGTAAATGGACCAAATGCCCCAGTTAAAACACACAGACTGGTAAATTGGATAGAGTCAAGACCCATCAGTGTGCTGTATTCAGGAGACCCATCTCACATGCAGAGAGATGCCTCAAAATAAAGGGATGGAGGAAGATCTACCAAGCAAATGGAAAGCAAAAAAAAAAAAAAAAAAAAAAAGCAGGGGTTGCAATCCTAGTCTCTGATAAAACAGACTTTAAACCAACAAAGATCAAAACAGACAGAGAAGGCCATTACATAATGGTAAAGGGATCAATTCATCAGGAAGAGCCAACTATCCTAAATATATATGCACCCCATACAGGATCACCCAGATTCATAAAGCAAGTCCTTAGAGACTTACAAAGAGACTTAGATTCCCACACAATAATAATGGGAGACTTTAACACCCCACTGTCAATATTAGACCAATCAATGAGACAGAAAGTTAACAAGAATATCCAGTACTTGAACTCAGCTCTGCACCAAGTGGACCTAATAGACATCTACAGAACTCTCCACCCCAAATCAACAGAATATACATTCTTCTCAGCACCACATCGCACTAATTCCAAAATTGACCACATAGTTGGAAGTAAAGCACTCCTCAGCAAATGTAAAAGAACAGACGTCACAATAAACTGTCTCTCAGACCGCAGTGCAATTAGATCAGAACTCAGGAAACTCACTCAAAACCGCACAACTACATGGAAACTGAACAACCATCTCCTGAATGACTACTGGGTACATAACGAAATGAAGGCAGAAATAAAGATGTTCTTTGAAACCAATGAGAGCAAAGACACAATGTACCAGAATGTCTGGGACACATTTAAAGCAGTGTGTAGAGGGAAATTTATAGCACTAAATGCCCACAAGGGAAAGCAGGAAAGATCTAAAATTGACACCCTAAGATCACAATGAAAAGAACTAGAGAAGCAAGAGCAAACAAATTCAAAAGCTAGCAGAAGGCAAGAAATAACTAAGATCAGAGCATAACTGAAGGAGATAGAGACAAAACAAAAACAAAAACAAAAAACCCTTCAAAAAATCAATGAATCCAGGAGCTGGGTTTTTGAAAAGATTAACAAAATTGATAGACCGCTAGCAAGACTAATAAAGAAGAAAAGAGAGAAGAATCAAATAGATGCAATAAAAAAATGATAAAGGGGATATCACCATCAATCCCACAGAAATACAAACTACTATCAGAGAATACTATAAACACCTCTACGCAAATAAACTAGAAAATCTAGAAGAAATAGATAAATTCCTGGACACATACACCCTCCAAAGACTAAACCAGGAATAAATTGAATCTCTGAATAGACCAATAACAGGCTCTGAAATTGAGGCAATAATAGCCCACCAACCAAAAAAGTCCAGGACCAGACAGATTCACAGCCAAATTCTACCAGAGGTGCAAAGAGAAGCTGGTACCACTCCTTCTGAAACTATACCAATCAATAGAAAAAGTGGGAATCCTCCCTAACTCATTTTATGAGGTCAGCATCATCCCGATACCAAAGCCTGGCAGAGACTCAACAAAAAAAGAGAATTTTAGAACAATATCCCTGATAAACATCAATGCGAAAATCCTCAATAAAATACTGTCAAACTGAATCCAGCAGCACATCAAAAAACTTATCCAACACGATCAAGTGGGCTTCATCCCTGGGATGCAAGGCTGGTTCAAAACATGCAGATCAATAAACATAATCCATCCCATAAACAGAACCAGCGACCAAAACCACATGATGATCTCAATAGATGCACAAAAGGCCTTTGACAAAATTCAACAGCCCTTCATGCTAAAAACTGTCAATAAACTAGGTATTGATGGAATGTATCTCAAAATAATATGAGCTATTTATAACAAGGATGCCTTCTCTCACCACTCCTATTCAACATAGTGTTGCAAGTTTTGGCCAGGCAATCAGGCAAGAGAAAGAAATAAAGGGTATTCAATTAGGAAAAGAGGAAGTCAAATTGTCCCTCTTTGCAGATGACATGATTGCATATTTAGAAAACCCCATTGTCTCGGCCCCAAATCTCCTTAAGCTGATAAGCAACTTCAGCAAGTCTCAGGAAACAAAATTAACGTTCAAAAATCACAAGCATTCCCATACACCAATAACAGACAAACAGAGAACCAAATCATGAGTGAACTCCCATTCACAATTGCTACAAAGAGAATAAAATACCTAGGAATACAACTTGCAAGAGATGTGAGGACCTCTTCAAGGAAAACTACAAACCACTGCTCAACGATATAAAAGAGGACACAAGCAAATGGAAGAACATGCCGTGTCCATGGATAGGAAGAATCAAAATCATGAAAATGGCCATGCTGCCCAAGGCAATTTATAGATTCAATGCCATCCCCATTAAGCTACCAATGACTTTCTCCACAGAATTGAAAAAACTGCTTTAAAGTTCATACAGAACCAAAAATGAGCCCGCATTGCCAAGACAATCCTAAGCAAAAAGAACAAAGCTGGAGGCATCATGCTACCTGACTTCAAACTATACTACAAGGCTACAGCAACCAAAATAGCATGGTACTGGTACCAAAACAGAGATATAGACCAACAGAACAGGACAGAGGCCTCAGAAATAATACCACACATCTACAACCATTTGATCTTTGACAAACCTGACAAAAACAAGAAATGGGGAAAGGAGTCCATATTTAATAAATGATGTTGGGAAAACTGGCTAGTCATACGTAGAAAGCTGAAACTGGATCCCTTCCTTACACCTTATACAAAAATTAATTCAAGATGGATTAAAGACTTAAATGTTAGCCCTAAAATAATAAAAACCATAGAAGAAAACTAGGCAATACCATTCAGGACATAGGCCTGGGTAAGGACTTCATGACTAAAACACCAAAAGCAATAGCAACAAAAGCCAAAATAGACAAATGGGATAATTAAAGAGCTTTTACACAGCAAAAGAAACTACCATCACAGTGAGAAGTCAACCTACAGAATGGGAGAAAATTTTCACAATCTACCCATCTCATAAAGGGCTAATATCCAGAATCTACAAAGAACTTAAATTTACAAGAAAAAAAAAACAAACAACCCCATCAAATAGTGGACAAAGGATATGAACAGACACTTCTTAAAAGAAGACATTTATGCAGCCAACAGACACATGAAAAAATGCTCATCATCACTGGTCATCAGAGAAATGCAAATCAAAACCACAATGAGATACCATCTCACACCAGTTAGAATGGAAATCATTAAAAAGTCAGGAAACAACAGATGCTGGAGAGAATATGGAGAAATAGGAACGCTTTTACACTGTTGGTGGGAATGTAAACTAGTTCAGCCATTGTGCAAGACAGTGTGGCGATTCCTCAAGGATCTAGAGCTAGAAATACCATTTGACCCAGCGATTTCATTACTAGGTATATACCCAAAGGATGATAAATCATGCTGCTATAAAGACACATGCACACGTATGTTTATTGCGGCACTATTCACAATAGCAAAGACTTGGAACCATTCCAAATGTCCATCAATGATAAACTGGATTAAGAAAATGTGGCACATATACACCATGGAATACTAGGCAGCCATAAGAAAGGATGAGTTCATGTCCTTTGCAGGGACATGGATTCAGCTGGAAACTATCATTCTGAGCAAACTATCATAAGGACAGAAAACCAAACACCGCATGTTCTCACTCGTAGGTGGGAACTGAACAATGAGATCACTTGGACTCAAGAAGGGGAACATCACACACCGGGGCCTATCATGGGGAGGGGGGAGCGGGGAGGGATTGCATTGGGAGTTATACCTGATGTAAATGACGAGTTGATGGGTGCAGCACACCAACATGGCACAAGTATACATATGTAACAAACCTGCACGTTATGCACATGTACCCTACAACTTAAAGTATAATAATTAAAAAAAAGAGAGAATAATATGATCTATGGAAATAATGTTAACTGTTTTTTCTAGTTTTGTGTCTTTTGCAAATTTGACATTGTTGATATAGAAATATAGCTTCCCAAGCTGTTTATAAGGCAACCGTCACACATTTGTATCTGTCAAATTCTGAATTTCTAGGTTTTTGTTTGGTTTGGGTTTGATTGCTTTTTGAAGCAGTCAATATGTTATATAGTAACAAATAAAATATAAATAGTTTATCCTCCGGGGAAAAAAAAGAAATGAGAATGGAAACATTACAATAGATACCACAGAAATACACAAAATCTTTTGAGACTACTATGAACACCTCTAAGTACACAAACTAGAAAACCTAGAGGAAATGGATAAATTCATAGAAAATACAACCCTCCTAGATTAAATCAAGAAGAAATAGAAACCCTAAACAGACCAATAAAAAGCAGCAAAACTGAATCTGTAATTTAAAAAAAAAAAAAAAAAAAGCCAACCAAAAAAAGCCTAGGACCAGATGAATTTACAGCTGAATTCTATCACTCATTCAAAGAATTGATGCTAATCCTACTGAAACTATTCAAAAACTGAAAAACAGGGAATCCTCCCTAAATGATTCTATGAAGCCAATATCACCCTGATACCCAAACCAGGAAAGAATATAATTTTTAAAAGACCAGTACTACAGACCAATATCCCTGATGAATATAGACATAAAAATCCTTAACAAAATACTAGTTAACTGAATCCAACAGCCAATCAAAAAGATAGTACAATGCTGGGCGCAGTAGCTCATGCCTGTAATCCCAGCACTTTGGGAGGCCGAGGCAGGCGGATCACTTGAGGTCAGGAGTTGGAGACCAGCCTAGTCTACATGGCAAAACCCCATCTCTACTAAAAATACAGTAATTAGCCAGGTGTGGTGGCACGTGCCTGTCATCCCAGCTACTCCGGAGGCTGAGGCAGGAGAATCGCTTGAACCCGGGAGGTGGAGGTTGTGGTGAGCTGAGATCATGTCACTGCACTCCAGCCTGGGTGACAGAATGAGACTCTGTCTCAAAAAGAAAAAAAAAAAAGAAATATATAAAAAGATAATACATCATGATCAAGTGTGTTTCATCCCGGTGATGCAGGGATGGTTTAACATAAGCAAGCCAATAAATGTGAAACATCACATAATTAGAATTAAAAACAAAAACCGTACGATCATCTCAAAAGATGTAGAAAAAGCATTCAATAAAATCCTGCATTCCTTTATGATAAAAACCCTTAACAAACTAAGCATAGAAAAGGCTTAACCTCAAAATAATAAAAGCCACATAGGACAAAGCCACAGCCAACATCATACCGAAGGGGAAAAGCTGAAAGCATTCCTCTTGAGAACTATAACAAGACAAGGATACCCACTTTCATTATTTCTATTCAACATGGTACTAGAAGTCCTAGCCAGAGCAATCAGGCTAGAGAAAGAAATAAAAGGCCTCCAAATTGATAATGAGGACGTCAAACTATCACTGTTTGCCACCAATATGACTGTACACCTAGAAAACTCTGAAGACCCCTCTGAAAGACTCCTAGACTTGATAAACAAATTCAGTACTCTTAGATTACAAAATCAATGTACACAATTCAGTAGCACTGCTATACACTAATAACAACCAAGCTGACAGTCAAATCAATAACTCAACCCTTTTACAACCGCTGCAAAAATAAATACCTAGGAATATACTTAACCAAGGAGGTGAAAGAGCTCCACAAGGAGAACTACAAAACACTGCTGAAAGAAATCATAGATGACACAAACAAATTGAAACACATCCAATGCTCGTGGATTGGAATAAACAATATTGTGAAAATGACCATGCTGCCCAAAGTGATCCACAGATTCAATGCAATTTCTATCAAAATACCATCATCATTTTTTCACAGAACTAGAAAAAACAATCCTAAAATTCATATGGAACCAAAAAAGAGCTTGGATAGAAAACACAATCCTAAGCACGAAGAACAAATCTCGAGGTATCACATAATTAGACTTAAAATTTTACTCTAAGTCTATAGTTACCAAAACAGCATGGTACTGCTATAAAAGTAGACACATGAACCAGTGGAATAGAAAAAAGAGAACTCAGAAGTAAAGCCTAATGTCCAGGCAACGTGCCTCACACTTGTAATCCCAACACTTTGAGAGGCCCAGGCGGGCGGACCACTTGAAGCCAGGAGTTCGAGACCAGCAGAGCCAAGATGGTGAAACGCCTTCTCTACTAAGAATACAAAAATTAGCTGCATGTGGTGGCCAACACCGGTAATCCTAGCTACTCCGGAGGCTGAGTCAGAAGAATCACCTGAACCTGGGAGGCAGAGGCAGCTGTGAGCTGAGATTACGTGTCACTGCACTCCAGCCTGGGCAACACAGCGAGACCCCATCTCAAAAAACAAAAACAGAAAACAAAAAAGAGGCAGCGGCAAGGCGCCGGCGGGAGCTGGTTTGTGGGTAAGTGGGTTCTCTGCGGAGGCAGCTGGGAAGGAGGGGTTGCAGTTGAAGCGGCTCAGTCAGCTGACGAGGCCAGACCTCAGCAGTCCGAGCTGGAGCACAGCAGAGCCCAAGGCGCTTTCCCCGGAGGGTGGGGACAAGTGGGCGAGTAGCCGCCACGACTCGGCCTATCATGTCCTCAGAGACGACTGGAGCCACCGAGAACCGAGGCCTCCCCGAAGGCGAGTCGTCGGTGCTGCCGCAGCGCCCTCGAGCGGGAATCAAAATCAAAACTCGCCGAGGACCGCGCCTGTAGTCCCAGCTACTCGGGAGGCTGAGGCAGGAGAATGGCGGGAACCCGGGAGGCGGAGCTTGCAGTGAGCCGAGCTCTTGCCACTGCACTCCAGCCTGGGCGACAGAACGAGACTCCGTCTCAAAAAAAAAAAAATAAAAAATAAAAAAATATATCACTGAGGACGAACAGATCAACGCCAGCAAAAACGAGGAGGATGCAGGAAAAATACTCGTTGGTGGCCTGAGCTGGGATACCAGCAAAAAAGATTTAAAAGACCATTTTACTAAATTTGGAGAGGTCATTGACTGTACAAAAACAATGGATCCCAACATTGGATGGGCAAGAGGGTTTGGGTTTATCCTGTTCAAAGATGCAACCAATGTGCAGAAGGTCCTAGACCAGGAGTACAGGCTGGATGGCCGTGTCATTGACCCTGAAAAGGCCATGGCTATGAATGAGAGGTGACAACGTGCCAGCAGCCCTCGCTCGCTCTCGGCACCTCCTCGGCCTTGGCGTCCGCTCTGGCCGCACTTGAGGAGCCCTTCAGCCTGCCGCTGCACTGTGGGGGCCCCTCTTGGGGGCTGGCCAAGGCAGGAGCCAGGTCCCTCTGCTCGCCAGGAGGTGTGGAGGGAGAGGCGCGAGCGGGAACCGGGGCCGCCCGCGGCAGTCGCGGGCAGGCGCGGGTTCTCTGGTGGGCGTGGGCTCTGCGGCCCCGCATTCAGCGAGGCAGGTAGGCGCCTGCTGGGCTTGATCAGGGTCGAGATCCCTCTGGGCTGCAGGGGTGTCCTGGCAGGGTGCCACAGAGTCCCATGGCGACTGCCAGTGAGAGGTGAAGCCCGCTGGGCTTCTGGGAGGGTGGGGACTTGGAGAACTTTTCTGTCTAGCGAAAGGTTTGTAAATGCACCAATCAGTGCTCTATGTCTAGGTAATCAAGTGGGGACTTGGAGAACTTTTGTGTCCAGCTAAAGGATTGTAAACACACCAATCAGCACTCTGTGTCTAGCTAAAGGTTTGTAAACACACCAATCAGCCCTTTGTGTCTAGCTAATCTAGTGGGGACTTAGAGAACTTTTGGGTCTAGCTAAAGGACTGTAAACGCACCAATCAGCACCCTGTCAAAACAGACCAATCAGCTCTCTGTAAAACAGTCCGATCAGCTCTCTGTAAAATGAACCAATCAGCAGGATGTGGGTGGGGCCAGATAAGGGAATAAAACCAGGGCACCAGTGGCAGCAGTTGCAACCCGATAGAGTGCCTTTCCGAGGGGTGGGGACTTTGATTTTTTGTTCTTTGTAGTAAATCTTGCTGTTGCTCACCTTTTGGGTCAGCAGCCTTTGCGAGCTGTAATACTCTCTGTGAAGGTCTGCAGCTTTACTCCTGAAGCCAGCGAGACCCGGAACCCACCAGGAGGGACAAACAGTTCCGGACGCGCCAATTTTATGAACTGTAACCCTCACTGCAAAAGGTCTGCAGCTTCACTCTTGAAGCCAGTGAGACTACGAGCCCCACCGGCAGGAACGAACAACCCCAGAAACATTTAAACATCCGAAGAAACGAACAACTCCGGACGTGCCACCTTTATGAATTGTAGTCCTCACTGCCAAGGTCTGCAGCTTCACTTCTGAGGGCAGCGAGACCATGATCCCACGGGGAGGAATGAACAACTCCAGACGCGCCACCTTTATGAGCTGTAACACTCACCGCGAAGGTCTACAGCTTTACTCCTGAAGCCAGTGAGACTACGAACCCACCTGCGGGAACAAACAACTCCAGACACACCTGAAGGAATGAACAACTGCAGACGCGCCACCTTTCTGAACTGTAACGCTCAGGGGTAAGGTCTGCAGTTTCACTTCTGAGGCCAGCGAGACCACGAACCCTCCGGAAGGCATGAACAACTCCAGACGTGCCGCCTTTAAGAGCTGTAACACTCACCGGGAAGGTCTGCAGCTTCACTCCTGAAATGAGGAAGACCACGGACCTACCAGAAGGAAGAAACTCCAGACACACCATGTTTAAGAACTGTAACACTCACCACGAGGGTCTGCAGCTTCATTCTTAGTCAGTGAGACCAAGAACCCACCAATTCCGGAAACATGACTTCATGGAGGGTCTGAATCCTGAAGCCACTGAGGAAAAGATCAGGGAGTACTTTGGCGAGTTTGAGGAGACTGAGGCCATTGAAATTCATTGGATCCAAAGTTTAACAAAAGACAAGGTTTTGTGTTTATTACCTTAAAAAAAAAAAAAAAAAATCTGTGAAGAAGGTTCTGGAGAAAAAGTTCCATACTATCACTGGAAGCAAGTGTAAGATCAAGGTGGCCCAGCCCAAAGAAATTTACTGGCAGCAGCGGTATGGTTCTCGGGGCTGTGGAAACCACAACTGAGGTAACAAGGCGGTGGAGGGTGGACGGTGGACGGTGGACGGTGGAAGGGGTAGTACAAACTACAGCAACAGGCACTGACATGGTGGCCCTCAGAATACCTGCAAGCCATACTGAGACAGCAGCAGGAGAGACCAACCAATCACACACATGCTGTGTTTGGATATGGAGTGAACACAAGTATGTACCAAATTTAACTTGACAGACTTTCTAGGCTTGTCCCATGTGCATCTTATTTAAAATTTCCCACACGGAAATCACTCTCTTGTTTACTATTTCCAGAGCTCTAGTTATTTAGGCAGCGTGTGGTGTCTGAGAGGCTGGAGGGGCATTACTGGCTGATTTTTAGTACCAGGTCCTCTAGAACAAAATGGCAGTCTTTGCTTCCTGTTGCCGCATGCTGCAGCCTGGACCTGTGGGCCCTGGTTGTACAGAGTATATTGTATCTCAGGAAACCAGTGTCACCTTTTAATTTTATATTATTTATGTCATACACTTCCAGTAATGGAAGGGTTAATTTTACTGTACTTTTTAGTACCTTTGGGGAATCTAATGTAACATATTTTACACGTGTCCTGATTTTCCCACAACCTGGGTATTGAAGCTATCCAAGCATTTAAAATAAAACATTAACCCCCCGCCATAAAAAAGCCAAATACTTAACATCCAACTGATCTTTGTTGAAGCATGCAAAAACATAAACCTATTTAATAAATGATGCTGAAAAAGACTGGCAAGCCACATGTAGAAGAATGAAACTGGATCCCAATCTCTTGCCTTACACAAAAATCAACTCTAGATGGGTCAAACACTTAAATCTAAGAACTGAAACCATAAAAATCACAGAAGATTACATTAGAAGAACTCTTCTGGACATTAGCCTATGCAAAGAATTTATAACTAATACTCCAAAAGCAAATGCAACAAAAATGAAAATAAATAAATGGGACTTCATGAAACTAAAAAGCTTCTGCACAGCAAAATAAATAATCAGAGTAGACAACCCACAGAATGAGACAAAATATTTGCAAACTATGCATCCAACAAACGACTAATATCCAGAATCTACTAAAGAAAAAAAAAATCCCATCAAAATGTGAGCAAGGGACATAGGTAGACATTTCTCAAAAGAAGATATACAAACATGAAACAATGCTCAACATTACTAATTATCAGGGAAGTGCAAATTAAAACTACAGTGAGATACCATCTTACTCCTACAATAATGGCTGTTATTAAAAAGTCAAAAAAAAACCGATAGATGTTGGCATGGATATGGTGAAAAGCAAATGCTTATACACTGCTGGTGGGAATGTAAATTAGTACAACCTCCATGGAAAACAGTACGAAGATTCCTTAAAGAACTAAAAGTAGATGCACCATTCAATCCAGCAATCCTGCTACTGGGTATTTGGTATCTACCCCAAAATAAGTTGTTGTATATGAAAAAGACACTTGCACATGTATGATTATAGTAACAGAATTCACAATTGCAAAGATATGGGACCAACCTAAGTGCCCATTAACCAATGAGTGGATAAAGAAAATGTGGTATATATACACCATGGAATACCACTCAGCCATAAAAAGTAATGAAATAATGTCTTTTGCAGTACCTTGGTTAGAGCTGGAGGCCATTATTCTAAGTAAGTCAGGAGTGGAAAACCGAAAACTGTATGTTCTGACTTACAAGTGGAAGCTAAGCTATAAGTAGGCAAATCCATACAGAGTGATGTAATGACTCAGAAGCAGGAGGTGAAAAGGGAGGGGGAGGGATTAAAAAAACTACATATTGGGTACAATGTACACTACTCAGGTGACTGACAGGTGCATTACAAACAGAATTCACAACTATATAATTCATCCATGTAACCAAAAACCTCTTGTACCCCAAAAGCTATTGAAATAATACATAAATAAAAATAAAAATACTTTCCTGTTGCACAGTGCCTTGTAAGAAGTAGGAAATCAAAAATTGTTTGTTTGCATTGGGTTGGATATCAGAGAGCCATATAAAAGAGAAGGTAGTCAAAATTGCGAAGATGAAGTTATGTAAAGCCCATATGTGAATAAAACAGAGATGGAGGGTTAAAAATTACAACAGCTGGGATCAGAAAGAAAGGCACTTAGGAGGTGCCTGTAATTATGATTCTCATAAAATAGCAATTAGAACTATTTACCAAGCTTCGGTTATTCAAGTATATTACTAATAATTTTTGATAATCAACCTATAGTAACATTTATACTACTTTTCCTTAAAAGTTTTTTTTTCAAAAATAAGAATATTTTTGACTATCAACTGTATGGCAAGTACTATTCTCAGACTCTTGGATACATCCATGTATGGCAAAGCTGTCAGCCCTTTTAGAGACTATATTCTATGGGGAAAAACAGATGATACATAAGAAAGATAATAAGTATCAGTCTGGTGTAAAAGTAATTGCGGTTCTTGCCATTACTTTCAATGGCAAAAACCGCAATTTTGCACCAACCTAATAAGTAACTAGTACAGTATATTAGACTATAATAAATGCTATGGTAAATAAACAGAGGTAAGGGAGATGAAGAATGTAGGGAGAAAGGGTTGGTAACTTTAGAGTTATCTGAGTAAGCATCATTAAGAAGCTCATGTTTGTGCAGAGATGGGAAAGAGGTGAGAGACCAGGTCCTGCAGCTTTGTCAGGTAAGAATCATTCAGGTAAAGGAGATAAGAATCACCAGTACCTTGAGGTGGAAGCATGCCTGACATGGTTGAGAAACAACAGAGAAGCCAGCGTCCTGAGTGCAATGAGTAAAGATAAAGGAAGTAGGAGTTTAGCTCAAAGTTAAGAGGACCAGAATATGTAGCTTCTTATAGGTAATTACAAAGGTATTTCATTTTTGGGTGGTTTTGTTTTTACTCTGAGATACATGAGAAGTTGATGAGAATTTTCAGTAGAGAACCGACATGATTTTATTTAAATGTAATGGCCTCACTCTGATTTGTTTGAAAATAGACTGTAGAGGACAAGGGTGAAGGCTCAGACACTACTTCAAAAATTATTGCTGTAATCCAGACATGTGAACATGGTGGCCCCTCAGCATGTCTCCTGGTGTGATCATTACTCATCTCAAATTTAACTTTTCAACTGAGGTTCAGCTAGCAGCTATTTCACTTTTTCTGTCTCTTGGAAAAGTGTGTATGTTTTCTGTTTATTCACATATATTTCCATATAAGCTGTGATATAAACGTATCTCAACACGTCAGGTACTCTTTGTCTTGCACAACCTAGAGCAATCTTACTTTACACCCTCACTTTCATGATAACTCACGTCATGGGTTAAGTTGCCTGGCCTGTCCTAGATTAGTACAGCTGGATCTTCAGCATCCAGTTATTTACCTTGATTACCATAATTTCTTGACTCATTCACTATATCCTGAGGACCTGGGAGGAATGAATCAAAACAAAACCAAAATTAAAATACTAGGTATCTCTTCCAAACTCCATCCTAAGCCTTAACTACTTAAAACAGTTAACCATACTCATGTTCTCAGCCTGATCTATCTCTTCCTTTTCTTTTATGTTTATTATACATTACATCATTTATTTATTTATGTATTTATTTTTAATTATACTTTAAGTTCTGGGATACATGTGCAGAATGTGCAGGTTTGTTACATAGGTATACATGTGCCATGGTGGTTTGCTGCATCTGTCTATCTCTTCCCTTTCTACATTTTTTTAAATAATGAAAACACAAATTTGCATATTAAACAACAATAGTAAACCTCACAAAAATCTTTACCTTCTCTTAGGTGTTTTAAATTTTTTAGATCTCAAATTAATGCTTTAATATCAAAATATCTACTGTAAATATCCACTCCACCCATACCAAATTCATCATCATTTTTGGGGAGAGGGCAAATTGTGATAGGGATTGTGACACACAGGCACATAATTTAGGGGCCAGGGGTTTTTTAATAAGAGTTTTTTTTATTGAAATGAAATGCACATAACATAAAAACAGCCATTTTAAAGTGAATAATTTAGTGACATTGGTACAATTTCTTTTCACATATTAATCAACATTAGAGGACTATAAATGCCTCACCAGTAATATAGAAATATCCATTGGAAATAAAAATAGCACCAGTGGGAAAGTATGAAAAAAAATAAGACAAATCAGCACATCAGGAAATATAGTTTCATTCCAATAATACCATTTTACAGTAATTAATGAAAAAAGTCAAAATTATAAAACAGTACATCACAAAACTACTAAAACATGTTTCATATTCCAAAATGTTAACACTTGTTCCAATGAGACTGGTTACTTTTTTATATTCATCATCAGATTTTATGTATTTCTATGTATTTTTGTATTTAAAAAGCAGAAAACTTTCCTATGAGAGCAGTTTCCCTACAATTACATATTATACAAGATTCTATTAGAGATACGGCAGACGTACTCTCTGGGTTATTTAACTGATAAAGAAAAAGTAGGAGTTCCTGCTTTTTAAAGATGATAATCATAATTATGATCAGATCGATGAAAATAATAAAATTGCTCTGATTGTGGTGAAGATTTTTTCCCATTTCTTCATTTAGCTATTCAGAAATATATTTCACCCTCAGTTCATATCTGATATACTGCTAGAAGTTGAGGGTCAAATCATGGCAACACACCATGCGCGTCAATGGCATTGTTGAGCACAAAAACAACTCTGATGGAGCCAGAAATTAAGACTTGCTTATGGTTTACCCCAGGTAAATGCCAAGTCAATGGCAGAATGAAAATTCAAGCTTGGTGCCAGGTGTGGTGGCTCACGTCTGTAATCCCAGCACTTTGGAAGGCCAAGGTGGGCAGATCACTTGAGCCCAGGAGTTCAAGACCAGCTTGGTCAACATGGCAAAATCCAGTCTCTACAAAAACACACCAAAAATTAGCCTGGTATGGTGACATGCACCTGTAGTCCCAGCTACTTGGGGGGGCTGAGGCAAGAGATGGCTGCAGTGAGCCGAGATTGTGCCACCGCACTCCAGCCTGGGTGACAAAGTGAGACCCTATCTCAAAAAAAAAAAAAAAAAAAAAAAATTCAAGCTTAGCTGTCCTGATTCCATGTCTAGGGATTTAGCACGTAGAACAATAACACTGGCCTACCTGTAGGTCGACAAATACAGAAATCACAGCCTCTCCCTTCAATTTCTTGGTTAAGATTACAGTTTGCCAAGCTCACTAAACATTTTCTGCATTTATTTTGACCTCAGCTGTTACTCTTCTCTGTTCCTTTTTCTGTCCACCTTACTAGCTCACATATTTCTCTTTCCTCCTCCACCCTTCCCCTTACATTGAAAACTTCTTCTCACAAATACTATATGAAGGCACACTACACAGTTGGTCATAAATGACTGACATATGAATCCATACACAATTTGGAGATGGGTTTTCTTGGGTAGCTGTGGTTCTGATCTGAAATCTGTTAAAATAGAATACAGTGAGGTAATTAGAACAAATGTTAAAGAATACCGTCTACAGGATGCTCAAATAAATTAGTAAGGATATCGATGAAAAGATTTTTGAAGTGTTTCTATTATTGGAAAAGGAAGCTTATATCTAAATTGTTGTGAATCTCAAGTGGTTAAATGAATAGTCTCCATCATTAAGGCAGAAAAATAACTTAATTTTTTCAAGAAATACTACTAGCTGCATAAACTTAAAAAAAGTTCCTGACAAAGAAGGAAAATTATTTAATATTCTATAAAAAGTTCTTTATATATCTTTCAGCCTATTACTTAAATGTTTCTTTATCAAACAACAGTTTAATGAAATTATTACTGGATATACTTAATGAATAGACCAAGCAGAAGCATTAATGCTGAAAGGGATCTAGAACTGAAAAAGAATCAAAGATGCCCAGGCCATTTAAAGGCAGCGCAAACAACTCTGCATATTTTAATGTATCCTGGAAGGAGAATTACATTACAATACAATGCTTGATAGTTATGGAAATCAACACTGGTAAATAGAAGATTGGTCCTGTTCAATTTAGTCTTCAGTCTCCTGAAGCAGCAGTGTTAATTAGTCAAGCTCAAAGGGCATCACTGAGCCTCAGTGCAAAAGCTATGACTTGGCACTCTTCGTCCTGGGTATCTATCTCTCCTTCTTGACCCTGAGATTGGAAGATTGAGAAAACTTTGCTTTAGAGATGACTAAGGCTAAGATTAACTACTTAGATTCAGACCTCAGGGAGAACTCTGACCAGCATTATTCCTAAAAATTTTCCTTGATCTCTAAGTGTTTTGGGGGCATAGACACAGCTAGATTAAATAAATGCCACCCAGAAAATCAAAGACTAGTAACATAAACATATCAAAATGTTAACTTGGGCCTGCTTGTGATTACAGAAAGAGTCCTCTAGCCATACATTTAAAATAGCAAAAGAAAATTCAAGACAAACAAGTGCTATAAAGTAGAAAATACATTTGGCTGATTGTTAATAAATTCACTGTACATAGCCTACTAGAAGTAAAACAGTTAAGTGATTATACTCAGCTGTTTGTACTGTTCACACTATTGGGTGAACAGACCTGGTGGTGAGAACAGAGGCAAATGAAAAAACACTTCAAATTAATTCTGCAAAGATTTTAAGATACAATGTTAACAACCCTATAAAAAGCAATCTGACATAAAAGAAAACTAATCAACACAAAACAAAAATAGGAAAAAAACAGAAACAGATACATATAGGAAATTGGAATTATTAGACACAAGCTAAAACAACTATGGTTAGCGTATTCTGAAAGTTAAAAGATAATACTAAGAATGTTGGAAGAAAAAATAGAAGTATAAGTGTTGAAATAATAGATTTGAGAAAGAACCGAACTAAAATTATAAAACTGAAAATGTCACCAAACAAAATAAAAAACTTAATAGAGGCATTTAACAGTAGATTAGCCACAGATGAGAAAAAATAGATGAACTGGAAGATATGTGAAAGGTAATTACA
Organism: Papio anubis; assembly: GCF_008728515.1. Classification (NCBI taxonomy): domain Eukaryota; kingdom Metazoa; phylum Chordata; class Mammalia; order Primates; family Cercopithecidae; genus Papio; species Papio anubis. The sequence goes on along the minus strand of NC_044984.1, from coordinate 8,858,681 downwards.
TAGATTGGAGCAAAAAGCTAAAACAGAATGAAAACACAGGAGAAAGCAAAAGAAACATATAGGATGGTGTCAACGGGTCTGTAATGAATGTAACTGAGATTCCAGGAGAAGGGAAAAAAGATGGGTCAAAGCAAAATATGAAGCAAGTATGGTTGAGAATTTTTCAGTAACATGTATTACCTTCAAACAGATGACCTCTCAAAAACAACAATAAAAAATAGAAAACAGTGGAATAATACATTTGAGTGGCTGAGAGAAGAAACAACCAACCTCTAATCCTATACTTATTGGAAATATCAGCCTTAAGAAAAAATACCTGAAATGTGCAGTTGGAAAGGAAGAAAGAAATAAATAAAATCATAAATATGTGGGCAAATTGAAATGAATACTAGTGCATAAATCTGCTGTGCACCACCATTTCTAATTTGTGTGTGTGTGTGTGTTTTGTTTTTTTTTTCTTGTAGAGATGCGGTTTCACCATTTTGGTCAAGCTGGTATCGAACTCCTGACCTCAAGTGATCCACCCACCTCAGCCTCCCAGAGTGCTGGGATTACAGGCGTGAATCACTGTGCCCGGCCCAAGGGCTATTTTTGTTTGTTTTAGACTGAGTCTGGTTCAGTCACCCAGGCTGGAGTGCAGTGGCACGATCTTGGTTCACTGCAACCTCCTGGGTTGAAGCAATTCTGGTGCCTCAACCTCTGAGTAGCTGGGATTACACGCGCAGGCCACCACACCTAGCTGGAGGCGTAGCTGTAGTCCCAGCTACTCTGGAGGCTGAGGTGGGATAATTACTTGAACCCAGGAGGCAGAGGTTGCAGAGAGCCAAGATTGCGCCACTGCACTCCAGCCTGGGAGATAAAATAAAAATAAATAAATAAAAATAAATACATTAATATAATAGCATATAAATGGAGGAGGGAGTCAACAGAGTAAAGAAATGCTCTATGATTTTTATATTGGTCAGGAAGTACATAAAAATGTCAGTTAATATTAGTCTTTGATGAGTGAAGTATACATGTGTAATTCCTAGGAAAACTGCTAAAAGATTAGTAAAAGAGATGTAAAAGACACGAAAGAGCACATTACAAATGAAAAGAAAAAAAAAAATAAGAAAAAGTGTTAAATCAGTCCAAAAAGGAGGAAAGAAAGGGAAAAAAGTAACAATTCTACAACTTTATGTGCCTGATAACACAGCTTCAACACATCGAATCAAATGTTTACAGAACTATAAGTAGAATCGCAGCGGAAGATTTCAACACAATTCTTTTCATATGGAAAGAGGAAGAAGCACATAAAAATCAGAGAACTGCAAGCACGTGGAGCATGTTCTCTGATCACAGTGGAACTAAGCCTGAAACCTAAAACAAAGAGATAACTGGAAACACGTATGTTTGTTAATTAAGAAATACATTTCTAAATAACTCCTGGGTCAAACAGCAACTCACAGTGGAAATCAGAAAGTATTTTGAACTGAATGACAATGAAAACACATTAAAATTACAGCCTTTAAATCTACATACTTGAGATAAAGGAAGGCTTAAATTCATGAGTCAAGCACCCAATACAAGAAGTTTGAGATGGAATAGCAAATTTAAAACAAATAAATTAGGTCAGGAGATTGACACCATCCTGGCTAACACGGTGAAACCCCGTCTCTACTAAAAATACAAAAAATTAGCCAGGCGTGGTGGTGGGAGCCTGTAGTCCCAGCTACTTGGGAGGCTGAGGCAGAAGAATGGCATGAATCCAGGAGGCAGAGCTGGCAGTTAGCTGAGATCGCCACTGCACTCCAGCCTGGGCAATAGAGCAAGACTCTGTCTCAAAAAAATAAAATAAAATAAAAATAAATTAGATGGAAGGAAGTAATACAGACTAGAATCAAAGTTAATGAAAGAAATAATAAAAAGAGGCAGAGTCAACAAAGTCAAAAGTTATTTTCTTTGAAAAACTAAATCAAACCATACTCCTACTGAGATGAAAAAACACACACAGGTGTGCACACACACACACTAATAATAAGAACTTAAAAGGGACATATTTCATATTCTGCAGATATTAAAAAGCAAATGAATGACAACTGCAGTGACAAAGACCAACACATAATAAGGAATAATGTATAATCGTGCGAATGTGAAATACGTTTAAAATATCTTTTTAAAATGCAAAATGTGAAAATGTGGTTGCTTTTTAACTTAATAATATCACTCATTAACTATGTACAAGACACTGTGCTAAATTATTTTACTTTTATATCAATCTCACAATTCTAAGAGGAAAGTACTCTTTCTTTCTTTTTTTTTTTTTGGAGTTGGAGTCTCACTGGAGTCTCACTCTGTCATCCAGACTGGAGTGCAATGGTGCAATCTCAGCTCACTGCAACCTCCATCTCCCGGGTCAAAGCATTTCTCCTGCCTCGGCCTCCCGAGTAGCTGGGATTTCTGGCAAATGCCACCACACCTGGCTCATTTTTTAGTGAAGATGAGGTTTCACCATGTTGGTCAGGCTGGTCTCAAACTCCTGACCTCAAGTGATCCACCCACCTGGGCCTCCCAAAGTGCTGGGATTACAGGTGTGAGCCACCACACCCGGCCAAGAGTAACTTTCTATTCTTGTTTATGGAAAATGAAACTCATAGAGGAAAAGTGACTTATCCCCAATGTCACACGATCAGTGAGTGGGGTAATCATTAACCCAAACTGAGGTCTGGCTTCAAAGCCCATGTTCTTAACCAGGGGGTTACACTGACTGACAGTGACTGCTCCTTGCCTGGACAACTTCAAACATGTTGGATGCCTCCCTGGTAAGAAAACTAGAAAAACAGCTGTGTTGATGCTGCTAGATGGCCTCACTCCTTTTCACTCTAAGGTTCTCCTCATCTTTCTCCTTTTGTCGTAGCTCACTATTTCTCTTCTTCTATATCTTTCTCTCTCTCTTTCTCATATATGGTCAGCAAATCAGGTTCTTAACTGCTTGACAGAGGTTTTCATAGATGAGGTGGAAACCTCTCTGAGAAAGAGGATGAAGCATTGTCTCTCCAAACACTTACAGGTTAGAAGAGAATGTTGATCCATCCTCCCAGAGCCATGGTACCTCAGTCTGGGGCCGAGAAAGGCCTATCCAAAATGAATTATCAGGTTGGGAAGACACTTGTTTTACTATAAATCCCTGAAACAAAACATATACAAATATATAACAGAGAGAGAGAGAGAGAGAGAGACCATTATCATGGACACTGAGAAAAAGACAGCTGATCGAATCACTTTGGTAAAGAATGCATGCCTAACCTGACATCAACCTGTCATTGAATGTTTCAAAAGGCCTATCTTATTTATTTAAAGTAATTATCATTTAATTTTCCAAAAGAATAGATTTATAATGTGAAGATTGTACTGCCTCCATTCAACCTATCTGACAAAATCCCAGATGACAGGCCCCCTAGGCAGTTTTCATGGATGATTAGCCATTGTCTTCTCCAATTGAAGAAATAAATTGATGCTACTTTTGTTAAGAAATATTTCTCAGAGTTAGATAAAAACTTAAAAATGATTTAGTCCAACTGCATATTTTATGAATAAGTAATCTGAGATTCAGCGAAGATATCTGAATTGTTTACAAATCTATAACAATTTATTTTCAATTATAGGCTGGCCTAAAAGTCAGATAGACTTGTAACCCAATACTCTTTCTTTGTCATACATGTAGTTCCATTAACTTTAATATAAATTATTACTACTGAGTAAGGCATTACAGAAACAAAAACAAAATGAGAATAGTGAGAGTAGATGTAGAAGTTATAGACTGGTTTAGATTTATAATGTAGAATGTTTCCTGTAAACACCTTCTCGTACCTCATCTAAGCTCTACCCTTCATTCAAGTGCCACTTTTTCTGAAAACTTCTTAGGAACACGGGGATCTCTTTAAACTCCTATAGCATTTATTGCCAATGCCAGATATTTAACTTTTAATAGCTTCTGAGTTGCTTTTTTTTTACTTAAAAGATTGTATGTGTCCTGTGATAGCAGGGTTATTTTTTTTTTTTTGAGACGGAGTCTCACTCTGTCTCCCAGGCTGGAGTGCAGTGGCCCGATCTCGGCTCACTACAACCTCCGCCTCCCGGGTTCAAGCGATTCTCCTGCCTCAGCCTCCTGAGTAGCTGGGACTACAGGCATCCACCACCACCCCTGGCTAATTTTTGTATTTTTAGTAGAGATGGGGTTTCACCATATTGGCCAGGCTGGTCTTGAACTCCTGACCTTGTGATCCGCCCGCCTCAGCCTCCCAAAGTGCTGGGATTACAGGCGTGAGCCACCGCACCCAGCCAGCAGGGTTATTTTTTAACCCTCTTTGCCTTTCCCAGTATCTTGCAAAGACTAAATAATTTCTAAACATATATTATCATTGTTGCCATTTTCTTGATAATTATGATGACAAGGAGGAGAATTTTCTGCTTCACCAAATTTAACAATTGAAATACAAATGCACAAAAATGGGTAATGGCCTGATTATTGCAGTCATGCATACATGGAGTGTGTTTGAAAGGATTTGTTTTAAGGTGAAACACAGTTTTTTTTTAATTAGTTAAAAATAAATAAATAGCCGGGCGCGGTGGCTCAAGCCTGTAATCCCAGCACTTTGGGAGGCCGAGACGGGTGGATCACGAGGTCAGGAGATCAAGACCATCCTGGCGAACACGGTGAAACCCCGTCTCTACTAAAAAATATAAAAACTAGCCGGCTGTAGATGGCGGGCTTCTGTAGTCCCAGCTACTCGGGAGGCTGAGGCAGGAGATGGAACCCGGGAGGCAGTGAGCTGAGATCCTGCCACTGCACTCCAGCCTGGGCGACAGAGCCAGACTCAGCCTCAAAAAAAAAAAAAAAATAAATAAATAAATAAATAAATAAATAAATAAATAAAATTAGTTAAAATAAAAATAAAAGTATATACTATGCACTTTATGTGCTTAAGGCATGCTATGATTATAATTATAGAGATATTAAAAATGACTTTTGGCCGAGTGTGGTGTCCTCCACCTGTAATCCCAACACTTTGGGAGATCAAGATGGGCAGACCGCTTGTGCCCAGGAGTTTGACACAAGCCTAGACAATATGGAGAAACTCCATCTCTACGAAAAATACAAAAAAAAAATTAGATGAGCATGGTGGTGTCCCCTCTAGTCCTAACTACTCAGGAGGCTAAGGTGGGAGGATCCCTTGAGCCTGGGATGTCGAGGCTTCATGGCACTCCAGCTTGGGCAACAGAGTGAGACTCTGCCTCAAAAAAAAAAAAAAGACTTCATTTTAGGGAAAATTGTCATTACCTGGAATCTCCCTCTATTTTCCTTCTGGATACAGACCACAGATAATTACAACAGAAGTTTACACTTACCAATTCCTTTGAGCTGTCTATCTTTATGAGATTAGAGCCCAGTTGCGAGCATTGTCTTTTACTTCCATCCCAGGAATTTAGTGACGGGCTGAATAGGTAACAGCTCTTCTCATATATAATCCAATTAGGAGGACAAGGGCTGGAAAGAACCCCTGGAAATAAAAGATTAGTACCATGAGGTTCATAGCACACCAATTCACTCTTTTAGTATGAACACCATTCATCTTAAGGACACTTATGAAAAAACCAATGAGTTGCCATTATTATATTTCATTTTCAATTCAAACTACAGTGATATGATTTTACAGATGAGAATACATTCAAATCTTCCTATTCATTTAGAATTTAAAAATGAATTAGCTATAAATAGTATTTTAGGCAGCCAGCTATCCTTTTTTTCTTGATTTGTCTTCTATTCCTTCTAATTTAGCTCAAAACTACCTTTCTCCTTAATAACTCCTTAAAATAATTCTACTCACAATCAATCATTGAGGTACACAGCAATTTCATATTGCTACTTAACTTATTTTATGATGTAAGATCTACTTTAGAATGTGACTTTCCAAATGAAAAAAGTATAGGTCAGTTATTCATATTACACACTATCTCTCTTATATGTTATTAGCTACTTAATAAAAATAGTGAGGAGGTATGGGTCCAGAGATGAAAAACTGAAGTGAAAACATTAAGTCATAGTCAATTATGATGCAATTAGAAGTAAAGGTCAAGTATATATAGAATTGTAATTAAGTAAATGAAATTATATGATTAAACAAATTTGATGAGTTTTCAGGAACATGTGTATTAGGTCTACCTCTTCTGTATATTTTTAATATAGCTTCTTTATTCTTGGCAACATTTTCCCTTCTTTCCTTTCTCCCTGTCATTCTTCCTTTCTAATGTCATATTTCCTATTCTAACTGTATCGCATTAAAAATATCAATTCTGTAAGGGGAGAGAACACTTTTCTTTTATTTGTATCAAATTATATGATCTCCTGTAGATCTAAGCACATAGCCAGTGATAAATCGGTTACTGATTTTAAAAATTAATAAAGTCCAATTTAGAACTGTTCAGCCACGTGCATAAAGTACTTATAATTTCACCTTATTGTATATATGACAGGGATATATTACACTAAGTTAATACTAATATGTGTGCTTGCCTTAAATGTACAATCATTGAATCTAAGCATATTTTCCTTACACCCCTGCCCCAGGCCTCAGCACCAACAATTAACCCTCTTGAATCAAGATTCCGTCCTTTAACTATGCCCTTGCCTGTGGTTTTGACAGCTTTGGTAGGAGTCACACTCTCTTCTAAAGGTGATTGTGTGGGTTGACTGTGGTTCTCTTTATTTCTTGATGGAAAGTAGCCATTCTCCAATGAGTTGCTTCCTGAATTGGGTCTCCAAATAGCTTCATATACCAACAACAATAATAGCGACAGAAAAAAAGTCATTCTTCTATGTTTGAAAATGAAAATCCCGAAACCCATATGTTATTGGAATAAAAGAATACATTATTGATTAATGATAAATAGATGATATATTGCTGTGGAGAAGTAAAGATGATTGATAGAATAGATGAAAAGAAATAAATAACTTTCATAATGGAGGTATAGTTAAAAAGAAAAAAGAATGTAGAGAAGATAGAACGAGGGAGGCAGCAAGAGGCAAATGTCATAGAGTCAACTGGACCCATGGCAGATTTGAAATAGCAACATCTTTCACCTTTCTTCTATTACTTAAAAATGAGAGATCCTTGAGAAACTGCCCAGCACCTATAACATAGAATGCACTTGACTAAGTGCATCTGACTAATTAAGGAATGTCATGAAGACTCTCTGAAGGTGTTTAACAACAGATTACATGTGATATAAAATCTAAAAAAAAAATTCATCCATTACAAAATACCGACTTAAGACCAAGTGCCTCAGGAAATTTCTGGTCTATTCAAAGGTGTTTATATTAAAGATCAGAAATAAGTTCCCTAAATAATGTGACTCATAAAAACAGCTTAATGTCCATTTAGTGAATTTATTTCATTAGGAAGACAGCACTATATTGTACTTTCTTCTTCGGCTCCATGTGTTTCCTTCCATTAACTTATTATCCTTTGGATTCTACAGCTTTGAAACCAGCTATGCAAGGGAGGTAGGAGAGCAATGCAGTTAAGAGTATGAGTTTTTTAGACAGATCGCCTAAATTTCTAATCATGGTCCCACCACTAACTAGTTTATAACCCTGGAAAGGTAAAATAACCTCTCAGTCTCTCACACCCTTTATAAGTGAAATGGGCATTAACAGCTGCAACCCAATACAGACAAAACCAGATTACATACAAATTAAAGTAGATTATGCATGTCAAGCCCTTAAAAGAGTGCCTGGCACATAATAATTGCTTACTAAATTGTCTGTTGTTGTTATTGTTGTTGTTGATCTTCTCCACCAAATACTCACCCATGGTACCCAGGACCACAGCTATTACCAGTATCACCAAGCATAGGATTCCCAAAATCACAGCAATGAGGCGCCAAGGAGGAGATGCAACACAAGATCCTGAGGAGCCAGAGGGGGCAGAAATGGAATAAAGAAAGAGAATGACAGACGGTGGGGCACTTCAATTCTACAGTTCATCAAAAATCTGGCCTTGCACAGTGGCTCACACCTGTAATCCCAGAAGGGAGACAGAGGTAGGAGGATTGCTTGAGGCCAGAAGCTCAAGACCAGCCTGGGCAACACAAGGAGATCCTGTCCCTACCAAAAAAAAAAAAAAGAAAGAAAGAAAGAAAAAATTTAACTAGCTGGGCATGGTGGTGAGCTCCTGTAGTCCCAACTACTCTGGAGGCTGTGGCAGGAGGATCGCTTGAGCCCAGGAATTCCAGAGCAGCATGGGCAACAGAGCGATACCCTGTTAAAAAAAAAACAAAACAAAACACAAAACAACAATAACAAAAAATACTGGCAAATTTTAAAGTGAATTATTAATCACTGCCTAGGTTACCTAGTTATCAAGGATTTGCTGTGTTTTTCTCCACTGGTAAGGATACCTCTTCTTCAATTATAATTTCAGCACATTGCCTTGATATCTGTATGCTCCTAATTTCAGCTCCACATTGATATCTACAGGTCATGATATTAGTAGGATCCCTGAAATCCCACTGATTCTTAGAGGAAATAGCTTAATGTTGGGAAGAGAGCAATGATTACTAAGGGTAATTTTCCCTTTTCATATGTTTGTTGCATGACCCAGGGCAAATTACTCCCTTTGTTGTTTTTTATTCCTCTTTGTGAAACTGGGGTAATAATATCTCAAAGGATTATTGTGGGAATTAAATGAGCTAACACGTATAAAAGCACCTTGTTTAGAGACTGCTAGCTCATTATAGGTGTGTTGTTACAGGATACCGTTTGCCTATACATATGCATAAACATGCACATGTCTCCCTACCTCTTGCCTCACCCACTTTTTCCACCCTTCCTCAATAGGTTGCCCAAGAAAAGAATTACATCAGTACTGAGAGGAAAATATTTGTACAATGTGAAGAATCAGAAAGCAGAAGAAAGCAAACTCTGGTGTCAAAACCAACAAATGATCTATCTCTCTCTCAAAGAAAATAGGGAACTAATTTTGTATTAACATTGCCATAACCAGAATGTATTTCTGCTTTCCACTGAGACTAAGCTGTCAGGACATTTCATAGAAGTGTCACATAGAGTAGGCGAAATCACCCACTCTGTGAATACAGAGATCCTCCAAAGCCCTTCTTTCTATTTCATTTCATTTACTTTTTGTTTAAGACTCATGTCCTGCCGATGGGATGTTTTTATCCACCATATATTAATATATTTTCCTTCACTGGTATACCAATAATTGTTTTTTGTTTAAAAACAATTTAATCTCTTACCACAAAAAAACATGTTGTTCATATATATACTTCTTTAAGTTTCCTGGCCTCCATTCAATAATCTAGCCTTTCTATCAAACAAGCAACAAGTCACTCATACGGAAATCCTTTATCTTTGTGTATTATCCCACTTATTACCGATTCCTCACTGATGAAATGTCTATATCTATATAAAATAGACATTGTATTTTCTACCATCAAACATAATTAATTTAAATACTAATAATTGGTCACTGAATAATTTTCATGAAAAAAAGTTTAGGGTGCATTCAAATTATCTTCAGTGACATCTGAAGCCCTTTAAAAGTATATCCGGGCTGGGCGCGGTGGCTCACGCCTGTAATCCCTGCACTTTGGGAGGCCGAGGCGGGCGGATCACGAGGTCAGGAGATCGAGACCATCCTGGCTAACACGGTGAAACCCCGTCTCTACTAAAATACAAAAAATTAGCCGGGCGCGGTGGCGGGCGCCTGTAGTCCCAGCTACTCGGGAGGCTGAGGCAGGAGAATGGCGCGAACCCGGGAGGCGGAGCTTGCAGTGAGCTGAGACCCGGCCACTGCACTCCAGCCTGGGCGACAGAGTGAAGACTCCGCCTCAAAAAAAAAAAAAAAAAGTATATCCATAAAAATGTACACATCACAAGCCTCTCAAATTTTCTCCCCTTATATCTTTTTGTTTTGTTGTTTTTTTGTTTTTATTTATTTATTTTTTTCAGAGATGGAGTCTTGCTCTGTCACCCAGGCTGGAGTGCAGTGGCGTGACCTCGGCTCACTGCAACCTCCACTTCCCGAGTCCAAATGATTCTCCCGTCTCAACCTCCCAAGTAGCTGGGACTGCAGGTGTGTGCCACCATGCCCGGGTAATTTTTGTGTTTTCAGTAGAGACGGGGTTTCACCACATTAGCCAAGCTGGCCTCAAACTCCTGACCTCAGTCAATCCACCCGCCTCGGCCTCCCAAAGTGGTGGGATTATAGGTGTGAGCCACTGTGCCCGGCCTCCCCTTGGATCTTTTCAAATGGGAGAGCTAAAGGCATACATTAGAAAAAATATATATATATACCTTTCTCTGAAACAACAGCTATCCTGGTATTGCTTCGAGAGTCGAAGTGTAATTGAGTATATCCATCTTCATCCAAATTTTCTAAATCAGGATGATATTCCATTGTTCTTGAGAGGCCCTGAATAGACATAGCATTTGGGAGCTCTCTTCTTTCTGCTCCTCAGATGACTGCCTGTGGACGAAAGAGAATCTCTGAGTCAAATCATGTGGGATAGGTACTTACTGGGGTTTAACAAATTAAGCTTAAGTAGTTCAGCCAGATATTCAAGAGCAGGAAATGAAACTATGCTGTGGTAATTTTCCATTTGTACCTTTAGATCCTGTTTCTGAGACTGCTGACTCAGGAAAACTAAAAGGTAGCATAGCAGATAAGTCTTTGTTTCAGACCAAATATAAGAAAAAATGCATAAATTAATGTCTTATGCTGCCTTCATTACTCTCACAACGAAAGCTGACATTAATTAATTTAACCTATGCAAACTATTACAGTTTGGATGCTCTAAGTTTACCATAACTTTGTTCATGTTTGTATTCATGTAAATTTTAAATTACATAAACAGGTACTGAATGTCCACCTTTTCAATTGGCGGGAGCTTAGAATACAAGGAAAAATGATGCCTAAGAAGAAACACATCGCCTAATAGAGGAAATATATAGATAGGTAAATGAGGGATGGCATGAGGAGGTGCACTGCTGTAACAACAGACAGAGAGACAGAGAAAACAAATCTCTTTGAGAATTATCAGATATTAATAACACAAAATAACAATTATTTATTGATCAATTACTATGAGCTAGGAACCACATGTTGCACATGTTTTCTTGTTCAATCTCACTTTTCCAAGTCTATATAGTAGGCATTATTATTTCTATTTTGAAATGAAAAAAATGAGACAGAAAATTTAATATCTTTCTCAGGTTTAAGAAGCTAATTTTAAAAATTTAGAACAAGCAATCAAATGAAAATTGACTCTTGCTGCAAAACTCATGGTCTTTTCTGTTACACTACACTGCCTCTTTCATCATTCCATACATTTACACTGCAAGGAACAGCTTATGGAAGGTGTTGGGACTGAAATATTATGCCAGATGTTTGATTTTTTTCCCTCTCTTCCAGTTTCCATAGTAATGATCAAATCAAAGAAATATAGAAAACACCCAACATTGCTGGAAACTGAAGGGGTGTTCAACTCATTTACCAGACCTTGAAGCCCGTAGAGTGCAGGAGACATCTGTGTGTTGTCAAAGATCAACAAATCTGGATACTAGTTAATGTGGTGAGGACAGGTTTTATTCGGTAATACTATTGCAACAGGAAACAGTGCAGCTGAACTCAACTTCCCCAAAAGTAAAGCCGATGACATTTTAAAGTGGAGTGTGCTAAGGAAAAGATACTGAGTGGTGTTAAGGAAGGTTAATGTGACTAGACCCTCTGGATTTGTTAATTGGCCCTTATCTAGAGGGAAGAGAAATTTCGCCTCTCTATATGACAGAAGGACATGGTGATATAGTTGAAGTGAAGCACCCAGCTAAGTTAGTCCTTATGCTCCATATGAAAGAAAGAGCAAGATTTATCTCCCTGAATGTTTGCATTTCAAAGAAACAGCTCCCAAGTCCTTGAAGAAACAGTTCTGTGTGGTAGATTTGCTTCTCAAAGGGCAGAGAAAGAATTTAACGGTAAGATTTCTTTTCCTTTTTCTTTTTTTTTTTTTTTAGATGAAGTTTTGCTCTTGTTGCCCAGACTGGTGTGCAAATGGCATGATCTTGGCTCACCGCAACCTCCGCCTCCTGGGTTCAAGCGATTCTCCTGCCTCAGCCTCCCGAGTAGCTGGGATTACAGGCATGCACCACCACGTCTGGCTAATTTTGTATTTTTAGTAAAGATGGTATTTCTCCATGTTGGTCAGGCTACTCTTGAACTCCTGACCTCAGGTGATCCTCCCGCCTTGGCCTTCCAAAGTGCTGGGATTACAGGCATGAGCCACCGCACCTGGTCTAACTGTAAGATTTCTAAAGTAACTGCTCTAAAAGGAATTCGGGAGCCTATCTGTTACCAAGTTTTGACTGGAACAAAAAGTAAATTCTCCTAGCAGCACTGGGCTTCTTCAGCTGGCATTTTAAGTAGAGCTGAGTCATCGTATGGACCTCGCCGTAAGCTGCTAGAAGGCATGCTAGAGTTTGCCAAGTCTCTAGTGCAGAGATTTGGGAAGAGATGTTATACGATGAGGGTTCTGCAGTTCTCACGGTCTAACACCTATCAAAATGGAAGAGAGCTCACGGAGAGTACATAAATGAGCTTCCCGCCTTACTTCAGCTGCCACAAAAGTCTTACTAAGTTTTTGTAGACATGTTGCAAAGTGGTAATGTGGATCTTAATCTCAACATTCATCAGTCTTTCAGTTCTATAATGCAATGTTTGGAAGGCAACGTATGAGGTTCAGGACACGCAGCCCCAAAATATGGATTCTTGGCATTTGAGAAAACAGCAGGATCAGGAAGTTCACTCTCACACCTTTCTGCATCTTTCTGCCCTGAAGCAGATCATAAGACCCTTATTCTAGAAGTATCCTTTCCCAGAGGAAAGAAACATCCTTATCTTTGAAGACACAGAGATGCCAAGAAGAATCTGAACAAATTAGCCTTGCTAAGTTCCCTCCAGTTTATTACCATTAGATCACACTCCCCTTGTCCAATGTAGGGGAGAAAAAGTAGTATCTTTTCCTTGCCCATCACAAGGTTCATGACTGAGACCCCTACAACAAAAGACAGATGAACAAAACAAAAGCATATAAATGTTTTATGACAAGAGAGCCTTCTGAAATGAAGACACAGGGCAAACTGAATATTTCTATGGACAGTTATGCAGAAGTATGATTGGAGAACAAAAGGGTATAATCTAATGGTAATAAGCTGAGTAGAATGTAACAAGGTCTGTTTGTTCAGGTAACTTCTATTAAATTAATTTGGATGCTATTCTCTTGTTAATCTATGTTTTATTATAGGTGCCATGAACCTAACAATAAGTGAGGAAAAGGAATCTTTCACCTCTACAAAGGGACACCATGGAATTTCTCAAACAGTGAATAAATTGGCTCCAGGAAGAAGGGTCGGCCTCCTAAACAGAAATAGAGAAATAGAGAACAATAGCAAGGGGAGTACCTTGCAGTCAGTAATAAGAAGCTGTCTTTACTATCAAATCAGGCCTCCAATGGGAGTCTTTCCCTGTAGTGACTTTAACTGTCTCCCCGTATTTAATCACAATCCTATGAAAACAGTTAACTCTCTAAGTGGTCAAAGAAATTTTTCAATAAACATAAACTTTAGTCTAATTCTCATTTTTCTCCTTTTTTGTCTCTTTGTCTAAAATAAAGCAATTAAATGTTAATTACACAAATCATTGACAAACTAGAAAAACAATGCCCTTCATATGTCAAGACAGTGGGAGAGATAGTCTGTGTATTCAGAGAAAAACACTCCTCATTAAATGTTAATGCAAGAAACAGGTGGAAGGCCGAGCATGGTGACTCAGGCCTGTAATTCCTGCACTCTGGGAGGCTGAGGTGGGTGGATGACCTGAGGTCAGGAGTTCGAAACCAGCCTGGCAAACATGATGGAACCCCATCCCTACTAAAAACACAAAAAATTAGCTGGGTGTGGTGGTGGGTGCCTGTAATCCCAGCTAGACAGGACGCTGAGACAGGAGAATTGCTTGAACCCGGGAGGTGGAGGTTGCAGTGAGCCGACGTCACGACACTGCACTCCAGCCTGGGTAACAAGAGTGAAACTCCGTCTCAAAAAAAAAAGAAAAGAAAAGAAAGAAACAGGTGGAAACAAACCAACCTAATAACAACAACAAAAAAAGACAACAAACAACAATTATCTAATTTACATTTTCAGTGAGATTTGTTGAAAACTTGCATCCGTAAAACAAGTGGGTCTTCCAAGAAAAAAGAGCAATCCGGCTGGGTGCGGTGGCTCACACCTGTAATCCTAATACTTTGAGAGGCTGAGGTGGGTGGATCACCTGAGGTCGAGAGTTTGAGACCAGCCTGAGCAACATGGAGAAAACTGGTCTCTACTAAAAATACAAAATCAGCCGGAAATGGAGGCGCTTGACTGTAATCCGAGCTACTCAGGAGGCTGAGGCAGAAGAATCGCTTGAACCCAGGAGGCAGAGGTTACAGTGAGCCAAGATCATGCCACTGCATTTCAGCCTGGGCAACGAGAACAAAAACTCTGTAAAAAAAAAAAAAAAAAAAGAAAGAAAGAAAGAGGCCTGGCGCGGTGGCTCACGCCTGTAATCCCAGCACTTTGGGAGGCCGAGGCGGGCGGATCACGAAGTCAGAAGATCGAGACCATCCTGGCGAACACGGTGAAACCCCGTCTCTACTAAAAATACAAAAAACTAGCCGGGCGTGGTGGCGGGTGCCTGTAGTCCCAGCTACCCGGAGGCTGAGGCAGGAGAATGGCGTGAACCCGGGAGGCGGAGCTTGCAGTGATCGCGTCACTGCACTCCAGCCTGGGGGACAGAGTAAGACTGTCTCAAAAAAAAAAAAAGGAAAGAAAAAAGAAAAATGAGCAATCTGAGAAGAGTTACTAGAAGTGAAAAACATATTAAAATTACAATTAATGGAACCCAGAGGTAGATTGAATATTACATCAATAAAATAGCTGAAAGAACCGAATTCATAATAGCTGAGTCTCAGGAATGGAAAACAAAACATTGTATGTTCTCACTTATAAGTGAGAGCTAAGCTATGAAAACACAAAGGCATAAGAATGATACAGTGGATTTTGGGGACTTGGAGGGAAGGCGGGAGGCAGGTGAGAGATGAAAGATTACACATTGGGTACAGTGTACACTGCTCAGCTGACGGGTGCAACAAAAATGTAAGAAATCACCACTGAAAAAC
This sequence comes from Papio anubis, assembly GCF_008728515.1. Classification (NCBI taxonomy): domain Eukaryota; kingdom Metazoa; phylum Chordata; class Mammalia; order Primates; family Cercopithecidae; genus Papio; species Papio anubis. Next base: position 8,843,411 of record NC_044984.1, on the reverse strand, counting down.
TTATCCATGTAACCAAACACCACCTGCTCCCCAAAACCTATTGAAATAAAAAATAAAAGAATAGCTGAGTCGGTCTGCTCATTCACTGCTGTATGCATTAAGTAGTAGTGTTTATTCTCAGAATTAAACCTCAAAAAGTAGCATTCTTTTCAAACAAATATCAATTTTGTACATGTCTAATGTGCCTTTCTTGAAAACTCATACAAATAAATGAAGAGAAATAAGTAACCATGTAAATATATAGAAATAAATGGATACATGAATTAAACAGAAAAGATTATGGCTGGGCATGATGGCTCATGACTGTAATCTCAGCATTTTGGGAGGCCAAGGCAGGTGGATGACTTGAGTCCAGGAGTTCGAGACCAGTCTGGCAACATGGCAAAACTACATCTCTACAAAAAAATACAAAAAATTAGCCAGCTATGGTGATATGTGCATGTGGTTCAAAGTATTTGGGAGACTGAGGTGAGAGGATTTCTTTGAGCCCCAGAGGCAGAGGTTGCAGTGAGCCAAGATGGTGCCACTGCACTCCAGCCTGGGTAACAGAGCAAGACTCTGTCTCAAAAAAATAATAAAAATAACAAAGAAAACAAGATAATTAAAACCAAGTTAAGCATTAAACTTAAGAACCACTGCAGAAAAATATGTTAAGTCCTCAGAAGATAGCAACATTTCGAAGTACCTTCCCAATTAAAAAAAAAAAAATCAAACTTCTCTTCCAATTTGAATGCTAAATCAAACCGGGAGGCGGAGGTGGCAGTGAGCCGAGATTACGCCATTGCACTCCAGCCTGGGAGGTAAGAGCGAGACTTCGTCTCAAAAAAAAAAAAAAACAAAAAACAAAACACACACAAAAATTAGCTGGGTGTGGTGGCAGGTGCCTGTAATCCCATTTGCACCCATAACAGGGACGGTCTATTTTGAGGGTAGATTGTGCCCCCATGCCATTGCTCAAGGGTCCCCTGAAACTGTCTCGGGCAGTCAAAATGAAAAATGGTCAGTTTGGAACTCAATGTCCTTGGTCAACTACCTTGTTCCTGCTTCTTCCCGTTTATCTCACTGAACCCCAGGACTCCTTTTCCTTGAAAAGGTGGACATAGAAAACTTATAAATAGACTATTTATAAGTTTATAAGTAAATTTCATATACAATAAATAAACAGCCTATTTGTAAGTTTTCTGTGTCCACCTCTTTTTTTAAAAAGTGTTATTTCTTCTCCTCCCTCCTTTTCTTCTGACCATTTCAATAGTAGCTATTACACTTACTTCTTTTTCAAGAGTACAATTAGAGAAAAATTCAATTAAATGAATTTCAGAATTAGTCCTGAAACCAAGTTTGGGTACTTTTAAACTTATCATTTACTTGAATTTTGAATTGTCTTTTTTTCAGGGGGATGGAGTCTCACTCTTCTGCCCAGGCTGGAGTGCAGGGGTGCCATCTCGGCTCACCACAACCTCCGCCTCCCGGGTTCAAGGGATTCTCCTGCCTCAGCCTCCCGAGTAGCTGGAAAAGGAGTCCTGGGGTCAAGTGAGAGAAACTGGAAGAAGCAGGAACAGGGCAGTTGACCAAGGACACTGAGTCCCATACTGACCGTTTTCATTTTGAATGCAGGAGGTAGTTTCAGGAGACTCTTAAGCAATGGCATGGGGGCAAAATCTCCCCTCTAAATAGACCGTTCCTATGTGGGTACAAATGGAGAAACTTTGGAAGAAAAAAAAAAAACCCATCTCCAAATGTGGGAGTCAAGAAAAAAATGGCATAGGAAGCAAAATTCAGCTGTGTATGTTTATTTGTTTGCTTTAGGTTACCTGCAGGTCACCCTTCTTTATTTTACCCATAGCGCCTTTGTGTTCCATTGCATTCACTTTTGTTACTTTATTGGCCATCCATGTTTCAGTGAAATATGTTAACTCTATTGTTTTTTTTCTCCTGTATCCTATAACTCAGCATTATCTTTAGTAGAAAAGCATGGCAGAATGTGATACAAGACAGGCCAAACAGGAAGGTCTCTGGACTGTCCCAATATTGATTCAACCAGAGTATCTCTGATGTTGCTTTTTTGATAGGTGGAAATTTTATATACAATTTCATTTAGAAAAAAAGCAATTGAGCTATGAAAATATTGGGAAGCTATTCACCTGACAAATTCCATTCATTTTTAAAAAGAGAGACAACAGGCCGGGCACAGTGGCTCACACCTGTAATCCCAGCACTTTGGGAGGCCGAGGCAGTGGGCAGATCACCTAAGGCCAAGAGTTCGAGACCAGCCTGGCCAACATGGCAAAACCCCATCTCTATTAAAAATACAAAAATTAGAAGGGCGTGGTGGTACAGGCCTGTAATCCCAGCTGCTCGGGAGGTTGAGGCAGGAATCCTTTGAATCCAGTAGGTGGAGGAGGTTGCAGTGAGCTGAGATCCTGACACTGCACTCCAGCCTGGCACCAGAGTGAGACTCTGTCTAAAACAACAACAACAACAAAAAAAAAAAACACAGGTGGGCGCAGTGGCTCACGCCTATAATCTGAGCACTTTGGGAGGTCTAGGTGGGTGGATCACCTGAGGTCAGGAGTTTGAGACCAGCCTGGCCAACATGGTGAGACCCCATCTCTACTGAAAATACAAAAATTAGCCAGGCGTGGTAGCACACCCCCGTAATCCCAGCTACTCGGGAGGCTGAGGTGAGAGAATTGCTTGAACACGGGAGGCAGAGATTGCACCACTGTATTCCAGCCTGGGCAGCAGAGCGAGACCTCACCTCAAAACTAACTAAGGCTAAATAAATAAATAAATAAATAATTTTTAAGAAAAGAAACAACTCAATATAGGTGAATTAAATTACATAAGAAAGAAAAAACTTCAAGTCACTGGTAGAGCTTCGAATTTCAGAGTCTACATGCTATCCAATAAATGCTGCATGTGGCATTGTTGCTTCTGACTCTGTCACTGATCGACTGTGTGACTTTAGATATACTGTTTAATTTTCTGTGCTTGCTTCTTCACCAGTAAAATGATAATGGGTCTTAAATCTCTGTTGGGATCCTTGTGTGGCAAATAAGATAAGTACAGAAAAACTGATAAAAAAAGATTCCCTGTGGTGTTTGAGCTGAGCTAAGCCAGCATGAGTTAACCAAAATGATGTAGCAAAATCCGCAGGCGTGAATGAGGTGATGGTGCCATCTGCTGCTTTGTTTTAGGAATTTCAAGGTAAGTTAGAGGAAGTTAATCTATTTTATTCATTTGCAAGTAAAACTGAAATTTTTCTGCAGGCTAGACCTGTCTCATAATAAAAACGGCACTTTCATTCTGCTAACAGGCATCTATGGTTCTTCATTTCTTCATTCCTAAGGAATTATCATCATCAGGAGTTAGCTTCTATTAAGATCACCTGTTAGAGTTCAATAATTACCATGTACATTTATTTTTAATTTTAAATTTCTGCCACCATCAGTTCCCAGAAAGAAGGGAACATTTCTTGCTCAGTACCAATTCCCAGCACCTACAGTGATGCATTAACAACATTAAATGAATGAATACGATCATATACCTAGCTTTCTTTCTTTTTTTTTTTGAGACTGAGTCTCATTCTGTCGCCCAGGCTGGAGTGCAGAGGCTTGATCCTGACTCACTGCAAGCTCCGCTTCCTGGGTTCACGACATTCTCCTGCCTCAGCTTCCCAAGTAGCTGGGACTACAGGCGCCCACCATCACACGCAGCTAATTTTTTGTATTTTTAGTAGAAACGGGGTTTAACTGCGTTAGCCAGGATGGTCTCGATCTCCTGACCTCGTCATCCACCCGCCTCGGCCTCCCAAAGTGTTGGGACTATAGGCATGAGCCACTGTGCCCGACTATAGCTATTTTTAATTTGTTTATTTTATTCCTCTATACCACACTGTAGGCACCACAAGAACAGGTTCTATGTATATTCATTACTGTCAACCCTATTAGCACTAAAGAAAGAAGGTATTCACTAGAGCACTGATAAATAAATGAATTAATTAATGAATAAACCAAAAAATGAGAAAAAATATTTCTAATCCATATATCTTTGTCAAAATAAATTAAAGGGAAATCAAAATATCTGAAATTGTTATTTTTATATCTAGCTTACTGAAGTATATGTTCAGCCTTTTAAAAATTACGTAGTTGGCCAGGCGCAGTGCCTAACACCTCTAATCCCACCACTTTGGGTGGCCCATGGGTTGACTGCTTGAGGTCAGGAGTTCGAGACCAGCCTGGCCAACATGGTGAAACCCCATCTCTACTAAAAATACAGAAATTAGCTGGCATGGTGGTACATGCCTGTAGACCCAGCTACTCGGGAAGCTGAGGCACAAAAATTGCTGGAACCCAGGAGGCAGAGGTTGCAGTGAACCAAGATGGTGCCACTGCATTCCAGCCTGGGCAACAGAGCAAGACCTTGTCTCACCAAAAAAAAAAAAAAAAAAAAAAAAAAAAAAAAAAAAAAAATTACATAGTAGATATCCTATATCATTTTCAAAATATAGCAAAATAATAAGACAGGCATAAGTAATTATTTTGATTTGTAAAAGGTTTGGCATTTGTTGTAAATAAATAAGACAATGTTGTGTAAGCTTAGCAAAGGCAGACAATTTGATGTTTAATGAATATACTGAGATAGATTTCTGCTATCAGTACTATAGGATGCTTTATTGAATTTGAATTATGTATAATATTACTATTGGATTGTATGTTATCTGAGAGTTGAGATACAGATTATCTACCAGCTGTGCTGTTAAAGGAGTAAAAGAACTAGGGAAGATCTGAGACATGTGACTGTTTGCTGGAGTATAACATGGACCATTAAGTTTAACTGTGTTGTCACTGAAGGTCAGTTTAGTAATTATGAAAGCCCTCAGATTTCCTTATGGTCCACACACAAGTCAGATGGATGATATTCCTACTTAACTCTGTGCTTCCCAACTATGTCAATGCTTAGTACTCCTCACTTCTTTTATATATATATATGAATAACAATTAAAATATATGCATATATAAAGAATAATAATGAAAAATATGTCCATATATTTTTAGTTTGCTACCAGGAAACGAGTACTCCATCAGTTTTATGGTTTATGGCACCTTTTTACAGGTGTTATCCATCATGGGATGAGGGGGGTCATGGAAAAGTGGAGATTAAGAGGATCTGGGAGATAAACACAGACGCAAAGGAAGTACATTTGAAGATATTAATATAAAGATGGAATGTCTTAAATTTGCTAATTTTACTTGTTACATTTTAAAAATCTGAACAGGCCTGGCACAGTGACTCACACCTGTAATCCCAGCACTTTGGGAGGCTGAGGCGGATGGATCACCTGAGGTCAGGAGTTCCAGACCAGCCTGGTCAACATGGTGAAACCCTGTCTCTACTAAAATACAAAAATTAGCCGTGCATGATGGCGGGTGCCTGTAATCCCAGCTACTTGGGAGGCTGAGATGGGAGAATTGCTTGAACCCAGGAGATGGTGGTTGCAGTGAGCCAAGATCATGCCACTGCACTCCAGCCTGGATGGCTGAGTGAGACTCTGTCTCAAAAAAAAAAAAAAAATCCAAATAAACAAAAAAACATTAAACAATAAATTCAGGAAAGCTTACGCATTCTGCTAAGCCAGCATAGCCTAAAGTTTACTGTATGAAATACTCTAAGGTAATTGGATATTTGAAATTATATTCACTTATATACCTTCTAGTCCCATACCAACTCAAGTTTTCTTTCAGAGTCCCAGTGAACCTCAGCAAAATCTCCACAATTAAAAAACAAACAAACAAACAAAAAAAACAAAAAAAAAACCCTGCAGAAATGCTGGACGTTACTTTTTATGGTTAGTAAAAGAAGCGCCAAGTCAGGATCTGTTCCACGGCATGCTATTTTAACAACAGCAGCAACAAAGAATCCAAAGTAATGTTTACCAGTGCAATTAAACCTAATTAACAGGTCCTTTAGATCATTTCTTAGATTATGCTCTAAGAACTTAAGAATCGACAATCAAAACCAGAAATATAGGGCCTTTACAAGATAAAAAAAAAATTAAACAAATATATGAATAGCTAACATTTCTTGGACTCTTAACCAAATTCTAGGCACATTGCGAAGGACTTTATAAACATCATTCCATTAAATCCTCAAATATCTCTGAGGTAGCTATTAGCGGTATTCTTCTTTCAACTGAGAACTTTGAGGCATTAAGAGGGTACATAACTTGCCTTAGACAACAGAAATGTTCAGTAATTAACTGAGATTTGAACTCAGTTCAACTTCAGAGCCCTTGTGCTAAACTATCATATTGATTTCTCATTAAAGAAATGCATGCACGAACAACAGTTTATTTACATCAGGAGTCAGTAAGTATCTTCTGAAAAGGGAGCGAGGGTAACTATTTTAGATTTTGCAGTCCACTTTCAGTCTTTGCTGCATGTATTTGTAATAACCCTTTTAAAATGTAAAAATTAGTCTTAGATCACAGCATACACGTAACAGGCTTCAGGCCCAGAGCTGAAGTTTTAGCCCTGATTTAAATGATACAGTTGGGATCAAAATGCAGTATATGAACTAATAGAAAGAGTTATCCCCAGGATAGATCAGATCATGGCAATTGCCTCTGAATCTAAGGTTTAAGAAAATGATGCACCAGTGTCTATAAAGATTGAAGACAGAAATAGTAAGGGCGAATGGACAATGACTCACAGGCACTGTCAGCTTGGCTAAAGAAGATAGCTCTGTCACCAACTTTAAAATAGAAACTACCAGACACAAAGTCAAGAATCCATCTTTCAGTCTTGAACTACAATGTTTTCCCCAGGGATACTCTCAGTTCAACATATCTTTGTTCAGTGATATCAGTAGCTCTAACCGAAAGAGAAACTTAGGTACCTAATTACAAAACACTTATCTTGAACTTTTTCTTATAGCCAAACAGAGTAACAAGGACTCAATTCACCTTCCAAATTAAAACAAACAAAAGGATATACATATATAAAGCAATAGTTTTTAAAACACTGGCTATCAAGTAATCAAGGACAGTGATTCGCAAGAGATGGAAAACAAGCAAGGTGAGCTCTATAGTTGCCCCAGCTTACCATGTTTAGAATGTTTCAGGCCACACACATGGAAGGGGAACTGAGGATGAGGCTGGTAAATTCCATGGATTAAAGAAATGTGAAGTTGAAAGTCAGAGAAGAAAAAGGTAAACAGAGTTCAGAGGATAGCACAAGAGAACAGTAGGCTGCATCAAGAAAGAACCTCAGAGATCTACAGAGGATCTTGCTTGAGGACTCAGTAGAGTCCAGATCAAAGCACAAGTATGAGGAGCTACCAGAGGGTCCAAGAAAAGAAACATCCAAAGTGATTAGAGGAAGCACTTCCCAGTGGTGCTTCCCACACACACAGCAAGGAACAGTGCCCTTTCCCAACATTAAGGCTGGAAAAAGTTCAGTGAGGCTTTGAGTAGGATACTCAGAAAATCTTGCCTTCATAGTGGGAAATAATTAAGCCCCAGAATGAGAAATTCTTTAATATTGCCCATCATAAAAGCAATAACAGAAACATCACACTGTTTCTGTGAAACTTAAACATATCTCACAATAAAACTCAAAGGAGCACAAACCTATCTAGTATTGACCAAGGTAAAATGAACAATGTCTGGCTTTCAATCAAAGATAGCAGGCATGCAAAGAGTTAGAAAAATATGACCCACAATGGGGAGAAGAATAATCAAAACCAGCTCAGAGGTTAGAATTAGAAGATGCAGACATTAAGATAATTAATGTGTTCAGAACACATTTATGTATTTTGAAAGTTACATAGAGATGTAGAAGACTAAAAAAAAAAACAAAGTGCACTTTTAGAAATGTAAATTACAAAAGATAAAATTAAAAATACACTGTAAAGTATGGATGGCAGATTGGACACCCAGAAGGAAAGATTAGTGAACCTGGAGATATAACAAGAGACACTATTAAAAATGAAGCCCTGAGAGAATATAATTTTAAAAGGAAAGGAAAGAAAGGGAAGAAGAAAGAAAAGTAAAATAAAAGAAGAAGGCAAGCAAGAAAGAAGGAAAAGAGGCCGGGCGCGGTGGCTCACGCCTGTAATCCCAGCACTTTGGGAGGCCAAGGCGGGCAGATCATAAGGTCAGGAGATCGAGACCATCCTGGCTATCAAGGTGAAACCCATCTCTACTAAAAAATACAAAAATTTAGCCGGGCATTGTGGCGGGTACCTGTAGTCCCAGGAGGTGGAGCTTGCAGTGAGCCAAGATCGCAGCACTGCACTCCAGCCTGGGTGACAGAGTGAGACTCCATCTCAAAAAAAAAAAAAAAAAAAAGAAAGAGAAGTGGGAGAAAGAACAGAAAGGAAAGAAGGCGGCTCGGGGAAGGGAAGGGGAAAGCAAGAGAGGGGAGGGGAGGAGAGGGAAAGGGCAGAGCAGAGAATTAGGTTACTGGGAGATAATTTCTAGCACCTAATACATGTGTATTAAATCCCTTAATAGCGTGTGGGAGTCAGGTAGAGGTTGGAGCAGAAAAAATATTTGAAAAAGTAATGCTTAAAATTTTCAAAGCTAATGAAAAATATTAAACAATAGATCCAAAAGCTAAAGAACTCTGAATACAAGAAACAAACAAAAAAAACTTCACCAAGGCACTTCATAATAAAAAATGCATAAACTCTGTGACAAAACGAAAATAAAACATCTAACTAAAGCATAGATAATTATGTATAGAGAAAGAAAGAATGATAGAATATTTGTCATAAAAAATAATGTAAGTAAGAAGACTGTGGAGCAACATTTTTGAAGTATACAAAAAAATCTGTCAGCCTAGCATTCTATACCCAGTGAAAACAGTATTTGAAAGTACAGATGAAAAAATAATGTTTTCAGACATCTTAAATCAGAACTAATCACAAACAGACTTTCAGCACAGAAAACATTTTAAAAATTCTTCAGGAGGCCGGGCGCAGTGGCTCACGCCTGTAATCCCAGCACTTTGGGAGGCCGAGGCGGGCAGATCACAAGGTCAGGAGATCGAGACCATCCTGGCTAAAACGGTGAAACCCCAACTCTACTAAAAACACAAAAAATTAGCCAGGCGTGGTGGCAGGCACCTGTAGTCCCAGCTACTCGGGAGGCTGAAGCAGAAGAATGGCGTGAACCCGGGAGGCGGAGCTTGCAGTGAGCGGAGATGGCACCACTGCACTCCAGCTTGGGCGACAGAGACTCAGTCTCAAAAAAAAAAAAAAATTCTTCAGGAAAAATGACAATGTCAAATGATGATAAAGCAGGACTAGAAAAAGAAATGATTATCTTTGGAAATAGTAACAACATAGGTAAATACATATGATTTTGTTCTTATTATTTAAATGCCTTTAAACAATTTACTACTTAAAAATAATAAAAAGAGTTTTGGTGTTTATAACACATATAAAAATAAATTATATAACAACATTAGCATGAAGACTGGAAGAAGAGAAATAGAAGTCTACCAATGTGAGATTCTTATCCTAAACATAAAGTTGTATGATACCACTTTAATTTAGAGTGCAGTAAGTTTGATATTTTATAAATCATGATGCAACGAAAAATAAAACAGAGTAATAGCTAGTAAGCCAACAGGGGATAAATAGGATAGTAAACAAAATTCAATTAATCTAAAAGAATGCAGGGAAAAAAAAAAAACAGGAAAAAGATCAAAGGAGAGTTGAGACAAATTGAAAACAAATATCAAGATGACAGACTTAAGTATAATTATATCAAAATTGCATTAAATGTAAATGTTTTACACACCCAAAAGAAATTGTTAAATGATGAAAATAACAAGCCCAAATGTATGTCAGCTAAAAGAAATATACTCTGTTTAAAGACAAAAAAATAGGTTAAAAGTAAAAGGATAAAAAAAACCCATGCCAATATTAATCAAAGAAAAGCAGGAGTTACTGTACTAATTTCAGACTAATAAATTTCAGAACAAACATTACTAACAGGAATAAAAAAGATTACTTGATTAGAGGTCAATTCATCAAGAGAGAATGAAAATCCATAGTATTTATGCCTTGATTATCAGAGCTTTAAAATATAAAAAGCAAAAACTGATAGAACTACAGGAGAAGCAGACAAAATCATAATTATCATCAAAGGTTAGATACTCCTTTTTCAATAATTGATATGATAATAGACAAAAAATATCAGCAAGGATATAACAGACTTGAACCAGACCAGGGATGGTGACTCACGTCTGTCATCTGAGCACTTTGGGAGGCGAGTCGGGTGGATCACCAGAGGTCTGGAGCTCATGACCAGCCTGGCCAACTTGACGAAACCAGGAATACAAAAATTAGAAGGACGTGGTGTTGCATGCCTGTACTGTAATCCCAGCTGCTGGGGAGGCTGAGGCAGGAGAATCACTTGAACCCGGGAGGCGGAGGTTGCAGTGAACCAAGATCGTGCCATTGCACTCCAGCCTAGGGGACAAAAGCAAAACTCTGTCTCAAAAAACTGTACACACACACATACACACACACACACACACACATATATATATACACACACATACATATATGTAGCCAGGCACGGTGGCACACGCCTGTAATCCCAGCTTCGCAGGAGGCTGAGACAGGAGAATCGCTTGAACCTGGGAGGCAGAGGGTGCACCCCGGCCACTGTACTCCAGCCTGGCCGACAGACACCAAGACTCCTTCTCAAAAAAAAAAAAAAAAGTAAAGAAAAGAAAAAAGACTTGGATCAAATTATTGTCTGCATTTATTTGATGTACATTTTAACAACATTCCATCCAACAACAACAGATTACATATTCTTCGTCAGTGTACATGGAAAATTTGCTAAGATAGATCATATTTTTGGCCATAAAATGTCTCAATAAATTTAAGGATTTAAGTCATAAAAATATGTTTCTTCTCACATGGAAACTAATAGTATAATAATTTCTGGAAAATTGCCAAGTATTTGGAAATTAACACATTCTAAATAATCAATAATCAAAGAGGAAATTTGAAGGGAAATTATAAAGTGTTTTGAAATGAATAAATATGAAAAATCACCATATCAGAATTTGTTGTATACCACCAAAGCAATATTTAAAGGAAAGTTTAAAGCACTGCATGACTATATGAAAAAGAAGAAATGCCTCAAATCAATGAACTCAGCTTCCATATTAAGAAACAAGAAAAAGAAGAGGAAATTAAAACCCAACTAAGTAGAAGAAAGAAACAATAGCAATCAAAGTAGAAATTAATGAAATAGGAAACAAATATGTATAGATAAAGTCAATGAAACAAAGAGCTTTTTTAAAAAGCAATTTCAACTTTTATTCTAGATTTAGTGGGTACATGTGCAGGTTTGTTACATGGGTAAATTTCATGATGCTAAGGTTTGGAGTTCAGAGGATCCTGTCACCTAGGAAGTGAGCACAGTACCCAATAGGTAGTTTTTCAGCTGACGTTTCCCTTCCTCCCTCCTTCCCCCTTCTAGTAGTCCCCAGTATCTGTTGTTCTCATTATTATGTCCATGCATACTCAATGCTTAGCTCCCACTTATAAGTGAATACATGCAGTATCTGGTTCACTCTTCCTATGATAATTCACTTGGGATAATGGCCACCAGCTGCCTCCATGTTGTTACAAATGACATGATTTCATTCTTTTTTATGGCTGTGTAGTATTCCATTGTGTATATGTACCACATTTTCCTTATACAATCCACTGTCAATGGACACCTAGGTTGATTCCATGTCTTTGCTATTGTGAATAGTGGTGTGATGAGCATATGAGTGCATGTGCTTTTTGGTAGAATGATTTATTTTCCTTTGGATATATACCCAGTAATGAGATTGCTGGATTAAATCATAGTTCTAAGTTCTTTCAGAAATCTCCAAACTGCTCTTTATAGTGGCTGAACTAATTTACATTCCCACCAACAGGGTATAAGCATTCTCTTTTCTCAGCAGCCTTGCCACCATCTGTTGTTTTATGACTATTTAATAACAGCCATTCTGACTGGTGAGAGATGGTGTCTCACTGTGATTTTAATTTGCATTTCTCTAATGATTAGTGATGATGATCATTTTTTCGTATGTTTAAAGGCTGCTTTGTATGTCCTCTTTCATGAAGTGTCTGTTCATGTCCTTTGCTTCTTTTTAACGGGATTATTTGTTTCTTGCTTGCTGATTTTTTTAAACTTCTTTTTTTTTTTTTTGAGATGGAGTTTTGCTCTTGTTGCCCAGGCTGGAGTGCAATGGTGTATAATCTCAGCTCACTGCAGTCTCTACCTCCCAGGTTCAAGTGATTCTCCTGCCTCAGTCTCCCGAGTACTTGGGACTACAGGCACGTGCTGCCACACCTGGCTAATTTTTGTATTTTTAGTAGAGATGGGGTTTTACCATGTTAGCCAGGTTGGTCTTGAACTCCTGACCTCAGGTGATCCAGCCACCTTGGCCTCCCAAAGTGATGGGATTACAGGTGTGAGCCACCACGCCCAGACTAAATTTCTTATAGATTCTGGATTATTACACCTTTGGCAGATGCATACTTTACTAACATTTTCTCCTATTCTGTAGACTGTCTAATTTCTCTGTTGATAGTTTCTTTTGCTATGCAAACCTTTTTAGTTTAATTAGGTCCTATTGTTGATTTTTGTTTTTGTTGCCATTGGTTTTAAGGATTTAGCCATAAATTATCTGCCATAGCTGATGTTGAGTAGGGTATTTCCTCGATTTATTTCTAGAATTTTATAGTTTGAGATCTTAAATCTTTAATCCATCTTGAATCAATTTTTATGTATGATGAAAGGTAGGGTTTCACCAGTTTCAGTCTTCTGCATATGGCTAGCCAGTATATTCCAGCAGCTTTTATTGAACAGAGAGTCCTTTCCTATTGGTCGTTTTTGTCAACTTTGTCCAAGATCAGATAACTATAGATGTGCAACTTTATTTCTGGGTTCTCTATTCTGTTCCCTCAGTCTGTGTGTCTGTTTTTGTACTACTGTCATGCTCTTTGGGTTATTGTAGCCTTATAATATAGTTTGAAGTTGGGTGACATGATGCCTCCTGTCTTGTTCTTTTTGCTTTGGATTGTTTTGACTATTTAGGCTCTTTCTTGGTTCTACATGAATCTTGGAATTTTTTTTTTCTAATTCTGTGAAAAATGATGGTTGTAATTTGATGGTAATAGCATTGAATCTGTACATTGCTTTGGGCAGTGTGCCATTTTAACAATGTTGATTCTTCCAATCCATGGGCATGGCATGTTTTCCCACTTATTTGTGTTGTCTCTGATTTCTTCCAGCAGTGTTTTATAGTTCTCCTTGCAGAGATCTTTCACCTCCTTGTTTAGTTGTACTCCCAAGTTGTACTCCCAATAATCATTTTATTTGTGGTTATTGTAAGTGCGATTATGTTCTTAATTTGGCCATCAGCTAGAATGTTATTGGTGTTTAGAAATGCTACTAATTTGTGTACACTGATTTTGTATCCTGAAACTTTGCTAACATCATTTATCAGTTTTAGGAGCATGTTGGCAAAGTCTTTAGAGTTTTCTAGGTATAGAATCATGTTGTCAGTGAAGGGAGATAGTCTGACTTCTTTTCCTATTTGGATACCTTTTATGTCTTTCTCTTGCCTGATTGCTCTGGCTAGGATTTTTGGTACTACGTTGAATAGGAGTGGTGAAAGTGGACGTCCTTATCTTGTTCCAGTTTTCAAGGGAAATTTTTCCAGCTTTCGCCCATTCAATATAATGTTGTCTGTGGGTTTGTCATAGACGACGCTTATTATTTTGAGGTTATCTTTCTTTAATGCCTAGTTTTTTGAGGTTTTTCTTTTTTAACCATAAGAAGAGGTTGGATTTTATTGAAAGGTTTTTCCATGTCTATTGAGATGATCATATGATTTTTATTTTAAATTCTGTTTATGTGGTGAGTCACATATATTGATTTGCATATGTCAAACCAACCTTGAATCCTAGATATAGCCTACTTAATTGTGATTAATTAACTTTTTTTATTATTATTAATTTTTATTCTTTTTAGAGACCTGTCTCGCTATGTTGCCCAGGCTGGTCTCGAGCTCCTGAGCTCAAGCAACACCCCTGCTTCAGACTCCCAGAGTGCTGGAATTACAGGCATGAGCCACTGCACCCAACTGATTGTGGTGAATTAACTTTTTGATGTGCTACTGGATTTGGTTTGCTGGTGTTTTGCTGAGGATTTTTGCATCTACATTTATTGAGGATGTTGGCCTCAAGTTTTCTTTTTTTGTTGTGTCCGAATCTTCATAGAATGAGTTAGGGAGGAGCCCCTTCCTCAATTTTTTTGTAATAATTTCAGTAGAATTGGTACTACTTCTTCTTTGTCCATCTGCTATAATTCAGCTGTGAAGCCATCTGGTTCAGGAGTGTTATTGGTTGGTGGATTTTTTATTATTGTTTCAATTTTGGAATTTGTTATTGGTCTGTTCAGGTTTTTGCTTTCTTCCTGGTTCAATCTTGGGAAGGTACATGTTTCCAGGAATTTATCCATTTCCTCTAGATTTTTAATTTGCATAGAGGTTTTCATAATGGTCTCTTAGGATCCTTTGTATTTCTGAGGAATTGGTTTTAATGTCATCTTTGTAATTTCTGATTGTGCTTATTCAGATCTTCTCTTTTCTTTTTTTTATCAACCTACCTTATGGCTTATCAATCATGATTATTCGTTCAAAGACCAGCTCTTGGTTTCATTGATCTTTCATATGGTGTTTTGCAACTCAATTTCATTCAGTTCCTCTTTGATTGTATTTTTATTTTTTATTTTATTTCATTTTTTGAGACAGAGTCCCACTGTGTCAACCAGGCTAGAGTGCAGTGGCACGATCTCAGCTCACTGCAAACTCCACCTCCTGGGTTCAAGAGATTCTAATGCCTCAGCCTCCCAAGTAGCTGGGATTACAGGCATGCATCACCAAACCAGAATAATTTTTTTTTTTTTTTTTTTGAGACAGAATCTCGTTCTGTTGCCCAGGCTGGAGTGCAGTGGCACAATCTCGGCTCACTGCAATCTCTACCTCCTGGGTTCAAGTGATTCTCCTGCCTCAGCCTCCTGTGTAGCTGGGACCACAGGCACACGCCACCACACTCAGCTAATTTTTGTATTTTTTAGTAGAGACAGGATTTCACCATATTGGCTAGGCTGGTTGTAAACTCCTGACCTGAAGTGATCTGCCCACCTCGACCTCCCAAAGTGCTGTGATTGCAGGCATAAGCCAGTGTGCCTGGCCTAGAGTTAGTATTGATATGTGACATTGAGCCTGTCATCATGTTCTTAGCTGATGACTTTGTAGTTTCTATTGCATAGTTGCTTTATATTGTTGGTGGGCTATGTGGTTAAATGTATTTTTGTGATAGCAGGTATCATTCTTTCATTTCCATCTTTAGCACTCCTATAAAGACGTCTTGTAAGGCTAGTCTAGTGGTAACAAATTCCCTTAATATTTGCTTGTCTGAGAATTTTATTTCCCCTTCACCTGTCAAGCTTAGTTTATCAGGACATAAATGTTTTGGTTGGAATTCCTTTTCTTTAAGAGCACTAGAAATAGGCCCCAATCTCTCCTGGCTTGTAAGGTTTTTGCTTAGAGGTCTGCTACTAGCCTGATGGTTCTCCTTTCGTAAGTGACCTGACCCTTCTCTCTAGATGCCTTTACATTTTTTTCTTTTGCATTGACCTTGATGAATCTGATAACTATGTGCCTTGGGAATGCCTGCTGCATCTAGTATCTCATGGGGGTTATCTGCACCTCTTTTTTTTTTTGAGATGGAGTTTTGCTCTTGTTGCCTGGGCTGGAGTGCAATGGCGGGATCTTGGCTCACTGCAACCTCTGCTTCCCAGGTTCAAGCGATTCTCCTGCCTCAGCCTCTCAAGTAGCTGGGATTACAGGCATGCACCACCATGCCCAGATAATTTTTGTATTTTTAGTAGAGACGGGGTTTGCCATGTTGGCCAGGCTGGTCTTGAGCTCCTAACCTCAAGTGATCCTCCCGCCTTGGCCTCCAAGGTGCTGGGATTCAGGCATGAGCCACCATGCCAGGCCTTGTGTTTCTTAAATGTTTGTGTTAACATCTCTAGTGAGAGTGGAGAGATAGTCATGGATCATATCCTCAAATACATTTTCCAAATAGCTTACTCTCTCTCCTCTCTTAAGAATACCAATGAGTTATAGGTTTGGTCTCTTTATATAATTCCATATTTCTATTGTCCATTTTAAAAAAATTATTCTTTATTTTTGTCTGACTGAGTTAATTCAAAGAACCAGTCTTCGAATTTCTTCACGGATTGGTCTATGCTGCTATTAATGCTTCCAAATGTATTATGAAATTCTTGTAGTAAATTTGTTAATTCCAGAAGTTCAGTATGGTTCTTTCTTAAAACTTTTTTTTTTTTTTCAGGCTGGGTGTAGTGGTTCACGCCTGTAATCCCAGCACTTTGGAAGGCCAAGGCAGGTGGATCACTTGGGGTCAGGAGTTCAAGACCAGCCTGGCCAACATGGCGAAACCCTGTCTCTGCCAAAAAATGCAAACCATTAACCAGGCGTGGTGGCGTTCGCCTGTAATCCTAGCTACTTGGGAGGCTGAGGCAGGAGAATCTCTTTAACCTGGAAGGTGTAGGTCGCAGTGAGCTGAGATCGTGCCACTGTACTCTAGCCTGAGTGACAGGGCGAGATTCTAGCTCAAAAAAAAAAAAAAAAAAAAAAATTTTTTTTTTATCTTTCAGCTCTTGGATCGTTTTGCTGGATTCCTTGGATTGGGTTTCAACAGCCTCCTGAGTCTCAGTGAGCTTCCTTACCATCCAGATTCTAATTTCTGTGTCTGTGTCATTTCACTCTGGTTAAGAGCCATTGCTGGGGAGCTAATGTGCTCATTTGGAGGTAAGGGGACACTCTTACTTTTTAATTGGTAAAATTCTTTCTCATCTGAGAGGGCTGGTATTCCTTTAACTGTGGTGTAAGTTGAATCTAGTCCTTTACTTCATTTATGAGTGCTGTCAGAGGGCCAAGGCTCTGTACAAAATCTTTGTGGCTGGATTCTTGCCCTGGATTTCCCAGGCCAATATTTAATATATTGCCAGAATATTTTTGGTGTAATTTGGGCTATCATCCAGCAGATGGCGCATAAAGTAACGGCCAGCGTTGCGGGTCTTCTTTACGTTTCAGCGAGTTCGCAGCAATGTCCGGTGGTGTGGCCCAGCAAGGGGAGCTGACCCCACCAGGTCAGCTCTTAAGCCTTGGGAGAGTCCCCTCCAGTCACTATCGTCATGCCTGCATTTCCTTTGTTAGGTTGTCCGGGCTGGGCAGCTCCCTCAGGCAGAGACCCATGGCTGGCAGACCTTTCTCCCGCGCCTGTCCCTAACCTGGGCATATCACTCCCTCGGTTTTCTGAGACTGGGGACTCCTCGCCCGCTGAAGTGCAGGCCATGAATCTGGGTTCTGCACTGCGGAGCTGCAGGCCGCAGCCCAGGGCTTTGGCCGCTGCCAGCACATCCGCCATCCTGCACCCCAGGTCCGAGCACGGGCTGCGACGGGGGATTAGAAGTGCTCCCAAGCGGCTGGGAAAGAACTCCGTCAGGCAGTCGGCCTGCAAAGCACCCAGGATGGGCAGTGGAGGCTGCGCTGTTCACACGCTCCTAGAGCGGCCAGGCAGAGGACTTGAGAGGGGCTGGAGGGCAGGAGGTCCTGGGGAACAGAAGTGCCCCAGTCCCAAGGGAAAGTTGACCCTGCTTTTCTCTTTGGAGAGCAGTCAGTGGGGTTAGAGTTATTCGGAAGAAGACCGGTAGCCTTGGGGGATGGGTGCGTATGGCCATGTTCCACTGGAACTGCCCCCAACGCAAAACAAACAACAAAAAACCGGGCTCTATGCAGGCTGGAGTTCTGCCTCTGCCTGCTTGTGGGGCATATCTCCACGCCAGTTCAAATGTTTACGGGGAGTTGTAGGATCTCCTGTGACTGGGATCCTAGAGGTCCACAGCGAGAGTGAGCTGCCTTGCCAAGGGTTGTTCAGGGCCAGGAACTGGTCCTGGTGTTCCAGAACCTGAACAGGGTTCCCAGTCTCCCTTTCTGTCAGCGGGAGTGGTGCTTCCTGGCTGCGTCTATTTGGCCATCTTGTCTCTGTTGACCAAATAGCTTTTTTGAGAAGAAAAATGAAACTGATAAATCTCTAGCATTAGTTGAAAACAAAAAACATACAATTAACACTGTCAGGAAGGAAGTGGCAATACTAAAGATTCTACAGCTATTAAAATAATTTTTTTAAAATGGTAGCCCAATAAATTAAACAACTTAGATGAAGCTCATAAATTCCTTGAAAGTAATCACCAAAGCTCATCGAAGAAGGAATCCTTCGAACAGCTCAACATCTAAAGAAACTGAATCTGGCCAGGCGCAGTGGCTCACGCCTGTAATCCCGGCACTTCGGGAGGCTGAGGCGGGCGGATCACAAGGTCAGGAGTTTGAGACCAGCCTGGCCAGCATGGTGAAACCCCGTCTTTACTAAAATACAAAAATTAGACGGCCATGGTGGCTCAGGCCTGTAATCCCAGCTAGTCCGGGGGCTGAGGCAGGAAAATCGCTTGAACTCAGGAGGCAGAGGTTGCAGTGAACTGAGATGGTGCCACTGCACTGCAGCCTGGGCGACAAAGCAAATCTTGGTCTCGAAAAAAAAAGAAAAAAGAAACTGAATCTGTAGTTAAAAACCTTACAACACAGAAAACCGTATGCCCAGATGACTTCAGGGGTAAATTGTATCAAACATCTAATGAAGAAATAGTACTAACTGTAAACCAAATCTTCCAGAAAAATTGACATTGAGAAATATCTGATATTCAAACAAGGCAAAGCCATAAAAAGAAAAGAAAACTACGTTTAAAAATACTAGCCACAGCTGGGCACGGTGGCTCACACCTGTAATCCCAGCACTTTGGGGGCCTCAGCGGGCAGATCACCTGAGGTCAGGAGTTCGAGACCAGCCTGGCCAACATGGTGAAACCCCATCTCTACTAAAAATGCAAAAATGTGCTGGGTATAGTGGCAGGCACCTGTAATCCCAGCTACCCGGGAGGCGGAGGTAGGAGAATCGTCTGAACCTGGGAGGCAGAAGTTGCAATGAGCCAAGATTGTGCCATTGCACTCCAGCCTGGGCAACAGAGCAAGACTCCACCTCAAAAAAAAAAAAAAAAAAAATTACTGGCCAGGCAAAGTGGGTCACACTTGTAATCCCAGCACCTTGAGAGGCTGAGGCAGGAGGGTCACTTGAACCCAGGATTTCAAGGCCAGCCAGGGCAACATAGGAAGAGCCTGTCTCTCTCTCTCTGTGATTCAAATAATTAACTGGGGATGATGGTGCATGCCTGTGGTCACTGTTGTCCCAGCTACTTTGGAGGCTGAGGCAGGAGGATCACTTCAGCCTGGGAGGTCAAAGCTTCAGTGACCTGTGGTCATGCCACTGCAGTCCAGCCTGGGCAACAGAGTAAGACTCTACCTCTAAAAGACCAAAACAAAATGAACCAAACCAAAAAACCCATAAATATAGTTGCAAACATTCTAAGCCAAATTTTAACAGAAATAACCGATAATATAATGCACATAACAGATATAATCCAGTAATATAATGCAATCCTAAATTGTTTTAACCTTATATAATGAATGAGTGTAATTCACATTAAAAGACTAGAAATTTTTTTTTTTTTTTTTTTTTGAGACGGAGTCTCGCTCTGTCGCCCAGGCTGGAGTACAGTGGCCGGATTTCAGCTCACTGCAAGCTCCGCCTCCCGGGTTCACGCCATTCTCCTGCCTCAGCCTCCCGAGTAGCTGGGACTACAGGCGCCCGAAGACTAGAAATTTTTAACAAAAAACACAAAAGACTAGAAATGTTTTTAATAAAAATGTATATATAATCCTCTCAATAGATGTAGAAAAATATTAGATAAAATTAACACCTATTCCTGATCAATCCTCTAAGAATGCGAGGAATAAAAGGGAACTTCCTAAAACTGATTAAGGACGTCTATGAAACATACAGTTTACACCATACTTAGTGGTGTAATACTGAATGATCTCTTCTCAGGATCAAGTTCAAAATAAGGATATGGTTCTCACTACTTTTATTTCGCATTGAACGGGAGGTTCAAGCAAGGAAAAGAAATAAAAGCATTGGAAGGGAAAAATAAAAGTGCTTCGGCTGGCACACAGCATGACTATTTACATAGAAAATCTGATGAAGTCTACAAAAAAAGTTACCAGAAGAAAGAAATAAGTTTATCATGGTTTCGGAATATAAGGTTAATATATAAAAGTCTATTATATTTCTCCATTCTAGCAATAAACATTTGGAAATTAAAATTACCAATGATAATTTCCATGTACAGTAGCATTGAAACTATGAAATATATATGGTAAACTAATAAAATATGTAAAAATATCTGTATGAGAAAACTGCAAAACATTGCTCAGAGAAATTTTAAAATACCTAAATAAATGGAGGGACATACTTTATTCAAGAGTCAGAAAAATCAGTATTTTTAAGGTTTCAATTCAGCCCAAATTGACTTGTAGATTCAATGTAATCACAATCAGAATTCCAAAAGAGTTTTTGTAGAAATTAATGAGCCAATTCAAAACTCAATACGGAAAAGATAGTGACATAGCTCAGCCAAAGTAACTTTGAAAAAGAAAATTAAATTTGAAGGACTGTCACTGCATGATTTTAAGATTTATTATAGGCCGGGCGCGGTGGCTCACGCCTGTAATCCCAGCACTTTGGGAGGCCGAGGCGGGCGGATCACAAGGTCAGGAGATCGAGACCACGGTGAAACCCCGTCTCTACTAAAAATACAAAAAATTAGCCGGGCGCGGTTGTGGGCGCCTGTAGTCCCAGCTACTCGGGAGGCTGAGGCAGGAGAATGGCGTGAACCCGGGAGGCGGAGCTTGCAGTGAGCCGAGATCGCGCCACTGCACTCCAGCCTGGGCGACAGAGCGAGACTCTGTCTCAAAAAAAAAAAAAAAAAAAAAAAAAAAAGAGAGGCTGAGGTAGGCAGATCACTTGAGGTCAGGAGTTTGAAACCAGCATGGCCAACATGGTGAAACTCCGTCTCTGTTAAAAATACAAAAATTAGCTGGGAGTGATAGTGGGCACCTGTAATCCCAGCTACTTGGGAGGCTGAGGCAGGAGAATTGCTTGAACCCAGGAGGCGGAGGTTGCAATGAGCTGAGATTGCGCCACTGCCAACTCCAGCCTGGGCAACAAGATCGAAACTCTGTCTCAAAAACAAACAAACAAACAGAAATTTGTAGGATATACAAATGAAAACTATGCGGATATACCATTAAATATCTATTGGAATCATTAAAACTATAAGACGAACCATATCAAATTCTAGCATGGATGAAGTGGAACTGGAGCACTCATACACTGCTGGTAGGAATGTAAAATGGTACAACTTTGGAAAACAGTTTGGCAGTTTCCTAAATAGTTAATCATACACCTACTGTGTGATCCAAAGTATTTACCCAAGGCAAAAGAAATCCTATGTTCATACAGACTTGTACACAAATGTTCACAGCAGCTTTATTTGTAATATCCCAAAACTAAAACAACCCAAATGTCATCAACAAGTAAATGGGTAAACGAATTGTGGTATATCCATACAAGGGAATATTCAACAAATATTTAAAAGAATGAATTCATACGAGCAGCAAGATGGAGACATATGAATTTCAAAATAATTATGCAAAGTGAAAGAAGCCAGACAAAAAAAAGCATACTATATGATTCCATTCACATAAAACTCTACAAAATGCAGAATGAAAGCCCATTGGTGGTTTCCTGGGGAGGAGTCAGCGGGAGGGGCATTATGACACTTTGAGGGATGACGGATATGTTAACTGTGGTATGCATGTTCTCCACAAGGTGTGAAAACTTATCAAATTGTACACTTTAAGTATGTTCAGTTTATTTTACGTTAATTATATCTCAACAAAGCTTTTGACAAAAGCAAACATCTCGTACCTTCGTAAGGATGATACAGCTCTTAAAAAAAAAAGATTCCTGCTAGATTATGTGCACCAAAATAAAAAGGTTTCCTTTAAAGTAGAATAGGCTGTGAAGAGTGGGTGTAAAGGAAATAGAAGCCTAAAAATAGAAGATCTATTTCTAATTCCATCTGTTTCTATTCAGCAATATTGGCATACCTGGCTCAGTTTGTTCTAGATTGAGTGTCTTCATTTTTTTTGTCTTATATGCTTCGGAATTACAGCATAGCAAAACAGAGTTGAGAAGAGGTCATCTACAAAAGGTGTGTTCTTTAGTGAAAGAAATTCTATTCTTACCTCTGGGCCACACATCCCATGATTCTAACAAGAACTGTTGTGAAGGGTTAAAGCTGTTAGTCTGTTCTCTGGTAGAAAAAAAGATGAAGAAATAATAACTGATTCAGGAAGTGGTAATAGGTTGTGGATTAGCTCACAGAAAACACCACTCATTTACTAAGTACTTTCTTGGACTCCCCACTTGTCCCAAAATATGTGTGTGTGTGTGTGTCTGTCTGTCTGTCTGTCTGTCTGTATATAGTAAGAGTCTGGAGATGGACCACAGTTTAAAAACCAAGGAGTGATATCTTTTACAGTTAGGAACATGAGTTTCTTCATTTCGGGATGGCTTCTGTCCTTCTTTGTTTCTTCATGTGCACTTTTTCCAAGACATATTTCCCCTTTTTGGTCTCTGCCTGCACTTGAGTAAGTTCTCCATGTTCTGTCTTTTATGCAATTTTAAGAGGGTGAGGGGAAGGTGATAATGAGGTAAAGAAGACTCAGTACAGAGGATTTTCAAGCTTCAAGAGGAGTCAAATTTTAAGATAAAAAGGGGAAAATGGACGTCAGGCTGGCAGGAAAGCTTGGGACAAGCTAGGTCAAATAATACAGATAGCTAGAATCAAACATGTTGACATAAAGGTGCCGGGCACCTGTAGCCCCACTTTCTGCGAAGGAGCCAGCTAAATGACAGTTCTCTGGGCTCTCATGCTTTGCACCCAAATGACAAAGAATAGCTTAAATTCCAGGATAAAACTCAGTCTTTTTTCTTTTCTTCCAGAGCCTTCAAATTCACTGTGCTCTTAGGTTGCCTTCTTCTGACATATACTGAAGGCAGCTAAAATGCAGTTTTCCGCATAAACAGCTCCTCGTTGTATATATGCACAGGTACCTGAAGGGTATGTCTGGGAAACAGCACCTCGGATTCTAAATCTGCAGGCAGGAAAACAAAACAAAACAAAACAAAACAAAACAAAAAGAACAACACCAAAAACAAACTTAGGTTTACTGCCACCTTGTTTCAGAAACTTAGCTTTTGAAACTTTTTATCTTAAAGCCTCCAATCAGTAATAAACGTGGGAAGGAAAACTCAAGAAAAGGTCTGAATGGTTATTGAGTAAATCTTTTTTGGAAAGAGGTAAGGAAGGAGACTTTGAGAAATTTCCCCCAAGCTTCTCTCTGGCAAGAAGAGAACATTGGTGGAATGCAGACAGTGACTTCACTAGCAGGTTCAGCAAAGAATAGGTAACTGACAAGAAGAGAGGCATCAAAAAGAATGGGAAACTTACAAGTGGGGCATCAAAGGAGAACCGTCCTCCCAGAGCCATGGATAGCTGGGGTTTCTCCGAGACAGCCCCATCCAGAATGGGAAACTGGAATAGGAAATTGCTTGCTGGATGAAGTCCTGTGGGGAGTAATGTTTCTGAGTTTGTGGAATCCACGTGGTGGTTTTAGAATCTGAAAGTCAGTTAGTGTTAGATCTACAAAACTAAAGAACCAAAAGGGATCTCTGGCATCCCCTTGATTGTTTTATGCAAACAGTTACCGAAGCCTAGAGATACTACAGAGCCTGTCAGTCCAAGGTCATGCACAAAATTGGTGATCAGATTAAGCTAAGAAAACAGACATTTTGGCTCTCAAACAAGAATTCCTGCAGTGACAGTCTAAACCAGATTCATTTCCCTGTCAACCAATACTTCAGCCCAACAAACATCCATAAACACTCACCAGATCAGCTGTACTATTAATTTTCAGCAACTTGGCATCCAAAGACAAGCACTTCTCTTGGCTCTTTTCCCAGTTAAATGAGCCCGTGGAAAATAGGTAACAGTTTTCTTCATGCCAGATCCAGTCTTGCGGACAAGGAGCTGGGAAGGGTAGTATATCTACTCAGTCAGTTATGTTTGTGTAAAAGCAGTTCTTCAGTTCTTAAATCAATTATCCCCTTAGTCCTCTCAGGTGCATACTATTTATTTTTGTTTTTGTTTTTGTTTTGTATATTTAGTAGAGATGGGGTTTCACCACGTAGGCCAGGCCTCCCAAAGTACTGGAATTACAGTCGTGAGACACCGCGCCCTGCCCACACTACTTCTTAAGTAAAATTTTACCCATGTTCTTCAAATACCTAAATAGCCCCAGAGTCCTTATTTCTCCATTTTTTGAAGAAAAAAAAAAGAAAAGAAAGAAAGAAAGCGTACTGATTTTAGCAACCTAAATGTACTTCCCATTTAGCATTTTCACTTCCCCTGATGAAAAGCAAGTTAGGCTAGCATATAATTTTAGAAACTGTGTTTGAAACAAAGCAAGTGAGGGTTGGGGAAATAGATATTTAATAGCCATTATGCTGTTTTTAAAAAGTAATGCTATGGATTTTAAAACTTCATATCTTTGAATAATGAATTTAGGCTTAAATACTATGTGCCTTGCTTTTAGGCATGTGTGCTCTAATACAGTAGCCATATGTGATTTTTGAGTACTAGAAATATAGCTAGTTTGCATTTCTTAAAAAAATATATATTTTAATTGAAACAGGGTCTTGCTATGTTGCCCAGGCTGGTCTTGAACTCCTGGCCTCAAGCAATCCTCCTGCCTCAGTTTCCCAAAATCTGCAATTACAGGCATGACCCACCACACCCGGCTAGTTTGCATTAAGATGTACTATAAGTGTAAAACACACAAATGATTTTGAAAACTTAGTTTGAAAAAAAAAAAAGAATGTAAAATAGCCCATTAAAATTTTTATACTGATTAGTATTGAAATAATATTTCAGATATCTTGGGTTAAACAAAATGTGTTTCTAAAATTAATTTTATCTGCTTCTTTTTCATTTTTATGTGGCTACTAGAAATTTTAATGATAGATATGTAGCACATACTGTATTTCTTTTGTACAGAGTTGTTGCATAGTATATTAATATAAAAGTGATTTAAATTAAATCAATTTAAATAAGATTTTAGAAAATAAGGAGATTTTCAGTAGCAAAATTCACAGGGAGTCCACCAAACCAAAAACAGAACTTAGGCAATAGGTAAAATATACCAATGTCTACATGTTTATGGATGCTTTCAGGAACCCCCAAATCATCACTATCATCACCATCATCATCATCATCATCTCTTTCATCTCCTCAAGGGGAAACAAAGTACTCTGGTCTACACTACAACCAAAAGGTGAAAAATTAAAATCTTTGAGAAAGGCAGCATTTTAATTTCATTCTCACTGTGGCATAAAACCACTAAATAAGAGTAGGCTTTATCAGAGAGGAGGAAGTAGGAGGAACTGAAAAACAAAAGAAAAAAGTGAACGAGAAAGAGCATACAAAACACTAAGTTGGTTTTTCACCAAACTGATGCTTATAAAAAGAAAAAGAGACCAAGTTGAAAGCAGTCAATGCAAGCTTCTTACTTCTTAGTTTGCCTAATCCCATCATATTATGTAAATATAAAAATATGTACATTTTTGGCTGGGGGTGGTGGCTCATGCCTATAATCCCACCATTTTGGGAGGCTGAGATGGGTGGATCGCTTGAGGCCAGGAGTTCCAGACTAGCCTGTGCAACATGGTGAAACCCCATTTCTACAAAAAACACAAAAATTCACCGGGCATGGTGGTGTGCGCCTGTTGTCTCAGCTACTCGGGAGACTGAGGTGGAAGGATCACTTGAACCTAGGAAGCAGAGGTTGCAGCGAGCTGAGATCATGCCACTGCACTCTAACCTGGGTGACAGAGCAAGACTGTCTCAAAAAAATATATTTAGATATATATATAAGTTTTTGTGGACTAAAAACACAGTCTGGGCAAGTTTTCCAAGTTATGACAAAGTAAGAAGGACACGTTACAAAATGTAGTATTTAAACTAACTGCGTGTATGTGTGTGTGTGCACAAAAATAAACATAGTAAGTGATGTTTGTATTTGTTCTATAATTTCACAAGCACAAATATCACTCAATATGTGCCAGAAACTATTGGAAGTACTGTACAGATATTAATTCATTTAATCCTCATAGTATCTCTTTGAGATAGGTTCCAGTCATTTTCTTCATTTGACACATAGAGGAGAATCTGGACCCAGACAATGTAACGCTAGAGTCTGGGTGTTTCACCACTTCTAACATACTACCTTTCAAACTTCTAAGTTAAAACCATTTGAGGAAATGTTTCTCAGTGACATTCTCGAGACATTCTGATACAGAATCTTGAGGTAAATCTGTAATCTGCCACTTTTAACAATCTATTTACATACAGTAAAGTTTGAGAATCACCACACATTCCATTGTTAAATGTAGTCTATTCCTGCAAAGGCCCTGCATCTCACTAGCTTGTTGGCCTAAAGCAAACATGTAATAACCTCTCAGTATCTCTCCCCCCTCATATATACATTGAAGACCACAGACTTTTTAGTAAAAAAGATAAAACTTGCCTCAAACTGGAAAAACCTGGCTTTTTTTTTTTCTTAATGTGGGATTTTAGTATTACTTTTTAAAGACTTCTCAAAGCTCTTTGATGAGCCGGGCGCGGTGGCTCACACCTGTAATCCCAGCACTTTGGGAGGCTGAGGTGGGTGGATCACGAGGTCAGGGGTTCGAGACCAGCCTGACCAACATGGTGAAACCCCATCTCTACTAAAAATACAAAAATTAGCTTGGCGTGGTGGCGGGCGCCTATAATCCCAGCTACTCAGGAGGCTGAGGCAGGAGAATTGCTTGAACCCAGGAGGCGGAGGTTGCAGTGAGCCAAGATCGCGCCACTGCACTCCAGCCTGGGCAACAAGAGCGAGACTCCATCTAAAAACAAAAAAGCCTTTTTGATGAAAGGCAGAAGTTTATTTGGTATCTCTACTAACTAGCCTTTATCTGACACTGTCAAGGAATGGAACACGTTACTTGGTATATCTGCCAGCATCAGACGTATCACTTATTGTTTTTCATTAGTTGTTCATCCGGGGCATCTCTGGGAGATAGTTCTGATGGTCCTGTTACAGGTTTAATCTCATACAACTGATAAAGACAAAATTCTCTTAGGCCTTGCCTGTTATATAAATCATTGGTTAGTATGTGGTTATGTCCACTTTTATAAACATTCCTATCCTTAATAGATAAACCTTCTCCCTTTAAGCCTTCTTGAAGGTGGTAATATTCATTTCCTTGCAAGCTCCAACTTTAAAGAGATTAAATATGTTTGACACTTGCTAAAAATTAGTTTGTCTAAAAAGTTCTGTTAATTTTGAAAATGTAAATGACCTCTAAATAGTGAAGGGATTAATAAACTGCAAAACATTACACAAAATTACTTTTTATTATCATTTCACTTTATCCGGGTCTCAATGTTTCACCTATCAAGGAAAAGCTTAGGTACCTGTGAACTGTTATTATATACTCTTTATTCAAAGAAATTATGTGGTTGAGATTAAGTAAATTGTGCAAACAAGAAGCTAGAGAGATCTCTGTTTATTAGAGGAAGTTGTTTACTAATCCTGACAGCAGGGTACTAATTTATGCACCTCCAAGGAAATAAAGTACCTCTGAATGACTCTATCTCACACCTTTTCACTCTCCCTATGCCTAAAACCATATGTCTGGTTTAATGACATACTGCGCAGAAAGACCAAATAATACAGTAGCTTCTGTAACAATATCAGAGTTCACATCATAGTCTTCTTATAGATGCTACTATTTCTGCCTGCCTCTGGATTCTGAGTCCCTTTAGACAACTAAAATTAACTCATTTTTTCTTATATAAATAGACTGCTTGGACTCCTCAGATTTTCGTCTAATCTGAAGTATCTGCGTAAGGCTTGCAAGCCAGTCTGCCTCCATTGGCTCTATTGAAATTGATGGGCCCAGCACAGTGGCTTACACCTGTAATCCCAGCACCTTGGGAGGCCGAGGCAGGCGGATCACCTGAGGTCAGGAGTTCAAAACCAGCCTGGCCAACATGGTGAAATACCATCTGTACTAAAAGTACAAAAATCAGCCAAGGGTGGTTGCGGGTGCCTGTAATCCCAACTACTTGGGAAGCTGAGACAGGAGAATCACTTGAACCCAGGAGGTGGAGGTTGCAGTGAGCCGAGATTGTGCCACCGCCCTCCAGCCTGGGGGACAGAGAGAGACTCCCTCTAAAAAAACAGAAAAAAAAAGGCCAGGCATGGTGATGGGTGCCGGTAATCCCAGCTGCTTAGGAGTCTGAGACACGAGAATTGCTTGAACCCCTGGAGGCAGAGGTGTCAGTGAGCTGAGATCAGACCACTGCACTCCAGCCTGGGTGACAGAACAAGACTCCATCTCCAAAAACTGAAATAAAATAAAATAAGTTGATGTAGTACACTTTAAGAAATAATGCCATAGAATGAGCTAATGTCGAGTTAGGGGTAGACAGTTACAAGGACAAAAAGACCCCAAAGAAAAAGAAACACAATGACTAAAACGCATTGGAATGGAAAGAGATAAGGATCCATGGAAAGGGGTCGGGGTGGCAGAATTCTTCAAGAAAAATCTCAAAACTGCTACTCAGGAGGCTGAGGCAAGAGAATCGCTTGAACCTGGGAGGTGGAGGTTGCATTGAGCTGAGATCACACCACTGCATTCCAGCCTGGGTGTGACGAAGCAAGCCTGTCTCAAAAAATAAAAAAATAAAAAAAAAAAAGACAAATCTCAAAACTAAAATTTTGAAAAGAAGAGGCTCTTATAAAGAAGGAAAACTTAAATCCACCAAAAGCTATGCTTAATTAAATCAGATTTCTCAAGGATTTCACAGAGCATAAGGTTGTTATGATAAAAATATTTAGAACTTCTTGCCAGACACAGTGGCTCACACCCATAATTCCAGCACTTTGGGAGGCTGAGGCAGGCGGATGACTTGAGGCCAGGAGTTTGAGACCAGCCTGTTCAATATGGCAAAACCCTGTTTCTACTAAAAGTACAAAAATTAGTTGGGCGTGGTGGTTCATGTTTGTAATCCCAGCACTTCAGGAGGCTGAGGCAGGAGAATCGCTTGAACCCAAGATCCAGAGGCTTCAGTGAGCTGAGATCATACCACTATTTTCCAGCCTGAATGACAGAGCAAGACCCCATTTAAAATAAAAAAATAAAATAAAATTTAAAAAATCAAAAATTGACCGAGTGCAGTGGCTCATACCTGTAATCCTAGCATTTTGGGAGGCTGAGGTGGGTGAATCACCTGAGGTTGGGAGTTCGAGACCAGCCTAGCCAACATGGTGAAACCCCGTCTCTACTAAAAATACAAAAATTAGCTGGGCGTGGTGGCGGGCCCCTGTAGTCCCAACTCTTGGGAGGCTGAGGCAGGAGAATCGCTTGAACCCAGGGGGTGGAGGTTGCAGTGAGCAGAGATTGCACCATTGCACTCCAGCCTGGCCAAAAGAGCAAAACTCCATCTAAAAAAAAAAGAAAGAAAGAAAAAAGAAAAAGAAAAAGAAATTGAGAACTTCTTATATAGAACATTAGGAATGAATAATGATACGCATAACAATAGACCAATTTTGAGCCCAGAATTGTTTCCAAAACATAGTTACGATTGGACAGAAAGCTTCCACTATGTCTCCTCACCCACTTTTCTCCCAATACCTGAACAATTTGCTACTCTCTTCAGGGTTTCTTGGAGATTCAGATTCTGGTGGTGAAGTTCCATTTGCTCTTTGGATTTCTCATTCAGCTTCCAAGCAAGGGTTTCTATCATTTCCTTGAGTTCGTTTTGTGATTCCTGTGAAGCTTCTTCTGCTTGTTGCCGGGCTGAGATCTGTCCCTCCAGTTTATTTTTCTGGTGAGTTAGGTTTGTTTGCTGTTGCTTTAGGAGGTTAGACACCTGGGACACTGAATCACAGTTGCATTAAGACTCTAGTTCTAGTCCAGATAAAAATCCCCCCAGGGACTTTTTGAGGAAATCAAAACAGAATTAAATCTATTTTGACAATAAATAAGCTGCTGAAAAATGACCCAGATTTACTCAGAAATTACAGATTGGGAGGTTCTTGAATATTCCTGCAGTATTTTGTTTAATGTCAGGAACATTGCAACCACTTGTAATTTCTTAAAAAATTACCAAGATTTTGGCCAGGCACGGTGGCTCAGGTCTGTAATCCCAGCACTTAGGGAAGTCAAGGCAGGCAGATCATGAGGTCAAGAGATCGAGACCATCCTGGCCAACGTGGTGAAACCCCACCTCTACTAAAAATACCAAAGAAATTAGCTAGGGGTGGTGGCACGCGCCGGTAGTCCCAGCTACTCAGGAGGCTGAGGCAGGGGAATCACAGTGCCGCTGTACTCCACCCTGGTGACAGAGGGAGACTCTGTCTAAAAAAAAAAAAAACCCAAGATTTTTTTTATTGAGTTACAAATTAAAAGCAATCACAAGATAACCAGTACAGCGTTAGAATAAATGAAATAAGGAAAACCTAAAATAGACACCCACCAGACTCAGCGACTATTAGTAGGAATTGTCATTAGTGATTTACTCTATTTATGTCTTAATTCCTCTGCTATATCTCCTCCCATTCTGTCTAGTCTTCCAGACTTCCTAATTTTAAGAACTGTGACATACACCCCTTTTTTGAGACAGCCACACACACTATGTCACAAGAGTCCCCAAAGCATTTTTTCTTTTCTTTTCTTTTTTTTCCCCCTTGGCCACAGTACATTTTAGGAAGGGTGAAGATAAAGTGAAGGTTGTGAAATCAAGCAGGCAATAACATGTTAAGGGTCAAATGTCTCAGTTCCTGGATTTTGATGGTGCAATACAAAGCAGACCGCTTGGTTTGAAGGCAGCTTTGATCCTGTTATAAGGTGATCAAAGGCTCAGAAGATTTTTCTGACCACCACCACTGAGTCAAGGGCACTTCTCCTAGTCACTAGGAAAGGCCCTAAGTATTCACAAATCTAAAATAAAATAGTTTGTGAACTTGAACAGCAGTTAAGAAGCAAATAGCACTTCAATGGCCATAATAACCTGGATCCTGGGTAGCCTAAACAACTCAGATCTACAACCTAAATTCACAGGCAAGTCAGGTGAATGTTGGGCACCATTTTCTTTCCTTCTTGGCCACTCCGGACCTTCTTTTCACTTCTTTTCCCTCAATATCTTCTCTTTTCTAAATGCTCTTATTATAAATGTGAAACATTTTTTATTTTAAATGTTTTATTTATTAAGATTGTGTTTCTGGTTCTTAACATTAAAATGGTATTTAATTATCTCTATCAAAACTCCGCAAGCTAAATAAAATTTATTTTACTTTTGGGCCTCTCAGATGATCTCGGAGATTAGTAACTTTAAGTTATTATCTTATCCATCATTCTAGAATTTAAATAGGCTCTATCCATGAGGTTGTTTTTTTGCTGTTGTTTGTTTGTTTGTTTGTTTTGAAATGGAGTCTCGCTCTGCTGCCCAGGCTGGAGTACAGTGGTGTGATCTCAGCTCACTGCAATTTCCACCTCCCCGGTTCAAGCGATTCTCCTGCTTCAGCCTCCTAAGTAGCTGGGATTACAGGCATGTGCCACCACACCCAGCTAATTTTTGTATTTTTAGTAGAGATGGGGTTTTGCCATGTTGGCCAGGCTGGTCTTGAACTCCTGACCTCTGGTGATCCACCCATCTTGGCCTCCCAAAGTGCTGGGATTACAGCCGTGAGCCATTGTACCCGGCCTTTCCATGAAGTTATGAAAACAAAACAAAACAAAACAAACCAACAAAAAAATGCCTGCCAGTTGTAATTTTTATTTCATGGCTCTATCCATTTGAAGGTGAACAATATACCCATTTATTTTCATGGTCACTCTAAAAACATTTTGCCTAAAATGAATCTATATCAAGGCTGTTTGTAGTTGTTATGAAAGGAACTTATAAACCATATTTATTAACCTCATTTCCAACACCCTGACCCCAATAAACATCAGTTCCTTATTTTAGCACTTACATTGCATGCCCAGCACCATAATGGTCACTACTAATCCCAGGCAGAGGACTGCCAGAGTCACAGCAACCAGGCACCACCATGGAGAATAAAGAAACTGAAGGCCTAGAGTGACAGAGGATAGAATCAGAAAGACAAAAAAGAGGGAACAAGTAAGTGAACCATTCTCTGGAACCTGTCTGTACTTGGTGATTTACTGTTTATGTTTTAGTAAATAGACATAAATAGTTTGCAT
This sequence comes from Papio anubis, assembly GCF_008728515.1. Taxonomy (NCBI): domain Eukaryota; kingdom Metazoa; phylum Chordata; class Mammalia; order Primates; family Cercopithecidae; genus Papio; species Papio anubis. The sequence continues at coordinate 8,810,894 of NC_044984.1, read as the reverse complement.
TCCATACCACTAGTCCTCCAAATGGCTCTGCAAATAATTCATCATACACATTTAGGAATGGAAAATAGGGAGAGTTAAGGAATTTAAGTGATTTATCCATGGTCACACAGCCAATAAATTCAGAGCCAGGATTCAATACTAGATATTTGAATCTAAATATATGATTCTAAAGCTTATACTTTATCTACTTTCCCCACAATTACTCCTCAAGAAACTCACAATCCAGCTTGGCTGAATCAACTTCATCCACAGTGCAGAGAGCCTGACGTTTTTAATATAGAACACGTGTACACATGTGCGCGCACACACACACAGTGTGTTTTGTAAGTAACATAAACAAATGTCAGACATAAAGCAAACAAGCTTTCTTCAGTTAATCAACTGAGATTACCTCAAATAACTTTATGAATAATTTTATGCTATTTAATTATGAGTCCACCAAAATTACAACTTGGAACTGGGGTTATTAATCAAAGAAAAGTAGGGATGAAACCTTGATATTAATTTAGCTTATATTAACAGCATATCCTACACTCACACCAAGTGTAGATTTGATTTTACAAGAGAAATATTCACCATTTTGAAAAAAACATATCACATAGCTCACAGGTGTATGAATATCCAATTATGTGTTCCACCACTAAAATAAAAAAACAACACAGATATTACTGGTTTTGTAGGAACACATCCCATACAATGTATTTGGTTTCCTCACCTTGTGAGATAAACAAATAAGGTACTTATATCGTTATCCTCTGTATGCAAATAAGGAGACTGAAAGGTTTATTGACTTGCTTAAGAACACACAAATGCTAAAACCCAAAAATAAGTCTTTAGTCTAATTGTCAGTAGCTATGTGACTTGAAATATTATAATAATATAATTTCCAGTGTGAATGTATAATGATCCAAGTCAAGCAGTAGTCAGATATATTCAAAGTTCTCATATGTCAAAGGTACTGTGTTAAACTCCACAAATGATAAAAAGAAGATAGAAACTTGACAGGGATAAATATGGTTCATCCTCTGATTCAATACTTATTGGCTTCTAGAGTGTGTGTGGCAAGCTAGCAGAGAAGTTGTAGCTTGTCTGTGTCTCTTGCAAATAATTGCCTAGTTCTAGCCTCAGGGGCAAATACCTCTATGTAAATCTTTCAACCAGTCTTTCAACTCTCTGGTCACTGTTCATTCCACACTGTAGGGCATCAGATACTTTTATCACTTTCTTTTTGGGGGGGGGGCGGGTGGAGCCCTGCTGTGTTGCCCAGGCTGGAGTGCCATGGCACGATCTCGGCTCACTGCAACCTCCGCCTCCCGGGTTCAAGCGATTCTCCTGCTTCAGCCTCCTGAGTAGCTGGGACTGCAGGTGTGCACCACCACGCCAGGTTAATTTTTGTATTTTTAGTAGAGACGAGGTTTCACCATGCTGGTCTCGAACTCCTGACTTCATGACCGGCCACCTCAGCCTCCCAAAGTGTTGGGATTATAGGCGTGAGCCACTGTGCCTGGCCTCATCACTCTTAAATAATGAAAAACTGAATTTTTAGAGGAAAAAGAAAATCACAGGACCCTGTGAAGGAAGGTACGTGTTCCCTTTTTCTATAGATTCCCTTTTGACCTGTGTCCTTGGTAGGCAGAGATCATTAATCCAACTGCTGCCCCTACTAGTGATTTTCTAATCAGAAACCAATCCGATTATTTGAAGAAGGTACCTGATCTAACCAAGATTCTGAAAGAAGAATCAGTCTCACGATTATTGTAAATTCAGGCCCTCGATATTTACTACACAAATAATGAGTGAGTAAAGAAACAAATGACTATTGTTCACTTCTGGTTTTACCTATAAATGCCAGCACTATTTTTATAGCAATTTAGTTCGTTAGCTCAAATGTTAAATCACTCCATGCTCACACTTATGTTCTCTATTGAGAGAAATTTCTGTTTTGTTTTTGGAAATATAATTTGGAATTTCTTTATTCAAATTTCTGACAATACGTTTCTGTCTTTCTCTCCTTATATTCTGTTCATTTCCCTCAGAATGGATATAGAATAAAAGGCAATTTACCCAGATTGTCTGTGGAACTGGGATTATGAATTAATTTATACCTATGCAATTTAATTTACTGTATGTGTCAAACAGAACTTATAGTTTTTCAAAGCAGTAGTACACACCAAAATGTAACTTAATGCTAAACTACACTGAATATCATTTACTTTGCCTGCATAATTCCTGAGGTACTTCAGGTTTTTGTAGTGCCTGAAGGACACTTACAGAAATTATCATTATATACACCAGATAAATTTGGTTCCCGAGCCCTCCGATGTATTGACTTCTGGATAAATGGGAGTTTGTGGTACAGTCCTAGCTCTACCACTTATTAGCTCCATAAAACTCATGTTGTCAGTCCTCCTGATGCCCAGTTAGTGCTCTGTAAAAGGGAGATAGTAATAGTGACAATCTCAAAATGTTGTGAAGATTCCGAGAAATAATACACTTAAAGTGAATAGCATATAGAACAACCTGTAGTAAATACTCAGTATAAATTGTTATAAATAAGTTGTCATCATCATCATCATTACAGCCTTCTTGTTTCTCTTTTAAGTAAATGGTATTAATTCTCTTTTCCCATACTTGGGTGTTTAGCTTTCTAATCCCATATTTCGGTGAATTTACATTTTGGGGCTAACACTGGGATTCTTTCCCTGTACACATTTTCCCATCCCTAGTACCTTTAGCTTTTTTTCCATTTGACTTCTCATCAGGCTGGTCCTTCATAGTCTGGATCTTTAGGTCATCAAAAGTCATTTCCAAATTCAAGCTAAGAATGAGAGAGTGAAGCAGTCACGAACTTCAACAAACTAAAAATATGTGAGCTTCTGCTGAAGTATTTAAATAGCTACTGTTATCTAATAGAAGAATGACTCAATCATTGGTAGGAGGAAGGAGAGGCTTTGCTTCATATTGGGAAGTTCGCTGACGCAAATTCTTGAGTTATGTGTATTGCAGGTGGAGAAAGTGGCGATTCTGAAGGTGTTTCAGGATATTTCGCTAAGCAATTTATGAAAGGGAGAACTATTTTTCATGAGCATTAGAGGAGAAATATTGTACCCACTCTTCAGATACAGAAACTGAAATTCAAAGAGAGTAAGTCCCACCACATTTGTGAAAAATGTGTTAGAATTTTGGGCCAAAATATTTTATTGCAATGTTTGTTTGCTAATTTCACTTAGCAGACTGTTTCTATATGGTGTCTTTTAGAAATCACATATATTCTCTTTTAATTTTCACTGTTTCATTTGGCGATAGATCTGAGAATTTTGGGGCGAATCACATATGGTTCCCATTTCCAGCAATGGTGTCCTGGGTAATTTTAGAATTTATCTGGGGCTACTATTTCATATAGTGCCAGTGTAACATAGCAGCAGAGAGCGCTTTGAAACCAGAAAGAGCTAGTTTCAGTACTTTCCTTTAGTCTGCAGTCCTGGAAAATCTTAATACTTTGAATATATGTCTTTGTCTGGAAATTAGGGATAATGTCTACCTGATAACGATGCTATAGGAATTCAAATGACATGCTGGGTAAGAATGATAAGCTTTTTCACACTACATTTGTGAAAAATGTCACATTGCTATAGGAATTCAAATGACGAGCTGGGTAAAAATGACAAACTTTGTACTTGGAGCATAATAAGAACCCAATAGATAATAGTTATTTGTATAGTACTAATAGTCAGCACAGTTGAATTACCCATCAAATAATATATTTCAGTAAAATCCGTGATTGACTTATGTCACAAAGACTCTCACATGAGAGACCCGTAAGTATGTCTGTATGTATTTACTGATAGAATACTTATCTATTTTCCCTTGAAAACCTCCTAACCGGATATATATCTATTGGAGATGTCTTCTGAAGTATTTATAAGCAAAATGATATGATATCCAGCATTTACTTTAAATTGCTCCAGGAAAAAAAAAAGTGAAAAGAAAAGGATAGACAAAGGAAGAATGGAAATAAAATAAATAAATAAAACATATAAGAAACTGTTAGGAAAAATTACCAATATTGACAGCCTAATGAGGATTCCATTTCCCTCCTCCTCCCTGTTTCCTGTATTCCTTTTATTATGTGCAGAGTATTTGAGAACAAATTGAAAACGTTGGCCAGGCACAGTGGCTCATGCCTGTAATCCCAGCACTTTAAGAGGCCGAGGAGGGTGGATCACTTGAGGTCAGGATTTTGAGACCAGCCTGGCCAACATGGTAAAACCCTGTCACCACTAAAAATACAAAAGTTAGCTGGGCCTGGTTGCAAGCCTGTAATCCCAGCTACTTGGGAGGTGGAGGTTGCAGTGAGCTGAGACTGTGCCACTGTACTCCAGCCTGGGCAACAGAGCGAGACTCCATTAAAAAAAAAAAAGAATTAAAAAACACTGAAACGATATCACACTGAAAAGGGCATATTATCATTTCTCTACTGACTCAGTTATTTTGGATGCCATGAATATTATAGAACATAAAGTGTTTACCATTTTAACCATTTTTAGGTGTACTGTTCAGTGGCATTAAGTACATTTACATTGTTGTGCAGCCATCACCACCATCCATCTCCAGAACTTTCCATCTTCCCCAATTGTAACTCTGTACCCAACAAGCAATAACTCCTGTGATGGTGAATTGAATTTTATGTGTCTTTTTTTCTTTTTGAGATGGAGTTTCGCCCTTGTTACCCAGGCTGGATTGCAAAGGCGTGATCTCGGCTCACTGCAACCTCCGCCTCCTGGGTTCAAGCAATTCTCCTGCCTCAGCCTCCTGAGTAGCTGGGATTACAGGCATCCGCCACCACTCCCGGCTGATTGTTTCGTGTTTTCAGTAGAGACAGTATTTCAACATGTTGGTCAGGCTGGTCTTGAACTCCTGTCCTGAAGTGATCCGCCCGCCTCAGTCTCCCAAAGTGCTGGGATTACAAGCATGAGCCACCATGTTGCCCTATGTGTCTTCTTGACTGGGCCATGGGGTTCCCAGACAGGATGCTTTTAAATAAGGTTAACATATTAATCAGCAGAGGAAAGCAGATTTCACTGCATAATGTGGGTGGGCCTCATCCAAAAGTTGAAGGCCTAAACGACAAAATAACTTCTAACCTTCCCCCAAATAAGAAAGAATTCTCCAGCCGTCTATGGACTGGAACTAAGCCATCAACTCTCCCAGTTCTCCACTTGCCAGTCGAGTCTGGCAGCCCACACTCCAGATTTTAACTTACCAGACTCTATAATCATAAAAGTCAATTCCTTATAATAAATCTATTTCTACGTATGTACACATCCTATTGATCCTCTTTCTCTGCACAGACCTAATACAAATCCCAATCCCTTTCTCCTTTCTTGGAAACCACCATTCCATTTTTTTGTTTCTGTAAATTGGTTTATTTTAGGCACCTCCTACTGGTGGAATCATACAATATTTGTCCTTCTGTATCTAACTTATTTTATTTAGCACTGTGTCTTCAACAATTATCAATGTGGTAGCATGTGCCAGAATTTTGTTCCTTTTTAAGTCTGTATAATGTTCCTTTGTATATATAAACCACATTCTACATTTTATTTATCCATTGATGGATGTTTGGGTTTATCCTCTTTTTAAAGATCAGTGGGATAGTTTCTACAGTCCTTGTGTGGCAGATAACTGGACAGATTTGAATTTTTTTTTTTTTTTTTTTGAGACAGAGTCTCCTTCTGTCGCCCAGGCTGGAGTGCAGTGGCGCGATCTCGGCTCACTGCAAGCTCCTCCTCCCGGATTCACGCCATTCTCCTGCCTCAGCCTCCCGAGTAGCTGGGACTACAGGCGCCCGCCACCATGCCCGGCCAATTTTGTTTTGTATTTTTTAGTAGAGACAGGGTTTCACAGTGTTGGCCAGGATGGCCTCGATCTCCTGACCTCGTGATCCGCCCACCTCGGCCTCCAAAGTGCTGAGATTACAGGCTTGAGCCACCGCGCCCGGCCAGATTTGAAAAATTTTAGGGGGCTCTCATTATCCCTGCCTCCTGGTGTTCATGATCTTGTGTAATCCTTCGCCTTGAGTGTGAGTGAGACCTATGACTTGGAGTGTAGCAGAAGTGCGGGAATGTGTGTGATCATCTACATAAGCTTATGTAAGGTATAGAGACTATTATGCTAAAGTCACTCTCCCTCTCCTATTTCCATCTTTATCTCTCTGTCTAGATTTTTAAAAGCAAGCTTCAGTGGATCCTGCAGCCATGGAGAAATAAATTCTGCCTGAGAGAGCTTACAAGTGAATCTTCCCAGGGTCACCTGGGAATGCATGATGAGAGCACAGCCCAGCAGCCACCATGATTGCAGCCTTGTGAGACATCAAGCAGAGGACCCAACTAAGTTGTGCCCACACTTCTGACGCACAGATACTTTGAAATAATAAAAGTATGTTGTTTTACATTGCGGCTCACATAATTTGTGGTGATGTGTTACATAGCATATAAACCTAAAACATTCTACAATAAACTGAATCCTTCCATCTTGTTTAACTTTTTTAACTCTAATCTTTTTACTGATTTCAGTGCCTTTGAGGCTGTCGCTCAGTCCCTGTGCTGTGATCATGGCTCATTAGATGGAAACACTTCCCAAGGGATCTCCCAAGGGTTGCAAAGATGAAACAACTTCTGCTGTATTATTTATTTTTGAAGTCAGGGCTGCGGCCCTGCCCGCTGACTTATAGTTTGAGGTTGATGCCTCAGAGTAATAATAGTCCTGTCCTCTATTTTATTGAGGCACAGAGAGGAAAGAAATCCATAGTTGGCCACCTGACTTACGCAAAGTCAAAAGGAGAATGATCAACGGAACCAGAAGTAAGCAATTTTTTTGGCTACACTTGTTACACCAGTTGTATAACTATTCCCTGAGGCATAGGTGTAAAAGTCTATGTACATGCACCGTCTGCTGGTTCCACTCCAAGTCCTTAACTACCTGGTTATAAGCTAATGATTCACAAGCTTAATGGAACTGCACAAGATCGTATAGGATTGTAATGAGACCATTTCCCTCTACCCCAGCTACCTGCCCTTCTGTACCTGTCCAATGTGTGCTTTGTTCAGTCTTGTTGCCTGAATTCTCTTTCTTCTTTCATCATTCCCTATATGGAGGCTTGGTTAGGGACCGGATTCAGAGTTAAAGCTGCCCCAAGGCATAGTCTCATTCATTAGAATAAAAACAAACTTTTGTTTTTCCAGGGACTAATCTGGTGAGCAAAAAAAAAAAAAGAAAACGGTAATAAGAATTCTAAGAAAGGAAAGTCACAAGGTCATTAACAGAACCCATTTTGTTCAAACCTGTTTGGAAGCTGGAGGGCAAAAAGATGATGGCAATCATGTGTTAGAAAAGTGCAATGCGAGCGGGGAGTCATGTTAACCAGGAAACCTGTTTAGGCAGGTGAAGGCTGGCATGGTTGGGAGAAGAAGTGGCCAGGCTAGCAAGGAAAAATACCCAAGAATTAGAATCTCAGGAAACTAAAATGTGGTCTGGAGAGGGAATGGTATAGAAATATACAAGAGAAGCATAAAGGACAGTAATTATGCAGAATCTTGAAAGTAAAGGTCATTGGTAAAATTCAGTGAAAATCAAAATAATCTTAGCGAACACAAAAAATATCAGTTAGGACTATTATATTAATTTTACACACATTAATTTATTTAATCTGTATAAGCCTATCAAATAAATATTACTGTTATTATCCCCGTTTTATATAAAATGAAAGTGAACCAACAGAGATCTAATAACCTGCTCCAAGATCACACAGCTCCTAAGTGACAAAACCAAGTATTTAAACCCAGGTATCCTGGCTAGGCTTTAGGCCTTGGTGCTCTACTGTCTTTCTGCCAAGAAAAAGAGAAGGAAAAGGTTCATGATGCGTTCCCCATGTACATGGCACTCATGATAGAAACATCCTATTCAAAATGCTTTCCTGTCTTTTATTTTCATTTGCTCTAGGAAATAACATCTAAAGCAGGTCAAGTGGGTATTCCGCTCCTGTTGTATGAATGGGAACACTAAGGACTGGAGAAATCACATAACAATTTAGTGGAAGGCCACCTAGAGCTCTGCTCTCCTTGTCCTATAAAATACCATCCACCTTTGCCAAGTCTTCAACTGAAATCTGGAAACTACTCTTCATCCTAACCCCAGTTGCCTAATTTAAAAAAGTAAAAAACAAAAGACTGTCAGTGCTCATTTGTTTTGAAACTGACAGATTTTAAATCACCAGGATTGTACCAGGCCATTCTCTCATTATTTGTTTTCCTTAGCTGACAACAAAAACAGGTTATATCCTCCATTCTCATATCCCATCATCAAGCTGTGTGTGAGGACCCTTAGAGTATGATCACCGACTCAAGAGTCTCCCTTCCACAATCACTCAGTAGAATTAGATTTACTGAGCGAGAAAGGCCCTGAAAGGAGGTTTTATTCAATTCTTATGAGATTGAGATAGATATATCACTGTAAACTGACATCTACTTTTCTTATCCCAGCCTGGCCAACATGGTAAAACTTTGTCTCTATTAAAAATAGAAAAGTTAGCTGGGTGTTGTGGTGGGTGTCTGTAATCCCAGCTACTCAGGAGGCTGAGGCAGGAGAACTGCTTGAACCCAGGAGGCAGAGGTTGCAGTGAGCCGACATCACACCACTGCACTCCAGCTTGGCGACAGAGAGACTCTGTCTCCAATAATAATAATAATATTTTTATTAAATATTTGGTATTAAGTAAAAGATCACCTACTTAAGTATAAATCATTCATACAGCATTCGTTTGTTTCTTTTATTATTTTGATTTTTTGAGTCAGATTCTCGCTCTGTCGCCCAGGCTGGAGTATAGTGGTGTGATCTCCATGCACTGCAACCTCTGCCTTCCGGGTTCAAGCGACCTCCTGCCTTAACCTCCCTCCCAAGTAGCTGGGATTACAGGTGCCTGCCATGACACACAGCTAATTTTTGTATGTTTAGTAGAGACAGCGTTTCATCATGCTGTCCAGGCTGATCTCAAACTGCTGGCCTGAAGTTATCAGCACCCCTTGGCCTCCCAAAGTGCTGGGATTACAGGCGTGAGCCATGGCACCCGGCCGCATTTGTTTCTGTAGATTTGTTTCATCATAACTATTCTATGCTCTTGCGTGTGTGCTTGTTTGTATTCTGACCTTAGGTTTTATTTTCCTGAGTGGCAAGACTTATTTGTCAATCACATCACTACTTTACCAAAGAGACAGAGAGAGAGAGAGAGAGAGAGAGAGAGAGAAAGAAGGCACAAAGAAAAAGATAAGAAAGAAAGTAAGCTATACATTTGCTTTTTTAAAATTTGGTTTTAAATGACATTTTAAAAAATGTCTTTCTCAGTTATCCATTTCAATGGGAAGTGAAGTCAGGGTGGAGGAAGATGTCACTGATAACACATGAAAATTCTAATCTTCCAACTTGATTTCTCATCTTCGAGTCTGTTTTCTCCAAAGATGAGATGGCTTTCCTGTTCATTTCCTGTTCATTTGGCAACCTCTCAGTCTTACCCCAGCGGTTAGGGATAAATGACCCAGAACCAGGAGAGTTGATTATCAACATAGTGAAGGGGAGGGTTTCAAAGAGCAAGAAAGGGTTGTTAATCACAAGGAGAGAGAAGAAAGGAGAGTAGCAGGGTGACTTCCACCCTGCAACAGTCACTCCAGAGTACTCTGGTGAAGGATCAAGAATATAACCAGTTTTCTGATGAAGAAAAGAATATATTTGATCACCAGTAATCTGCCTTTGACCATCCTCTACGCCAAGTTTTTCATCACTGTCTAGAAAAATACTTCAGAGGACACATATGTCCTCTTTGCATGTCTCCTTTTTGGGAGCAGTAGGAGAAAGAAACTTAAAGATGTAGAAAGAATTAATAGTATAACGGAAAGAAAGAAGGCAAAAGGAAGTAAATGTGGAGGCCAGAGAAATAGTAATAAGAATAAAGAAGAAAACCAGGAAAAAAGAGGAGGGAAAGGCCATAGAAAATAATAACCAGAGAGAGACAGAGGAGGAGACAGAGAGAAAGAGAGAGAGAAAAGCTGATAAATTCCTAAGAAAAGTTTCTCTCCTTAAGAATTCTAGGCCAAGAAGTCAAATATGGCACAGAGCATTGAAAGGAGGCAATGGACGCCCAGTGCAAGATTCTGAAGAAACAGGAATTCAGCCCGATGGGAGTCCGAGTTCATGTCGCGACGGCCTCTGCCCTGGTGCATTGCATCCTGGTGAGTTCAGTGGTGAAAAAGCAGAGAGACAATATTTTTCCCCAGATTAATCAACTCAGAAGAATCTGAGAGGAAATGAACTGCGGGGTGGGGAGACATACACAGAACCCAGGGAGTCGTAGGGAAATGAATACACTACAAAGTTTCCTTAGTATTACGAGATTGCATAGATGCATGTGTGACTGACGGCAACGACAATGAAAAGGGGGACAGAAATTAGAGTGAGCATGGAAACACGCAGGATTGCCGTGGCACTTTAAAAGTGTCACTGAAGTATATTTCTCTCTTTTAGCATCTTATTACCCATCCCTCAAAATTCCAAACAGATTATGAAAACTAGGTATGTGATTCCCCTAAATGGAATTTCCCATCCAGGAATTTCTAACCATCTTCTAGCAGTTTAGGTGTGTCTAGTCTAGAAATAAGAGAGGGAGGGCTCTTTTAAAATATTTTGGGCCTACAATGAATCAGAAGTCTCTGAGTAATCCATTAGTGGAGAAAAGGGTCACTGGACTGAGGGATTCTAAGCAATCATCATGGGGAAATGTATAGAGCTATGCCATCTAGCAAGAAGGAGAGCAAATGAAGAAAACTGGACAGTTTCAGATTCCAGTATGGCCCCTGTACAAAGTGGGCTGAGGGTTGTTTTTTTTTTTTGTTTTTTTTGTTTTTTTTGCTAATAGACCAGCTAAAGTGGTATCTGAAAATCCGTTTTTTCTTATATTTTCTTTTTGCTTCCTCTTCACTTCCTTTGCCTTCTCTTTCCTTCATTTTTCCTCTCTTTTCTCTTTGCAACAAGCCTGAAAAGTGGCATTTTCTCTGCTGAGCACTTTAGGCTTCTCTTACTTTTAGTGAAGAAAGTGAAAGAAAGTACCATGGTTGGGTGGAAGAAACACACGCTTTGTCATCCTCAGTGGCCATTTCTTTCAAATGAAAACACAAGCAGGGGTTTCTCAAATGTTATCTGCAAAGCCTGGCTATTCATCCTTTTACAAATCCTTTTCAGCTGATAGGTTTTGAGTATGTGTGTCTCCTTACCCCTTCACTGCCCACCATAAACTCCCAATAGTTACAAATCTCTGTTTCTTTTCTAAGGGACTTTGTGGTTGCTTTCCTGAAATATCAGAGCACTCAAGTTATTAGAAGACAGAAGCAGCTTCTAGAATTAAATTAATGGTGGTGGTGGTGGTGGTGGTGGTGGTGGTGTTAAACAGAGTTTTGCTCTTGTTCCCCAGGCTAGAGTGCAATAGCACCATCTTGGCTCACTGCAACCTCAGCCTCCAGGGTCCAAGTGATTTTCTTGCCTCAGCCTCCCAAGTAGCTGAGATTACAGGCATGCACCACCATGCCTGGCTCATTTTGTATTTTTTTAGTACAGACAGGGTTTCACCATGTTGGTCAGGCTGATCTCAAACTCCTGACCTCAAGTGATCCACCCACCTCGGCCTTCTGAAGTGGCGAGATTACAGGTGTGAGCCACTGCACCCAGCCTTGAATGGGTTTTTGAAAGAGGAAGTCAACTAAAAAAATCAGGTAGAAGAAAGAGTGGACAATTTTGTTTGTTTGTTTTTGTTTTTTGTTTTCTGTAGAAGGAGTAGAAGGGACTTGATAGCAATATCGAGGAATTGTTAGAGCAAACTTGTCCCCAGTGTTATTGATTCTTTCAACACATATCTATGATAGGGTTTGATTTGAGTTCTGTCTACATCAATAGGTGTGTACATTTGGTCACATTTCTTTCTTGCTTTTTTTTTTTTTTTCCAAGACGGAGTTTTGCTCTCCCAGGCTGGAGTGCAGTGGCATGATCTTGGCTCACTGCAACCTCCACTTCCCAGGTTTGAGCAATTCTCCTGCCTCATCCTCCAGAGTAGCTGGGATTACAGGTGCACACCACCACACCTGGCTAATTTTTGTATTTTTAGTAGAGACGGGATTTCACCATGTTGGCCAGACTGGTCTCGAACTCCTGACCTTGTGATCCGCCCACTTTGGCCTCCCAAAGTGCTGGGATTATAGGCGTGAGCCACCATGCCTGGCCTGGTCACATTACTTAAAACCCTGTGCCTTAGTCCCTTAACCTTTCAAGATAAGGTTAAATATACCCACCAAGAGGGTTATTGTGATTAAATGCTATGAAATATTAAGAGTTCATGGCCGGGCATGGTGGCTCACGCCTGTAATCCCAGCAGCACTTTGGGAGGCAGAGGCGGGTGGATCACTTGAGGTCAGGCGTTCGAGACTAGCATGGCCAACATGGTGAAACCCCATCTCTACTAAAAATACAAAAATTAACCAGGCGTGGTGGCACGTGCCTGTAGTCCCAGCTACTCGGGAGGCTGAGGCAGGAGAATTGCTTGAACCCGGGAGGTGGAGGTTGCAGTGAGCCAAGATCATGCCACTGCACTGCACTCCAGCCTGGGTGACAGAGCAAGACTCAAAAAACAAACAAACAACAACAAACAAACAAACAAACAAAATAACAGAGTTGTTAGCAGTCTGACTGGTATCTAGTAGCTATTCAATAAAGAAGACCCTCTGTCCCACTGGTCCCCTTGCTTTTCCCCTTCTTCCTTTGTATAGTCATTGTCACACTAAGAGGATAAAAATGAGCAGTGGTGTAGAATTCAACTGGGCAGGAGTTAGGAGGACAATAGCAATATCCCAAGGGACAGAGAGATCAGGAATTTTCTACTGCAGACAATTTAATGTAAATGGCTACCTCTCATTCACAAAGGGTGGTGCTCACCCACCACCAAAACAACAGACAAGATATTCGTTCTTCACGGTTCCCCTACCTCAAGTACAAAAGCCAGCAAGTATGGGAGAGATGAAAGTGGCAGTCCTAAATAGACTGCCCCTAAGACTGTGACTTTCTTACTGGTTGATCTAACACAGCACAACCATGAGAGATGATTGGTAGGCAGCTGAACACAGCAGACAAGACAATTTCCCTGTATAAGACAATTTCTCTTTCTACAGCTTTCTGGGACGAGATGCGAGGAAAACTGTGGTAATCCTGAACAGTAAGTATAGAGTTCAAGCTGGGAGGAAGGAGCAACAGACAAAAACATCACTACCCTAAAGACAGTCAAGATGTCATTAGACATCTATGACTTCCGTTTATTTATTTTTACTTAAGTAATAGATCTCATAGATGAGTTATCACAAAATAAAGACATGTGTTTGTATCATCTTAAAGCGCTCAAAATAACACTGCTGACAGCATGTTTTTACCCCAAGCCTATCTTCCCATCAAAGCAGCACGATTAATCTCAACTTATACAGTCATAGAGACTTGCAAAAGACTTTCTTAGCCCTGCTTCTCAGTGACTCACCAGGACAGACTGGGTTTAGTATCTAGTCACTGGCGTACATATTTGGGTGATTTCCAAAGTAACATTATCACTTTAAATTTGAAAGTATTTTCTAGTTTTTAGGGCATGTTAACATTTATTGCAGACTTCATTTAGCTATCACTTTGATGTAGTTGTCAACTAATCCAAACTTGCCACACTTAGGTCTTATGTAGACACAGAGGACGTGAAGATAAATATGCAAGAGTCATTCCACTTAAAGAAACTACAAAATAAAAATTTTAAAAAGTAGGGGCACTTTGAATAAAAACTTGTTTAGGATGAAGAAAAATACATATTTAGCCATGGGAAGAGTTTCCCGATAGCCAGGTCTGTTAAACCCAGGGAAATGGTGATGGCCTTGATTACCTTCACATGCACACTGCGTGTTGACTACTTGATAACTGCTTTTTGAGGTTTTACACCTCTACCACCATAGGAAGAGTCCTTTCCTATAAACCAGAATCTAATTAGAACCAGAGGAATTTTCAACAAGTAAGAAATGTGGGAAAACTAAGAGGAGTCATTGTTCAGTGAAAAAACAAAAAAACTATATTTTCTATAAATGTGTGACCAGAGAATAAAAATAGATTCACTAGATTTCAGTAGATTCATGTATCAGAAAGAATTATTAAATAACAAAATTTACTACTCTTCAAACATACACAGATACTTTGCCTCACCTCATTCTCCAGTTTCTGACCTTATCTTCTACTCCTTCTCCCATACAATCCGTATTTTTTTTTTCATTCTTACAGAGAAAATTTACAGTTGCCATAGTGAACACAGAACATTTATTTAGCTCTCATCATGGTAAAGTTGGCTTCTACTTTTTTCCCTCTTCCTGTTTGGTCTCAGTGGATATATATATTAGTTTTGATCCTGGATGTGAAAAATTAGGGTACTCTTTACGGTGAGTGTGATACTGTGAAATATATATTTGATTTTGTCCCCATCTCCTAGCATACAATTTCTAAAATCCCCAAAGTAAGTAGTATCATTTTGCATGCTAATGAGTTGACTGGTGGCTGGCAGCCCCTAGGTAGATTCAGGGTGGGGCTGGTCATTGGAAGGACCAAGGCAGAATGCTTAAAGCCACATCCCTCAACATCCAAGGAAAATAGAGGGGCTGAAGTTGATCATCAATGGCCAGTGATTTAATCAATCATGCCTACATAATGAAGCTTTCATAAAAATCCCAAAGGATGGATTTGAAGAGTTTCTGTACAGCTGAACAGGTGGTGGTTTCTGAAGGGTGGTGCATTCGGAAGACATGCAAGCTCCGTGTCCCTTCCCACATGCTTTGCTCTATGCATCTCTTCATCCGCATCCTCGGTAATATTCTTTGTGATAAACTGTAGATGTAAGTGAGTGTTTCCCTGAGTTCTGTGAGCTGCTCTAACAAATTAATGCAACCCCAAGAGGGAGTCAGGGAACCCCCAATTTGTAACCAGTAGGTCAGAAGCACAGGCAAAACAACTTGTGATTGGCATCAGAATTCTGGGGAGCGGTCTAGGGGACTGAGCCCTCACCCTATGGGATCGGATCCTATCTCCAGGCAGGTAGTGTTGGAATTGAATTGAATTAGAGGACACTCAGCTGTTGTCTGTTGCTGGAAGATTGCTTGCTTGGTGTGTGGGGAAATCCCCACCCACACATCTGGTGTCAGAGGGCTGGGAGAGTATAGCAGGAAGAAACTCAGTTTTTTTTTCCCTACATTCTCAGTGGGAGTGTTGCAACAGCTTGCAAAAGATAAATTACAAATGTGATTGTATGACTTTCATACTCATAACTGAAATTTTCTTTATGTTTACATTTTATTAACCTCAAATTTACACGAGTCCTAACTTTTACATCCATTTTCAAAGTTACTCTTTGTAAACTTGCATTCCAAGTTCTTTCTTGCTATTTTTTCTTTTTTTTCTTTTTGAGATGGAGTCACCACGGCTGACTAATTTTTGTATTTTTAGTAGAGACGGGGTTTCACTGTGTTGGCCAGGCTGGTCTCCAACTCCTGACCTCGTGATCTGCCCGCCTCGGCCTCGCAAAGTGCTGGGATTACAAGCATGAGGCACCGAGCCTGGCCCTTTCTTGGTAATTTTTATCATAAATGTTTACAACAGGCACATACATGTTTTCTATGAACACTTCTAATAACCACTAGTTTGTTTTATAATGATTTACAAAATGACTTGGACAGTGCCATCTATAGTATAAAGTACTATTTAAAGCATATAATTTGGCAAAAGATTCAACTAGCTACATTGAATTTAAAAAACATAACCCATAGTGCTTTTATTATAACAAGGTATCACATCACATTGTAACTCATATTTCTGAGTCTGGAGTTATAACAGGGATTGACTATATTTTTAATATACAAAACTTTATTCTTTCTTTATAGTTGCCTGACCACAGACTGGGTACATCTCTGGTATATATGGTAAGTTTCACTTATAATACCCAGAAAGACACTGTATTTCTCAGGGTCATTAAAAATGACAGCCTGCCTACTTACTTAGCATCTCATGGAGTAAGATTTCATTACTTCATCACTACCTATGTGACAATATGTCAGGATTTCCTTTTTCAATACCATCTCCTCCACAAACATCAAACCATTATTGTGTCCTTCCCTCAGAGTCTGTTCTAGAAATATCTCCACAAAGGAGATTACTTTAGTGAATTAAAAAGCAGAGCCTGGCCGGGTGCAGTGGCTCACACCTGTAATCCCGACACTTCGGGAGGCCGAGGCAGGCAGACCACTTTGAGGCCAGGAGTTTGAGACCAGCCTGAGCAATATAAAGAAACCCCATCTCTATTAAAAATACAAAAAAAGCTGGGCGCGGTGGCTCATGCCTGTAATCCCAGCACTTTGGGAGGCCGAGGGAGTGGATCACCTGAGGTCAGGAGTTTGAGACCCGCCTGACCAACCTGGAGAAACCCCGTCTCTACTAAAAATACAAAATTAGCCAGGCGTGGTGGCACATGCCTGTAATCCCAGCTACTCAGGAGGCTGAGGCAGGAGAATCGCTTCAATCCAGGAGGAATACGTTGCGATGAACTGAGATCGCACCATTACACACCAGCCTGGGCAATGAGAGCGAAACTCTGTCTCAAAAAAAAAAAAAAAAAAATTAGTCGAGTGTGGTGGCATGTGCCTATAGTACTGGCTACTCAGGAGGCTGAGATCCTGCCACTTCACTCCAGCCTGGGCAGCAGAGCAAGACTCTGTCTCAGAAAAGAATAAGAAAGCAGCCCCCTCAAATTACCTTAAATGTCTTATTATTTGTTCTAATGGATTGACTTACTCCAGCTGACAAAATAAGGTTATCTATAAAGCAAAAGCCTTGAAATTAAAATTATAAATTAAAATGTTTATAATTATTCTATAAAATATTTAAACAAGAATCAAAACTCAGACATTAAAGACTGGTTACAGCAGAGCTGGGAAAAAAGCCAGATCCCAGTCTCACTTGCCCCATGGGCTTTTGCAGGTTGCTGGTGGGAATTGGTGCGCTGCTTCTGCTGTGCGGCCTGTCTTCCCTGTGCTTCCGCTGCTGCTGTCTGAGCCGCCAGCAAAATGGGGAAGATGGGGGCCCACCGCCCTATGAAGTGACTGTCATTGCTTTCGATCACGACAGCACTCTCCAGAGCACTATCACATGTGAGTACATTGACCTTTTAACCTGGGAGAAGGACCCCATTTAAATGAATAACGAAAAGAGTGCAAAGGCGTAGAACCACTGATCGAGTAATATTAAAGATTCCACGACTCACAATTCCCAGCAGCCTGATGCTGCAGTGACCTGGGCTGTCATTGAAGCTGTGTTCTCAAGGGTCTGTCTGGATGACGATAAAGAAGGAAGTGAAATATTGGAGGCTGTTGGAAGTATTGAATAGGAAGAATTAGCCAGTTTATAACTAGTTACTTTGCTAAAAACTATTTTGAACTCCAAACAGTTGCCTTTTTCAAAATGTCTTGGATTTTGTGAAATCTACTTTTTCTATTTTCTATACTATTTTATATTTTTAAAGAAATTAATGGCATGTACTTTCAGCTCTTTATTCTTCAAGTCTTGATACACTAAATTTTAGCCTTAACATTTTCTCAGTGATTACAAGACACTTTCCCTTTCTTCTGCGGTTCCATTCTTTCCATTACATTTTTTTTTTTTTTTTTTTTTTTTGAGACGGAGTCTCGTTCTGTTACCCAGACCAGAGTGCACTGGCGCAATCTCAGGCTCACTGCAACCTCCGCCTTCTGGGTTCAAGCACTTCTCTCCCTTAGCCTCCAGAGTAGCTGAGATTACAGGCGCCCACCACTACGCCTGGCTAATTTTTGTATTTTTAGTAGACATGGGATTTCACCATCTTGGCCAGGCTGGTCTCAAAACTCCTGACCTTGTGAGCCACCCGTCTCTGCCTCACAAAGTGCTGGGATTACAGGCGTGAGTCACCACGCCCGGCCAAAATTGATTGCTTTCTTTTTTTGAGATGGAGTCCCCCTCTGTTGCCCAGGCTGGAGTGCCGTGATGGGATTTCAGCTCACTGCAAACTCCGCCTCCCAGGTTCAAGAGATTCTCATGCCTCAGCCTCCTGAGTAGCTGGAATTACAAGCAGCCACTACCACACCAGGCTAATGTTTTAAAATTTTTATTTATTTATTTATTTATTTTTATTCTTAGTGTAAACAATTTACCATGTTGATCAGGCTGGTCTCAAACTCCTGACCTCATGATCCACCTGCCTCTGTCTCCCAAAATGCTGGGATTACAAGCATGAGCCACTGTGCCTGGACTATGTTCTTTCCTAAAATTGAAGAGCCAGTACCAGTCAGAACACCAGCTGGCAAAATGTGGATATTTATTTTGAAAAGAGAATGGCTGGGCGCAGTGGCTCCTGCCTGTAATTCCAGCACTTTGCGAGGCTGAGGCGGGTGGCTTACTTGAAGTCAGGAGTTCGAGACCAACCTGGCCAACATGATGAAACCTCATCTCTACTAAAAATACAAAAACTAGCCGGGCGTGGTGGCACGCACCGGCAATCCCAGCTACTCGGGAAGCTGAGGCGTGACATTCGCTTGAACCTGGGAGGCAAAGGTTGAAGTGAGCCAAGATCATGCCACTGCACTCCAGCCTGGGTGAGTGACAGAGCAAGACCCTGTCTCAAAACAACAGCAACAACAACAACAAAAATAGAATGATATGAAGTGTTGCTATTCACCTTTCCTACCTCCCCTTTCTCACTGTCGTCTTAGGAAAAAAAGATAACCAACGCTGGGCACCATGGCTCAGGCCAAGGTGGGCAGATCGCCTGAGCTTAGGCGTTTGAGACCACCCTGGGCAACATGGTGAAACTCCGTCCCTATTAAAATACAAAATTTAGCAGGGCGTGGTGGCACGGGCTTGTAGTCCCAGCTACTCGGGAGGCTGAGGCACAAGAATCATTTGAGCCCAGGAGGTGGAGGTTTCAGTGAGCCCAGATGGTGCCACTTCACTCCAGCTTGGGCTACAGAGTGAGACACCATCTAAGAAAGAAAGAAAAAAAAAAGGAAAGGAAGAAGAAAAAGAAAAATTAAAAAAATAGCTGAGCATGGTGGCTCATGCTTGTAATCCCAGAACTTTGGGAGACCGAGGCAGGTGAATCATTTGAGGCCAGGAGATCGAGACCAGACTGGCCAACATAGTGAAACCCCACCTCTAATAAAAATACAAAAATTAGCCAGGCATGTTGGCACATGCCTGTAATCCCAGCTACTCGGGAGACTGAGGAAGAAGAGAATCGTCTGAACCTGGGAGGCAGAGATTGCAGTGAGCTGAGATTGTGCCACTGCACTCCAACCTGGGTGACAGAGTGAGACCCTGTCTTTAAAAAAAAAAAAAAAGAAAAGAGATGAGGTAAAAATAAATAATCCTAAGGAGTCTATAGTATCGGGGGCTGGGGGAAAGGGATCTAAGTCTGAAAGGGGAAAGGGCAGGGTTGAGATGCAGAAATATTCTTGGCCAGGTGCGGTGGCTCACTCCTATAATCCCAGCACTTTGGGAGGCCAAGGCGGGTGGATCACCTGAGGTCAGGAGTTCGAGACCAGCCTGGCCAACATAGTGAAACCCCCTCTCCACTAAAAATACAAAAATTAGCTGGGTATGGTGGTGCGTGCCTGTAATCCCAGCTACTCGGGAGGCTGAGGGAGGAGAATCGCTTGAACCCAGGAGGCGGAGGTTGCAATGAGCTGAGATCCGCCGTTGCACTCCAGCCTGGGCAACAAGAGCGAAACTCCATCTCAAAAAAAAAAAAAAAAAGAGAGAGAGAGATGCAGAAACATTCTTTAGATTATTTGAGGATACCAGAGAAAACAGGTCCTTCTAGCAGAGCAGGAAGCCGGGTTGTAAACATGCTTCAAAGGATATTCATAAAATATGGGGCAAGGAGTGACAATGAGTTTGGACGCTTGTTAAAAATGAAGCGACAGTTAAGTGTGAAGTAAGTCTGTGCTGTCTGAGGGTGTCCCATTTCCCTTAGTTCCTTAGCTCTGTTCCTTCTTTCTTCACAGCTCTGCAGTCGCTGTTTGGCCCTGCAGCTCGGAGGATCCTGGCTGTGGCGCACTCCCACAGCTCCCTGGGCCAACTGCCCTCCTCTTTGGACACCCTCCCAGGGTATGAAGAAGCTCTTCATATGAGTCGCTTCACAGTAGCCAGGTGTGGGCAGAAAGCACCTGATCTACCCCCAGTGCCTGAAGAAAAGCAGCTGCCTCCGATAGAGAAGGAGTCAACTTGAATAGTTGACTCTTGGAACTGACTGATGAGAGCTGCCATTTTATAAATTGGGGTGGAGGTATGTCCAGAGTCTGTGGGAAAATGGAACACATTCTTTTCTAACCCTCAGAAGTTTTAGGATGGCATCTAACACCATCATTCCAGGGAAAGATGGTTCTTACTCTTCATTCGCAGGCCTTTATATCTTCTGATACAGAATGCTCTAATTGGGAACTCTTAATTTTTTTATCCAATGGTCAAAATCTGCAAGGAATCTCTAGCCATGCTGATTACCACTAAACCGGGAAAACATGAAGGTGTCTTGAATTCCTTCAACTATTGAGTGCATATAAAATTCCTGTACCCACATGATACTGCCAGTTGCGTCTCTCTGTGTCAGCTAATCCATTGCGATAAAGTGGAAAAGAAAGACAACAGTGTTAGCACAGCCATCAACATTAATGCACTGAATGCATGCATCTTTCCTTCTGAGACAGCAATCAATTTTACACCAAATGACAATGATCATCTTAGACAGCACAACATACCCACCCGGATATCTAAAAGCTAGGGATGGGATTGCTGATACGGGCTAAAAGAACACAGTATAGTATTCAAGTGCCAAATATCAGTCTTTCTTTCCTCTGGTCCTGCCCCTCCGCAGTATGAAAAACCATACTCACAGAACCATACTGTGCAGTAACAGTTGGATTAATTCTTCAGTTCCTCTGCACTGCAGACACATACGTGTGCACACATGCATGTACACATGCTGTGTACACAGTGTACATACTGTGCAGTAACAGTTGGATTAATTCTTCAGTTCCTCTGCACTGCAGACACATACGTGTGCACACATGCATGTACACATGCACCCTGTTTTAACTCTAAAGGTTTAAATAGTGTTGCTTTGCTTCTTTCCTGTTTTGCCTGGACCACTTAAAGCCACAACACTCTGTAGTGACTCACGCTAGTCTCTAGGGGTGGCCCTCACTGCCACCTAGTGGAGCCATGGTAGAAAATACACTCTCCTTTAAGCCTATCGGCATGGCTCTCCAGTTCTTGGAGCAAAAACTAAATGGTGAACTAAGCCTGGATGGAATGAATGCTTCCCAGGAACCATGCGGCAGTGTAGTGTTAATCTATCCACATATCATACCACCTCCCAGAGTATTATCGGAAAATCGAGGAAGTGATGCATATTTGGGGAAAAACTACTCACCTTAGATAAGTCACTGAAATCCTTCCTTTTTCTTTTTTTCTTTTCTTTTTTTTTTCCTTTTTTTTTGAGATGGAGTTTTGCTCTTGTAGCTCAGGCTGGGATGCAATGGCATGATCTCGGCTCACTGCAACCTCCTCCACCTCCCGGATTCAAGCGATTCTTCTGCCTCAGCTTCCCGAGTAGCTGGGATTACTGGTGCCCGCCACCATGCCCAGTTAATTTTTGTATTTTTAGTGGAGAGGGGGTTTCACCATGTTGGCCAGACTGGTCTAGAACTCCTGACATCAGGTGATCCACCCCCCTCGGCCTCCCGAAGTGCTGGAATTACAGGCCTGACCCACCGCTCCTGCCCTGAAATCTTTAAAGCAGTTTTCTCACCTAGAAAACAGGGAATAATAACACCTCAGAAGGTTGTTGTGAAGATCAAAGAAGCTAAATGTATGCGGCATAATTTGTAAAGTGTTATGCATATGTATGTTATTCTTCCTACTGTCATCTAACCTTCCCTTGTCTGCTATGATTTTTCTGAGAGCTATGTTCCCATTTTTGCCAGCTATGTTACTGTTGTCACACCTGAAGTGGCTTTATGTTTATCAATAAATACTTGTTGATTGAGGTAAACAACAACAGATATAAGTGATTCCTCTTAATATGTTCTGGGTAGAGGTAAGGAATATTTGAGAAATCTGTTTATTAGCCAATTAATTAGCTCCAGTACTCAGAGAGGCAACACAGAGCCAGGGATTGGCTAATTAGTGCAGCTCCTTGTTAACTATATTCTTGGAATGCTCACTTAGCCCAGAGGGGAAAATGTTCTGAGTATAACCCGCTGTTGATCTGATTATCCTGAGTCATTTAACAAATTGGCTCTGGGAATTATTGAAATGCATGCATTGCTAATAGCGCCTAAAGTGACTTTGTTTTACTGCTGCCAGATGAGTCATTCAGTCCTCAAAGACACATTCCAGAAGACATTCTAGGCTCTTCTATTCAGGCACCAGGACACCACAGACTTGACAAAGGTAAAATGTTCATTGGCATTAGAAAATCTTGGGGAAATCTTGCCTATAAGGTCTTATTCTAAAGGAATCTCTCTGCCCCACAGCCACTTCCTAGCCCCTACCACCTTATTTGAAATATAGAATCACTTCCAACCGTGACATACTACTCTGTCCCCTGTCTCCATCTCATAGTGCGCCTTTTCCTAATCTGCTTCACATGTGCTGCTCCTCAGTCACGTGGAGTCGCTCACTCCCGTAACCTTTCCATTTGGTCACGAGTTATTTGCACCCCTTTGGCCTCAAGTATTTCTATACTGAATCTAATACATCTGTTAATCACCTCCATCACCATCATTATTGTTCTCAATTTTTTAAAATCATTTTTAACTCTCTTCACATCTACTCTTCAAACACTGGCTTGGCTGGGCACAGTGGCTCACGCCTGTAATCCCAGCACTTTGGGAGGCCGAGGTGGGTGGATCACTTGAAGTCAGGAGTTCCAGACCAGCCTGGCCAACATGGTGTAACCCTGTCTGTACTAAAAACACAAAAATTAGCCAGGTGTGGTGGCGCGGGCCTGTAGTCCCAGCTACTCAGGAGGCTGAGGCAGGAGAATCTCTTGAACCTGGGAGGTGGAGGTTGCAATGAACCGAGATCATGCCACTGCACTCCAGCCTGGGCAGTAAGAGCAAAACTCCATCTCAAAAAACATAAAATAAATAAATAAATAAATAAATAAATAAATAGACTTAGTTGTGCTTGCATTACAATCATTTAACAGGTTTTGTGTGTGTTCAGCAAATATGATTTAAGAAATTATGTACCAGCTGGGGGCGCGGTGGCTCACGACTGTAATCCCAGCAGTTTGGGAGGCCAAAGAGGGCAGATTACAATGTCAGGAATTCGAGACCAGCCTGACCAACATGGTGAAACCCTGTCTCTACTAAAAATACAAAAAGTAGCTGGGTGTGGTGGCACATGCCTGTAATCCCAGCGACTCAGGAGACTGAGGCAGAAGAATCGCTTGAACCCGGGAGGCGGAGGTTGCAGTGAGCTGAGATTGTGCCACTGCACTCCAGCCTGGGCAACAGAGCGAGACTTTGTCTCTTAAAAAAAAAAAAAAGAAAGAAAGAAATTATGTACCAAGAAAAGTGTAGCGCATACAGAACAAACAAACAGGGCCTCTGCCTTTCCGTCTTCACAGAGTTTACATCTTCACAGAGTTACATTTTCAGGAATATTAAGAAAAAGCAAGATAAAATAATACCAGATTTATAAATACAAAGAGCTAAACAAAGACTGAGAGCAGACAACAAATAGGAGAGGGTAGAGGATACTTGGGAGAAGCAAAATAAGGGAAAAGCATTTTCGAAGATAAGAAAAGCCTTGGTAAATCTGAGAAACTTAAAAAAAAAAATAGAAAAAACAGTAGAGGCTGGGTGCGGTGGCCCACGCCTATAATCCCAGCACTTTGGGAGGCCGAGGAGCGTGGATCACTTCAGGTCAGGCATTCATGACCAGCCTGGCCAATATGGTAAAACCCCATATCTACTAAAAATACAAAAATTAGTGGGGCGTGGTAGCTTGTGCCTGTAGTCCCAGCTACCCTGGAGGTGAGGCAGGAGAATTGCTTGAACCCAGGAGGCAGAGGTTGCAGTGAACCAAGATAGTGCCACTGCATTCCAGCCTGGGCAACTAAGCGAGACTCTGTCAACAACAACAAAAAAACATGTATTGAGAAGCGGTGGAAGGATTTTTTTTTTTTTTAAACAGAGTTTCCCTCCTGTTGCTCAGGCTGGAGTGCAGTGGTGCGATCTCTGCTCACTGCAACCTCTGCCTCCTGGGTTCAAGTGGTTCTCCTGCCTCAGCCTCCCAAGCTGGAGCTACAGGCATGAGCCACCACACCCAGCTAATTTTTGTATTTTTTGTAGAGACGGGGTTTCACTATGTTGGCCAGACTGGTCTCCAACTCTTGACCTCAAGTGATTCATCTGCCTCGACCTCCCAAACTGCTGGGATTACAGGCATGAGCCACCACGCCTGGCCTTTGGAAGGATTTTAAATAAGTCACTTGATGCAATTTGAATTTTAAGACAATGACTCTCAGTGCTACAGGAGAATGGAGTGGAGTGGGAAAGTCAGAAGGTCAGAAGTCAAAGGTCAGATCAGGGAAAGTCTTCAGAGGTACTGAAGAATAGTGGATAAAAGATGATTGTGGATAGGATGAGTGTGGTGAGAATAAAGGGAGAGAGAGAGATAAATGTAGGAATTTGAGAAATATATTGGAGATAGGATCATCAGGACTTGCTGCTGAATTGGAGAGGAAAATGTATTAAGGAAAGGAAGTGAAGAATGACTTCTAGATCATTTACCTGAGCTGATGCATGGAAAGTACAGGTATTTATTAGTATGGAGAAGACTGGAGAAAGACCAGATTCAAGAGAAAATGTAAACAATGCTTTCTAAAAGTGAGAAATAAGGCATTCACTGGTGAAATATGTACCAAATTAATCTAAGACACGTCCTACTGCACTAAACAGTAAAAGAAACTCAAACGTGCTAATGGATTAAGTCAAAGTTTTCTTTGGAAATGAATGAGAAAAGCCTCAATTCGTGAAAAACAAAAGAAAAAGGAATTTTACATTAGTCATTTAGCTTTGTAATGTTTTTAAGATAATTCACGGGAGACTGCATGGAAACTGTTGGTTATGTCTCTCTGAGACTCTGGGGTTTGGACAGGAGGATGTAAGTTTGGAAACTATCAAGTTAAAATATATATTCATATATATGGACATAAATGAGATCATCTCTCCCCATCCTCACCCTTTTGATTTTTTTTCCCTCTCACTCCTTTAATTTTTCTCTTTCCACCAGTTTCTTCCCTTTAGCATACAGTAGTTTAGTATGAATTGTATACTATAAAGGGAGGGCAGTGCATGAAGTTGAAGTGGCACACTGCTCAGCTTGCACCAAGCAATTCGGTAACTGAACTTGAAGACAATGATGGGTGACTTAATGTTTTATTTGCAGGAAAGCTCCATTATGTAAAGAAAGATACCCTGATGAAAGTTTGAGGTCTTAGCTGAAATGTGAGGAAGGCAGATCTTAATCCTGACTAGGAGAATATTGTAAAAAATCCTAGTTAAAAATGGGGAGCTTGCTGGGTGCAGTAGCTCATGCCTGTAATCCCAGCACTTTGGGATGCCGAGGCGGGCGGATCACCTGAGGTCAGGAGTTCGAGACCAGAGTGGCCAACATAGTGAAACCCTGTCTCTACTAAAAATACAAAAATTAGCCAGGCATGGTGGCACATGCCTGTAATCCCAGATACTCAGAAGGCTGAGGCAGGAGAATCCCTTGAATCCAGTAGATAGAGCTCACACCACTGCACTCCAGCCTGGGTGGCAGAGCAAGACTCTGTCTCAAAAAAAAAAAAAAAAAAAGATGATGATGGGCATGGAAAGGAACATTGAGGTGATGGTAAAATGTTGTTCTTTTTTTTTTTTCCAACAGAATTCTAAGCTGTGCTCAATTGAAAAAACAAAAGTAACAAAGTGGTTAAAAACATGATTTTTAACACAATTGTTCTCTAGGTCTCTCCTATAATTTTAAGCAGAGGAAATGCACTGGCCCCTCTTTCTCAGTTCAAATAACATAAATATGCACAAACCCTCTGAGCCAGGCAGCTCCAATCTGTGGTCTTTTCAACTTACTGTCAAGGGTGATTACACTGGACAAAAAACCACATCCTCTATCACTTTTTTTTTTTTTTTTTGAGACAGAGTCTCGCTCTGTTGCCCAGGCTGAAGTACAGTGGCATGATCTTCGCTCACTGCAGCCTCCGCCTACTGGGTTCAAGTGATTCTCCTGCCTCAACCTCCCAAGTAGCTGGGACTACAGGCATGCACCACCACGCCCTGCTAATTTTTTTTTTTTTTGTATTTTCAGTAGAGATGGGTTTTGTCATGTTGGCCAGGCTGCTATCAAACTCCTGTCCTCAAGCAATCCACCCACCTCAGCCTCCCAAAATGCTGGGATTACAGGCATGAGCCACCGTGCCCAGCCTTCCTATCACTTTTTACTTGTGAGGACTAAGCTCTGATTTTTTAATCTTACCCTAATTCCTATCTAAAGGGTCTGGGGAGTCATGCCCTACTAACCATAAATTCTCATCAGATGGATTTTATTTAACCCTGTATATCATGACTTACTTTCCCATCTGACTCTGGCATAACATGTGACAAAGAAGAAAGTCAAAATATTTTACCCCAAAACATGGATCTTTGCCACATTTTGAAATGGCCCTGCAAAGCTGTCCTTTGTGGGGGGAATATTTGCATCCATAAAGAATCTCAGCTGGCTGCAGTGGCTCATGCTTGTAATCTCAGCACTTTGGAAGGCTGAGGCGGGCAGATCAACTGAGGTCAGGAGTTCGAGACCAGCCTGGCCTACATGGTTAAATCTGTCTCTACCAAAAATACAAAAATTAGCCCGGAGTGGTAGCATGCACCTGTAATCCCAGCTACTTGGGAGGCTGAGGCAGGAGAATTGCTTGAACCCAGGAGGCAGAGGTTACAGTGCACCGAGATTGTGCCATTGCACTCCAGCTTGGGCAAAAAGATAGAAATTCCGTCTCAAAAATCATCATCATCATCATCATCATCATCATCATCATCATCTCTATTAACTTAGCTAGATCTTTTCTTCCTGGCCCTCCCAATCCTAAAGAGATTAACTAAGAGTCTGGCACCTTTTAAATATCTGAATAGGAAATCATTGTCATCTATTGTCTCTAAGGACAGCCACTATAAGACTTCAAAAGAACCTTGGTCTCTACAATCTTTTATTTTAACCTGAACACTTCCTTTCTATGGATCCCAGGTCTTTAGACAAACTCAACAAATTGTCAACCAGAAAAAATGTTTAAATGTAAAATGTTTAAATTTGCCTGGAAGCACCCCCCCGCCCCGGCCTGGAAGCCTACACCCCGCCTGCTTTAAGTTGCCCCACCTTTCTGGACCAAACCAAGATATTACTTAAATGTATTTGATGGATGTCCCATGCCTCCCTAAAATCTATAAAACCAAGCTGCACCCCGACCACCTTGGGCACATGTTCTCAGGACCTCCTGAGGGCTGTGTCATGGGCCATGGTCACTCATATTTGTCTCAGCATAAACATCTTCAAATATTTTAGAGTTTGACTCTTTTCGTCAACTCTTGCTAAAACCAAAACTCTTGGAGTCAGGGCTGTGTCCAGTGTGTTGTCAATTTCTGAAAGAAGGTGTTGATACGTGCATAGCAGGAGGAAGTGACCCTGACAACACAAAACTCCTAATCTGTGCGGGAAACCTGAAAGATGAACCTATATTAAATTTACACAAGGACAAACAAACTGTTCTTCAGTGGGGAGGCTGGGTCTGACACATTCTATGGCTGTGATGACTAGTTGTCGGTGGTTTACAGGCAAATACAACAGTATAGAGTGCTTTGCAGTAGCCTGTTTTCCCTCCAAGTCTAGCTCAGGAACTGCAGCATCAGTTCTAATTGAGTTGGCCTTGTAGGTATGGCTATAAGATCTTTATTTTATTTTATTTATTTTTTATTTTTATTTTTTTGAGACAGAGTTTCGCTCTTGTTGCCTAGGCTGGAGTGCAATGGCGCAATATTGGCTCACTGCAACCTCTGCCTCCCAGGTTCAAGCGATTCTCTTGCCTCAGCCTCCCAAGTAGCTGGGATTACGGGCATGCGCCACCACGACCGGATAATTTTGTATTTTTAGTAGAGATGGGGTTTCCCCACGTTGGTCAGGCTGGTCTCAAACTCCCGACCTCAGGTAATCTGCCTGCCTCGGCCTCCCAAAGTGCTGGGATTATAGGCGTGAGCCACCATGCCGGCCCAGCTTTGCGATCTTTATCAGTCTTTATCAGTTAATTAGCATTTACTTGCATTTACTTGCATATGAGAGTACAGAAATAAAGCAGAAACAGGAATTGTTTAACAAATTTAAGTGGCAGGAGATTGAAATGGCAAACTCTGGGGAAGGTATGTTTTGTTTTCTTTTCCTTGGGTAAAGTAGCTTGGCTGGAAGGTAACAAAGAGGTCAGGGCAGGATATCTGCCCTTGAGCAAGCCAACTGGGAAAATGATTTCAGTGATGATTTCAGTGATTTATGGATTGTCTAAGATACATGGAGAGTTCAACTGTGGAAAATATGTGACATGCTGTCACTGAGTAGTGGTGGCCAATGTCCTTCCACTGGCATCTCCACCTTGGTTAACCCAGAATTGTGCTATTTCCCACCCCAGGGTGCCTCACAACTTTAGAAGTCTGGGAAGGGTACTATGAAAGTAAGCAGTATGGGGCCGGGTGTGGTGGCTCATGCCTGTAATCCCAGCACTTTGGGAGGCTGAGGCAGGAGGATCACAAGGTCAGGAGATCGAGACCATCCTGGCCAAGATGGTGAAACCCCATCTCTACTAAAAATACAAAAACTAGCTGGGCCTGGTAGCACGTGCCTGTAGTACCGGCTACTCGGGAGGCTGAGGCAGGAGAATCGCTTGAACTCGGGAAGCGGAGGTTGCAGTGAGCCGAGATCGTGCCACTGTACTCCAGCCTGGGCAACAGAACAAGACTCCGTCTCCAAAAAAAAAAAAGTAAACAGTGTTGAAATCTAAAGGATATTTGAATTTTAAACATTAATTACATGGTATAATGGCATTTTCTGTTTATAAGAAAAGATATAAAAAATTACAATGTGAATCATGGAGACTGGTGAAAATTCCAGGAGTGATGTGACAGGAATTAATCTGGAAGACAGGTTGGTTTCTTTTTATGGAAGGCATTAAATGTGAGCTTGAGCAGTTTGGACTTTATCCTGCAGTCGATGAAAGCCATCACAAGTTCTTGAAGAGGAAAAAGGGATAATGTAACTTTTAAGATGCTTTGGTTGTCACTAAAAAATGAAAAAGAGAAGTAAAATACAGGAGACAGGGTGACCATTACGGCTAAGGAGCTACCCTAAAGTCAATCTCTTTAATTTCTATGATAAAATCTTACTTATGGACAAAGTTATGAAATAAGGCAGACTCAGTTAACGCCTCTTCTCTCTCAGCCTCCGAGTACCAAACCTTAAATTGTTTCTGTTACCCTTTGGTTCTTGCTATTCCTGTTTGATAAATGATACCAGTGCTACAAGCATCTAGACTTTTCTTTAATTCCGACTTTGTGTATCAAATTTGCCTATACAGGATCTCTCTTGTGTGCTCTTCTCTTACACTATAGTTAGGACCTGCTCTCCCCTCCACTATTAATACTAATTACCATAAATGATAAAGTTGAGTACTATCCTCTCTCTCCCAAAGAGTTGTAACTTCAAACTCAGTAAATACCTAAGTTGATAAATGCAAATCCAATTCAGTGAGAACAAAAGTTGATTAAGAGGATGGGTATGGTGGCTCACATCTGTAATCCTAGTACTTTGGAAGGCCAAGGCGGGTGGATTACCTGAGGTCAGGCGTTCAAGACCAGCCTGGCCAACATGGTGAAACTCCCGTCTCTACTAAAAATATAAAATTAGCCAGGCGTGGAGGCGCTTGCCTGTAATTCCAGCTACTTACTCGCCTGTAATCCCAGCTACTTGGGAGGCTGAGGCAGGAGAATCACTTGAATCTGGGAGGTGGAAGTTGCAACGAGCTGAGATTGCACCACTGCACTCCAGCCTGGGCAAAAAGAGCAAAAATGTATCTCAAAAAAACAAAACAAAACAAAAAACTCCTGACCTCAGGTGATCTGCCTGCCTCAGCCTCCCAAAATGCTGGGATTACAGGCATGAGCCACTGTGCCTAGATCCTTTTATTTTTTAATTTATGTTTTATTTTTTAAAATTAAATCTATGTATCCTTACAGATTGAAAATTCAAACAGCCCCGCAAGGCTTGTGAAGAAAAATAGCACCTTCCCACCACACACATATTTTCTACTCCCTACTTTTTAGCTGGTATTTTTAGGCCTACAGTTCTTCAAATACTATACATATGTTGCTATTCTTGATTTTTATTTTTGGTTTGGAAACCATCTATTGACTTGCCATTATAAAAGATGAAAATGAGTCTCTTTTTTTACCACCACCTCCACCTTTGCTAGCATCACACATCTGAATATTTCTCATGCCCTCCTATCATCCAAATATGATGATATCTTAATTTTGTTTAAGAAGCAAGAAAGGGAGCATTAATGGTTAAGAGCCTGAAACCGGGCTTTAAGGGTAAAAATTGTAGCTCTGCTCTTTACTCCCTGTCCAATCTTGCTGTAGTCACGTAATCTTTCTAGCTTCAATTTCCTCAACTGTAAAATGATGAAAAATGAGTACACCTACATTATATTATATGAGGACTATGGGAGTTGATATATATATTCATATATAATAACATATTTAAAACATGCATATTAATATGCTAATATGTATTAATCACTTTCATTATCTTATAGATTATCTTTCATTTCTCATCATCTCTTTCTAAAAGGAAAATTATACTTCCTTAATCACACATCTTTTCCTTTCTTGGTTTATTTTCTCATTGTGGGGGTTCTTACTGAAAACAAGAACATTAAAAGTAAATTTTGGGGACTGGGCAAGGTGGCTCACGCCTGTAATCCTAACACTTTGGGAGGCAGAGGCGGGTGGATCACCTGAGGTCAGGAGTTTGAAACCAACCTGGCCAACATGGTGAAACCCCGTCTCTATTAAAAATACAAAAAAATTAGCCAGGTGTGGTGGCACATGCCTGTAATTCCTGCTACTTGGGAGGCTGAGGCAGGAGAATTGCTCGAACTCAGGAGGTGGAGGTTGCAGTGAGCCAAAATCGTGCCATTACACTCCAGCCTGGGCGACAGAGCGAGACTCAGTCTCAAAAAAAAGGTGAATTTTGGGAGAGTTTCCATGTCTAAGAATGTCTTGAGCTTCCCCCACACTTAAACAATACTATAGCTTGTTATAAAATTCTCGGAAGAAAATAATTTCCCTTAAAAATTAAAGGCATAGATCTTCAAATAAAAGCTGATCTCCTTCCCTTCTGTCATCTCTCTGAGACTCCTATTATTTGAATGGCGAATTTCTAACATTTCACCTCTTTAAACAAATCTGACCTCCTTCCCCTGTTGCTTCTCTGTGATTCCTCGTATTTGAATGTGGGACTTCTAATTTACCTTCCCTGCCCCCTTTTCTTTTTTTTCTTTGGTCTTACTGCTTTAGTTTCTAGGACATTTCCTTTAACTTTCTTCTAATATTTCTCCTGAGTTTTTTCTTCTCATACTTTCAATTTTTAAGATTTTTTTTCTCTAAATGTTATTTGGCTGCAGCTGTTTTTGTTCCATGGAAGCAATCTTTCCTCTTCTTTTTCTGAGGATGTTAATGATACAGTTTTTTGGTGTTTCTATCTCCCTGAGTAATCTTTTATTTTCTTCAAATTGTTTTTCTCTTACTGAGTCATGTTGGACCTTTTCTTCAAATCCCTGGTGATTTTTGACTACTTGCTGTCTTCTTATATTTGAAAGCGGGATGCTACAAAAGCTCATTTGAAATTCTGCATGCACAGCCCGGTGCGGTGGCTCATGCCTGTAATCCCAGCACTTTGGGAGGCCGAGGCAGGCAGATCACTTGAGGTCAGGAGTTGGAGACCAACCTGGTCAACATGGTGAGACCCTGTCTCTACTAAAAATACAAAAATTAGCTGGGCGTGGTGGTGAGCTCCTGTAATCCCAGCTACTTGGGAGGCTGGGGCATAAGAATCGCTTGAACTGGGGAGGCAGAGGTTACAGTGAGCCGAGATCGCGCCACTGCACTCCAGCCTGGGTGACAGAGTGATACTCTGTCGGGCGCGGTGGCTCAAGCCTGTAATCCCAGCACTTTGGGAGGCCGAGACGGGCGGATCACGAGGTCAGGAGATCGAGACCATCCTGGCTAACACAGTGAAACCCCGTCTCTACTAAAAAATACAAAAAACTAGCCGGGCGAGGTGGTGGGCGCCTGTAGTCCCAGCTACTCGGGAGGCTGAGGCAGGAGAATGGCGTAAACCCGGGAGGCGGAGCTTGCAGTGAGCTGAGATCCGGCCACTGCACTCCAGCCTGGGCCACAGAGTAAGACTCCGTCTCAAAAAAATAAATAAATAAATAAATAAATAAATAAATAAATAAATAAATAAATTCTACATGCATGCAAACAACCTTGTAGAATTCTACATGCATCCAACCATGGTCTTCTACTGGGCAGGTTGTCGGCTGGGTTGAGTAACTGGAACAGACTCGGAGGAAGAAGGTTGGGGATTTAGGAGTCAGTATGGAAGTTCTCACTTAATATTCCTGTTATCAGTATGCTGTCGTCTACGGAGCCCTTTCCCTCTAGCTTTTCCAATTCATAGACTCTTCGTTTCTTCTCTATAAAGAATAAATCTCAAGACTATACGGGGATGGGAGAGAAGAAATTACATGGCTATATAGGGCTACAGAGATAACTTGGTGGTAAAAATGCCTGTGCCTTTCTAAACCATCTAATGAGTAGGCTATTTAGACTTTTTTTACTGCCAACTTCAGATTCCGTTCCTTAAGTCTACTTTGTAAGTTATTTATCATTTGTTAGCCTTCTTTCTAGAGTTTAAAACTGATTCCTGTTTCCCCCTTTTCTCTGATGTAGTGAGGTTGTTTGTTTGTTTGTTTTGAGAGGGAGTCTCACTCTGTCACCCAGGTTGGAGTGCAGTGGCGTGATCTCAGCTCACTGCAACCTGTGCCTCCTGGGTTCAAGCAATTCTCCTGCCTCAGCCTCCCTAATAGCTGGGACTACAAGCACACGCCACCATGCCTGGGTAATTTTCGTATTTTTAGTAGAGGTGGGGTTTCACTATGTTGGCCAGGCTGGTCTTGAACTTCTGACCTCAGGTGATCTGCCAGCCTCAGCCTCTCAGAGTGCCAGGAGTACAGGCATGAGCCACCGCACCTGGCCTGATTTTGTGAGTTTTTTACTTCCTTTTTTCTTTACAGTCTATCTTTATTTCCTAGAGCTGCTGTAACATAGCACCACAAACTAGATGGCTCAAACAACAGAAATGTATTGTCTCACTGTTCCAGAGGCTGAAAGGCTGATATTAAAGTGTCAGCAGAGTGAGGTTCTTCTGAGGACTGGGAGGAAGAATCTGTTCCATGCCTGTCTCCCAGCTTCTAGTATCCTCAGGTGTTCTTTGGGTTGTGGATGACGTTCTTCCTGTGTCTTCACATCCTCTTTCCTTTATTCATGCCTGTTTTTGTGTCCAAATTTCCCCCCTTTTATAAGAACACCAGTAATATTGACTACAATCCACTCGAAAGATCTATTCTTAATTTAATCGTCTGCAAAGACCTTGTTTCCAAATGAGGACACAGTCACTGATAATGGAAGTTAAAGCTTCCACATCTTTTTGGACGACACAATTCAACCCATTACACAGTTGTTTTAGCGCCACCTCAGGAGACAGCAAAGCCAAAAATACCTTTTCATTCCACCGTCTTAAATTAGAAGTCTATCCTTTGCTCCTTTCATGATGCTATATTGCGTATTTTGAGTCTTTGTGTCATGAGTTATCCAAGGCCCTGACAACATAAAAACAATATATGCTGTTTTTGCATTCTTTTATGAGGTAGTCAGTCAGGGAGGACACAAAAGGAGACAGAGGAGACTCAGGAAAACATTTTCTGACAAGTAATTTTTGTTTACTTGTGAGTAACAAAGTTTACTCACAAGTTGCAGAAACAGCAGTCACAGCATGCCATACAGGTCACACATCAGAAAGACACCAGGGAGGTCAGGGGAAAGAAGACAGGAGCGAGGGTAAGGTTTAGGTCAAAGCGTTCAATGGGGTTGCCATAGGAAAAACAGGAAAGGGACGGGTAAACAATTTAGTTTGAAATACTTCTATGGGCTCTAAACCACAAAGGTTGTCCCTGGTTGCCTGGTAACTGGTCCTCCTATGATTAAGGCAGAGAAATGTTGCCTCCTGGAATATACAGGTTGGATATAGGAGGTATAGCTCTAGACTGGTGAGTTTGTATATCAAAGGCATGTTCTCAGCTGAGCCCTTGCTATCTCTAAGAACTGGTTAGCTCTGGTAAAGACAGTCTCTCCCCAGCCAGAATTTTTTTTTTTTTTTTAAATGTCGAACACCATAATATACAGAAAATAAGAAAAACTCTCTCTCTCTCGCTACTGGAAGAGACTATCTGAAACTAGGAACCTGGATGCCATTAGAACTCCCCCAAACTCTGTATGTATCTCTATCTCTCTCTATCCCTGTCATATACCTTGCCTCTCTGAGTGTTATCTTTATCTATCTCATTTATCTGGTGACTGCTTGAGACCAAAACAATAGCAGCCCCTGATCTCATATCATCCACTATGGTCTGAATGTGTGTATCATCTCCAAATTCGTACATGGAAATCCTAACCCATAAGATGATATTATTAGGGGGTGAGGCCTTTGGTAGGTGATTAAGTCATGAGACTGGAACCCTCATAAATGGATTAGTGCCGTTATAAAAGAGGCCTGAGGCAGAACCCTCTTTCTTTCCTTCTGCTATGTGAGGTTGGAGTGAGAAGACAGCTGTCTATGAGGAAGCGGGCCCTCACCAGTTAATCAGCTGGCACCTTGATCTTGGACTTTCCAGTCTCCTGAACTGTGAGAAATGAATCTCTGTTGTTCATAAACCACCCAGTCTGTGTATTTTGTTATAGCAGCTGGAATGGACTAAGATATTATCTAAACTTCATCATCAAAGAAGAAGGGGCTTCTTTAGTTCATATGCAAGAAATTCTAAGGAAAAATTCGGATTAATCTTATGGTCAAGGCAGTGAGATTTTATGATTGGTGGGTTCCACTAGAACCATGTGGTGTCAATGTAAAAAGAGTAGTTACCTCTGAAACCATACATACATCCCACCCCCCGCCAAAAAAAAAAAACAAGGAGATGTCATGGGCGTCATGTTTTTTGTTTGTTTGAGACGCAGTTTTGCTCTTGTTGCCCAAGCTGGAGTTCAATGGCACGATCTCAGCTCACTGCAACCTCCACCTCCCAGTTCAAGCGATTCTCCTATCTCAGCATCTCGAGTAGCTGGGATTATAGGTGCGAGCCACCACGCCTGGCTAACTTTTTGTATTTTCAGTAGAAACAAGGTTTCACCATATTAGCTAGACTGGTCTCGAACTCCTGACCTCAGGTGATCTGCCCACCTCAGCCTCCTAAAGTGTTGGGAGATTACAGGTGTGAGCCACCACACCCAGCTGGCATCACGTTATCTAATGAACAATGCATCATTATACGTGCTATGACAAAGATAAGCACACAATGCTTTGCAAGTGCCTAGAAGGAATTCAGAACTCAGGTAAAGGAGATCAAAAGTATCCTAGAGAAGACGATGTCTGAACTAAACCCTGAACGTTTTATAGAAACTAATCAGAAAAAAAAAGGAAGAAAATATTTTCACAGGAAGGAGGCTTTGAATATCCAGTGGTCTGAAACAATAGCAATACAGGGAAAATAATTTAGTATGCCTGAAACATAGAGTGCAATAATAGGAAATGGCTATATATGAGGCTCAAGAGAGAAACAATAGCCTGATTGTGAGTACTCTATTTCCCTTGTAAAGAATTTGAACTATCTCCCAAAGATTGCAGAGAACGCTGACCACTGAATGATATCAACAAGAGAAATGACACAATGAAATATAGTTTTATTACATTTAGTCTGGCATCAATGAGCTCTCTTTTTCCTAGAAGTGGGAAGGACAGGACTGAACACTATTTACTAATGTGTTTGAGTAATAGTGCTGTTTTTTCTTTTTTTTTTTTTTTTTTTGAGATGGAGTTTCGCTCTTGTTGCCCAGGCTGGAACGCAATGCTGCGATCTTGGCTGACTACAGCCTCTGACTCCCGGGTTCAAGTGATTCTCCTGCCTCAGCCTCCCAAGTAGCTTGGATGACAGGCGTGTGCCACCACGCCTGACTAATTTTGTATTTTTAGTAGAGATGGGGTTTCTCCGCGTTGGTCAGGCTGGTCTCGAACTCCTGACCTCAGGCGATCTGCTCGCCTTGGCCTCTCAAAGTGCTGGGGTTACAGGCGTGAGCCACCACGCCTGGCCCAATAGTGGTGATTTTGAAGCATATTCTCAGATTCTCCAATACTTCCTCCAGGTAGAAGTGGAGTCTGTGGCACCTTCCTTTGAATCTGAGCAGAACTTTGTGACTGCCTTGAGAAATAGAATGAGGCAGAAGTGTCCCTTTGAAACTAAAATGACTAGATTACAAGAGGCCATGTGCTTTCTGCTGACTTCTTTTGGCAAATTTGCCCAGAGAGCCCCTAGGCACCATGAAAGAAGTCTAGCTAGCTTGCAGACACTAAGGGAAGAGACCCATGGTGAGATCCTACAGAGAAAGAAAGAGGCGGCTGAGGAACGCCAATTGTTTGAGTCTTCCCAGTCCAACTACCAAAACTGCTAGTGAAGAAGCTTTCCAAGAAGACGCTATCACCAGTCACTAACTAAAACCAAAGCTGAGCCCCATTACTTCAGATTTGTGAGCAAAATAGATGATGCTATTATTTTAAGCCATTCTTTTGAGGTGGTTTGCTATATAGTAACAGATAATCAGAGCTAAGCCAAAATTTTTAAAAAATGAAGATTAAACTAAGGTAGTGGCAGCTGCAATGAAGCAATGTGAGCACACAATTATTAAGGAGGAAGATCCACTCATGTATAGTTCAGGGGCAGGAAATATTTTCCTAGTCTTGGAGTCAGCCAGGCACATCCTTGTGGTGTTTGACACTTGATTTGTGGATGGCAGCTTACTAAAAAATTCAAATTAAGTAATAAAATTCCTTATTTAAATTCCAAGTTTAGCAAGCAAATTTTGAAAATGGCTGTGAATAACTAAACCTCTAGCTATTGTATTTCTCATTGGAGACCAATGCACTAAAATTCTGGTTTCATGTATCAATTTAAAAGTGATAATATAAGAGACCCTGGGCCTGGTGCAGTGGCGCCTCCCAAAGTGGAATCCCAGCACTTTGGGAGGCCGAGGCGGGTGGATCACCTGAGGTCGGGGGTTTGAGACCAGCCTGACCAACATGGCGAAACTTCATGTCTACTAAAAATACAAAATTAGCTGGTGTGGTGGCACATGTCTGCAATCCCAGCTGCTTGGGAGGCTGAGGCAGGAGAATCACTTGAACCTAGGAGCTGGAGGTTGCAATTAGCCAAAGGGCAAAACAGTGAAATCCCATGTCCACACACACACACACACAGACAGAGACCCTAAATCAAATCAGACCTATCTTTATGGTAAATTCCACCTGTTTTCAGATTCAAATGCTTGATTGGGGGAGATAAAAAGCATGTTTGGGGCAATTGAGGAAATATAAATATAAGCTCTGTATTAGATAATGGAAAATATTAGTGGTTTTTAAGGTGTAATAACCATTGTGGTTATGGAGGAACATATCCTTATTCTCAGGGGGGATATAATTTGTATATTGTGGTGGTGTTATGTTTCTAATTTACTTTTTTTTTGAGACGGAGTCTCGCTCTGTCGCCCAGGCTAGAGTGCAGTGGCACAATCTCGACTCACTGCAAGCTCCGCCTCCCGGGTTCAAGCGATTATCTTGCCTCAGCTTCCTGAGTAGCTGGGACAACAGGCACCCACGGCCACACCGGCTAATTTTTTGTATTTTTAATAGAGAAGGGGTTTCACAGCGTTAGCCAGGATGATCTTGATCTCTTGACCTCGTGATCCGCCCGCCTTGGCCTCCCAAAGTGCTGGGATTACAGGCGTGAGCCACCATGCCTGGCCTCTAATTTACTTTCAAATGGAAAAAAATCTAGGTGAAGGGTATATTGGTGTTTATCATACTATTTTTCAAAACTCTCTACATGTTTAAAAATGTTCATAAAAGACTGAAAAAACTTCTAACCCTTGAAATCATTTAAAAAAGTGCAAGAAACGTTGAAAAGATATTAGAGAAAATGTGAGCTTTTTAATGTAGTATTTTGGTTTTGGTTAAATAAGACATTTTGAAATATTTTACTTGATTGTGTTAATTTAAAATTTACTTCTTTAGGCTGGATTACACCTGTAATCCCAGCACTTTGGGAGGCTGAGGAGGGTGGATCACTTGAGGTCAGGAGTTCGAGACCAACATGGTGAAACCCCCATCTCTACCTAAAAATACAAAGATTAGCCTGGGGTGGTGGTGTGCGCCTGTAGTCCCAACTATTTGGGAGGCTGAGGCAGGAGAATCGCTTGAATCCGTGAGGAGGAGGTTTCAGTCCGCGGAGATCATGCCACTGCACTCCAGCCTGGCAACAGAGTGAGATTCTGTCTCAAAAATAAATAAATAAAAATGTAAAAACACACCCACAAAATAAAAGCAACTAAGTTTCATTACTGGCACAAGAAAATGAATCATATAGTCCCACTTCTTCATGTTATTTTTCTCCATGGCATCTTTCAGTCTTTATGTATGAAAATCCATGAGGGCAGGGCGCGTTGGCTCGCGCCTGTAACCCTAGCACTTTAGGATGCCGAGATGGGCGAATCACCTGAGGTCAGGAGTTCGAGACCAGCCTGGCTAGCATGGCGAAAGCCCGTCTGTACTAAAAATACAAAAAAATTAGCTGGGCGTGATGGCGGGCGCCTTGTAATCCCAGCTACTCAGGAGGATGAGGCAGGAGAAAATTGCTTGAACCCGGGAGATGGAGGTTGCAGAGAGCCTAGATGGAGCCATTGCACTCCAGCCTGGGGGACAAGAGAGAAACTCTGTATCAAACAAATAAATAAAATAAATAAAGAAAATCCATGAGTTATTGTATCACATTATATGTTTATAATTTTTAGGTCTTATTTTCAAATTGAAAATAGTTTAATTTTCAGTTGCTCATTTTAGGTTTTTTTGTTTGTTTTGTTTTTTTTCTGAGATGGAGTCTCGCTCTGTCGCCCAGGATGGAGTGCAGTAGCGCGATCTTGGCTCACTGCAAGCTCCGCCTCCTGAGTTCACACCATTCTCCTGCCTCAGCCTCCCCAATAGCTGGGACTACAGGCGCCCGCCACCACGTCCGGCTAATTTTTTTGTATTTTTTAGTAGAGACGGGGTTTCACTGTGTTAGCCAGGATGATGTCGATCTCCTGACTTTGTGATCCACCCACCTCGGCCTAACAAAGTGCTGGGATTGCAGGCTTGAGCCACCCCGCCTGGCCTCATTTTAGTTTTGGTGCAAATATAGCTAAACCCTCCCTGGTTCTCCCTCCCGGGTTCAAGCGATTCTCCTGCCTCAGCGTCTGGAGTAGCTGGGACTACAGGCATGCGCCACCACGCTCAGCTAATTTTCTTTCCTTTTTCTTTTTTTGTATTATTAGTAGAGATGGGGTTTCACCATGTTGGCCAGGATGGTCTCTATCTCTTGACCTCGTGATCCATCCACCTCGGCCTCCCAAAGTGCTGGGATTACAGACTGAGTCAACGCGTCCGGCCTATTTTTATTTACTTACTCTTTTTGAGACAGAGTCTCGCTCTGTCTCCCAGGCTGGAGTGCAGTGGGCGATCTAGGCTCACTGAGGCACTGCCTCCGGGGTTCAAGCGATTCTCCTGCCTCAGCCTCCACAGTAGCTGAGACTATAGGAGCGCACCACCATGACTGGTTAATTTTTGTATTTTTTGTAGAGACAGGGTTTTGCCCTGTTACCCAAGCTGGTCTTGAACTCCTTAACTCAAGCGATCCTCGGCCGGGGCCTCCCAAGGTGCTGGGAGAACAGACGTGAGCCACCGCGCCTGTCCCCTTGTGGGTGTTTTTAAAATTAGAGACACTGAGACCCCGACTGAAGAAGGTAGGCCATGGGGCTGCTGTTGTCTAATATTTCTCAGAACTCACCCGGCTTGTATGGGCAACGCAGCCCGTTTTCACTATTCTTTTTCTTTGCAATCTCCACGGTCCTCCGTGTCGCTGCCTACTGTACTGGTTGGAAGGTCTTTGTTCTTTGACTCTAGGTGGGGAAAGCCAGAACGAGGCTTCGCCGCACCTGCCGCAATGCCCAATCTTCCACTGGCATTCCAGGCAGCGCTTTCCAGCCACGTGAGGGCTACCTAACCACTGGAACTAAATAAGATGTGGGGGAAGAATTGAGGTCATCACCTAAATTGCTTGATACTCTCTTTTCCAGAAGACAAGCCTCCTTTCTGAGTTAATGGCAGAAAGTGAATCACTTCTTTCTTTCTTTTCTTTAAGACGGTGTTTCGCTCTTTTCGCCCAGGCTGGAGTGCGATGCCGCGATCTCGGCTCACCGCAACCTCCGCCTCCCGGGTTAGAGCGATTCTCCTGCCTCAGCCTCCAGAGTAGCTGGGATTACAGGCATGGGCCACCACGCCCAGCTAATTTTGTATTTTTAGTAGAGACGGGGTTTCTCCATGTTGGTCAGGCTGGTCTCGAACTCCTAACTTCAGGTGATCCCCCTGCCTGGGCCTCCCAAAGTGCTGGGATTACAGGCATGAGCCACCGCGTCCGGCTAGAAAGTGAATTATTTCTGTATCTGATTGTACATGAAGCCCTCCGTAGTCCTGACTGACATCACGTCTCCTTTGGACCTTGATTACACTCTGTGTCCTTCATCTGACTCCTCTCTTCAGATTCCTGAGTCACGCTCTGTTTATGTTGCTGTTCAGGAGCGAACTGCGGCGCGGCCCAAACACTGTGACGCCAGCGCGGGAGGGGCAGCGGAAAGCGCAGAGGGCACGGTGCAAGCACGGGACAGCTCTGCATCGGCCAAAGGGATCCCAGGAGGCCTGGGCCTCTTTTCCCCTGAGGCTGGATCCCAACCAGCAGGAAAAGGATTTTCGCCTTTTGTATTTGTTTTGGGGCCAAACCAAGAAAAACAGTGGAGGGGGAATAAAACATGTTTAAAATTATTTTTGTCTTAAAACCGTCTTTCACAGTCACAAAATAAAACACAACTAGAATGTTTTGATGTTTGCAATGACATCGATTTTGAAAAATGTTAGCCAGAAAGGAAACGCAGTTAAGACAGCACTCGGCCGCCCCCTGCCCTCGGCGCCTGGCGCCTGGGGGGCGGGGCGGGGCGCGCGGGGTGACGTCACAGCCCGACGCGCCACCCAACTGTTTTTGTGCTCCCAGCTCCAGCGAAAAGCCGCCGGTGTTTCTCCACCTGGCTCTCCTCTATCTCCGGGCAGGCTCACCCGAGATCCCCCCACACCGAACCCCCTCTGCACGCTCGGCCCAGCGCTGTTGCCCCGGGAGCGGACGTTTCTGTAGCTATTTGAACACACCTTGACGTCGGCGGAGGGAGCTGGACAGGGCCAGCGGCGAAGGAGGCAGGCCCCGCGCGGGGAATCTCGGAAGCCCTGCGGTGCATCATGAAGTTCCAGTACAAGGAGGACCATCCCTTTGAGTATCGGAAAAAGGAAGGAGAAAAGATCCGGAAGAAATATCCGGACAGGGTCCCCGTGAGTGTAGAGGAGCGGGGGGATGGGAGGGGAAGGGCCCGCGGGGGCGGGGGCTGGGAGTCGAGATGGCTTCCCTGGGGCGCCCAGGCGGCTCTGGGGAAGGGAGGTGCCGATAATTAGTTAATCCTGAACGCCCTTCAGTGCCCGAGCCAATGGACGTCCAGACTGCGGAGCTTTTAAAACCACATATACCTGGGGCCTGAACCCCCCTTGAGGGCTGACGGCGTTTTTGGGGCCGAGCTGCCGTCTTCAGTGACTCAGCAACCCACACGGTTTCAGCAATACTGAGACCCTGTGTGGGTTGAGGTGCGCAAAATAGCGCCCCTGTGTGCTAGAGTGGTTAGATCAGGGCCGTGGATTGGCTACCTTTAAGAACGCGGGGACATTGTGCTGTGCGGTGAGGTTTGCGCAAACCCGGTCGATTTCTGCCTTGGCCGGTTCTCCTTTAATGAAGTTGACTTTGGCTGTGATATCATTGGGCTTGGGAGGAAAAGGTTCAGAAGCTATTCGGTTCTTTTCTTGCATTACAGGGGGGTAGGGGAGCACAAGACAGTCGGGGCCTGGAAAACAAGGTCACGTTCTCTGCGCAACAGCCCTCTTGCCTCATCGTTCTAGGCTCCGGGAAATGTGTGGGGACAGCCAGCCTCCCCCGGTATTGATTTCTGATCACCTGGCACCTGCACGCGATAAGGCAGGACTGAGACGTTTTTTCTGTGTTTTGGACGCCGGCTTAAGTAGTTAAAACTAGCGCAGGTAGTGAGTAGGAACCGAGAAGAAATATTAGGTATCTTTCAGCATCCGGGCGTTTTCCCCATTACCCCCTCCCCCGCCCCTTGCCTGGTGTTTCTCTAATGTGGGCTGCGCAGCCGAATTGGAGGGCAGAGTATGACTTTTAAGTGGTAAAGGGACCAGCAGCTGTTGGATTTTGGAAATGGAGGAGCGGAGATTTTTAAAACTGTGCTCTTTATCTTCAGGTAGGAACATCAGGATTACATGTCACATCATGGTAAAATAATTGCTGTTATCTGATGTCTTTTCTTGACTCGCAGCCACTCTGGCTTTCTTCTCTAATCCTTACCTAACGTTCGTGGTTTTATAGCTACCAGAAGCCAGCAGGGCCTTAGCCCAGCAGTAGAAACCTCTTGTACCCCTTTTCCTTAAAAAAAAAAAAAAAAAAAAAGAGTCATTAGGGCTCTTCCATTCCTCAGGAATTACCAAAGGGTTTTCAGTTTATAGAGGGGTGAGCTAATCCCTTACTCGGTAAAGGATCCTTTACAAAATACTTTGCTGGTTTGTGGACCTTGAATACCTGAAAATTTTGCCCAGTTCTGGTGATACCAATCTTTCGAGCAATGATATTTAAAAAATACAGTCACGTTTTACTAATAGTTTACAGTAGCAGTATACGTACTCAGTCTGTAATCATTCGCTTAACCTTTACACGATTATAATCCCCGTTCTACAGACGGAGTATTCAAAGCACAAAGAAATGCGGTAACTTCCTAAAGGTTTCACATTGCTGATCCGTGGTTGAGCCGGAATTCTAACCCTGTCTGACGGACTGTGGAGCTCTCGGAGACCTTAACCTCCGTGCCTTACTGTTTCTCAGTTTCTAATATAGTTGTATTAACCAGAATTAATGACGTGCTATGGACTTCACACTCTTAAGTATTGGAAATAGATAAATACTTACGTGTATTCTGAATATTTCAGTGCATTCTGTTCTTTTCATGCTCATAGTTTGGTGTTAAATGTTTTACTCCTGTGATAATTTTTAAGCCATTAAGACTGTCACTCAGATTTCCGCTTCCCTAGGGTTATGTTTTAACCAGTGCTGAGCTGCGCCCAAGGTGCTCAGTCTGTGACCTTCTTTCTAGTTATGACGCAGGTTCCTTGATTTGGTTCTAGTTCTGGGAATTCACTGCATCCTTGGGCAGAACTTTTA
Source organism: Papio anubis (assembly GCF_008728515.1). NCBI lineage: Eukaryota > Metazoa > Chordata > Mammalia > Primates > Cercopithecidae > Papio > Papio anubis. The sequence continues at coordinate 8,766,814 of NC_044984.1, read as the reverse complement.
ATCTTGCTGTGCTAGATAGAGTGCCTTGTTTACAGAAAAGTGGGTTATAGTAGTGGTTCCTAAAGCCCATTCCAGCTTGACCATTGGTGTTATTCAAGCAGTGGCGTATCCTGACTGCTCGCATAACCAGAGTTTAGTCCCACCAGTATTTCTTCAGAGCTAACAGTTGAAAAGAAGAGGTGTGCTTGTGCCTTCAGAGAGGAGGGGTTGGTGGGATCTTGAAATTATCTTCAAAGATACAACATATCAAAAAGACTGCTAGAAACAGATTGTCTATTTTAAAAATTCATAGCCCTGCTGAGTATTAGTCACATTTTACAAATGAGGAAAACTGAGACCCAAAGAGGCAAAGCATCTAGCCCAGGGTCTACCATAGTGAGGAGTAGAGTTGGGATTCCTGGAAATTTAACCTTGTTTCTGGGAAACCAATCCTTTAATAATTACCCCTCCCCCTTTTCTTCCTCTCCAAACCCCTGCCTTCCCTCCAGGTATTGCGGTCTGCTTTATCACTTTCTTTTTCTGTCTTCCTTTGTGGTTTTTCTCTCTTACTGCTAGGTCTCAGAGTTCCTTTGGGGCACAGTGCTAGCCTCTTTCTGCCTTTTCCTTTTAATTCCTGGCTTATATTACCCTATTTCAGTTTTTATTTTTAAATTTAAAATGTGATCATGTCCCTCTGGTCTTCCTGATTCAGGATTTTTTCTACAAGAACATAAGTTTTTGTTTTTTTAAACTAATTTTAATCTGTTCCTTTTAATTTAAAAGGTTCAAACTCCCCCCCCAAGTTAATTATGTTAGATAATTCTTTATAATTTATGAAGCATTTTCAAGTAAACTTTTATTTATTACTCACATTTACATCATATTAATAGCATGACTTTGTTAAAGATGTGTTAGCACGTTTTCAGGCTGGGCACGGTGGCTGACACCTGTAATCCCTGTACTTAGGGAGGCTGAGGCAGGTGGAGCACTTGAGGTCAGGAGTTCGAAACCAGCCTGGCATCATGGTGAAACCCCATCACTACTAAAAAATACAAAAATTAGCCGGGCGTGGTAGTATGCGCCTGTAATCCCTGCTACTCCCGAGGCTGAGGCAGGAGAATCGCTTGAACCCGGGAGGTGGAGGTTGCACTGCACTCCAGCCTGGGGGACAAATGTGACTCTGGACCTCAAAAAAAGTTACTGGAATGCTGAAGCTGAGAGAGAGGTTACGTGACCTGTTGAAGATCACACAACCACTAGAAGTACTTGTACAGTGTTTTTTTTTCTGCAACTTCACTTTTTTTTCTGCATTTCCCATATCTTCTAACTAAAATGACTATATTTTCTTTTTTTTTTTTTTGAAACCAAGTTTTGCTCTTGTTGCCCAGGCTGGAGTGTAGTGGCCCGATCTTGGCTCACCGCAACCTCCACCTCCCAGGTTCACGCGATTCTCCTGCCTCAGCCTTCCTGAGTAGCTGGGATTACAGGCATGTGGCACCACACCCTGCTAATTTTGTATTTTTAGTAGAGACGGGGTTTCTCCATGTTGGTCAGGCTGGTCTCGAACTCCTGACCTCAGGTGATCCGCCTGCCTCATCCTCCCAAAGTGCTGGGATTGCAGGCGTGAGTCATTGTGCCCAGCAGTGATTATATTTTCTAAACTAAGTCTATAAAGCTCATGATTTTACAATAGATATTTTCTGTTTGGTAAGTTTTAGTGTATAAAAAAAATCTTTTAAATTTGTATATATCTAGTACAGAAATACATGATTTTTATACAACTTGAACTATATATATGTAGTTCAATATAATGTAGACAGAAATCCCTTAAAAGCCTAACAATCTAAAGCCTAAAGCTCGTGATTTTACAATAGATATTTTCTGTTTGGGAAGTTTTAGTGTATAAAAAAACTTTTATATTTTTATAGATCTAGTACAAAAATACATGATCTTTATACAACTTGAAATATTATAGAAGTATATAATGTGGACATTGAAAATCCCTTAAAGTCCTAACATAATCAATATCTATTAATGGCTTGTTGTACTGACATCGTATTATAGGATGTCATTGTCAGACTTGTTTTAACACTGTTTCTTTTCCATTTAATAGTGTTTGAACAATCTTTACAGTTGTTGGAAATTTTGACAAAGTATAAGATTCAAACCACATTATTGGTACCTTTAATAAATCGTATTTATAAGAAATAATAACTTATAGGTGATCAGGATCGTATGAGAAAACCCAGTTTTCTTGATGCTCTAATTAAATACCAGAAGGTGGCCAGGCACGGTGGCTCACATCTGTAATCCCAGCACTTTGGGAGGCCAAGGCTGGCAGATGACTTGAAGTCAGGAGTTCGAGACCAGCCTGCCCAACATGGTGAAACCACATCTCTATTAAAAATACAAATACTTAGCCAGGTGTGGTGGCGTGTACCTGTAATCCCAGTTCCTCAGGAGGCTGAGGCAGGAGAATTGCTTGAACCCAGGAGGTGGAGGTTGCAGTGAGCTGAGATGGAGCCACTGTACTCCAGCCTTGGCGACAGCGAGACTTCATCTCAAAGATAAATAATAAATAAATAAATACCAGTAGGTATATGTCCTATAGTAGATCTTACAGATAACCTGCAATTACTTAAAATCAAAGTTCTTTTTACTTTTCATCATGTACAATCTCTAGTTTATTTTTATTTTAGTAATGCAGCATATAACCTCACTAAGGAAGCCCATTTTTTTCATATAATTTTATCAGGGGTGGGGGGATATGAAATGAAACAGGTGTCCTGGACAGATTCATTTCCAGTAGGAACTAGGGAACTTTCGGGTGTGGAAGGAAAAATACTAGATTGCCTTCTGTAGTTTTCATTCCTGCTCTCCTCCTCTCCTTCCAGGTGATTGTAGAGAAGGCTCCAAAAGCCAGGGTGCCTGATCTGGACAAGAGGAAGTACCTAGTGCCCTCTGACCTTACCGGTAATGCTCTTTGCCTCCCCTGACCCTTCCTCCCCTGACAGAGCTCTCCAGATCCTTATTATATGCATGAGATTGTGAGATTGAGAGGCAGTGCATACTTGAAAGAAGTAAGCGGGATGCCCCAGAGTTATCTGATTAAAAAATGACTCAGGCTGGGCACAGTGGCTCACGCCTGTAATCCCAGCACTTTGGGAGGCTGAGGCGGGCGGATCATGAGGTCAGGAGATCGAGACCATCCCGGCTAACACGGGGAAATCTGTGTCTCCTAAAAAAAATACAAAAAATAAACTGGGCTTGGTGGCGGGTGCCTTGTAGTCCCAGCTACTTGGGAGGCTGAGGCAGGAGAACGGTGTGAACCCAGGAGGTGGAGCTTGCAGTGAGCCGAGATCGCGCCATTGCATTCCAGCCTGGGTGACAGAGTGAGACTCTGTCTCAAAAAAAAAAGAAAAAAGACTCAGTAGTTCTTTCCCATCACCATGTCTTGTTGGATTTTGACACAGCAAAGCATAAGACATTGAAAGAAAGGATCAGAAGCCCATTATTTAAACCCCTTTTATTTTTATTTTGTTTAATTAATTAATTTATTATTATTATTTTTTTTGAGATGGAGTTTCGCTCTTGTAGCCCCGGCTGGAGTGCAGTGGTGTGATCTCAGTTCACTGCACCCTCCCATCTCCTGGGTTCAAGTGATTCTCCTGCCTCAGCCTGCCAAGTAGCTGGGATTGCAGGCACCTGCCACCACGCCTGGCTGATTTTTTTTGTATTTTTAGTAGAGACAGGGTTTCACCATGTTGGCCAGGCTGGTCTTGAACTGCTGATCTCAGGTGATCCACCTGCCTTGGCCTCCCAAAGTGCTGGGATTACAGGCGTGAGCCACCGTGCTGGGCCTAAACCAATTTTAAAATTCAGCTTTGGCTGGGTATGGTGGCTCACACCTGTAATCCCAGCCCTTTGGGAGGCCAAGGCCGGTGGATCATTTGAGGTCAGGAGTTCAAGACCAGCCTGGCCAACATGGTGAAAACCCATCCCTACTAAAAATACAAAAAAATTAGCCAGACCTGGTGGCAGGCGCCTCTAATCCCAGCTGCTTGGGAGGCTGAGGCAGGAGAATCACTTGAGCCTGGGAGGCAGAGGTTGCTATGAGCTGAGATCGTGCCACTGCACTCCAGTCTCAGTGACAGAGTGAGACCTTGTCTCAAAAAAATAAAATTTAGCTTTGTGGCCGGACATGGGGCTTACGCCTGTAATCCCAACACCTTGGGAGGCGGAAGTGGGCAGATCACCTGAGGTCAGGAGTTTGAGACCGGACTGGCAAACATGGTGAAACCCTGTCTTCATTAAAAATACAGAAATTAGCTGGATGTGGTGACGGGCGCCTGTAATCTCAGCTACTCAGGAGGCTGAGGCTGGAGAATTGCTTGAACCTTGGAGGCAGAGGTTGCAGTGAGCCGATATTGTGCCATTGCGCTCCAGCCTGGGTGACACAGTGACGCTCCGCCTCAAAAAAAAAAAAAAAAATTCAGCTTTGTTAATTGTGATGTCAATTTGTTCCAAAAAGAAAACCAGTGTGGTTTCTTGAGAGGATTATGCTTTAGAGTTTCCTGATTACATCTTCTTAAGCTAAATTTTTTTTGAAATAAGTTTTGTAGATTTTGTTTGGGATTATAAGACATATATTCAGTCTTCATCTTGAGCCTTAATGGAATACACACTGCATCCAGGAGACACTGGAAAGATTTTGTTGATTTGCTTCAGAGTTAACAGGTTTGAATATCAGCCATCTAGAAAATTTTCAGTATTCTCAGGTAAAGGCAAAGCACTGAACCTTATTTAATGCCCCAACACTGAGTTGAGTGGCTGTGCTAAGATGACCAGTGTCCAGTGGACCCCTTTCATTGCTAAGCTTTTCTTAGGGTGGGTCTGGGGATGGAAAGTGTTTCAAGTCGGGTTTAGACAATGATGGGAATGTTTTGGTCTGGATGCACGTGGTATTCCTTCAGCGTAGTCCTCAGGCTTTGAGTGGATATGCTAACATGAGGTCTGAGATTGAATCAGAGGGGAAAGGAGGAATAAAGTCCACTATGGCATGTCAGGGACTGTACGGGCTTCTGAGTTTCCCTTTTTATTTTGAAAGCTCCAGGATAGTATTTGGCTCTTCTCAGGTGGTATATAAAACTGGTACTGACTCTAAGGGGAAAAAATGCAATTGAATTTTTTTTCCAGGACTTACCATTCTACTAATTCCTTGTTTTCTTCCTTTCTTGTCTGCCTTTTTCTTCCATCATCCAGTTGGCCAGTTCTACTTCTTAATCCGGAAGAGAATCCACCTGAGACCTGAGGACGCCTTATTCTTCTTTGTCAACAACACTATCCCTCCCACCAGTGCTACCATGGGCCAACTGTATGAGGTAATGGTTCTAGCCGCACAATACTGGATGCCGTCCAGGGCAGTCTGGCATCCTCTAGCTCTTGTTCTAGTATATGTTGATAACACAACTGAGAAGTGGGGCAGAAGGTGTTATTTATCCGGATCCTCTTACATATGGCACTGTAAGGCTCTGAGAGATTAGATACCACTTGTTTTTCAGGGATTAGGCACTCTACTAGATTTAATCCTTTTGAAATCTCTTCTCAGTCTTGTCTGACTATAGTGTTTAATGTGGGATTGTTTATTGAAACAGCAGGAAGTGACTCCTGATAGCAAAAGTTCCAAAGCATCAGCCCATTGCAGTTCCTGCTCTTCTTGTTGGTAGCCTGCAATTTGTAATGCATTCAGAATCCAGTTCATTATTTTACTCCCATTTAGCAACAGATTGAGAAAGCACATAATAGTAAAGCCAGCTTCTAACTCTGAGGCCAGCCTCCGCTACAGTCAGCTTCCTCTGTGAACTCTGAAGTTTGGCTTGAGACAAACACATTGATCTAAACAGGGGAAACTTCTTCTTAGAACGAAACTAAAACTGTGAAACAGATTCCACATTATCTGGGCACAATGAATCAGATCAAATGAAATATAAAATTAAGGCAAAGTCTGTAAATGGATTCATTTGTCTTAACAGGTAAACTGAGGAGGAATAATTTTTATGTGATTTTGTTTAATTGGAAGTGTCAGAATTTGGAGAAACTATAGTAAAGGACTTTATTATTACTAAAAATATAACCTAGGATTGTAACTATTATTTTTTGCAGTATTTTGCATAAGACGCTTCCTTCTCATTATGCCCTATTAATGGATTACATAAATTTATAATAATCCTGAATCTAACTTTTATTGCATAGCATATATTCCCTGTTAGTATCTGCCCCTTATATATCCCATCTGTGGTATCTATGTTCCCCTTGCTAGGACTGAGCTCTTTAAGAGTGAGTACTGTGCCCCAGTCATCTTCATATCCCTGATACCTATGTGTAATATGTTTTCAGTGAAGGATTTTTGTTTGTGAACTCAGAGCTCAAAGTGTAATTCCAACCACTTCTCCTGATTCTTTGCTCCTCTTTTAAATGGGGATGAACGATACCTTCCATACCTGCTTTACAAGGTTGTGTGAGGCTTAGCATCTTAGAGCTAATGAATGAATATGTTTTCTAAACTGTTGTCTTATCTCTTCCCCTAGGACAATCATGAGGAAGACTATTTTCTGTATGTGGCCTACAGTGATGAGAGTGTCTATGGGAAATGAGTGGTTGGAAGCCCAGCAGATGGGAGCACCTGGACTTGGGGGTAGGGGAGGGGTGTGCGTGCGACTTGGGGAAAGAGGGTGACTCCCACCGCGAGGAGACGGAAGGTGAAGACATCTAGAAACATTACACCGCACACACCGTCATCATATTTTCACATGCTCAATTGATATTTTTTGCTGCTTCCTCGGCCCAGGGAGAAAGCATGTCAGGACAGAGCTGTTGGATTGGCTTTGGTAGAGGAATACGGATGATGTAATTTCACAGCATTCCTGAGATTTAATTTTTGTGCAGTTTCATAGAAGGGTCCGGAGGTGGACAAGTTGGGGCCAGAGATGATGGTAGTCCAGCAGCAACTCCCTGTGCTCCCTTCTCTTTGGGCAGCGATTCTATTTTTGACATTTGCACAGGACAGGTAGGGAAAGGGGACTTGTGGTAGTGGACCATACCTGGGGACCAAAAGAGACCCACTGTAATTGATGCATTGTGGCCCCTGTTCTTTCCTGTCTCACACTTCTTTTCTCCCATCCCAGTTGCAGTCTCAAACATCGCAGTACCACCCCAGGGGTGGCAGTAGACCACAAATTTAGACAGCGATCTCTTACCTTTGGAAAATAGGGGTTAGACATAAAGGTGGTTATGATTAAGAAGATCATTTTGTTATTAAATAGCATTAAACTGGAATTGACAAGACCATTGAGCATCTCTGTCTAACCTGTTCTTTCTCTCTGGTGCCCCTTATCTCACCCCTGCCTTGGAATTTAAGTCTCAGGCATTTCCAGTTGTAGACTAAAACCACTCTTAGCATCTCCTCTAGTATTTTCCATGTATCAGGACAGAGATGTCTTATGTAGGGAGGGAGCAAGTGTGAAGTAAGGTAATTATATACACCTCTCATTCAGGATTCTTGCTCCCATGCTGCTGTCCCTTCAGGCTCACACGCACAGGAATGCTATGTGATGGCCAGCTGCTTCCCTCCTTGGTTATCATCCACTGCAGCTGCTAGTTAGAAAGGTTTGGAGGGATGACTTTTAGTAAATCATGGGGATTTTATTGATTTATTTTCACTTTTGGGGTTTTGTGGGGTGGGAGTGGGGAGCAGGAATTGCACTCAGACATGACATTTCAATTCATCTCTGCTAATGAAAAGGGTCCTTCCTCTTGGGGGAAATCTTTGTGTCAGTTCTGTCAGCTGCAAGTTCTTGTATAATGAAGTCAATGCCATCAGGCCAAGGAAATAAAATAATTGCTTACCTTAAAAATCCACTGAGTTCAGCAATGTTGTCTTTATTTTGTGTGTATTAGAATAGATGATATGTGGACTCTGAACAAAAGAACTAAGTGGGGCAAGCTGTTCATGACGAATGTTCACGTATGGTCAGACCCATATATGTTTACTCAGGTCTTTAGTGAGCAGGAGTTGCTGTTAAGGGTGAATGTTACGCTGGGGCAGTGTGCCTGCTGCGTTGGAGGGGTGTGTGTGTATGTGTATGTATGTGATTTTCTCCCCCAAAGATAAGTGCATTGTCACTGTTCTATGTGTTTCTGAAAGCTGAAGGTGGAAGACTGCCTACGTAGAGTGTAAGGGGTGGGCTGTGCTAATTACAAATGCAGATGTCTAGGCCATCGCCCAAATTTAGCTGACTCAGAATCTCAGCGTAGGTGTCTAATTTTTAACAAGCTCATATGACTGCTGCACACTGAAGTTTGAGAGTCATTGCCTTTTTATTTGAGGTGGAGTTTCGCTCTTGTTACCAAGGCCGGAGTACAGTGGCACGATCTTGGCTCACTGCAACCTCCGCCTTCTGGGTTCAAGCGATTCTCCTGCCTCACCCTCCCGAGTAGCTGGGATTACAGGCACCAGCCACCATGCCCAGCTAATTTTTGTATTTTTAGTAGAGATGGGGTTTCGCCATGTTGGCCAGGCTGGTCTCGAACTCCTGACCTCAGGTGCCGAGAGTCATTGCCTTTTGCACCAGGTTTTGCTGTAGGTCCCAACCACACCTTACTCTTCCATTACAACTTGGTCAGTCTGAAGCCACCATCTCCCAAAGCAGCAAATAGCACCTAAGCAAGGCTCCCAGCATCAGAACAAGCTTGGTGTCTTCTGACCGTATGAAAGTCTTGTTCAGTCATTCAGGAATGAATATGTGGGTGGTCTGTGAGCATGCAAGTTAAATGAGACAATGGAAAACATTAGTGCAAACTTCTTTCATGAAGAACCTTAAAACCCATCTCTAACTCTCTCTAATCTCTTGCGGTCATATCCCCAAGTGACGTCTACCTCTGTAGAGAGTTATGGAATATATCAAGGTCACCAAAAAGGAAGTGGGAAGTTATAAAAGATCCATGCCCAGCAGCACCACATGTAGAAAATTATGTAAGATGACGGAATTTTGATGAAGCCGTTGAAAATGGACACTTTTCCCTACTGACAAAAATATCAAGGTGCTATTCCCTAATAAAACCAAAAGGAAGCTAATTGAGTTAAGATGTGAACTGTATTTTGAAACTAACAGACTTATCCACTACCTAGGAATGAGACTGGATGAAGATTTAAAAGAAAGCAAACATAGCAGATCCTAACCCTCTGTACACATCTGGAACAGTCCCTGTAGAGCAAGAGACTGTAGGCCATTGCTAAACCAAAGAGATAGTTTGAATTTAGGGGCTGTGTCTTTGCCAGGTAGGCTTTGATTATTTTAGGCCTACTTCTGGATTTTTCTAAGGAACAAATTTTTTCCTTGGATAGGACATTACCTACCATTTTAGACAAGCTGTCTGATTTTATGGAACAATGGAGTTTAACAGCCAAATTCAGAGGCAAAAGGCACACCAGCTGTTTTGGCAGTCTGGATTGGATCTGGCACTTTTATTTCATTTTATTTTATTTTTTGAGACGGAGTCTCGCTCTGTCGCCCAGGCTGGAGTGCAGTGGCGCGATCGACTCACTGCAAGCTCCACCTCCCGGGTTCACGCCATTCTCCTGCCTCAGCCTCCCGAGTAGCTGGGACTACAGGCGCCGCCACCTCGCCCGGCTAATGATTTTTGTATTTTTAGTAGAGACGAGGTTTCACCGTGTTAGCCAGGATGGTCTCGATCTCCTGACCTCGTGATCCGCCCGTCTCGGCCTCCCAAAGTGCTGGGATTACAGGCTTGAGCCACTGCGCCTGGCCGGATTTGGCCCTTTACTGGAGATCAGTGCTTCTCAGTGCCACTGTCTTGGTTTCTGCTAGTCAAGCTTTTAATGCTTCTTTGTGCCATCAGGCCACTGTGAGGCTTGTCATGAGCTAAAAGTAGTTTAAGAAGCCCTTCATTAACCTGGCCCGATGTTCCATGTTAGATTAGATTGTTAGATTGGCTTGCTCTGATTGACTTGCTTTTCTCTGGGGATAGTGTTTGAAAGATGTGTCGAATGAGATTAGGGAGGCCAGTATGACATGAACATCAAAGATGAGTGAGTCCTTAGCTCTTCGATATACTTTGGTAGAAGGATCTCAAATATATGTAGGGTAAGTATACATCTAAGTTTGCCAAGGAGAGTCTTGATTTAATGCCCATTGTCCTGATTGATTTATTAGTGGTTCCTTATTTCACAGTTACATGACCCCCCAGTGGACAAAATACATGGTCACTCTGTATGTAGTATAAAAATTGAAACCTCTTCCATCAAGAGACACACAATGTCTGTGCTATCTAGGTTTAGTGCTCCCCAGTGTGGCTCTTACCCTGTCAGGTGGAGGGAGACTAGACAAATCATTCTACTTATGAACAGCAGACTATTCTGCTTTTCTTGATTTTTCCCCTAATGCTGACTTGTTTTCCTCTTTCAAAGCATCGTGCACTTGTTAATTTTTTTTTTACTGTATTGTGCAATCAGAAGTTAAGATTGCAAGAGAACAAAGCAAATTATGATTAATGTACAGTAGTAACCAGGCAGACAAGATCACTGCCTCGTGCACTGCCTCATCACTATATAATGTGAATAGAGCCCCCCAGAGTGATGCAGTGCAGTCCCCTGGGCCCTGCAGTGGCCCTTTGGACACAAATCTTGTCAGTTACAGTTGCCTTGAGAAGGTTACACTTATTAAGCGTACAATTCTGTATTCTATTGGTGGTGGTACCATCAGATAGAACAAGTATGGTGTAATTTTGAAGTGGTATGTGGAGGGGGGCATGCATATCCACCTGCCCATGGGTACAGCATCACGTCAGCTGTAATAATGAAAAATTCAGTCATTTTGGAAAATGAACTGGTTGATAAATTCATATTAGTTCTTATACAAAATTTATAATGAGCTATTTCTAGCTGTGGTTTCTTTTGGATGTTTTTACTTTGCCAGATTTAAGCAAGCTACAAATATTTATTTAACTTCAGTTATTTTTAGCTGCACGAAACTACCAAGTATTTCAGGAACAAGTCCATTTTGCCGTTGGTGATTCTGAGTCCAGGCTATCTGAGTAATGGAGAATTCCCTCCTCGCCTGTGCCCGCTGCCCAGCGGGCCACCCCTTTGTTCACCTTTGATAAATAGCTCAACAACAACAAAAAGTCCACACACACAAAAACTAGAATCTCTCTTCCAAAAGCTGTGACTGATGATCTCAGCTTAGTTACCCTGTGTAGGGCCCTACCTCATTTTCTTTTCCTTTTTTTTTTTCCCCTCCCAGTTATGGGCACTTCTTAAGTACATGTACCCACGGCTAGATTATTTTCAGAGTTTGAAATAACAGGAAGTGATCACCCTTAGAAGTAGTCAAATGACATTTCACTATGCCATTGTGCAGGTGTGCATGTTTTCAACAGTGACTAACAAAAGACAAGTCATTCTCCTGGTGTATTTTCATCAGCGTGCGGCCGTCTATTTCAATAGTTCTGTTTTCAAAAGCAGTGTATTTAAGACCCTAGGACTTCTGTTTACAAGTACTTAGCTCCTAGAACTTGAATGAAGTGATCCTGAACTCTTGGGTGAGAAGTTGAAACATGTTTTCTATTTTTACACTTGCAGTAGGCTCAAAGTTGCTTCATACCATTCAGTAAAAGAATGATGATGGCTTTATTGCTTCTTTAAGCAATATGCACCTGGTATTCGAAGAATAAGAGTAAAAATAAGCCATATTTTACCTGCTAAAATTGGCTAGTTCCTAACCTTCTTCAAGTCTTAGATATTATGTCAAGGAGACCAACTCTGAACATCTCTAATATTCCAACACCTTCCACCCACTTTGGCATATGGTTGGCATTCAAAAATGTTGAAATAGTAGTTTCTGATAGGACTGAACACTAGGCAACTTAAATTATCCAGAAAAACACGTTACAAACAGACCAGTCAAGTAACTTTGGGAAACCCTTGGAGCTTACTAGAAAGCTGTTCTGGAGGCAGGAAACAACTTGAATCCCAGCTCTGCTGCTTGACTAGAGCTGGGACGTGGGCTAGTCTATCATCTGTACAAACGAAATTTGCATTTCCAGGCTGGGTGCAGTGGCTCATGCTTGTAATCCCAGCACTTTGGGAGGCTGAGGCAGTTGCATCACTTGAGGTTAGGAGTTCAAGACCAGACTGGCCAACATGGTGAAACCTTGTCTCTACTAAAAATACAAAAATTCGCTGGGCATGGTGGCGCACACCTGTAGTCCCAGCTACTCGGGAGGATGAGGAAGAAGAACCGCTTGAACCTGGGAGGCAGAGGTTGCAGCGAGCCAAGATTGCACCACTGCACTCCAGCCTAGGCAACAAAGTGAGACTCCACCTCAAAAAAAAAGAAAAAAAAGAAAATTCTGCATTTGCTTCTCAAGTAGATAAGATAATTACATCATACATTGTTGCCAATACTAAGTAAATCCTTTGCAAACCTTTAAACAGCATTCTTACATATTAAGATTCATTTTACTTGAAACTGAAATGGCAATAACTGGCCAGGTGCAGTGGCTCATGCCCGAAACCATCCTGGCCAATATGGTGAAAACCCATCCCTACTGAAAATACAAAAATTAGCCGGGCGTGGTGGTGGGAGCCTATAATCCCAGCTACTTGGTAGGCTGAGGCAGGAGAATCGCTTGAACTGGGGAGGCGGAGGTTGCAGTGAGCGGAGATCGTGCTATTGCACTCCAGTCTGGGAGACAAGAGCAAAACTGTCTCAAAAATTAAAAAAGGCAATAACTTAGGCTAGCTGGCAGAAATCTTTCTGATTGTTTCTCTTTTATTTATTGGTCATAGCAAATGCAGGATGTGGCATGGATCAAGGAAAACAAAGCAGAATATGCCGAACTGGATAGCTCAAAAGATGGCTTTCTCACTGAGGAGGTCTCTTCCTTTCTGTTAGACACTCCTTTGGGTCGGATTTTCTTCTCTTTTTTCTTTCTTTCTTCTTGTTATTTATTTTTTTATTTTTTTATTTTTTTGAGACACAGTCTTTATTGCCCAGACTGGAGTTCAGTGGTGTGATCTCAGCTCACTGCAACCTCCAACTCCCAGATTCAAGTGATTCTCCTTCCTCAAGCTCCCAAGTAGCTGGGATTAGACATGCGCCACCATGCCTGGCTAATTTTTATATTTTTGGTGGAGCTGGAGTTTCACCATGTTGGTCAGGATGGTCTGAGCTCATGGCCTCAAGTGATCCACCCGCCTTGGCCTCCCAAAGTGCTGGGATTACAGGCATGAGTCACCGCACCCAGCCTTGGACTGATTTTCTTGATAGCAGTAGCTGCTGTGTCTCCTCAAAGGTGATTACTGTGGGCCTCCTTTTCCACAGCAGCAGGTAAAACCTAGATATGGGACAGAGTACATCATTTTTTTTTTCCAGCCTTCTTAGGCTGGAATTAATATCATACATCATTTTAAGTTTATTTTGATATTTTTGGCAAAAGAGTTACAAAATGTCCAGACAAATATGCTGTACACACATCAACAAATACAACCAACTCCCATCTATTAGTTTTTATATCACCTGGAGCAGAATGAACAGGGCGAATTTCTGCCTTCCGAAGAGCGTTAGATCAAATATTCTCTGCAATCCAGACATCCTGGGCAGAAGCATTTCTCCCCCTGAGTTCAGTCCAGTGTGGGGACTTTTTTTCTTTACTTTCTTTTGGTCAACTTTACAATCCCCAAATGGCACATCTCTCAGAGACCCACGCTTCAGAAATACCCACAAGTAAGCCAGAAGAGAATTTAAAGGAGAAAAGCAGGGAAAGAGGACAAACCTGTATTGGTGAATTATTATATATAAATCATTGTGCTAGACATATCATCTTTGAAAACAAACTCTAGGTGAATATTTTAATTTAATTTGGCTGCAATAGGAGGGAAGAAGGTTTAATTTTTCCCAGATTAGGTAGCTGACTAATGTTGACCTATGTAGCAAGATCAAATCCAGTTAATTGCAAATCTCAGGCGTTGGTCCTCACCATGGTCAAAACGAATTAGGACATCTTAATGAGTGCATGTGAGGGTTTGCCAGGAGAAAATATTGAAGCTATAGACTATTTCAGTTTCTCTTTGTCATGGTTCCCTGTTCTCTGAGTTGCTTCTGCTTGCTGTTTACACACAGGCTATTTTACACCGCAGGCTTTCTCTGTATTTTGGTCTCTATCTGTAGTATTCTTCCTTCTGCCATCTGCCCAATGAACTCACTCCAGGAACACCTGTGTGAGGCTTAGGTATAGCTACAAGTGATGGGAACAACTAAAACAACACTGGCTCACACAAGATAGTAGTTCATTCTGCTCTCATGTCAAAGTCCAGGTTTCAATATGAGGATTTTCTTCCTGCAGCCCAGACTGCTCCTACCATCCACTCCTTCCTATTTAGGTGTGGCCCTCATCCTTAAGGTCAAAGGCAGCATTTCTGCTCACTGTGGTCAGATGGGAGAAGAGGTCGAGAAGAAGACAGACCAACTATGTCTTAAAGAAGATAGACGTGCTTCTGGCTCAAAATTGTATTATTATGGAAGAAAAGCATAATGGACGCTCTTCTAGGAACTGATCCCTAACATCTCCTCCAACACTATCTTGGAAAACTCAGCAACATAATTCTTTGTGCAGCCACTGTATCCTATATTGCCATACTTCTGTTAAATCATCCATACATTCTACTTTGCTTCTTTTTTTTCTATTGTTTATTTTGTTTTCAACATATATCACTTGCCAGATTGTATTTTAGGTTCCACAAGGACTGGGACACGTCTTATTTGTCTCTGTGTCCCTGGTAGTCACCAAGCGATGAGGAACTAATGATTATTATATGAAAGAATGAATAAAAGTAAGCATGTGAATGCAAGTATTAAGAAAAGAGATTTACTTATTAACTTTTAGAGCTTATCCACCTCAACTTTTCAAGTTAATCTAGACTCTTCTTGTTGAAATATTAAGCATTAATTGCTTAACCAAGCAATTAGGAATCTTTTATCTCATATTTTATCTCATAGGCTAATTGATATAAACAAGTTAATTCTGCTTTCTGTGTATGGATCTTGACAATGCTTTTTTTTTTTTTTTTTTGGTGGTTTGTTTTCTTGAGACAGAATCTCACTCTGTTGCCCAGGCTAGGGTGCAGTGGTGCAGTCTTGGCTCACTGCAACCTCCACCTGCCGGGTTCAAACAATTCTCCTCCCTCAGCCTCTCCAGTAGCTGGGATTACAGGCGTACTCCCACGCCCAGGTAATTTTTGCTTTTTTAGTAGAGATGGGGTTTCACCATGTTTGCCAGGCTGGTCTCGAACTCCTGGCCTCAGGTGACCTTCCTGCCTGGGCCTCCCAAGTGTTGGGATTACAGGTGTGAGCCACCACATCCAGCCTGACATTGCCTTTTTACAAGGACATCAGGCATTAGATTTAAGGCCCAGCTTACTCCATTAAGATCTCATCTTAACTAATTACATCTGCAAAAACCCTACTTCCAAAAAAGGCCACCTTGTGAGCTACCAGGTGGACATGAATTGCAGGGTAGGAGCACTTCAACCCAGTACAGCACATCTAAATGGGGTTGAGTAGTAGGTTGATTGGCAAAGAATTTAGAGCCTTAAAGAATCTCATAATCAAAGTGCAAGTTTCCAACATTCCTGGTTTGTTTTTATTCTGCAAAATCACCCCTGTTCTTTTGGTGGATGTCAATGTGTTAGGTCCAGCACTTCAGAAAAGTATCTTAATGTTTAACAACATGTTTTGAGTGTATCTAATATAATATCTTAATATAGAAAACTTTACAAGTCATAAGGGATAGTTTGAAATGTAGCTATAGCTTGTGTAAAAAGAACATTACCCACCCATTATGTTTACTGCACACACAGTTTCTTTATAAGATCTAAGTGCCTATCCTGTTTGTTACACTCCATAATGTGTCTGTCCCTCATATGAGCAAACATGAACAGTAGACAGACTATCAAATGAACGGTTCTGATTTCAGGTTTTACTTACCTGTCTTTTCCTTGAAACATAAGATTAGAAATGCAATTATTTATTTGGCAAGAGAAACATATCAAGAGACATCCAAAAGCAGGGACAATTTTTTTTAAAATGTAGCATTTGCAAGACTGTAGACAGAAGCTTGTATTCGTCTGTAGTTCCTTGGAGAACATTGACAAATAGGACACTTGGTTTTATCAGGGCTATGATCATCACAGCTGCAACCCTGCGGGGTAAAGATGTCGCACATTCCCACAGGTAGTGTGCCCGTGTGGCTCTCCGTTGCTCAGGACTGCAGAACGATACTAATCCTTTGGAAGGCCAGAGTTTTAGATTTTAGCTATCTGACCTTTACTTTTTTTTTTTTTTTTTGAGACAGAGTCTTGCTCTCTTGCCCAGTGCCCAGGCTGGAGGGCTGGAGTACAGAGGTGTGATCTTGGCTCACTGCAACCTCCACCTCCCAGTTTCAAACAATTCTCATGCCAAAGCCTCTCAAGAACCTGGGACTACAGGCACCTGCCACCATGCCCGGCTACTTTTTTGTATTTCAATGGAAATGGGGTTTCACCATGTTGACCAGGCTGGTCTTGAACTCCTAAGCTCAGGCAATCCACCCACCTTAGCCTCCCAGAGTGCTAGGATTACAGGTGTGAGCCACAACGCCTCGCCGATATGTTTTTTTTTTTTTTTTTTTTTCTTGAGACGGAGTCTTGCTCTGTCACCCAGGCTGGAGTGCAATGGTGCAATCTAGGCTCGCTGCAACTGCTGCCTCCTGGTTTCAAGCGATTCTTCTGCCTCAGCCTCCTGAATAGCTGGGATTATAGGGATCCACCACCATGCCCAGCTATTTTTGTATTTTTAGTAGAGACGGGGTTTCACAATGTTGATCAGTCTGTTCTCAAACCCCTGACCTCGTGATCTGCCTACCTCGGCCTCCCAAAGCGCTGGGATTACAGGCATGAGCCACCAGTCCTGGCTACTTGCTTCACTCTTTTCCAAAATACTTAATACTATCTGACACACCTAGAGTTATATATTTAAAGGTTTGTCATTTATCTCCAGAAGAACATGTTCCATGGCTCTAAAACAGTGACTGACATACAGTTACAGCAGGTTCTCGAGTAATATCGTTTCATTTGAGGTCTTGTTACGCTGTTGAGAAAAAAAAAAATTGCCTCCTGGGAGGGTTATTGTCTGTGTTGAGTCTGCCCATTCTCCCCAGTCTGTGTGCGCCTCCTCCCACATCTCAAAGTTATGCACGTTTGGTGGACTGGCGGGCCTGCGTGGTCCCAGTTTGAGTGTATGTGGGTGCATAAGCGAAGTCAGTGATGGAATGGCGTCCAGGCCAGGGTTGGTTCCCACCTTACATCCACCCTGAGTTGCTGAGAAGAACCTTGACCATCCAGGACCCTGAGCTGGTATAAGTGAGTTGGAAAACGAATGAATGAATGAATGAATACAATGATTGTAAAATAAAAAAGTGTAAAGTATATGCTAATCATACAAATACTGAACAATAAATGACGTGGTCTTAATGTGCTCCAGCAGCTCACCGTATTTTTTACTGCTTGTTGAACTCTGTGGTGGGAGAAAGTGTTCCTGACAATTTTCACTTTGCAAACATTTACTCCTCGGTTTAACCCACTGCCACTACTAGGACAACTGTCACTCACTAATTCACCATAATTTGGGTAAATAGTTATCTTACTTGTTTTTATTAATCTTTCTTAAACGTATGTATAACTCACATTTATTTCAATGTGAACTATTAGAAGTGTTTGGGTCTTGGCCAGGCGCGGTGGCTCATGCCCGTAATCCCAGCACTTTGGAAAGCTGAGGCGGGTGGATCACCTGAAGTCAGGAGTTTGAGACCAGCCTGGCCAACATGGTGAAATCCCGTCTCTACTAAAACTACAAAAATTAGCCAGGCATGGTGGCAGGTGCCTATAATCCCAGCTACTTGGTAGGCTGCGGCAGGTGAATTGCTTGAACTTGGGAGGAGGGAGGTTGCAGTGGGCCAAGATCATACCACTGCACTCCAGCCTGAGCAACAGAGTGAGACACTGTCTAAAAAAAACGAAAGAAAGAAAGAAAGAAAAAAAAAAAGGTTAGGTCTTTTCTGACCAGAAACATGCTGTGGGAAAGTAACTCTTGTTTATATCAGTTAGCCTATGATCAAATTTGTTTCGTTACACGTTATTTTGCTTAAAGTCATAGTTACCAAGAAACTATTGATGTTAAATGAGGACTTAGTGTACAGAAAACAGCATTTTAAACACAGTTTTATCTATGCAAATGGAATCATGAGACGACTAGATAAAGTGCTATGAATGAGAGAAATTAACAGATAAATTAACAATCCGTATAAAAATAAGTCTACAATCTAACATATCTAGGGCTAACAAGGAATGAAGACCTGGGGACCATGATTTGGGTATGCTTTTTGTAGAACAGATTTATTGGGGCCTAGCCAAGGAAAATTTAAAAATCCTTTGAGTTTTTAGAATTTTATTTATCTGTGTATGCATGTATGTATGTATATATTTTCTGAGACACAGTTTCATTCTGTTGCCCAAACTGGAGTGCAGTCGCACAATACTGGCTCACTGCAACCACCGCCTCTGGGGTTCAAGTGATTCTTGTACCTCAGCCTTCCTCGTAGCTGGAATTACAGGCACGTGTATCACCACGCCTGGCCAATTTTTGTATTATTAGAAGAGATGGTTTTGCCATGTTGGCCAAGCTGGTCTTTTTTTTTTTTTAAAAAAAAGATGAAGTCTCACTCTGTCACCCAGGCTGGAGTGCAGTGACACAATGTCAGCTCACTGCAACCTCCACCTCCTGGGTTCAAGCAATTCTCCTGCCTCGGCCTCCCCAGTAGCCGGAATTACAGGCACCTGCCACCATGCCTGGCTAATTTTTATATTTTTAGTAGAGACGGGGCTTCACCATGTTGACCAGGCTGGTCTTGAACTACCAGCTTCAAGTAATCCGCCACCTCAGCCTCCTAAACTGCTGGGATTACAGGCATGAGCCACCGCGTCCGACCTCTTTTAATCTTTTAATCGTTATTTTTTGAAGTTGGATAATATTGGTTTCTTACAATCTACTTATGACTGCTGTAATGTTGGGAGTTTTGTTTGTTTATTCTTGAAAAAAAAACAAAAAAAAAAAAACCAAAAAAATAGCCCAAAAACCCTGGGTCTTTATTGCTATTAAAATCCCTTTATTTCAATTAAAATCCCTATCCATCCTGCTGAACAAAATCAAGCTCTGCAGTGCTTTCCAACCCTGGCTGCACATGACCATCACCGGTGAGCTCCCCAAAACGTCTGATGGCAGGGCCCCATTCTGCATCACTCTTGGGGAGGACATGAGGAGGGTTTGGCAACCATACATTTTTTTAAAAAAATTTTTCCCCCAGTCCCCCCATGTATGCCATAGGCTCCTTTTTATTGAGGTAAAGTTCACGTAATGTAAAATTCATAGCATCTTTACTTTTTATAAGCCTCTTAAGTGATATGCATAGCCAGGGTTGTGGTCAACCCTCTTTGTTTAACAACTTTGTTTAACAACACATTGGGAACAGTTCTGGAAATAGCAGGTTGTGATGGTTAAGTTTATGTGTAAACTTGACCGAGCTAAAGGGATGCCCAGATGGGTAACGAAACATTACCCATGGCTGTTTCTGTAAGGGTGTTTCCAGAAGTGGTTAGCCTTTGAATCAATAGACCTAGTAAAGAAGATCCTCTCCCACCAATGTAGGCAGGTGTCACTTAATCCATTGAGGGCCCCCATCGAACAAAAGGCAGAGGGTAGAGAATCCCTCTTTCTGTCCATGAGCTGGGACATCCACAGCTTCTTGTCTCAGGCCTTTAAACTTGGATTGAATTATACCACTGACTTTCCTGGTTCTCCTGCTTGCAGACAGATGGTGAGGTTTCTCAGCCTCCATAAGCCTCCATGAGCCAATTCCTACAAAAATAATAAATCTCTCTCTTTATTTACATGTAGACATTTATATACATATAGGCTTTATATGCATTTATATACAGTCAAGTGCTACATATAGATATTTCAGTCAATGACAGCCTGTATACATGGTGGTTATCCCATAAGATTATAACACCATGTTTTTACTGTACCTCTTCTATGTTTAGATACACAAATACTTACCATTGTGCTCCAATTGCCTGTGCCATTCAGTCCAGTAATGTGCCACATGAGTGTGTAGCCTAGGAGCAATAGGCTATACTGTACAGCCTAGGTGTGTAGTTGTGTAGTAGCTGTATGATCTAGGTTTGTGTAAATACACTCTATGATGTTCACACAATGATGAAGCCCCCAGTAACACATTTCTCAGAACATTTCCCCATCATTAAATGATACATGGCTATATGTAAAATTGGTTCTATTTCTCCAGAGACTCTTCACTAATACAGAGCTCCTCTTCTGAATTTGCCTTATTTTACTTTTAAATAAAAGAAGTAGGCCAGGCACGGTGGCTCACGCTTGTAATTCCAGCACTTTGGGAGGCTGAGGCGAGTGGATCATGAAGTCAGGAGTTCAAGACCAGCCTGGCCAAGACAGAGAAACCCGTCTCTACTAAAAATACACAAATTAGCCAGGTGTGGTGGCGGGTGCCTGTAATCCCAGCTCCTGGTGAGGCTGAGGCAGAGAATTGCTTGAACCTAGGAGGCAGATGTTTGCAGTGCTGCAGAAATTAAGATAATCTTAATTGATAAATTAGATTTCGTTTTTTGTTGTTGTTGTTTCAAGATGGAGTCTCAGTCTGTCACCCAGGCTGGAGTGCAGTGGCACAACATTGGTTCGCTGCAACCTCCACCTCCCGGGTTCAAGAGATTCTCCTGCCTCAGTCTCCTGAGTAGCTGGGATTACGGCGCCTGCCACCATGCCTGACTAATTTTTGTATTTTCAATAGAGACAAGGTTTTGACATGTTGACCAGGCTGGACTCGAAATCCTGACCTCAGGTGATCTGCCCACTTCAGCCTCCCAAAGTGCTGGAATTACAGGCATGAGCCACTGCGCCCAGCCAGATTTCATTATGTATTAGCCTATTCTCATGCTGCTATGAAGAAATAACCAAGACTTGGTAATTTATAAAGAAAAGGGGTTTAATTGACTCATAGTTCTGCATGGCTGGGGAGGCCTCAGGAAACTTACAATCATAACAGAAGGTGTATTCTTCACAGAGCAGCAGGAAACAGAATGAGTGTCAGCAAGGAAAATGCCAGACACTTATAAAACTATCAGATCTCATGAGAACTCACTCACTATCACAAGAACAGCATGGGAGAAACCACCCCCATGATTCAATTACCTCCCATTGGGTCCCTCCTGTGACATATGGGGATTATTGGATTACAATTCAAGATGAGATTTGGATGGCGATAGAAAGACAAATCATATAATTGCCCTCCTGGCCCCTCCCAAATCTCATGTCCTCACATTTCAAAATACAATCATGCCCTCTCAACAGTCCCCCCCAAATCTTAACTCTTTCCAGCATTAACCCAAAAGTCCAAGTCCAAAGTCTCATCTGAGACAAGGCAAGTCTCTTCTGCCTATGAGTTTGTAAAATCAAAAGCAAGTTAGTTACTTCCTAGATACAATGAGGGTACAGACATTGGGTAAATACACCCATTCCAAATGGGATAAATTGGCAAAAATGAATGTGCTACAGGTCCCATGCAATTCCAAAATCCAATAGGGCAGTCATTAAACCTTAAAGTTACAGTAAAATGATCTCCTTTGACTCCATGTCTCATATCCAGTTCAGGCTGTTGCAAGAGGTGGGTTCCCAGGGCCTTGGGAATCTCTGCCCTGTGGCTTTGCAGGGTACATCCCTACTCCCAGCTCATTTTACGGGCTGTTTTTAGTGCCTGCAGCTTTCCCAGGCACATGTTGCCAGCTGTCAGTGGATCACTATTCTGGGGTTTGGAGGATGGTGGCCCTCTTCTCACAGCTCTACTAGGCAGTGCCCCACAGAGGACTCTATGTGGGGGCTTCAACCTACATTTCCCTTCTGCACTGCCTTAGCAGAGGTTCTTCATGAGGGCTCCACCCTTGTAGCAAACTTCTGCCTGGACATTCGGGCATTTCCATACATCCTCTGAAATTTAGGTGGAGGTTCCCAAACCTCAATTCTTGACTTCTGTGCATCCACAAGCTCAAGACCACATGGAAACCACCAAGGCTTGGGGCTTGCAGCCTTGGAAGCAATGGCCTGAACTTTACCTTGGCCCCTTTTAGTCATAGCTGGAGTTTAAGCAGCGGGGATTCAGGGCACCATGTCCCAAGGGTGCACAGAACAGGGGGGACCTGGACCCAGCCCATGAAACCATTTTTCCCCTCTAGGCCTCCAGGCCTGTGATGGGAGTGGCTGCTGGGAAGGTATCTGACATGCCCTGGAGACATTTTCCCCAGTTAGTGATTAACATTTGTCTCCTTGTTACTTATGCAAATTTCTGCAGCTGGCTTGAATTTCTCTCCAGAAAACGGGGTTTTCTTTTTTATTTCATGTTCAAGGTGCAAATTTTCCAAACTTTTATACTCTACTTCCTTTTGAACAGTTTGCTGCTTAGAAATTACTTCTGCTAGATACCCTAAATCATGTCTCTCAAGTTCAAAGTTCCACAGATCTCTATGGCAGGGGCAAAACACCACCAGTCTCTTTACTAAAGCATTGCAAGAGTCACCTTTGCTCCAGTTTCCAACAAGTTCCTCATCTCCATCTGAGGCCACCTCAGCCTGGACTTCATTGTCATATCACTATCAGCATTTTGGTCAAAACCATTCAACAAGTCTCTCAGAAGTTCCAAACTTTCCCACATCTTCTTATCTTCTTCTGAACCCTCCAAACTGTTCCAACCTCTGCCTGCTACCCAGTTCCAAAGTCGCTTGCCTTCTACATTTCCGGGTATCCTTATAGCAGTGCCTCACTTCCTCGGTACTAATTTACTGTATTAGTCCATTTTCACGCTGCTATGAGGAAATATTAGAGACTGGGTAATTTAAAAAGAAGAGAAGTTTAATTGACTCACAGTTTCACATGGCTGGGGAGGCCTCAGGAAACTTACACTCATTGCAGAAGGTGCATTCTTCACAGGCTGGCAGGAGAGAAAATGAGTGCCAGGAGAGGAAATGCTGGACGGCTATAAACCCATCAGATCTCATGAGAACTCACTTACTGTCAGGAGAACAGCATGGGGGAACGACCCCCATGGGTCCCTCCTATGACATGTGGGGATTATGGGATTACAATTCAAGATGAGATTTGTGGGGGGACACAAAGCCAAACTATATCATGCTACGTAAAAGTGGAGGTTGTAGCATAAAGCTTCTTTGTACATCTTTAAGAAAATAAGCCACCTGTCTTCTGTCATCTGTCTTCTATTTTGATCTGACTGAAAGACATTGCTAAGCTAGTTTGCAAAGCAGCTCCCACCTCTGACTCTTCCCTCCTACTCCTTCATAGTTCAGGGAGGCTCCATTTCCAAAACGAGTGTGGTCATTGTACTTATGGCCACTAGGTGGCAGGCCAGACCCACCCAATAACACCACAGCCTTAATCCTCACTGGCTGCAATTATTTTCCTTTTCAATCAGTTATTAAAAATAGTGTCACTTTTTGGTAAACAAAACCACAGAATTTTAACAATAGAGAAAAAATAAGAAGTAAGCTTGTTCATTGTCAATTTTTATTTTTAAATCTTCCCCCAAAGGAGGAAGATACATTGCACATTTTTGTTGACTTTGGTGTCTCTTTCAGCATCTAGATGAAATACTAACACTTCTGTTTCAGAAGAGTAGATATATTTCCTCTGTTCCAAAAGGTAACAGTGGGCTGGGTGTGGTGGTTCACACCTGCAATCTCAGAGCTTTGGGAGGCCAAAGCGGGCAGATTACTTGAGGCCAGGAGTTCGAGACCAGACTGGGCAACAGGGTGAAACCCCATCTCTACTAAAAATACAAAAATTAGCTGGGTGTGGTAGTGCATGCTTGCAGTCTCAGCTTCTCGGGAGGCTGAGGGGCAGGGGAATTGCTTGAACCCGGAGGGTGGAGGTTGTAGTGAGCTGAGATTGCACCACTGCACTCCAGCTTGGGTGACAGAGTAAGACTCTGTCTAAAACAAAAAGTAACAGTGATGCAGATCCAAGAATGCAATTACTGAAAGAAATAGAAGCACCTAAAAAAATAATAATATAACATAGATTTGTCCCTTCATTTGTTTTGAGTAGAAAAAAAGGGGAAGAGAAAGGAGAACAAAGAAAGATTTGATTAATGTTTTAACTTGGGCCATTTTTTTTTTTTGAGACGGGGTCTCAGCTTCTGCCACCTCCAGGCTGGAGTGTAGTGGCCGGATCTCAGTCACTGCAAGCCTCCGGCCCCGGGTTCACGCCATTCTCCTGCCTCAGCCTCCCCAGTAGCTGGGACTACAGGCGCCCGCCACCTCGCCCGGCTAGTGTTTTGTATTTTTTAGTAGAGACGGGGTTTCACCGGGTTCGCCAGGATGGTCTCGATCTCCTGACCTTGTGATCCGCCCGTCTCGGCCTCCCAAAGTGCTGGGATTACAGGCTTGAGCCACCGCGCCCGGCCAATCCTAGTCATTTTTTACACCTCTGATAGTATGTGTGTTTACCATAAGATGAATTGGCACACACAGCTCACTTCAAATTTTGTCAATAGATTCACTTCAATCCAAAAAGCAGGTATCAATTATAAATTCCACTAACAATCTCTGCTATTAGAACTGAGTTTGTTCTCACTCCCTCACTCCATAGATTGTTGTAAATTGACAAATAACTTCCTTATGCTAAGGTGGATAGAGGAGGATGAGGCAGGAAAAGGAAAAGGAAGTTAGCATTTCTGGAACATCTTTTCTCAAACATTCCTTGTTTATTTGGGAGATTATGTTTCTTCTGAGGATAAAAAAAAGATTAGAAGTTAGATTGGTATTGTCTTAGGGGGAAAACAGGCAAATAGAATGATAATAATAGAACTCTGTTGCCATAGAATATACATCTAAGTAATACTGTTTATAATGTTCCAATTTACTAGAGGTTGTGCATATAAGCAATCCTCTGTTTATCTCCCCATCCTCCAATGTCACATGTCAATTGCCCTCTCACCAATTAATCACAAACCACACTGGCCTTTTATTAGTTTCTTGAATGACACTAAATTCTTTCCTGTCTCAGTCAGGGCTGTGCACATACCTAGTATCTTCCACTGAACTGCTGCCCTCTTAGCTCTGTATAGCCAGCTCCTTCTCATACTTTGTCGTAACTTGAATATTAGTAGAGGCAGGAGGCAGAGAAATCCTAGACAGATAGAGATGGGTCCCTGGGAAAACCTTACCTTCAAGTCAAAAGCAGTCTGAAACCCACAGACCAGAGTGAGAACTTCCATTGCTGTTTGCCGGCTCTCTTCTGATGGGTTCTTTCTGAATAATGCCTTTTAACAAATTGAATGTTGCTTTTTCCAATACTACTAATGGCCTACCCCACCCCCATTCTGTTCCTATAAAGGCCTCAGTCAGTAGAGGGGAGACAGCCTGACTTCAGGGAGGAGACAACCTGACTTTGGGGAAAGATGATCTGCTTTTCCTGTCCCCTCTCCAGCTCCCCTCTCCACTGAGAACTGTTTTCATTGCTCAATAACATTCTCTGCTCTTACCATTCTTCAGTTGTCAAGTGTGACCTCATTCTTCTTGGACGCTGGACAAAAGCTTGGGATCCACTAAGTGCAGGTGGAGGCTGTCACACTGGCCCTTTGCCTTCACAAGTTAAGGGTAGCCACTCCACTGGCAGCTACAGGCTCAGTGGCCAGCTGAGCTGCTAACACACAGCCATTAATCAGACTGTGGATGGTAGAACTAAAAGAGCTAATTAGCACACTCACACCCCCTCTGGGGCTTTGGGATTGCAGGCACCCATGCCTGGGTGCCGCCATGTTCCCCTCAAGGTGACATGCCTGGTCTGGCCATGGGCTTTGCATGGAGCTTGCTCCTGTGTTGGTGCTTGGAGTGGCTGGCCAGATCCCTTACTCACTTGCTCATGTGCTACCTCCTTCAACGGGCAGAGCACAGTGGGCCGAGTAGATGGGGCACCACTGCCGGGAGTCCGGCAAAAGGGCCAAGAAAAATCCTGCATCGATATTACAATCTCTGATCATCCAGTTAAAGTTTCTAGGGCCCCTCCACTGTTGCTGTCAATCTCAAACACTTTTTTGTTTCATTTACAACACATATTGGAACTTGTATTGTTTTGAGTTTGCTTTTTAACTTAAATTCTATAATTTCTTTTATTAGAATATAGTTTCCATGAGGCCAGAGAACATGTCTGTTTCTCTTTTTTTCTTTTTTCTTTTCTTTCTTTTGAGACGGAGTTTTGCTCTTTGTTGTCTAGGCTGGAGCGCAATGGTGTGATCTCGGCTCACTGCAACCCCCACCTCCTGGGTTCAAGTGATTCTCCTGCCTCAGCTTCCCGAGTAGCTGGGATTACAGGCATGCGCCACCATACCCAGCTAACTTTGTATTTTTAGTAGAGACGGGGTTTCTCCATGTTAGTCAGGCTGGTCTTGAACTCCTGACCTCAGGAGATCCACCTGCCTCGGCCTCCCAAAGTGCTGGGATTACAAGTGGGAGTCATTGCATCCGGCCCTTTTTCATTCACTGAATAATTTCACTACTTTACAAATATGTGTCAGGCACTAGGCTGGCAGACACACACATAATATTTATTAAATAGCCATACCTCTCTAGAAGGAACTTCTCCTTTAAAGTTTTTCTATATATAAATTGAGCAACAGGTAGAAAAAGTCCACATTCTTAGAACTGATTCTTGGCAGATAATTTAATTTGAATCTCAATGAGAATGAAATTTAATAAATATGACGATTAAGAAAGAGACAACCAGAGTCATATTTTTGAAAAGTACATTTACTGACCTAATGACTTATTATATGTGGAGAACAGATCACAGAACCGGAAACATCCCGTCCAAAATAGCCTAGCATATTTTAGTTCAACAAACAAAGTGATGTGTTGAAATTTAGTTGGTGAGATGAGACAAAGCCAGCCCATTTGGGTCTAAATTTATGAGATTTTTAATCCATAACATGATTATAATGATTCTTTCACTTAGAGTTGTGTGAATCTGACCTAACCAGGGATAGCAATGAGTAGGGTGAAGATCATATTTATGGTATCTGGACCCTGGATTTTTCCAGTTCGTCCAGCTACTCGGGCCTTCAAAACCTCGGAAGGGAGTCTTCGGTGTTTACCTTATTGTTATTAAGATGTTCAAAAAGCTCAAGAATTCTAAAAAGCCATATTGAGGGGATAACTTTCACCAAAGACTTTTCCTTTATCTTTTGTTGTGTGTGGTCACTTACCTGTTTTAGCTTAATTCAACAAAAAAGATGAGAAAATATTTATACAGTATCATGAGATGAGGCTTCTAATGGGCCAGTGGCCAAGGATGGGGAAAAGAATCAAGGACAGAATAAATCTCCAAAGTAAGAGAATCTATTATATAACAAACAAACTTGTATAATTAATCTGTAGGAGCACGGGTTCTAATAAGCCCAGGTACCATGAAGATGGAGGAGAATTGCTTCTTCTGTCCAGATAAAAGGTGTGACTAAAGGTGTGACTTGCCCTCTGGGGAGGATACCAAGTTGGCACCAGCTTTTCTTTTCTCTTTTCTTTTTCTTTCTTTTCTCCTTCCTTCCTTCCTTCCTTCCTTCCTTCCTTCCTTCCTTCCTTCCTTCCTTCCTTCCTTCCTTCCTTCCTTTCTCTCTCTCTCTCTCTCTTTCTTTTTCTTTCTTTCTTTCTTTCTTTCTTTCTTTCTTTCTTTCTTTCTTTCTTTCTTTCTTTCTTTCTTTCTTTCTTCCTTTCTCTTTCCCTCCCTCCCTCCCTCCCTCCCTTCCCTCCCTCCCTCCCTTCCTTCCTTCCTTCCTTCCTTCCTTCCTTCCTTCCTTCCTTCCTTCCTTCCTTCCTTCCTTCCTTCTTTCCTTCCTTCCTTTCTTTTGTCCATTTTTGAGGCAGAGTCGCACTTTGTTGCCCAGGCTGGAGTGCAGTGGCATGATCTCGGCTCACTGTAACCTCCACTTCCCAGATTCAGGAGATTGTTCTGCCTCCTAAGTAGCTGGGGTTACAGGTGCCCACCATCACACCCAGCTAATTTTTGTATTTTTAGTAGAGATGGGATTTCATCATGTTGGCCAGGCTGGACTTGAACTCCTGACCTGAGGTGATCCGCCCGCCTCAGCCTTCCAAAGTGTTGGGATTACAGGTGTGAGCTACTGCGCTCAGCCCCATCTTCTCTTTGTTAAAACATTTTGCCCAGTGCCAAATTTTCTTGCTTGGTTTCACCATAGTAATCTGCTCTAGAAGAAAATTACCACAAGTGGACTGTCAAGGTGTTCTGGGATAATCATTCCTACTTTCTTTTTTTTTTTTGGAGACAGGTTCTTACTTTGTCACCCAGGCTGGGGTGCAGTGGCATGATCTCAGTTCACTGTAGCTTCGAACTCCCAGGCTCAAGCTATCTTCTTGCCTCAGCCCCCCAAGTAGCTGGGACCACAGGTGTGCACCATCACGCTGGGCTAATTTTTCTATTTTTTGTAGAGATGGGGTTTTGCCATGTTGCCCAGGCTGGTCTTGAACTCCTGAGCTCAAGTGATCTGCCCGCCTCGGCCTCCCAAAGTGGTGGGATTACAGGCTGAGTCACCATGCCCAGCCCTCATTTCTACTTTCTACATGTCTTTTCTTTTCTTTGCTTTCATTGTTCAGCTTCATGCCATGATCTTATTCTGACCATGATGAAATTAGTAGAATAGATTTTCAATTATGTTCTCTGCACCGATTGACTAATGTAGACACAAGAGTTTTCACATTATTTGAATTTTTGTTATCAAAAAATGTAAACGTTAATTAATATAGACACACTAGCTTAATGAATTACCTTGTGCCCATCACCCAGCTTCAAGTCACTCCCCAATCAAGGTGAGTGTGTATCTATCTATCATGAGTGAGTGGGTGAACTACCACGTGCCCATCACCCAACTTCAACAAGTATCGACTCACTCCCCAATCAAGGTGAAATATCAGACACCATGTGATTTCATTGGTCAGTACATTTCCCTGATTTTTAAGTACATTTAAGTCAGTACATTTCCTATTTTTAAGTAAATTATACAGGGATTCACTATTGTGACTAGTAATATTTTTTACCTTTGTTTTTGCTATTGTTTTTGTTGCTTGCATGAATTGAGTCATTTGTCTTTTAGGGTTTTCCACAGTCTTGATTTACTGATTGCACCTCTGTATGTGGTTAAACATCTTCTTCTTTTTTCTATATATTCTGTGTATTGATAGCAAGGTAGATACTTGATAAAATTCCAGTTGGAATAATTTTATGAGGGGGAAAAAGCCCTACTATTTCATAATAAGAGTAGTGTAGTTCCATTTAGAGGCACTTACTATCTAGTGTCTCTTTTATGTAACGTCAGCAGCAACTGATGATCATTAATTAGCTCCCTTAATTAATGTCACAAAATGTTGAAAGTTTAATTCAATCATTCCCTATTCATTTATTGGCTGAAGTACTTTCATAAATAACGACTTCACCTCATCAATTATTAGGTTACTCTTTGTTACATTTTGTATAAGAAATAGTTTGCAGGAGAAGTACTTGATTCTTTTCTTTACCAATTTTCTAACTAATGAATAAACTCAGGAAGGGAGGGATTTTTTACCTTCATAAAATAAAAATAATTTCTGACTTACAGAAAAAATTGTGAGAAAGAGACAAAGAATGTGTAGATAGCTAGTTTTGACTCAGATTTCTTCAATGTAATCTTTCTTGGTTATATTTCAAAGAGAAGAGTTCTGGGTCCTTGAAAAAGACATTACTGAGTTGTAAAACTGGCAAGAGATTGGAAAAGATTTACACCTCAAAGAGGCTGAGAAATAATTTATAACTGCATGTTTTCTAAAGTAAATACTGTAAGAAAAGGGAGGCCGGGGAACTATAGTTAGGAAGAAATTTGTCTAAAATTGTAGTCAAGATCAGGAGAAGGTTAAGGCTGATCTTGGATAGTATGTGTGTATATGTGCATATTTGTTTATGTGTGTGTGTGTGTGTATATATATGCATACATGTATATGCACACATTCACATATAGAATTGATATTTTTGTACTATTTACTCAAGTGCTTTGCAGACATGATGTTGTCTTAATCCCTCAGTATGTAAGTATTTCCTCAGAAACATGCTTGCATCTGGAAGTTCTTCCTCTGGTGTTGGAAAGCAGGTTTTCATGACATCACAGTCTGAGTTGCTGTTTTGTTACAGGTCATTTGATTCCTCTTGCTGAACTGCAGAAACTTCTCCCATAATTGACTGGATTTCTTTGTTACTTGTTCTTACTGTGTTTTTGTTTTTGTTTTTTTTTTTTTGAGACGGAGTCTCGCTCTGTCGCCCAGGCTGGAGTGCAGTGGCCGGATCTCAGCTCACTGCAAGCTCCGCCTCTCAGGTTCACGTCATTCTCCTGCCTCAGCCTCCCGAGTAGCTGTGACTACCGGTGCCCACCACCGCGCCCGGCTAACTTTTTGTATTTTTTAGTAGAGACGGGGTTTCACCGTGTTAGCCAGGATGGTCTCGATCTCGTGACCTCGTGATCCACCCGTCTCGGCCTCCCAAAGTGCTGGGATTACAGGCTTGAGCCACCGCGCCCGGCCTGTTCTTACTGGTTTTTTTTTTTCTTTTCTTTTCTTTTCTTTTTTCTAGAGAAGGGTGACTGTCTTGCAACTTTTAGTCAAATGAGAGCAATATGAGAAAAATGCGATATATGTGCTGATTTTAATTTCTCATTCAACACTCCATTTTGATTTGTCTTCTGAAGTGTTGACCATGATATTTACACGTCCATGTCATGCTGATTTCATTTTACTAGTGTGGGATACATTTATAATTTTACTTTTCATAGTGACATGAACAAAATCATTGATAAATATTAACCAAACACATCCACCTCCAGGTTGGACATAAACAGGAAAATATCTTCAATCAGTCCTCTCCCCCAAAATCCAAATCAGTTATCCACTGTACCATCTGGTTGATAGTGAATGGTTTATTCAAAAATAGATGAAAGATATGGGAGTGCAGATATCTCTTCAACATATTGATTTCTATTCATTTGGGTATATATCCAGAAGAAAGATTGCTGGGATCGTATAGTAATTCTACTTTTAGTTTTTTGAGGAGCTTTCATACTGTCTCCTACAAATGGTTATCCCACTTGACAACTGCGACCACACTGTGTAAAGTGTTGCCTTTTCTCCACAGCCTCACTAATACTTATCTGTTTTTGTTGTTTTGATAACAGCCAGTCTATAGGTGTGAAGTGATATCTTACTGTGGTTTTAATTTGCATCTCCCTGATGATTAGTGACTCTGAGCATGTTTTCATATGCTGTCGTCCATTTGCATGTCTTCTTTTGCAGCGTTATTTACAACAGTCAATATATGGAATCAATCTAAGTGTTCATTGATAGATGAATGAGTTTTTAAAACGTGGTACATATACACAGTGAAATACTATTCAGCCTTAAAAGAAACGTAAATTCTGCTACTTGTGACAATATGGATGAATCTGGGGGGCATTATGCTAAGTGAAATAAGCCAAGCACAGAAAAACATATACTGCAAGATCTCATTTAAATGTGGAATCTAAAAAAGTAAAACTTCTAGAAGTAGGCTGGACACGGTGGCTCACGCCTGTAATCCCAGCACTTTGGGAGGCTGAGGTGAGCAGATCACAAGGTCAGGAGATTGAGACCACGGTGAAACCCTGTCTCTACTAAAAATACAAAAAATTAGCCGGGCACGGTGGTGGGTACCTGTAGTCCCAGCTACTCAGGAGGCTGAGGCAGGAGAATGACGTGAACCCGAGAGGCAGAGCTTGCAGTGAGCCGAGATTGCGCCACTGCACTCCAGCCTGGGCGACAGAGCCAGACTCCATCTCAAAAAAGAAAAAAAAAAACTTCTAGAAGTAGGTTGTTACTAGAGACTGGGGGAAAGAGAATGGGGAGATGATGGTCATATGGTACAAAATTCCAGTTTAGGCAATGGGAATAAGCTTTTGAGATCTATTGCATAAAAAGTATGTGAGGCGATGAATATGTTAATTAGCTTGATTTAATAATTCTACAATGTGTACATATATCAAAACATCACATCAAACCCCCAAAATATATAAAATAATTTTTCAGTTAAGAAAATAAAACAGAAGGCCGGTGCAGTGGCTTATTCCTGTAATCCCAGCACTTTGGGAAGCCAAGGCAGGCGGATCACCTGAGGTCAGGAATTCAAGATCAGCCTGGCCAACATGGCAAAACCCCATCTCTGCTGAAAATACAAAAATTAGCCAAGTGTGGTGGCAGGTACCTGTAATCCCAGCTACTCAGGAGACTGAGGCAGGAGAATTGCTTGAACCCAGGAGGTGGAGGTTGCAGTGAGCCGAGGTCACGCCACTGCACTCCAGCCTGGGCGACAGAGTGAGACTCCATCAAAAAAAAAAAAAAAAGAACCAAAATGAAAGATATGGAACAATGTGAAAAATCTGGATATTGTTATTTACCTTATCAGTGCTTAAAACTGTCTAATAACAATTTTACAGAATGAGACATCTAACTAGGATAAGAAGTGTGCAAATAAAGGTGTTATAATGTGAAAGAGTAATCTTATTAGGGATTCTCATTGGTAGTGGTTTTAGAAACCAGAGTAGAGAAGAACAACTATCGTTTGATTTCAAAATACAATGATTCCATGTTTATTTTTAATAAACATAACTAATTAATAAATTGCTGCATGTATGCGGGACTAAAATAAGGTGTCAGTACCTCATGCAAGAGCTTCAGATGGCTTCACTGCTACAGCTTGCCTGTTTATGTGGTTAGAAACTGTTGTTCAGTGGTTTCAGTGGTGAGCAGTTCATGAGCTTCTGAAATGGTCCAAGAATAGTGGCAAATAGGTCCCTTCTTGTTGGTCAAGCGCTCAGGCAATTTTTTAAAGGATTGCTAAAGTAGTTCTGAAGCCCCTTGCAATTTAGGGGATTTAGAAAAACAAGTCTATGTCATAGAACTCTATGTCCTATGATTTTGTTGTTGAAACTGGAACATAAAAGAAAAGAGAGAGAGAAGAAGACAAGCAAATGCCTAAACAGAGCTCAGAGAACAGCTTCAGGACAGGGAACTGGAGATCAGTAATCAAATCAGTCCCTACCCACCAGGCTCAAGGCCTCACAAACTACGATTTGTGACCAATACACTCATTCACTCAATTTCAGTCAGTGTCTGGGGTATCAAGCTCTAGAAACCAGAAATAAAGCCAGAAACAAAGGAAAAAGTTCTCATTTCCAATAAACTCAGTTACTGTTAAAACTTTAAGGACCGGCACGGTGGCTCACGCCTGTAATCCCAGCACTTCGAGAGGCCAAGGCGGGTGGATCCCCTGAAGTCAGGAGTCCAAGACCAGCCTGGCCAAAATGGTGAAACCCCATCTCTACTAAAAATACAAAATTACCTGGCGTGGTGTTGGACGCCTGTAATCCCAGCTACTCAGGAGCCTGAGGCGAGAGAGTCATTTCAACCCGGGAGGCAGTGGTTGCGGTGAGCCAAGATCATGCCACCACTGCACTCCAGCGTTGGGGGCAACATGAGCAAAACTCCGTCTCAAAAAAAACCAAAAAAAAAAACTTCATTGAAGAAATCATGCTCTTGCTCTTACTGTAGAGTGGTAATGCAGCATTGATTTAATTTAAATAGAATCTATATTGATGGTTAATATTTATTGGTGTTTACTATATACCAGGCTTTGTGTAAAGCAATTACATGCATTAGCTCAAATGATTATAGTCATAATGCAGCAAGATATATAACATTACTATGTACGTTTTGCATATGAGGACACTGAGT
The DNA here is from genome assembly GCF_008728515.1 of Papio anubis. Classification (NCBI taxonomy): domain Eukaryota; kingdom Metazoa; phylum Chordata; class Mammalia; order Primates; family Cercopithecidae; genus Papio; species Papio anubis. Next base: position 8,732,775 of record NC_044984.1, on the reverse strand, counting down.
CAATTAATGTGCTCAATTTCTGCTGGGTGCAGTGGCTCACACCTGTAATCCCAGCACTTTGGGAGGCCAAGGGGGGTGGATTACACGAGGACAGGAGTTCAAGACCAGCCTGACCAACATGGTGAAACCCTGCCTCTACAAAAAAATACAAAAATTAGCAGGGCATGGTGACACCTGCTTGTAATCCCAGTTAGTGGGAGGCTGCGGCAGGAGAATCGCTTGAATCTGGTAAGTGGAGGTTGTGGTGAGCCAAGATTACACCACTACACTCCAGCCTGGGCGACAGAGCAAGACTCTATCTCAAAAAAATAAAAAATAAATAAATAAAATAAAACAAGAAAAGCCCAATTCCACCTAGCCAGCAATTGGAACAACTAATAGTCTAAGAAAAGTTTATATATATATATATATAGTCTTTCTGCAAGCTTATCTTTGTAAAATCGATATATATATACACACACATATATATACAGTGTATATATATACAGTAGTCAGTATATATATAAATACTGTGTATATATATACTTATATATAAATACATGAAAATCTGGTTTATTTTTAGCTCAATTTTCCGGTAATTTTTAACTCTCTGTTTGAATTTAGCTATTTAAATAAACCTGTACATACTAATGTATATTGATTATTTAACCATTACTTTCTGTAAATGTATTTGTCTTTCTGTGTACTGTCTACCTGTCCTCATTGAGTCAAAATGCAGATCATGATGTATGATTAAATTAAACATGCCAACTTCCACGACCGTCAAAGTACTTTTGGAAGTTTTGCCATGCTTTCAATGTGTACTTTATTTCCTATTATAGTTTCTCTCTTTCCATGTTTTCTTTCCCTTAAGAAACATCTATTTTATTTTATTTTGGAGGAAAAGTCTTACCCTGTCACCCAGGTTGAAGTGCAGTGGCATGATCACAGCTTACTGTAACCTCGGACTCCAGACTCAAGTGATCCTCCTGCCTCAGCCTCCCAATGTGCTGGGATTACAGATGTGAGCTACCACGCCTGGCCAATTTACTTTAAAAAGAAGCATTTGTTTGTTTGTTTGAAATGTTATGATATTTTAAAATATAGTGCATTTCATCTCATGATAGCATTTTCATTGAGAGGGCAAATTTTATAATTTCCCTAGAATTTATGTAAAGTTGAATTGATATTAAGTTGCCTTACTTAATTGTATATTGCTCCCTCCTTTCTTGGTTCTCTGTGTGTAGAAACCTCTGACCGGAAAGAGATAGGTGCAAATTTGTCACTACAGTCTGAATGTAGAAATTGTGGGGATTTTTTCATCCCAGATACACACATTTTATCTTTATTATATACTAGTAAACATAAAATTACATGGTATTAAAATTATAAATATATACTGCATTGTTTAAGGAACTCCATTGGACATACTAATAAACATCAGTGACAGTGCAATGTAATAAATGATATGGTTGAAGTGCGTATAACAGGCTCTTATGCAGTTCAGAATTATCCTCTTGCTTCAACAGAGCGATTGCTTCACAAGATCGTGTAGGAAACATGATTTGTGACTTGGCTGAGAAAACTCTTCGACATATCTACAAAATTTGAATTTACACTACGGTATATAGCAATATATGTTAGCATACAATATTATTCTGTGGATAAAATTAAAATGCATATTCTATTTTATTCTGTAATGATATACCAAAAAACTATTGACCAAATGGAATATTGAACAACATGTCATTTATCAAATCATTCCTATAATGTGCAAATAATTTTTATTTTTTAGGACTGTTGATGTGAGATGTTTTCATTTGTTTTGGCTGTGTTTAGATATTTCACATCTGTTGGACTGAATTCAAATAAGGAACCACATTGAAGTCTTCCTTCATAGTCCCATTAAATGGAGAATCAGCAGATATTTCTTAGTCTAAATGAGTAGGGAATTTCTTTTATCTCTTTCTCTCTCTCTTTCTCTCTCTCTTTCTCTCTCTTTCTTTCTTTCTTTCTCCCTTCCTTCCTTCCTTCCTTCCTTCCTTCCTTCCTTCCTTCCTTCCTTCCTTCCTTCCTTCCTTCCTTCCTTCCTTCCTTTTCTTTCTTTCCTTTGATAGAGTCTTGCTCTGTTTCCCAGTCTGGAGTGCCGTGGCACGATTTCGGCTCACTGCAACCTCCGCCTCCTGGGTTCAAGTGATTCTCCTGCCTTAGCCTCTCAAGTAGCTTGGATTATGGGCCTGCACCACCACGCCTGACCTATTTTTGTATTTTTAGTAGAAATGGGGTTTCACCATGTTGGCCAGACTGGTCTTGAACTCCTGACCTCAGGGGGGAATTTCTATTTATATCAATAATATTTTCCATGATGCTGCATTGTCCACATACTTCTACTGAGCTAACATCAATTACATTTGTAATTTGTTTAGCCTTTATCATACTGTCTGAGTTTTTATATTTCTAATATCATCTAAGTCCTGAGAACAATTTATTGGAATGTGATTTAATTAGTTGGTTAACATTTATAATTTATTTTTTCAAACATCTTATCCAAGTAGATGTATTAAATTTTTATATACTTACACTTTTTGTGTAAGTAGATGTGCTAAGTTCTGTATAACATTTTTAGAAAATTTAATACCTTTCAATCTTAGGCTTGATACAGTATTTTGTGAGTGTTTTTAAGACTTATTCATTTTTATAATAGAGTTTGCTTCACTTTCATATTTTTTTTTCTTTAATTCAGTGAGTCTAAGATACATTGTGGTATAGTTTGGCTCTGTCCCCAAGCAAATCTTATCTTGAATTGAAGTTCCCCTAGTCCCCACGTGTCATGGGAGGGACTGAGTGGGAAGGTAATTGAATCATGGGAGCAGTTACACCCATGCAATTCTCATGATAGTGAGTGATTCTCATAACATCTGATGGTTTTATAAGGGGCTTTTCTCCCTCTACTTGGCATTTCTGTCCTGGCCACCCAGCGAAGAGGGACGTGTTTGCTTCCCCTTCTGCCATGATTGAGGCGTCTCCAGCCATGCAGAGCTCTGAGTCCATTAAACCTCTTTCCTTTATAAATTACCTAGTCTTGGGGATGTCCCTATAGCAGCGTGAGTATGGACTAATACATATTGTTTTTTTACATTTTAATGTCTCTGAAATTAGCATGCCTCTCAAAATACATGAAGTCTTACAATCACTGTTGGCCAGGAGACAGTTGCAATGTGCATATGCCTGACCGTGATTGTCACTGGTGCTAATGTCACTACTTCAGTGAAGTTATGTACATTGTTGGTCCTGCAAGTTTTACTCATCACATCATTTAGACACCATCATAGGATGGAATGGAAATTCTCTGATCCTGTTTTTGTCCCCCACAATTTTTCTAATCCTGTTTTTAAAGAAAAGTCTATGAGACTTTTACAGATCAAGAAATCACTATCAAAAATCTCTGAATAATGAGCATCAGAAGCTATGAAGAAAATATTGGAGACACTAGAGAGGCACTCTTTTTAAAAAAATGGTACATGACTATGGTTCTTTATGGCACAGAAAACAATATTGTGTTGAAAACAATTATGGTAATGATAAGTACGTTTTGTCTGCTTTATTGACACCAATAAACTTCTTAAGATTTTATTTTTATGTGTATTTTATTGTGTGAAATGAGTTATATATAGATGTATTTTCTCTTCCTTCCTTCTTTCCTTCCTTCCTTCTTTCTTCCTCTTCCTTCCTTCCTTCCTCTCCCTCCCTCCCTCCTTCCTCCTTCCCTCCTTCCCTCCTTCCTTCCTTCCTTCCTTCCTTCCTCTTCCTTCCTTCCTTCCTCTTCCTTCCTTCCTTTCTTCCTTCCTTCCTTCCTTCCTTCCTTCTTTTTTTCTTTTCTTTCTTTTTTTTTTTCAGAGTCTCACTCTGTTGCCCAGGCTGGAGTGCAATGGTATGATCTCGGCTCACTGCAACCTCCGCCTCCTGGGTTCAAGTGATTCTTCTGCCTCAGCCTCCTAAGTAGCTGAGATTACAGGTGCCTGCCACCACACCCAGCTAATTTTTGTATTTTTAGTAGAGATGGGGTTTCACCATGTTGTCTAGGCTGGTCTTGAACTCCTGATCTCAGGTGATCTGCCCACCTTGGCCTCCCAATGTGTTGGGATTACAGGCATGAGCCACCGTGCCTGGCCATAAATATACTTTCTGCTTGATGATTGCACTTTTTGTTTTCTTTGAGCCATATGCTTAGATAGAACATCATTACCATTCTGTTACAATGGAGATTTTAACACGTTCACACTTGAAAATACCAATTTTGATTCCATTCGCATCTATAATTATTCAGGTATAAACTCACATACAATAAGCTATACATGACGGATAATGTGTACTCTAATATTCCACCCATAAACAAAGTAAATGTATTTCCAAGTATGGAGTCATTGGCATCAGCCAACCAGTGGGGGAGAGTCTAAATTAGGCTTAAGAGGGCACAGGGGAGTTCCTAACATCCCTTATAATAAACAGCTGAGGCAGTCCTTGATTCTGCCACATTATGAGGATTTTATAAATAAGGTATTTCATGAAAGAAAAAGAAATCGTAAAACTGCACCAAAGGAGAAAGACTATTGAATTGCAAACAAAGAAGACACAAGAAACAATAACAATAGTTAACAATGTTTTCTCATTCAATCCCTAGAAAAACCTTGTGATGAGGATACTTTTATCCCCTTCATTTTACAGATGTGGAAAAAGTAGATTAGGGAATTCAACTGGACCAAAGTTATAAATATAATAAGTGACACAACTCAAACTAATATCTTGCCTTATCTGGTATCAAACTAGTGTCCTTAATCATAATATCAAAATGTTTCCAAGAAAATTAAAGATGTGGTTTGCAACCAGTGGAGAAACTCTTGGGGAAATCGTCAATTTTTTAAAAAAGAATTTATTGAGAAGCAACCTTGAAAAGACTTGACAAAAAAGTAAGACATTATTTCATACTTAATTTTCTACAAAGAACAAAATAATGAATCTCACATTTATCACACATATGCAGTAAGAAGGTGTCCTGGAGGCTGTAGCAGTCAGCGCCTTTCACACAGGAAGGGACTCTTACTCTGAACTCTGCAAAGCAGAAGGGTGGTCGTGCCTCACGGTGGCTCGTAATGCATTTCTTGACCCAATGACTTCCTTTGTGGTTTCATTGACGTTCACAGGAGCTGCCATCACTCTGGCTTTATGGTTTTCAGTTCTAACAAAGTGAGGAGTATAGTAGTCCTTTTGTTTTCTCGAAGACCAACTGGTAGGATCACTTATTGTACATATCTTGTCCGTCATGCTCAGATTTCCTAGGAATTCAACTTCTGTCCTGATCTCTGTCTTTATTTCTATCCTGGTGCATTAGGCTGTCAACCTAGAAGGAAACATTCACATCTCCTCAACCACTCTCTCTCTTGACATTTCCTAAGGTGGTGATAGCTTTTTTCTTTTTCTTTTTTTTAAGGGGGCTGTTATGAGTTGTGCTGGAAACCAAGAAAGGATGAGCAAAGAAAAAAGTTCCCCTGAGTCATTTGGCCCCAAACATTTTAGCATACCCAAAGGCTCCAGAGCCCTTTCAGTAACATATATTATTCCTATTAAAGATCCTACCCCTTGGTTTGGGTTCTGTAGCTAGACAAAGAGAAGGTTAAGAACATCTGCTTCTGTGTTACATTGTTCCAAACTTTTCCTTTCTTTTCTTTTCTTTTCTTTTTTTTTGAAACGGGGGTCTCACTGTGTTGCCCAGGTTGGAGTGCAATGGCAAACTCTCCTGCTCACTGCAACCTCCACCTCCAGGGTTCAACTGATTCTCCTGCCTCAGCCTCCAGAGTAGCTGGGACTAGGCTCCTGCCACCATGCCTGGCTCATTTTTGTATTTGTCCCAAAGTTTTCTACTTGACCTAGATAAAACATGGGTATTAATATCAGTTACCTTTTAAACACATTTTAAAATTTACATTTGCCACACCCCTTTGATTATTAACTTCCATTATATGTTGAAGCAAGTCAGTACAAAGTGGTTTCAAAGTCACATAATACTTTAAAAATGGATAGCATATTAAGGTAATATGCTTCTTGGGTCTGTGAAGCTAGAGAAGATCCAGACCAGGAGTCTCAGGTATTTAAGAGCATGTTTTCTGGCTAAGGAAAGGATGACTGAAAGCAGTCACAAGTGCCATGTTTCATCCATTTACCATCATTATCAACGACGTATTTAATGTAGTAATAATTTTATAATTGGGATTTCTAAAGTCTCATAAACTGGAGCTAACATATATTGCCTTGCTAGCATTAACTACAGATGTTAATATGTTAACCTTTCATTCTGGAGTTTGGGACAGTGAGTGATTATTTGTTATTATACTTTTTTTTTTTTTTTTTTGAGATGGGGTCTCACTCTGTTGCCCAGGCTGGAGTGCAGTGGTATGATCTTGGCTCACTACAACCACTGCCTCTCGGGTTCAAGCAATTCTCCTGCCTCGGCCTCCCAAGTAGCTGGTATTACAGGCAGGCACCACCAAGCCTGGCTAATTTTTGTATTTTTAGTAGAGACGGGGTTTTGTATTTTTAGTAGAGACGGGGTTTCACCATGTTGGCCAGGCTGGTCTCAAACTCCTGACCTCAGGTAATCCTCCAGTCTTGGCTTCCCAAAGTGCTGGGATTACAGGCATGAGCCACCGTGCCCAGCCCTTTCATACTATTTCTTTGGCAAACACAACAAGGAATGGTCTGGTCCAGTGGTCCCCAACCTCTTTGGCCCCAGCGACTGGTTTCATGAAAGATAATTTTTCCATGGATGGGAGCAAGACGGGGATGGTTTGGGATGATTCAACAGCATTACATTTACTGTGCACTTTATTTCTATTATTATTACATTGTAATATATAATGAAATAATTCCACAACTCACCATAATGTTGAATCAGTGGCATCCCTGAGCTTATTTTCGTGCAAGTAGATGGTCCCATCTGGGGGTGATGGGAGACAGTGACAGGTCATCAGGAATTGGATTCTCATAAGAAGCACATAACCTAGATCCCTCGCATGCGCAGTTCACAACAAGGTTCATGCTCCCGTGAGAATCTAATGCCTCTGCTGACCTGACAGGAAGCAGAGCTCTGGTGCTAATGCCAGCAGTGGGGAGTGGTTGTAAATACAGGTGAAGCTTTGCTCACTTGTTCCTCGTTCACCTCCTGCTGTGCTCCCGGTTCCTAACAGGCCACCGTACCGGTCTGTGGCCTGGGGCTTGGGGACCTCTGGTCTGGTCAATTACACATTTCTCCTGAATTCTGGTGAGACAACATACCAGTTCCTCAGAGGAAACAAAGATCTTCTTAAAAATCACATCAAATTAAATTACTGCTTTTTGCTTATTGAAGTGGATAATCTTACTCTTGTTTTGTTACTGAAAAGACACCAGGCCAGGTATGGTGGCTCATACCTGTAATCCCAGCACTTTGGGAGGCTGATGTGGGTGAATCCCTTGAACTCAGGATTTTGAGACCAGTTTCAGCAACATATCTATGTTCTATAAATATATGTTCTATAAATAATACAAAAATTAGCTGTGTGTGGTGATGTGCAGCTCTATTATGTATGTTCTATAAATAATACAAAAATTAGCTGGGCGTGGTGATGTGCACCTGTAGTCCCAGCTGCTTGGGAAGCTGAGATGGAAGAATCACTCAAGCCTGGGAGGTTGAGGCTGCAGTGAGCTGTGATTGCATTACTGTACTCCAGTCTGTGCAACAAAATGAGATCTTGTCTCCAAAAAACAAACAAACCAACAAACACCACCACATTCTCAAGTTAAAGAAGTTAGTTCTTCTCTCATGTTACTTAAGATTTGAATTCATGATTGTATAGAATCATTAGTTGTCTGAAACAAGCAAGGGCACTAAACGAACAATCATTACAGGGAAGACAGTGGATTCCATGAGAGGATGTGTCTTGAGAATGTAAGAACATGAAGACTCTTCATCTTTGAGAAAGAGGAATAACTTTCAGAGGAAAGTGATTTAAGTGAACCAAGACATGACACTGAAGAAGAATGGTGGAGTGATAGGGAGTAAAACTATCGCAGCTGTCTGTACACAAGAGGGAATGAACCAGGGTTGGGAGTGCGGTGGTGTGAGGTGTGACTTGGGCCTAGAATGCTTGATTGAACATAGCGTTACTGGCTTTGCTGTCCTGAGTGAGTCAGTGGGCAGTTGTTAAAAAAAAAAAAAAAAAGATGAATAATTTAACTTTTAATAAGCAAAGTTTGACAACCCCCAGCATAAAACATTTCTTATCTAATGCTTTGAATACTTTTTATCACTAGTTTTGAAGACCTTAATTATAATGTACATTTGAGTAGATTTTCTCATGTTTCTTTTGCTTGGGGTTCATGGGCTTTCTAGATCTATATGCTTATAGTTCTAGAAATTTGGAAACATTTCAATTTCACTATTTAAATCTCAGTTTTCAACTATAATTTCTTTGAATACTTTTTGCCCCCTCCTATGTATCCAGAGACTGCTTTTATGCATACGTTGGGCCCCTTGCAGCTGTCCCACAGGTCACTGATACTCCATTCATAAACTTTTAAAATGCTCTTTAATGTGTTTCATTTTGTTTAGTTTTCATTGTTATGTCTTCAGATTCAGGCATCTTTTCTTCCACAGTGTCTTCTTTTTTTAACTTTTATTTGAGGTTTGGGGCTACCGGTGAAGGTTTGTTACGTAGGTAAACATGTGTCACAGGGGTTTGCTGTACAGATTATTTCATCACTCAGGCATTAAGCCTAGTGCCCAACAGATATCTTTTCTGCTCCTCTCCCTTCTCTCACCCTATCCCCTTGAGTAGATCATAGTGTCTGTGGTTTCCTTTTTTGTGTTCCTAAGTTCTTATCATTTAGCTCCCACTTATAAATGAGAACATGTGGTATTTAGTTTTCTGTTTCTTCATTAATTTGCTAAGGATAGTAGCCCCCAACTCCATCCATGTTCCTGTAAAAGGCATGATTTCATTCTTTTTTTATGGCTGCATAGTATTCCATGGTGTATATGTACCACATTTTCTTTATTCAGTCTATCATTGATGGGTATTTAGGTTGAATTCATGCCTTTGCTATTGTAAATAGTGCTGCAGTGAACATTCACATGCATGTGTCTTTGTGGTAGAATGATTTATATTCTTCTGGGTATATACCCAGTAATGGGATTGTTGAATCGAATGGTAGTTCTGTCTAAAACTAAAAAAACGCGGGAAAACAACCTAGGCAATACCATCTTGGACACAGACAGGAATGGACAAAGATTTCATGACAAAGACATCAAAAGCAATTGCAACAAAAGCAAAAATTGACAAGTGGGATCTAATGAAACTTAAGAGCTTCTGCATAGCAAAAGAAACTATCCACAGAGGGCAGGGTGTGGTGGCTCAGGCCTGGTAATCCTTAGCTCGGCGCCGAGTCGCTGACCTGAAGTCAGGAGCCTCGAGACTGATCGTGGGAGCATTATGAGAACCCCTGTCTCTATTTGTAACACAAAACAAAACATCTGAAAATACCGAGCATTGGTCCCAGTTAACGAGGCCGAGGGCAGGAGGAATCGGCGTGAACTGAGGAAGTGAGCTTTTGAGATTCATACGACCAGACCAGTCTGGTGAGATCCTTGTCCTCAAAGCAGGGCGGTTTCAATTCATGTTGACCGGTTTGTCTCAACCCCGTCCAGTGATCCGTCCTGGTTCCCCAGCAGCCAGATATTTCAATCACCACCGAGTCTTTGCTCCATTTTTTATCGGATTTGTTTATTTTTCTCTGAGAACTGAGCTTGTTCCTTCGAAAACGCTGGATATTAGTCCTTTGTCAGGTGCAGTAGTTTGGTAACATTTTTTCTCCCAGTTCGTATCGCTGTCTGTTTACTCTGTTGATAGTTTCTTTTCTTTTCTTTCTTTTTTTTTTTGAGAATCAAATTTGGCAAATTTCTTTATTTTTTAAATACTGTTTCTTTTCGTATTCTATGACACTTATAATGGGTATATTGGTCTGTTAAATAATGTCCCTTAAATCGGTTAGTCTTTGTTCAGTTTTCTCTATTCTTTTAAAAAATTTCTTGTCTTCTGGCTTAATAATTTCAAATGGTTTACTTTCCAGGTCGCTGATTCTCTTTTTTTTTTTTTTTTTCCTTTTTGTGGAGAACGGGGTCTGGCTATATTACCCAGGCAGGTCTCGAACTCCTGGGCTCAAGCTATCCTCCCGCCTCTGCCTCCCTGAGAACTGGGATTACAGGCGTGAGCCACCGCGCCCGGCAGGTAGCTGATTCTCTTTTTTTTTTTTTGTAGTAACAGTACATTTTTCAGTTTTGTTATTTAATTTTTCATCTCTAGAATTTGTTTGGTTTATTTTTATATTAATATTTTGTATTTGTTGATATTCTAATTTTGTTCTGTGTATCACCCAATTTTCTTTAGTTACTTTTCTGTTTTTTTCTTTAACTTTTTGAGCATACTTAGTACAGTTATTTTGAACTCTTGGTCTACTAATCTGATATTTGTGCTCCCTCATGAGCAATCTCTAAAGATTCATTTTGTTTCTTCCAATGGGTTGTGTTTTCCTGTTTCTTTGTATGCCCTATGATGTTTTTGAAAATTGAGCACTTGGAAAAAAATAGCTACCTCTCCCAATCTTCGAAGACTGGCTCTGTGCCAAGGCAATTCTCTATTTATTAACTATGTACTTTAGGCTTTGGGATTAGCCTTAGGTAAAGGCTTGAGATCTTCTCAGGTCTTTTGGAGCATGAATTTTTCCTGGGTCTTCGTGTGGCTTTTTGTTTTCTCATATATGTGGCTACTTTTGAATGTCTTAATGTCCTGGAGAGTCACATTCCAAATTTTCTTGACTTCTTTACTTAACATTCTGAGTATTTTTATAATTGTAGGGAGACAAACTTGCTAGCCTGCTGATGACCTAGTGTATCTAGCTTAGGTCAGTTTTTCCTTGCTTACCCCAATACCTCTATAAACATCTGAGTCCAAAGGAAACAGAATTTCTTTTCTGTAGTAAAATTTATACTGTGTTCAGTTGTGCTTAGCTCAAGCTCGCCTCTTTTTGCTCTGACAAGTTTCAGTAGCACCATGCACTACCCCTGTTTTTTATCTTGTATCATGAGTCACTTGTGGTGTTTTTATTATTTCATTAGTAGACAGTGTTCAACACAGAATATAAACTACTCTTTCTGAATAATAGGCTTTTGGAAGTAGAACATATTCACATATTCTCTCCAACCACTTTGGGATAGGAGGCATTCTCTTTGGGGGAACAATAATGGGAAATTCAACCAAAATAGAATAGTCAGTGATAAGTTGTTCATAGGAATTAAATCTGGGGACTACAAAGTCCTGGAACAAAGGATCTATTGAAAAATAGAAATTTAGATCATGACTATGTTTGAAATTTCAGCTATTGAAAAAATTGGAAGAATCAACTACCATAAGTCTACCTGGAGACAAAGTAGTCCTTCTAAAGACATATATGTCTCAGGAGGAAGAAATAGAGCTAAATGGGGACTTCGAACGTTTAATTCATGTCTTCCTTGTCACTGAAAGAAATAGAGTGAAGAATTATGTGAAGATGAGACTCTTAATATGACTTCTTCACACAAATGCACATGGCTATCTTTCACTAGAAAAAGAGGTTGAAAAAATATATATGGTTTCCCAAGCTCTAGATATATACACCAAACCTTGGGAAAAGGAAATCCATAAGACCTATGAGGAAGCCAATGAAAGTTAAATCATTTGTAGCAAAAGGAGCAATGAGCAGAGATAATTAGAACTAGTCTGCAAGCAAGACTTAGTGGATAGGAAAGAGGAACACAAGGAAACTGTGATTCTGAGGTTCCTGGGGATGCTTCTACTTTTGAGATCAAAAGCATTTATTCTGTTCTGTAATATCCACCCTGAGTAACCCATGGCCTCCTGAATACCCCACTAAAGACACAGTAGATAGTTCTTGCTAGAATGCCCACAGCCTTCAGCATAAATTTCTAAGAATGATTCTAATATATATTCTTCTTATTGACTTAATTAAATATTGTTCTAGTGATTGATAATTACTCCATTACATTACTGTTGTTCCATTTTTAAGATGCATTCCTCCATCATCATCATAGTTATATAGAGTATTTTGCTATTATTTTGGTCATTTTCTGAAAGTCATAATATTCATCCTTGACTTACTAATGTCCAATATATAGAGTTACTTTACATCTTCCCAGCCATTATAAGAAACTTAGAGCTTTTTAGTTCTATTTATTACTCTTTTGAGTTAAATGAGTAATAAACTCTTAATAAAAATAAGAGTAAAACTCTTATTTTAATGTAAGTGAATGTAACGTAGTAAACTTTAGTTTTATGCAATTAAAATAGTAGACATTATTTATGGTTTGATATAATTGCTATTCATTTAGACTTACATCTGTATTTACCTATTTCATTGTCTTTTATCCAGAGTCTTTGAGGTCTCATCTGAGATCATTCTAACCAAAAGAATATTCTGGGCCAGGCTCGGTGGCTCACGCCTGTAATCCCAGCTCTCACGAATCACCTGAAGTTAGGAGTTTGAGACCAGCCTAGCCAACATGGTGAAACTTGGTCTTCACTAGAAATACAAAAATTCATTGTATGCAGGGATGTGCCTGTAATCCCCGATATTTGGGAGGCTGAGGCAGGAGAATTGCTTGAACCCAGGAGGCGGAGGCTGCAGTGAGCTGAGTTCATGCTACTGTGCTCTAGCCTGGGCCACAGAGTGAGAATCCATCTCCAAAAAAAAAAAAAAAAAAAAAAAAAAAAAAAAAAAGGATATTCTTCTAGTGTACTTTCTTAATACAGATATAAAGGTAATACATTGTTTTTGTTCTACTTAAATGATCTTTCTTTTACCTATGGAGTATAATTAGATGCTCATATCATTCACATTTGATTAGATAGTTGTCTCTGAGAATAGAGTTTTACTATGGCAGTTGTCAATCAGTAATCTTATAGCCTTCATTTTTTTTTCCTTTTTATAGGTTAGCTGCCATTATAATTGTTGCTCCTTTGAAAGTAAACTTTGCTTCTCTTCCTATCTTTAAGTTTCTGTTTGTCTTTTTTTTCAACAGTTATATATGATACACCTAACTTGTCATTTTATTCGCCCTACTGGAGTTCATAAGCCTTTGATAATATATAGTTTGATATTTTGTATCAGTTGTGAAAAATTCAGATATTATCTCTTCTACTCTAGGTTATGGGGAAATTGTGATTTATAAAAACAAATTTTGGGCCTGGCGCGGTGGCTCACGCCTGTAATCCCAGCACTTCAGAAGGCCAAGGCGGGCGGATCAGGAGGTCAGGAGATCAAGACCTTCCTGGCTAAAATGGTGAAACCCCGTCTCTACTAAAAAATACAGAAAAATTAGCCGGGCGAGGTGGCGGGCGCCTGTAGTCCCAGCTACTCGGGAGGCTGAGGCAGGAGAATGGCGTGAACCCGGGAGGCGGAGCTTGCAGTGAGCCGAGATCACGCCACTGCCCTCCAGCCTGGGCAACAGAGCGAGACTCCGTCTCAAAAAACAAAACAAAACAAAAAAACAAATGTTGAGGTAATAGACCATAGGAGCGATTGCCTTAGCAAATTCATTGCTCTTTGTGTGCAGTTTTTGCTTGCTTTTGCTGAAAGAGCTCATTGCTGATGTGTATATACAAGTTCACTTTGAAGCACCATATGTAGATGAGATGAGAGTAATTCAATTGGAGGAGACTTTCTGGTATGCTCTGTTGAAAGTTATTCAAAGTGAGGTCTACGCTCACTTTTTTTTGCAATTATGAAGGGTTGCAATTATGATATTGCATTTCATAGGGAAGGATATTATGAACAGAGCCTTCTAAGAATACTGTATGGAAATTTTCAGCATATATGCCCTAAATTTATCGTCATTGATCTGCATTGAAGTCTTCATTAAAGGCAATAACAGAACTTCAATACAATGAAAAAGAAGAAATAATATAGAGGTAATAGTCACATAGTAGAGGAGAACAAAAATATAAAAGACATCTATATTCTTTTGGCTTGCTAGGATCTACTGGGGGGAAACATTACTGCTGTTAATGTCTTTTATTCACATTCCAAACAACAATTCGTATCAAAATAGTCCTTATGAAGAGCTCCTATTCTTTTTCTCACTGTTCCTCTTTAGAAGATATATCCAGGGTGGAAAAATGTAAATCTGCTTGTATAAGCAGCTCTGACTATTTACAAAGAAGCAATATTCTTACAATTTGATTCATTAAGATTTTTTGTTCTGGGGTCAGCATAGCATAATGGCTATGTTCCTGATCTTTAGAGTTAGACTCTTTTAGCTTAAATCATAGTTTAAGCATCTAATTCTTACTATTTCTGATACCCAGAAAAAAACTATCATTCCCTCTGGGTCTTGGTTTTCTTATTAATACAACAATGGCAATGATAATACTTGTATCATAAGATTACTGGGAAAATACATGAGTTAATGCCCACAATCATTGATGTAGTACCAGGAATATTTGAAGCAATCAACAAATATTAGCTCTTTTTTAGGTGCCACTTGTGACCAGATTCCCTTTAGTTTCTATGTCTATGTGATTTCTTCCCCCATTATTAGCCAACATTTGAAATTTCTTATATTTGCATTTACTTCTGTATGCAAATATATTTAAAATCTAAAACCATTTTAAGGTCATATTTTGATCTTTTGAGTTTGATTGAGATGTCTCCAATTTATAAAATGTTGAGTTTAGCATGCTTAAATGAACACAAGATGTTAAAAATTCTCTATTTATAATTATATGATGTGTAAGAAAATATAAGAATGAATATCACACGAAACACTTCCAATTCTTCATTATTTGCCTTGGTGGGACTGGAGCTCAATGCTTCAGAACAAATTTCTTTGATGCCAAGATTTTATTTTCAGTAGATATAAAATGTCAGTTTTCTTCGGAGGAAGACCAATTACCTTGACAAACAAAAAGTACATGCAAGAAGATAACTTTGTCACCTACGGTCATTGAATGAATTATAATTTTTGCATTATTGTTTTCAACTGCCCTCCCTAACGGCAAGAGAAGTCCTGATATATGAGAGTTTTTCTGATAAGTACACCATTGTTAACTAACTTTGGTCTTATATTTACAAAGTCAATATTTACCTAATACATATTTACATATATTTACAAAATATGTCTAGACTTAAACAGCTTATGTGTGATAGATACCAACATTCCCATTGTAAACCAATACTTACCTTTGTTTTGTGATATTATGTTGCAATGTGCAGTCTCAGTGGCTGCCTCGTGCAGGATCTCCTCAAGACAATGAACTGAAATTCACAATATTTGCAAAAGAAAATACTATTATCACTTTCAAACGTTTGGGATGGCAAATAAAACAGATATCCAACATTTCTTAAACACAATTTATGCATTCATTGTTTTAATTGAATGAAGAACAAATAGTAAATTATCATTGGCAATTTATATTAAGGTATGAATTTTTACTTATGAAATATATTTATGAGTCAATGACTGGTGACTTAATAAGCACATGTTTGTCTATATGATTGATGTTATTCTAAGCAGTTAGTTAACCTAGGCAGTCAGGAAAAAACAACCTATGCTATTTTTGCAGCAAACACCTTAGACGAAATATACATCTGATTAGTCACAAAGTACTGTTTATCATGACAATAGTTCATATATCTGTTTCCTTCTTCACAGTAACATAACTTTTTCCTACTTAGATTGTCATTATTTTTATGCTGAGCTATTTTAGTATTATACAAACTCTCTTTCTCTAGTTTTCCACTATTACTTTCCAATATTTTCTACAAATTACCTCCAGAGTAAGTACCCCCAGACCATACCTTGAATAATGGTACCCTTTCAGTCATCTTCAGAGGCTATGAATTATTTATATGCTAAAATTCTAATTCATTAACATTAAACTTACACAAAATTGTACCATTTGCACAACTGTACTATTTTTTATCAGTTATATTTCTAACTACCTTCATATATAAAATCTTTAAACTACATGATTTTGCATTGATGTGTTTTATAGTTTTGTGACTCTGACACTAAAGATGGCACACTTTGAATTTTTAAAATAAGAACAAATATCCCTAATTTGAATTAATTTCAGTCTTAATCGTCCATGGTCACGGATTTGGGAGACTTGACATGAATTGTAGAAGAAATCTGTCCGCATTTCTGCTTTACTAAGATCAGATCTGATCCCTGTCCAGTAACAAAATCTTACAATATTTTACCCACAAGGTTTTGGTTTAGTCCTGTACAAACTCATATCCCCATGAGTTTAAGTTATCTGAACCAAGTTATTCCAGCTTGAGTACTAGATGCATTGCTAGACTCATGGAAATAAATGTCGTAAGTACTGCTGAATCGTTCCCTCGCCAGACCCAGAGTACTGAAGTTGAGTATTTTTCTTATGATGATTTAATGGAAAAAGAGGAAAATATTGTCACCAGTTTTCCATTTGCTCAAATTTGCAATTTTCCATTTTGTTCCCAAATTGGGTTAGTCTGTATTTTAAATATATTCTCACAGGATGGATGTGGCTAGTCATGAACATGATCTTAGTTGAACGTGAAACAACCACTTCCCTATCTTGTCCCAAATGAGAAACCAAATAATCAGGCTAAGTCTTAAGGCATCACTGCATAAGCAAGCTATGCATGAATTATTTTTCTACCCAAGAATATTCTTGTTTATTTACCATTTCCTCCTCTATTTCTGTCATATATTTAATGATTTCTGGTTCATTTATGCTAAGCCCTTAATATCCACTGAAGGTTTCCCTTCTAATTGGTAATTCACAACATATAGGATTAGCTCATTTGATGCAGGGAACTACTTCTAATGGTTCAACTGCTTCTCTCTTACTTTTTGGTTATTAGGACAAAGTTTGATAATAGTAAAACAGAGGGAAAAGCATCTGTTTATCAGGATATTTTACCAATTTATATTTTATTTCATTTGAAAGTAAGTATTCACTATACTTAAACTATGCTAGTGTTCTCAAACATTACCAAGGTGTAATTATCAAAGTAGTATGTCCAATTGCTATAAAACACAGCTTGGCTCTAGCAATAAAATAGTCTTCTATATGGAGTGGTAATTCATTTTATTGAATTGTATTTATTTTCCAGCATTATTTAAGTATGACTGACAAAAATTGTTTATATTTAGGGTGTACAATGTGGTATTTTGGTATAAGTAGACCTGTATAATAATTCCCACAAGCAACTTAATATGTCCATCGCCTCACATATTTACCGTGTGTGTGTGTGTATGTGTGTGTGTGTGTGTAGTGAGAACACTTAAGAGCTAAACATCTACTCTCTTAGCTAATTTCAAGAGTCCAATACATTATCATTAACTATAATTACCATGGTGAACATTACATCTCTAGACTTTATTAATCTTTTAACTGAAAGTTTGTATCCTTTGACCAATATCTCTCCATTTCTTCTACTGCCTAGACTCTGGAAACCACCATTCTATTCTCTGTTTCTCTAAGTTCAACTTAAAAATAAAAAAGATTCCACGTATAAGTGATATCATGCAATATTTTCTGTGTCTGGCTTATTTCACTAAGCATAATGTCCTCCAAGTTCATCCATGTTTTCCAAATGGCAAGATTTCCATTTTTTTTTTAAGGCTGAATAATACCTTCTCTGTATATATATGTACACACACATGCAAACACACACATGCACATATTTCCTTATATTTTACCTGTTAATTTTAGCACCATAATCTATCTAGAAATTATTTTTTACTTTTAAAAAATTATTTTTCAAAAATTATTTTTTACTTTAAAAAATTATTTTTCAAAATCTACTGTTAAATATCTGTCATTTTGAAGAAACTATCGTATAATATTATATATAGACATACACATATATATGCACACATTATTTGTACAGAGAGACATATGACTTTATTATTAGACTCATTTCTTTTATTTGGATATATTTACTTTATAAACTTATCATGTGAAATTACTCACAGCCTTATTTCTAGAAAGGCTACATCCCTACCTGTCTTGTTAATACATTTCAATATATATATCTGGACTGTAACAGCACAACACCATTACAGAGGAGCATCCATCAGAATCTTAGGCCATATGGCGGGGCATGATGGCTCATGCCTGTAATCCCAGCACTTTGGGAGGCCGAGGCGGATGGAGCACCTGAAATCAAGAGTTTGAGACCAGTCTGGCCAACATGGTGAAACCCTCTTTCTACTAAAAATACAAAAATTAGCCAGGCATGGTGGCACGTATCTGTAAGCCCAGTTACTTGGGAGGCTGAGGCAGGAGAATCACTGGAACTCAGGAGGTGGAGGTTGCAATGAGTTGAGATTGTGCCACTGCACACCAGCCTGCGTGACAGAGCGAGATTCCCTCTCAAAAAAAAAAAAAAAAAAAGAATCTTAGGCCTAGGCCATACCTCTACATTTGCTATTTACTATCTTGTGTGTATCTGACATGTCCCTGTACAGATTTTTCATTTCTGGAGTATAATTTCCTCTTTCAATTATTTTCTCTTTTAAACAAGTAACACATGAATTTACTTTACAAAAGAAATTGAATATATACTGTAAAAAGAGAATAACACCTCCCTTCATGGTCCCTCTGACACTATTTACTTCAGCAAAAAAATAAAAACAAAAATCAGTGTAAAATGCCGTGTATATATATTTTTTGACCATTTTCAATTTTTTGCATGCTTATGAATAAATAGTTAATTCTTGTTTCCATAGCAAACAGATTATTGATTGCTTCATACTAACACTTGCTTCCACATTAATAGATTATTGCATGTCTTTCCCACTTAACTGGGTAAATTTATACATGTGTATGTGTTTGTATGTGTACATACATACTTTTTTCTTATTTTTAAAGTATAAGTAAATGTAAAATATAAGTAAAATATAACTTGACAGTTTCATACATCAAATTTGTATGAGAGGGTCCGTTCTCCACACATTAATCTATGAGGAAAAGTATTATTTTTGTCAATTCAATGGGCAAATGATGTATTTTAAAATTCATTCTCATTTCCATGAGAATGTCCAACCTTTAAAGTTGGACATTTTTCCTACTTATGTATCCTTGCCTCATCTTTTAAAAAAATTCTTTGTACTTCTTTGACTGTTATACTTTTGATAATATTATATGGATTTGAATATGTATTCAAACTGTTTCAACATTTTTTTTTTCTGTTCTGTTATTTTTAGCACTGTAATCTACCTAGAAATTATTTTTTAGTTTTTATATTCTTAAAAAAATTATTTTTCCATACCTATTGTTAGATATCTGTCATTTTCAAGGGCCTACTGTATCTTATTTTATTTATATGCATACACATATATATGCACACATTATTTGTACACAGGTGCATATGACTTTATTATATATTATTTGTACATATTTGCATATGACTTTATTATTAGGTTCCTTTCTTTTATTTTGATATATTTACTTTATAAAAGTATCATGTGAAATCACTTATAGCCTTATTTCTAGAAAGGCTAGATCCTTACCTCTTGTGCTAATATCTTTCAATATGTATTTTATTAATCTCACAAAATTTTACTTTAATGTATAGTTTACAATGAACTGATTTATCATGAAAATACACTTGCATTGAAATTACATGAGTGCTGGGTGAATTTAGAAAAGTATTATCATCTCAGCGTTCATCTTCCCACCAAGGTACATTTAATATATATTCAATTTATAATAATGTCTTCACTAATGACCTTCTTTATGCCTTTTAATAAAGTATCATAGTCTCTTATATATATATATGCCAAATACATTATTAGGTATATCGGTTTATTTGGTAAAAAAATTTCACTAAATATTTACAATGTGTCAACATACTTTTCAAAAGCAGAAGATAAAACGAACAAATAAAGGCAAAGGCTCTGTTCTCATGAAGATAATCTAGCAGAAGTCAGCCATTGAGTACATAATCACGGAAATAATTATACACACGAGACTGGAAAATGCTACAAATGACTGGTACATAAGATGTCATAACAGATAAATTTGGCCTAATTATAAGTGAATAATTTGAATTCTCCTTTTACCTGTCACAGAATGAAAAAACAGCAGTCTGCGTACATGCTCTGTGGCAAGAAGGATCATGGCTAAAGTTACAATTTACACAAGTTTTCCCAGAGAAATCCTGATTTATGCCTGTTGTCCCAGAGTAACTGTTAATACGATCTGCTGTCATTCTTAAGGTTATCCTTGTTTGCACAATAGTTACGCAGTCACACTACCGATGTTACATTCCATGAACTAAAAGACAACAACTGTGGCTGGAGGCTGGTTCGGGAGAAAGGGTGTTCTTCTAGCTGGGGAAGGGAGCTGTGGACCAAGTATGGAAGGGTGGAAGGGCCTTGTAAACCATGTTCAGGCTTTGAAAATTTACACTGAATCCACAGTGTTAAGAAACTAATCATTAAATGTAAGTGAGTTTATAAAATTTGCATTTTGAAGAGACAATTCTGGAAATCGATTAGAAAAAATCAAGGGTAGGTATAGTAATATCACTTGGGGATTTAGGGAGTAGACAGAGCGGGAGGTTATTGCCTCAGTTAGATGGGTAGGAGTGCAGATGTGGAGAATTACACTGGCTCAGTGAGCCAAGATATTCAGTGGCTGTGAGATAACACAGATGGCCCCCAGCATCACCTCACTAGACATTCGGTCAACAGATGCAGAGAAAGTTAATAGTATTAAAGTATCTGATTTTTTTCTTGATCCTAGTAAGGACCAGGGCTGAGAATATAAAATGTTTGCTTGAAAGTAATATGCCAAGCATTTTAAAAGTTATCTAAGAAGAAATGTCAAATAAGAGGCTTGAAAAGTGGACCTGGAAATTGAATATTATATCTTGCTGGTATATAAGAAAGCTATTTAAATTTTGGATTGAGTTTACTTATTGAACTGTTCTTTTTATTTTGATTATTTCTTTCTTTCCAGTAGTTTCTTTTTAAAGCATCTGGATAAGAAAGCGCATTATCTGCATATAACTGCAGTCGTTAATTTCAATTCCGGTTTATATTATGTCTAACTAGGTTTTCTTACATTGTGACTTTTCCTTGCCGAAGACATGCAAAAAAAGTTGAATCCTTATAGTTATAGCAGTCATCCTTGTCTTCCTGATTTTAGACAATGATGATAATGTTTCACTATGAAAGATAATATTTGCTGAAGGCTCTTATAAATACTCTTAATCAAGTTTAATATGTTTGTATTTATTTCATTTTCTCCTATTGAAACACCTCTTGATAAATGAACAAATTTTTATCCCCAACTTAAACCAGAATTTTATCATTATAACAGTGATGTATTATGTTGGCTCTTTTATGTAGAATTTTTGTTTTTTCTGTTTGTAAGGAATATTGTCCTAAAATATTTTCCTGTATATAGAAATAATCCTAAAGTAATTTTAC
The DNA here is from genome assembly GCF_008728515.1 of Papio anubis. Lineage (NCBI taxonomy): Eukaryota > Metazoa > Chordata > Mammalia > Primates > Cercopithecidae > Papio > Papio anubis. The sequence goes on along the minus strand of NC_044984.1, from coordinate 8,711,219 downwards.
TGATTTTAGGTGGGGTGGCGTGAGACTCTTCCATCCTTTGGTAGGTACTGAACAGTTTATCTAGTAGTCATTTGCTGTTACTAAGATATATGCGAGTTCGTTCTTTCTGTGTGTGTGTGAGATGGAGTCTCACTCTGTCACCGTGGCTGGAGTGCAGTGGTGTGATTTCGGCTCACCGCAACCTCCACCTCCCAGGTTCAAGCAATTCTCCTGCCTCAGCCTCCCGAGTAGCTGGGATTACAAGCGGCTGCCACCATACCCAGCTAATTTTTCTATTTTTAGTAGAGACGGGGTTTCACCATGTTGGCCAGGCTGGTCTCCAACTCCTGACCTCAGGTGATCTTCCTGCCTCGGCCTCTCAAAGTCTTGGGATTACAGGCGTGAGCCACCACGCTCAACCTGAAATTCATTCTTTAAAAATTATCAGCCAGGTATCTATTTGGAGGCACATCTTTGATTAATTTACTTATTTTTTCTGCAGTATATAGTAATATTTATTCAAATTGTCTCTTTTTTCCTGAGTCATTTTATCATAGTATGTATCTTCACAGGAAATCATACATTTAAAAAAAGTTTATGTTTATTACTAAAAGTTACATATTTTTTTCCATACTAGTATAGTTCACTTTGACATTAGAATTGCTTTATATCTATTTATAACTTCATATGTTTTGGGTTTTCTTTTTTTAATGAATCAAATTCATCTTAACTTTCTATATTAAAAGAACTTCATGTTTCTAGTTTTCTTATAGTACGGATTATTTTATAAATTTATTATTTTAAAAGACTATATATTTTATAATATTAAGACAAATTTAGTGCAAACAATATGCAGACTCAGTTTGATGTCTTGATCCTTTTCTTTCCTTTTTTGATGATTCTCTACCCACCATCTTCTATTGCCTCTATTAAATTGCTCTTTCAAACGATCTGAACTTGATATCATAATAAGTTAACTTTTAACTGCCAAACCAATAATATCTATAAACATTTTCACATTTTATTACATCTCACAGCTTATGAATCAAATGTCAATAACAATGTAATAAAATATAGAATACTGGTACTATTTTCCATTTCTGTCAAAATACTCAGCTATCCACTAACATCTTTTGATGAGGACACCTGGGCCTATGTCATTGCTGATAACTCAAAACACTGAATTGATGAAATTACTCTTAAATAACTAAAATAACAAATGAGAAAAATATATTCATGAAAACCTTAGAACCAAATTTAAAGGCTATTTAAAATTATATTTTAGTAATTAAAAAATTAATGAAATTGCTATAAAAAATACTTACTCTTAGCTACCATAGCTGCAACTATTACCAGAGTGATTATATAAAGGAAGGCAAATATCACAGCAGCAATGCACCACGGAGACACTGTTCAAAAAGAGAGAAGTTGGCTAATGTAATCAAAGGAAACCAGATTCAGGAGTTGATACTAAAAATAACTTTTGCCAAGAATATTTAACCCACTTGAATTGGTCTGAAATCTAAGCTCATGGGAGCACCGTGCTGTGGGAAAATACCTCAGCCTGTGGGGGAGTAATTCTAAAAATTATTTTGCAGATTTAGGTGCATCCTGGGAAGATATTAACATTTTGATGTAGATATGAGCTGTTTATGAACTAACAACTTGCCCTAGTAAAGAACTCTTCCAAAGGCTACAAAAGAGCACTTCAGAAATCCTACTCTGGATTTAGTTCATTTCCCTCCCATAAGTTTTGTTTTTTGTTTTTTGTTTTTTGTTTTTGTTTTTGTTTTTGTTTTTTTGTTTTGTTTTTTTTGAGACGGAGTCTGGCTCTGTTGCCCAGGCTGGAGTGCAGTGGCCAGATCTCAGCTCACTGCAAGCTCCGCTTCCTGGGTTCACGCCATTCTCCTGCCTCAGCCTCCCGAGTAGCTGGGACTACAGGCGCATACCACCATGCCCGGCTAATTTTTGTATTTTTAGTAGAGACGAGGTTTCACCATGTTGGCCAGGCTGGTCTTGAACTCTTGACCTCAGGTGATCCGCCTGCCTCGGTTTCCCAAAGTGCTGGAATTACAGGCGTGAGCCACCACGGCCGGCCCCCCTCCCTAATTTTTTTTTTTTTTAAACTATATCTTTCATCTTTGTAATAGAACTAGGTTAAGAAAAAACCTCCAACTTTTGCTGTTGGCCAGACAGGTATTCTGTGACGGTTTTAATAAAAATTCATTCATTATGTTCATCATGAGGTATCTCACATCTTCCATTTGTAGGAATACTGAAGCACTAAAAAGACACTTAACTTTTTCAAAATTAAAATATCAAACCAGGAAATTGTGTATGAAACATTCTTTGTTTGTTTTGTTTTTTTTGAGACGGAGTCTTGCTCTGTCCCCCAGGCTGGAGTGCAGTGGCCTGATCTTAGCTCACTGCAAGCTCCGCCTCCCGGGTTCAAGCGATTCTCCTGCCTCAGCCTCCCGAGTAGCTGGGACTACAGGCGCCCGCCACCACGCCCGGCTAATTTTTTGTATTTTTAGTAGAGACGGGGTTTCACCGTGTTAGCCAGGATGGTCTCGAGCTCCTGACCTCGTGATCCACCCGCCTCGGCCTCCCAAAGCGCTGGGATTACAGGCGTGAGCCACCGCGCCAGGCCTGAAACATTCTTTTTCCATGACCTTGGCACACTGCTCTAAGTCACTGTGTCTATCGCTGCCTCGTTGACCATTCTCATTTGCTCTTAACAGAGCACTGTAGGTTCCTATGACCCGTTAAAAAGTGTAGGGACAAGAAAAAAATCCTGATTCAAACATTAGCCCGAGAATATCTGTTTTCATGATTAGTTCATTAAAATATTTAAGCCAAAAAGTGAATCTAGAGTTTTAAATGTTTTTTACCTTTTGTTTTCGAAGTTTTAGTTATTTTTCCGTTCTGGATATTTGAAGAACAATGAACTTTGAGGTCTGAGTATATTGTACTTTCCTCAGAAAACTCTAAAAAATATAAAAAAAAAAAATGCATCCAACAACTATAATCCAGATATATGTATATACACATACTTATATGATACCTGAACATATAATTACATGGCATATTATACATGATACAAATTGTCAAATTTTTTTTTTTTTTTTTTTGCTTTGTGAAATGTAAATTCTTACTCTTTTAAAAAATTCTTAGTTCCTTGATATATAATATACAGGTAACAATACAATAATCGTTTATAGATATATTGTAGAGATTAAGTTAATGTATACAAAGTCGATAGCATATGCTTGAAACACATTAACCACTCAATATGTGTTTTTCTTTAGTAGTGGTAACAATACCAGTGGTGTAGAATAGTAATTGTAAGAATATAATGGGCATTGGCATCTGCAATAAAATTGGAAATAGAAGCAAGAGTAGAAATATTCAAATTAATTTAAATGCCTATTTCTGCTACTTCTTAAAGTTGAATTTAATCTTAATGAAAGGAGCATGAAAAGCCTTTATCTAATTCTCACTAAATAAATTCTCTCCACAGCATATTGCGTGTATTTCTTCAGTACAAGTGAAGCAGAACTCATAGACACCAAAAGTCAACGACATTCACCAAAAGTCAGTAACATTCCCCTAAATATATTAAACCTAGTGCAATTGTAAATATTTACTTACCAAACTGTAATTTTCTGAGATTTAAATCCCCTTCAATTAGAAAATCTTAAACTCATTTATAAAGACAAAAGATTTTGAAATCCTCCTCTAAAAGCACTTGGTTATGAACTCATTATTTTTAATATTATTTTCTCATCAAAAGAAGAGATTATTTAGCAATAACAGCAGAATCTGGTTTTACCTGTATTTATTTCATGAATTGCCGCTGGCGAAGGATGAAGATCATCAGAGAGCCTGGACAGTGCTGATGTCTCTGGTTCCATTGTTCAGATTAAATTGTAAGGGCCAATGAGCCCAGGGTCAGAATGAGATGGGACCAAGGCAACAGAAGTCTTAACATTGCGACGTCAGAGAGGATGTTTACACTGATGCTAATATGTAAAATGTTTTTGACTTAAGAAAATTAAAGATAATGTACTCTTACAGATTAAATTTGTTTTTTCTTTTATGTATGATGAACTACTTTTTTGTTTCTAAAGATAAAATTTTAAATATTAACCATAAAGATTCCCTCCTTGCCTTAATTGCTATTTTTTTAAAAAATGAGAAAACAGTAGACTAAATAATGCAATATAAATAAATGACATTGCATTTGAATGATTGTAACAGATACTGATTTTCAGAAATACCTTTTTTGTGATTATAAATGTTTATGTTCATTGTAAATGATTCAGTGAACACAACATGTAACCCTAGTCCCTCAATATGATCTCTAACATAATTATTCATAGCTTTATCTAATTTTTCAAATGACCAATGGATGTTTTACTTTAAAAAGTAAAATAACTGTCAAATTAAATAATGAAAACAATTATTACTCATTTCTATGTAACAAAATTATTATATAATATAACTTTACATTTTGGTAGAAAGAATTCTATAATTATATGTGTGTTTGTAATAGAATAACGTTATGTGTCTGACCTGATAAGATTGTAATGTAATAATATTTTGGTCATTAACTTGTTAAATTTGTATTTTTCATATGTGGTTTTCTATTTTTGTGTTACTGTTTCTGATGAGCATAATTTATTTTTATCATTGAAAGGATTAAAGTGTGCATATGTGAAATTCTTTTATAGTCTAATGGGTGCTCTGAGACATACATACCACAGTAACCACAGGTCAACTACCCTCACCTTTGATGGATAGAAATAAACTTCATAACAAAAGCATATAATTTGACTGGCAGGCTATGGAGCATTGTTGGGTCTTAAGTTGTTTTGGAAGAGTGCAAAGATGATGATCAACTTCAGATATTAATAATTCACATATACATGGATTAAATTCTAGAGTGAGTAATAAAATGATGAAAAGAAAGTACAATTTCAAAAATTATAGAAGAAAAAATAGATTGAGAAAAATAAGTACCTCCAAAAGAAGTTATAAAGGTGGGTGGAAAGGCCGGGCGCGGTGGCTCAAACCTGTAATCCCAGCACTTTGGGAGGCCGAGACGGGCAGATCACGAGGTCAGGAGATCGAGACCATCCTGGCTAACACAGTGAAACCCCGTCTCTACTAAAAAATACAAAAAACTAGCCGGGCGAGGTGGTGGGCGCCTGTAGTCCCAGCTACTCGGGAGGCTGAGGCAGGAGAATGGCGTAAACCCGGGAGGCGGAGCTTGCAGTGAGCTGAGACCCGGCCACTGCACTCCAGCCTGGGCTACAGAGCGAGACTCCGTCTCAAAAAAAAAAAAAAAGGTGGGTGGAGTGGAGGATGTAAGATCAGGCAGGACAAGTAGAAAGCATAAATTTATGTAAATTATAGTAAATCAGACATATCAACAGTAAAGGTAAACTCTGTAAATGTTCCAGGAAAAACATTTAAAAATTATCACAATGAGTTCTTAAAAATCTTTAAATGTTGGCCGGGCGCAGTGGCTCACACTTGTAATCCCAGCATTTTGGGAGGCCAAGGTGAGTGAATCATTTGAGGTCAGGAGTTTGAGACCATTCTTACCAGCATGGTGAAACCCCATCTCTACTAAAAACACAAAATTAGCTGGGTGTGATGGTGCATGTCTTTAATTCCAGCTACTTGGGAGGTTGAGGCAGGAGAATCGCTTGAACCTGGGAGGCGAAGGTTGTAGTGAGCTGAGATTGCACCTTTGCACTCCAGTCTGGATGACAGACTGATACTACATTTCAAAAAAGAATTTTTTTTTTTTAAATGCTACAGGTTATTTACAAAAACTACATCTAGTAGATAAGGATGTGAAATGGTTGAAAATAGAAGATCAACATTTATATAATGCAAACATTAATCAAACTAAAGTGTCATAGCTCCTGATATCTGACAAAACACACTTTAAGGAAAAATGTAGTAAAAAGATGGGTCTTTTAATAATAATAAAAGTTTCAATTCAACAGTAGTATTCACAATTTTAATATAACCCTTTAACACAATTAGATTTAAATTGTGCTACCTGGAGGCATTTGTCTAAACTGCCGTATGTTTGATTTCTTTTTCATGCTGTCTTTTTGTCTCTACGGGCTGTATTTTGAAAAATGACTTCAGAAATGTTATTCAATTCATTAATTCTCTCTTCATCCATATCTAAGTAGACATTAAATATATCCAATATATTATTTTGTCTTTCAAAAAATTGTTTAGTTCTTTTACAAATACATACATTTATGTATTTTAAAGAGTTTTTTGTTTTCTAAACACATTTCCAAATTTGTCTTATGTTCCCTTAACCATGGTAAATACAATTAATTTATACCATGTGTCTGATTATTGATGTAATCGTTGTTTTGTATCTTTTTCTTTTTTTTTATTTGGAGATGGAGTCTTGCTCTCTCCCCCAGGCTGGAGTGCAATGGTGTGATCTCGGCTCACTGCAAACTCCACCTCCCGGGTTCAAGCGATTCTCCTGCTCAGCCTCCTGAGTAGCTGGTATTACAGATGCCTGCCACCACACCTAGCTAATTTTTGTATTTTTAGTAGAGTGGGGTTTCACCATGTTGATCAGGCTGGTCTCCAACTCCTGACCTCAGGTGATCTGCCTGCCTCAGCCTCCCAAAATGCTGAGATTATGGGCATGAGCCACCAAGCCTAGCCGTTATTTTGTATCTTCTGTCTTTTTTTGTTCCTACTGGTTCTTTTTAAGGTACTTTGTTTGCTTGTGTGCTCAGTTTTTTATTTGTTTCTAGCTCTGAGTGTCTCATCTTTCTTACTAATTTATTCATGGTAAATCATTAAGCTTGGGATGAAATGGGTTGTTCTAGAGAACACTACAAATTAAGTTTGTATTTTTTTCTGCTAGGTGACAAGAAATATTACTAATTTAGACGATTTTAAAATGAAATCTTGACTTGCTGATCTTTTTAACCAGTGGTGGTGTTAATGCAGCCTGCAAATCCACATGATGTCTGGCTCTGGAGATACTATTTCAGGAAGAAAATATTCCTTTCAACCATCAGGGGAAAGCTGATTTAATTTAAGTTTACCTTATCCGAAGCATGTAGTTAGGATTAGGTGTTGTGGGAATTGTTGAGTTACATGAGAAACCAGGTATTCGAAGTTCATAGTTACAATGGAATGTTATATTAGTCATACCTCTAATATCAAGTGAGATAATATGCAAAACTGCATTTGTGTATCCTCCATTCTTTTTAAGATAAACTTTTATGATCATAAAAATTACCAATTAGATAAATAAATCAATTAATATTTTTCCCTCTGAAATATGACAAACATTTTCTGAAAGGACAGAAAACATATGTAGAGATTAATGAATAATAATAAAAGTTAGGTCTAAATAGATATTACCACACTTCGAGTGTTTCCTGAATTGATCCTCCTCATTACAATGCTTCCTCCTAGAATTAACCATTCTTCCGATTTTCTTGCTTCTTATGCACATATTCTTAGACGGTAGCTTTTTGGCTTATTTTAATTTTATTTATGTGAATAGAATGAAACTGTACATTTTTTGCATTGTTTTATTCTGTATTTATTAGAGTTATCTGTGTTGCTGTGGACAGCCGTGGTTTACTTTTGTATGTGGTTTCTTTGTATGATATACTCTCAATCAGTTTACTTACTCTGCCTTTGATGGACATTTAATTGCTTTCTTTTTAGGACTATTATAAATAATGTTGCCTTGGATGTTGTCTGTATTTTGTAAATAATCATTTCACAACACTTGTAATCTATATTTAAAATTGTAATATGTTTTCTGTTCTTGTGCTTTGTTTGGATATTTAGTGACTAGGTGGATATATGGGTATAAATGGTTATAAATTTCTCTAGGGTAGCCTTTGACATTTTCTGTTTATCACAGCCTTTTAGTCTCTTTATCCTTTTGGCCTTTGCTCACTTCCTGTAAGAGAGATGGTTTCAGGGCAGTGGTCAAAATTTGAAAATAACAACAAAACATTTTGGTATTGAAAGTAAGAAATTTTTCTTTTTCTTTCTTTTTTTTTTTTCTTTTGAGATGGAGTTTCACTCTTGTTGCCCAGGCTGGAGTGCAGTGGTGTGATCTCGGCTCACTGCAACCTCCCCCTCCTAGGTTCAAGGAACTCTCCTGCCTCAGCCTCCCAAGTTGCTGGGATTACAGGTGAGCACCACCATAAAATTGGACCCAAAAAAATAAGTAAAATAATGGTCAATTTCCAGTGATAATCAAGGTGAAATCTAAGAGCCTGATATGAATTAGCACCAGGCAGCTTGACCTCTATCATCAGAGTATGCAATCTGGATACAGAAAAAGAGAAGATGAAGTTTTGTTTTAAAAATTTTAATAATTTTTTTCTGCACACTTAGTGACAAGAGAAGATGAAATTTAATTTAGCTGCATGCCACAGTTAATTAGGCATATGTAATAGAAAATAAGAAATCAGCGGCAATAAAATCATTCAGGTGACTCATCATTAAGTCTAGTTTTGTGTGGTTAGGGCATGGCAGTAGCAACAAATGAGAAATTTTAAGTCAAGCCTGAAGAAGAAATTAAGCAGAATGAATGAAACAAATACAAAGGCAAATGTTGGCCTCACAGGGTTGTTGTTGTTGTTGTTGTTTTAAATATCTTCATTAAAGATATTTGATGTTCCAAAGGTAGAGATGCTTCTGATCTGTCTCAGACATGCCCTGTACATGGAACTGTAGACTCACTGAGACTCACCCATTTAACTGTATCCCCACTACTGGTTCTAATTCTTGCATGAAATATTTAGACCTTTAATACATTCACTGAGATAAGAAAGGCAAGGAGGAAGTGGGAAAGGGAAAAATAGAAAAAAATGTTATTAACTCCATAATTAAGTCATTTTAATTTTTATTATAGGGGATGACTTAGTCCCTCAATAAATCAATTGCCATTTTGGTTTTGGATAGACGTTCTTGTTGTCGTATGTTTGTTTGTTTGTTTGTTTTTCTGAGACAGAGTCTTGCTCTGTCTCCCAGGCTGGAGTGCAGTGGCGTGATCTCGGCTCACTGCAACCTCTGCCGCCCAGGTTTGAGCAATTCTCCTGTCTCAGCCTCCCGAGTAGCTAGGACTACAGGTGCACCACCACACCCAGCTAATTTTTGTATTTTTAGTAGAGATGGGGTTTCACCATATTGGTCAGGCTGGTCTCGAACTCCTGACCTCAGGTGATCCACCCACCTCAGCCTCCCAAAATGCTGGGATTACAGGCACGAGCCACTGCACCTGACAGGTGTTGTTGTTTTTTACTGAGTTTATTATTATTTCCCCACTTCCTGGTGGAAAAGAATGAAGGAGAGCAGGCCGGGCATAGTGGCTCACACCTGTAATCCCAGCACTTTGGGAGGCCAAGGCAGGTGGATCACCTGAGGTCAGGAGTTCGAGACCAACCTGGCCAACATGGTGAAACCCCATCTCTACTAAACATACAAGAATTAGCCAGGCGTGGTGGCGGGTGCCTGTAATCCCAGCCAGTCTACTCAGGAGCCGGAGGGAGGAGAATTGCTGGAACCCGGGAGGCAGAGGCTGCAGTGAGCCGAGATCGCGCCACTGCACTCTAGCCTGGGCAAGAGAGCAAGACTCCATCTTAAAAAAAAAAAAAAAAAGAAAGAAAGAAAGAATGAAGGAGAGTAGAATTTGGAAGCTGAATTTGTGAATTTGGGACTCAGTTCTGCCATTAATTGATTATGTTATGATATAAACAGCCTATGGAAAAAATGATTATTTTTTTACTTCACTTATTTTCTAAAATTGTGTAAAAATATTTCACAGGTGAATGTGAGAATCATGATTACAATGTATTTGAATACAATCTTAACTGTAATATACTGTTTTGAAATTATGTTTTTGTTTATTTTATGATTTTGCTTCAATTAGTCCCTGTGCTTTGTAAACGTGTTAATAGACTTTGGGTTTTAGAAAAGTTTTAGATTTCAGAAAATATTGATCATACAGTGTACACTCAATCAACAGCTTGATTCCAACTGGTCTTATTAGAGAATGCGGACATCTACCTTTTATGTATACATCTGTGATTCATTTCAGATTCAATTTTGTGGAAGGTTTAAAGTCTGCACACTATCTGATCTCTACCACTGCTGCCTGGATCTATTGTTATGCTGGACATGACAACACAGCAACCATCATAGATTGGCACAGAGTGACGGGCTGTTTCTGATGCAGACGCTTCTGCTGCATGCCAGACTTGTGGTTCCTGCCTAAGATGATCCTATTGTTTTCTGGAGGAGGAGACCCCATTGCACAGGGCATTGCCCCTACCACTTTTGGCAGATTGACTACAATGGATGTTTGACCCTCTCTTGTAGCTATCAGTTGAACCTCACTCTGTGAGCACTTTCCTGGGTGACAGTATTCCTATTCCAATCTTATCAGCCAACTCAAGCCATTCCATTTGACCTATGAAAATAATCCGTGTCAGGTTTTCAGGTTTCCAAGCCATTCACAGTCTGAAAATGGCACCCATCTTATCAAAAAAGCCACATATGAGGCTAAAATTTAAAGTATTTAATGGACTTCCATGCTCGCTACAATCTATAGGCATCTGGTATTGTTAAGCTTTGGTATGGCCTCCTCAAAATTACACAAAAGCAATTTCTGACTCTACCTTCCTCATCTCTTCTTGGTCCACATATTATGAATTCAAGAACAGTCCCTGAACTAGTGCTGTCTTGATTCCTATTTATTTTCTGACACTATTGCTTATCTTGTGTATGCTATATAAGCTGTGTTTAATGGTAACCACTGATTTTAAAAGCACCACTATGTGCAAAATAAGTCCTTAGTTTTAAATTATATTCTTCCAAAAACTGCCGCTTCAGTAGAGTTTTTTGCTCCTGATTGCTAAGAATAAGTTGCTTCTTCTAACATGTTATGCAAATCATGGCTTTTTTTTTTTTTTTTTTTTGAGGCGAAGTCTGGCTCTCTTGCCCAGGCTGGAGTGCAGTGGCCGGATCTCAGCTCACTGCAAGCTCCGCCTCCTGGGTTCACGCCATTCTCCTGCCTCAGCCTCCCAAGTAGCTGGGACTACAGGCGCCCGCCACCTCGCCCGGCTAGTTTTTTGTATTTTTTAGTAGAGACGGGGTTTCACTGTGTTAGCCAGGATGGTCTCGATCTCCTGACCTCGTGATCCGCCTGTCTCGGCCTCCCAAAGTGCTGGGATTACAGGCTTGAGCCACCGCGCCCGGCTGCATACTCATTCTTAAAGGGAATGTTTAATATGTTAAATGGCTTCTCAGATACATATGCTATTTTCATTGTGTTTTACAATCCATTTTTTTTTTTTGTAAAATATGTTAGCATTAGTTTTAATTTTTTAATTTTTTAATTTTTATTTATTTTTTTATTTTAGCTTTAGGAGGTACCTGTGCAGGTTTGTTACATAGGTAAATTGAGTATTCCAAGGGTTTGGTTTATAGGTTATTTTATTACCCAGGTAATAAGCATAGTACCCAATAGGCAGTTTTTTGATCTTCACCCTCCTCCTACTCTCCACCCTCAAGCAGGCCCCAGGGTCTGTTGTTCCCTTCTTCGTGTCCATGTGTACTCAAAATTTAGCTCCCACGTATAAGTGAAAACATGCAGTACTTGATTTTCTGTTTGTGTCTGTGTTAGTTTGCTTCGGATCATGTCTTCCAGCTCCAACCATGTTGCTACAGAGACATGATCTCATTCTTTTATATGGCTGCATAGTATTCATGGATGTTTTAGTCACAATTTCAGAAAAATGATTCTTAAAATGGTCTAGCTTCCTGTTTCTCTAACATATGCCTGAATGTGTTTTCTGGAAATCTTATTATCAAATCACATTTTATTTTTCTAAGCAGAATGAGTTCAAGATTGTGAAGGATTCTGATTTATATAAATGGGCAGTATGACAGATATTCAGGAGTTTTCTTTATGTGCATGCACTTGCCCATTATTTCTGTTTACAAATTACCTTACCTAAATACATCCAATTGAGACAAAATCTCAAAGAATGCATGTTCAGAACATGATTATAACACTTACATAATTATATGTATAACTTGTATCAATAATTTTTCCATTCATTGCATCAAAATTTTTCCTGCCTCATGTTATTTCACATTATTATCTGTCTCTACATTCCTCCCTCTTTCCTCTTCCAACAAAAAATCCTTTCATGATTCTGAAGCTAATGTTGTTACCTGTGGTCATGCTTGTCCAAATGACAACGATGCTAATGTGATAGTTAATAGCGGTCACCCACATCCAGGCTTGCAAATCTCAGTTTTGATTTCCTTCTCCTCTGTTAAGCGAAACCTACTGCTTCTGGGCCAGATACACAGATTTGACTTTCAACATCTCTTGCAGTAGAATTTTATTATTTTTCATCAGAAATGTCTTTCTCCTTTCTCATGACCCAAGTTAGAATTACTGAGAATCATTACAATAACATCAGTGGTCTAGGTGCTAAATGTCCTTTCAAGGGCTAGCAACACTGTGGTTGGAAGTGTTTGTACAGAGGAACGCACCATGAAAGGATGTGTCAGTGACGCTTTTTGCACACCTACAGTATATTAACCAGATGCCTGATGTTTAAACGAAAAATAATCACTGGATTAAATGAAGGAGAAAAATCTCTTTTCCTTTCTGAAGAAAAAATTCAACACAGGGTATATCAGAATGGAGATGGGCCATATCAGAATAAATATTTATTGAATAATTATATGGAAAACATTTAAGTAGCCAATATTCTAGCAAAATACAGCAGAATACTTAATCAGAACTTAGTTTTTATTTTTTTTTACTATTAATTGCAAATAGATTTTTTAGCTACCCATAGTCTAGACAATATTGTGTAGGGCAGCAGGATGACGTTCATGCCATTCTCCATTGTTGAGTATCAGAAGATGCCAAGAGTTCAGGACAGATTCTAGCCATTTCCAGGACCTGAAAATGAGGAAGGGGCTAGAGAATTATGTAATTTTTCCACTTTCTTCTCCTAGCTTCTCTTCTCCTACCAATGTCTCCCAATGGTTGAAAACAGACAGAAGTCAGAGGGTGAGGAAGACTGTGTGATGCAGTTGTTAGAACTCAGCTGCACAAAATGCAGCAAAAAAGCGTGGAGAATGGAGGTGAGGTGTGGTTTGAAAAACAGGTGTTGAGAATCATGCTTCCAGAAGCCTGTGGTGGTAGAGTTGTGAAAGATCCACTGGGAACCCACTGCACATCCATATGAAATAAACTATGTGTGAATGTTTCTTGTGGGTAAAAGGTGTCCAAATGAGAGCAGGGAATAACCTGGACTCATCCTAGATTCTGTAGTAGGCTGAATAATGGCGCCCAGTATATCCAGGTCATAATCATTGGAAGCTGTGAATGCTACCTTATAGGGCAAAAAATACATAGCATAAGTGAGAAGAGATTGAGGATCTTGAGATTGAAGGATTATTTTGGATGATCAAAGTAAGCTTAAAATGTATCCCAAGTATCCTTACAAAAGGGATGCAGAGGGAGATTTGAGTAGAGAAAAGGAGGAGGCAGTGCAATCATGGGAGCAGAAGCTGGAATGACAAAACCACAAGTGAGGGAATGCTGGCAGACATGAGAAGCTGGGTGAGGAGAGGAACAGATTCAGCCCTGCTGTAACCTTGGTATTAGTTCCATAAGACTTTTCAGACTCCAACCCTCTAAAACTGTAAGAGAATAATTTTTGTTCTTTTTATCCACTAAATTTGTGCTTATTTGTTACAGCAGCAATAGCATACTTAGACAGCTGCCATGCATGAAGAGTGATGGGTGGGATATAGAGCGCTAACAGAAAATATGAGACACCTGGTTTGAGGGTGAGGCAGAATCAAAACCACACAACACACAAGTGCAGGTTCATGACCCATGTCAGGAGCTGTAGTTGCAGGGCTCTGTAGGGATGTATCCAAGAACTCCCTGAGATTCTCTCCCGAGACAAAGAGAGAAGTCATCTACACTACCTTTTTCTGTGCTGATTTTCTCATCTGAGTTCAGGTGGAGCCAAAGGAAAAAGAAAAACTTTAACTTTGCATAAAATTCAAAAATTTTGTTAGTATATGGATTTAGGAATTTGAATTCCTGAAATGACATGTTCCTATGACTGAAAATGACTGAGAGACAATTATCTGAGAATTACTTACATAGTTGGAGACTCCGGAGAAGCAGGTGAAGAGCAAGACTACATATCCAGTTTAGAGGGAAACTGAGGGAAACCTTGGCCGTAAACTTACATAGGCAGTATCTGAATTATTCTAATTGTTTTGGTTACATAAATAGAATTCCGAAATCTTGAGAAACAATAATTCTCATACAAATGTAAGCCTTTTAATCTGAATTCTGTTAAATATACCAATAATCACTAATCTCTTCTAGCTTTATTCTTCTGGTTTATCATTTTGTGAATTTGAGAATAAAGTACTCTGATGGTTATACGTCACTCTTCTATTCATTATTTTTATAAAAATATAAATATTTGATTTCTCTAACATTGCCTATAATTTTGTTTAATGTCAGCATTACATAATAAAATACTTTCTCCATAAAGTTACAAATATCAAATATGAAAGCACAAACACACACACACACACACACACATATATATATATATATATATTTTTTGAGACCGAGTTTCGCTCTTACTGCCCAGGCAGGAGTGTAATGGTGTGATCTTGGCTCACTGCAACCTCCGCTTCCCAGATTCAAAGTGATTCACTTGCCTCAGCCTTCCTGAGTAGCTGGGATTACAGGCATGCACCACCATGCCCGGCTAATTTTGTATTTTTAGTAGAGATGGGGTTTCTCCATGTTGGTCAGGCTGGTCTCGAACTTCTGACTTCACATGATCCGCCCGCCTTGGCCTCCCAAACTGCTGGGATTATAGGCATGAGCCACTGCGCCTGGCAAATAAAAATATAATTACTATAACGTTCATATATAGTATTATGTTTAAAATGGTATGCCACTTTATATTTTGGCTTTAAGTTGTTGGTCCTGTGACCAACCTTTGGCTTCTTGCTCTGTTGTAAGAAATATTGTGGAGCATACATAATGATGTGGGTACAAAGTTAGAAGATGTGTTCAAGGAAGGCATCCTAAAGGAGGTGTCATTTGAGTAATGTCAAATGAGTGACCTTGGACAGTAGAGAGCCTCTAAAATATTTGAGCAAGGAACTGTTCAAATAGTGGACAGTCTCTAAAACATAAAACCGAATGATTTGTTTGAGAAATAGCATTAGGGCTAGATCACAGGGTGGGACTGAGCAGAAATAGGCAGAAATAAAGACCGAGAAATTGTCAGGGGAACACGAGTGTAGTAGATATCATTCAAGGTAGGTTGATGTATTCGTGAATGTCCAGGCAGGAAAACAAATTCTGTGCCAAGTCATTACACAGAGGGAACTTAACACAGAAGGGTATTTACCAAACAGTTGGAGAACTCCAAGAGTCAGTCAGGAGAAAGAAGACAATTCAGATACGGGCAAAACAGAAAGCTGGTACTATTCCCAGAGCTAGGGAAACAAGGGAGCAGGTGGGCTCACCAGAACCACTTGATGGGACTGGCACCACAGTGGCTGGTGCCTGCCAGGAGGAAGTTGCTATTTGGCAGCAGTTCAAACCACATAGCATGAAGGAAGGACAAAAACACAATTCCACTTGTATGAGGTGTCTCAAATAGTCTAATTCATAGAAGCAAGGAGCAGAATGGTCGTTACCAGGGACAGTGAGGAGCGGAAAATGGGGATAAGGTTTTAGTAATGCAAAATGAGTAAGCTCTAGGGATCTGTTGCACAACATTGTGCCTAGAGTTAACAATATTGTATTGTACATTTCAAAATTTGTTAATAGAGTAGATCTCATGTTGTATTCCTATCACAGTAAAATAAATCTTAAAATTAAAGAAAATAGAATAGTACATAGCATCTGTGGCCACTGCTGGAGATAAAGCCTGAAGCAGAGAGGGGAAAGACAAAGTAACAGGCTTCTCCCCTCTTCCCACCTTCCAAATCTCAACCCAGTGGCTCCACTGACTGCACCTACCTGGAAGCTGGTTAGCCATGGAGGCGGTGAAACATGTGTTGCAGGAATCAGCACCCCAAGAAAGAAGCAGAACAGGGGAAATCCAGGCAGGACAAAGAGAAAAGTGACTGACAGAGGGGGAGAAACCAAATCTATCAAAGCATAGAATCATAATATTTTGGGAAAGATACTTTTCATACTCAATCAAAAGTAAGGCTTGTTGGCTTGGTGCGGTGGCTCACGCCTTTAATCCCAACACTTTGGGAGGCTGAGGTGGGTGGATCACCTGAGGTCAGGAGTTTGAGACCAGCCTGGCCAACGTGGTGAAATCTCATCTCTACTAAATATACAAAAAAAAAAAAAAAAAATTAGCTGGGCATGGTGGCAGGCGCTTGTAATCCCAGTTACTTGGGAGGCTGAGGCAGGAGAATCACTTGAACAGGGAGGTGGAGGTTGCATTGAGCCCAGATGGCACCAGTGCACTCTAGCCTGGGTGACAAGAGTGAAACTCTGTCTCAAAAAACAACAAGAACAACAACAAAAGACCTGTTAACACAATATTCTGTGAAAAGATTCAATTTATCTTGTCCAATCTATACATAGGTTTACTATAACATGTGTGTAAAATCACTCAGATAAATTACCATTAAGAAACCACATGTGGAGGGGCTCAGTAAGGGGGGAATAGGCGTTTTGAACAAAGAATTGAGTATACTTTAATCCACATACTGACACAGGAGATAAGTCTCCAATTCCTTATCCATAAAGCTAAAAACCAAATATCTATAAACAAAATGTTTTCATCAGTTTGGTTCCAAAACCTGAACTTAGCTAATCGTAGTTTTTGTTTTATACATTTTGCTGTGGAAACATTAATGTGTTTGGTTACAGGGTGAATCATCAAATGCCAATGGGGCTGTTAATTCATGTATGTATAAACACATTTATTTTAAAATGCAAACTAATAAATTTTAAAATACATTTCTATCCATAAATTCCAGATAAGAAATTAGGGTCTCTGGGCCAGGCGTGGTGGCTCACGCCTGTAATCCCGGCACTTTGGGAGGCCAAGGCAGGCGGATCACTTGAGGTCAGGAGTTCGAGACCAGCCTCAACATGGAGAAATCCCCATCTCTACTAAAAATACAAAATTAGCCGGGCGTGGTGGTGCATGCCTGTAATCCCAGCTACTCGGGAAGCTGAGGCATGAGAATCGCTTGAACCTGGGAGGCAGAGGTTGTGGTGAGCTGAGATGGCGCCATTGCACTCCAGCCTGGGCAGCAAGGGCAAAACTTGGTCTCAAAAAAAAAAAAAAAAAGAAATTAGGGTCTCTGAATCCTACACATCATTTAGTTTCCACCTAAAAGTTTTTAAATGTATGGTGAGAAAACTGTATATAAAAGAACAATCTCCGGCCGATTCCTGTGAGAGCTCTCTTCATTATCTGGCTCTACTGATGTTGCCAGTGTACCGCGCTAGCAATGTTGTATATTAACCTGGAGTAAAATACCATTTCCGTATTTTCAAAATACTTTACTTCTATTAATAAAATAAATTCTTACCTTTAGATTGTGTTGTTGCTAAAATTGAAATTTAAGTAGAGAGTCTTGTGACTGATAGAAATGGGTGGCTTCTTTTAAAAACAGTCTGGCCGGACGCGGTGGCTCACGCCTGTAATCCCAGCACTTTGGGAGGCCAAGACGGGCAGATCACGAGGTCAGGAGATCGAGACCATCTTGGCTAAGACGGTGAAATCCCGTCTCTACTAAAAATACAAAAAATTAGCCTGGCACAGTGGTGGGCGCCTGTAGTCCCTGCTACACGGGAGGCTGAGGCAGGAGAATGGCGTGAACCCGGGAGGCGGAGCTTGCAGTGAGTGGAGATTGAGCCACTGCACTCCAGCCTGGGGGACAGAGCGAGACTCCGTCTCATAAAAAAAAAAAAAAAAAAAAAAAAACCGTCCGTAAAATCATAGCTGGTCAAGTCACTTTTATTCCAGGAATTATTTTTGCCATATGTTAGTTTTCTTTTCCTCTCGTGTGAACCATTTTTATGTCTAGTCTCAAAAATTTCTGTTACAGTCACCATTCAGTCATGATAAGGGTTCAGAAATAACTCAGGGACAAACCATTCCTGTCATTAAGCTTCCAATATTAAATAAGTCCTTTGTGTATCAATAGTCACCATGATAATTTTTCGCAAGGTATTATTTAACATCTTTCTTCATGGTACCTTAAAGTTTTTTTGTGTGTGTGTCTTTACCTGCCCATTATTTCCACCTACAAAACATGCTATCTCTAAGCACATTATCAGAAGAAAATTTCCAGTTAAAAATCATCTCATTGAAAATATGACTAGTATTTTTAGTCCAATCAATGCTTTATGATTCTTATGTTATTTCTTTCTTTGTGATTGACTCCTTCCTATTCCCTCCTCTTCCCTTAACAGGTAAATAGTGTCGTAGTTCTAAGTTTAGTAATGTTTCCTATGGTTACACTTGCTGGAATAACAAAAATAGTGCAGTTATAGTGGTAGTGATCAGCCGCATCCATGCTCGTAAACCTCAGTTCTGGTCTCTTCTCTCCTCCCTAAGCTATGTCTTCTGTTTTTTGCCCAGGTAAATTGCTTCAACTCCCAATATTGTATGAAACAGCCTCTTATTGTTTTCGCCAGACATGCCATTTCCTCTACCCATTACCCATCCACTTCATCCCCTACCTCCTGCGGTCACACCAAGACCAGTGTAGGTGTTAACTGTTATTTCAGGCAGCAGCAACTCTGTGGTTGGAAACATTCTGTACCGTATAGTGCGATGTGTCAGCCACACCTATTACACATAAAGTGTACTGATGACTGAGGTCTCATAGGGGGCCAGGGTCATATCAGAATCCAGAGATTTCCATGAAAGTTTAAAGTTCAGTCTGCAAACTCACTGTAACTAATAATGAATAGCTTGTGTCCTATCAATATGTTTCTTAATGGTTTTGAGCACAAATTAGGTGTTAAATACCCTATATGTTTATACATTAAACCATTCTCAGATACATTGCCAATAAATTATTTAGTTGCATTTTACGTTTTACAGATGATGGAAAAGAATCTTAAAGGGATTATGTAACCTACTCAAGTTTACAATCTACCAAAAGCAGAATCAGGCACTTGAAACTATTCACATTTGACATCTTGTATTTAGCAGATTGAAGAAGCAGAAAGAACAATTACCTGATAAGGACTGATTAGAAATTAGTTTGGAATGCAAAATAGTCTTTGAATCAGCATTTTATTTCGCTTGTGGGGCTTTGTTTTGTTTTTGTTTGTTTGTTTGTTTGTTTGCAGAGACAGGATCTCACTTTGTTGCCCAGGCTGGTCCTGAACTCCTGAGATCAAGTCATGCTCCCACCTTGGCCTGCCAAAGTGTTGGAATTACAGGCGTAAGCCACTGCACCTGGTCCTGTAACTGTTTATATACAGTTTTGTTCTTATAAAGAACCTCACTGGGCACCGGGCGCAGTGACTCACACCTGTAATCCCAGAACTCTGGGAGGAGAGGTAGGTGGATCACCTGAGGTCAGGAGTTCAAGACCAGCCTGGCCAATGTGGCAAAACCCCATTTCTACTAAGAATACAACAATTAGACGGGCATGGTGGCACTC
This sequence comes from Papio anubis, assembly GCF_008728515.1. Lineage (NCBI taxonomy): Eukaryota > Metazoa > Chordata > Mammalia > Primates > Cercopithecidae > Papio > Papio anubis. The sequence continues at coordinate 8,691,479 of NC_044984.1, read as the reverse complement.
CTGTAGTCCCAGCTACTGGGGAGGCTGAGGCAGGAGAATGGCTTGGGAGGCAGAGGTTGCAGTGAGCTGAGATTGCACCACTGCACTCCAGCCTGGGAGACAGAGTGGGACTCTGTCTCAAAACAAAAATGAAAAAAAAAACCCTCTTTTAAAAAATTGTTTGTTTGTGTTTTTTTGATAATTAAAAACCATGGCAAAACTGTACCTAAAGCAAAGATGAATATGCATTGTAAGGCACAGGTTTGAAGTTAGACAGCCATGGGAGAATGCAAAGGTATGTATGAGATTGGTATAATCAATAAGTATTTGTTGGTATTTGTTTCATACACAAATACATGCATACATACAAATAACTCCGAAATTTTTTTTAATTTAACACTTGGACCTCTCACGGTTAGGTTGCAAAAAAATGTTATATAAATAATGAGAGCATTTCCTCCCATGAAACCTAACTTCAAACAAATCCAAATAAATTTTAAGTTTTAAAAAAGACCATCCATTTTAGTGTCAACATCCTTTTCAAGTGAATTATTTATATACTGAAGTATTATAAAACCCATAATTAGATATTGTTATATATAGACAGATACTTTTATAAATTAAATTATGCTTCTTAGAAGACAGAGGCATGAAAATAGAGAAACTAGGATATAAAACAGGTAACTAAAAACTTACTAGAACTTTAAAAATCACCCCTAGGTTATACAAAACTATGGGGATAAGTTAGTTTAATTATCTGTCTAAATATGGATTTTACCTCTATAAGAAAGATCAGGCCAGGCGCGGTAGCTCATGCCTGTAATCTCAGCACTTTGGAAGGCCGAGGCAGGTGGATCACGAAGTCAGGAGTTCGAGACCAGCCTGAGCAACGTGGTAAAACCCCGTCTCTATTAAAAGTACAAAAATTAGCTGGGCATGGTGGTGCGTGCCTGTAATCCCAGCTACTCAGGAAGCTGATGGAGGAGAATCGCTGGAACCCAGGAGGTGGAAGTTGCAGTGAGCCAAGATTGCACCACTGCACTCCAGTCTGGGCAACAGAGCAAGACTCCATCTGAAAAAAACCAAAAAAAAAAAAAAAAGATCAGTCAGTACATAGTCAAGTGTGTGTGCATGCACATATATACATATGTGTACATTATGTAAATATATGTTGTTATTATTATATAATAAACCTACATTCAATATATCTGCGGTGACTTATCTATCTAAATTTGAACAAAAACTAAAAATTCCCAGCACAATTGAGGCAAAATAAAATATAATTTTCTTACAGTTATGAAAAATGGCTCTCTAGATTTTAATCCGTTAGAGGTAGAGGTAGACAAAGGTTAGTGAGACTCAGTTTGACCATTGCTTGGCTGACTTTGAGCATGTTTCCTTGATAATCTCCTGTGTCTTCAACTATGAAATTTAAGAACTAGTACTATCAAAATCTTCATAGGGTTTATGAAGATTAGATGAAATAAATGTTATAAAATAATCAAACACAGAGCCTGGCATAAAGTAAACTCAAAAATTGTTAATGGTTTTATAGATAATCATTAAATATAATCCATTATAGACTACATACATCACTATGAAAGAATTAGAGGTAAATTATAAAATATTAGTGATAATCCTTTATAAGACTCTTTTTCTAAGCTTCATTTCAGGCTACTGGAACTTGAGAATGTATAAATTGTTTAATGCGTACCAAGTAAGTGTTTAGTCACAAAATGTTAGAAGGTGAGTTGGTTAGTCTGATAGAGTTTTACTGGTCTGATTCTTCATTTCCTGTTTGCGTATTTATGTGTCTTACTATTCTGAGTTAGGGAATCCTTTTACTTCCCATGTCTCTTTTTCTTTATGCGAAAGTTCCGTCAGCAGACACTGACCACAGAGCTTTGCAATGTAGACAGTTTTGCCGAAAGGCTATAAGACAGAGGCTCAGTTCCACTTCACTGACACTTAGTGACATTACGCAGGCTTTGGACTTTAGGAAGCGACCAATATGTCGACTTCGGTTTGTTCTTTCAGAATGAGAACCCTAAGGGCCACCCAACAGTTCACCACAGAGAAACTTGTTTCCAGCCACATAGGAGTTGACAAGCTGCAGTTGCAGCTGAGCTCTTTGCAACTCTTTCAGGAGGTTCTTACGCCTTGCTGGGTCCCATATGAGGCACTAATCTATTATTTAGAAAAGATACACATTAAGGACTCTAATTAAGACATTTTGAAACAAGTTATGTTTTCTCCACTCTGGCTTCATGAACTTCTTTCTATGCTAAACAATCAGGGAGACTGTCAATGTTTTATTCAAAATATGTATTACTAATTCTGTGATCACTTTTGCACACTTCTTTTACTACATAAACATGTCACTTTGTAAATAGCTACTGGGCAGTGTAGATTTACTTGCATGCATAACTTGAACATTATTTTGTTTCTTTTGGATCCTGCCTATTCCTAAACCACATGTGGAATTGGTAGTTGCTTTGGTTTGGTTTGTTTATTTCCTTATTTCTTTTAGTGGGAAGCAGTTTTCTGGATTCTTTTAACTTGATGCAGATGCAAAAAGGGGAAATGTTTGTGTAATGTATGTGGTCAATATCCATAATTGGATTTGTTTTTTTTTTTTTCAGATGGAGTTTTGCTCTTGTTGCCCAGGCTGGAGTGCAGTGGTGCAATCTCGGCTCACTGCAACCTCCGCCTCCCAGGTTCAAGCGATTCTCCTGTGGAGTAGCTGGGATTACAGGCACACACCACCACGCCCAACTAGTTTTGTATTTTTAGTGGAGATGGCGTTTCTCCATGTTTGTCAGGCTGGTCTCGAACTCCCAACCTCAGGTGATCCACCCACCTCGGCCTCCCAAAGTGCTGGGATTACAGGCGTGAGCCACTCCGCCTGGCTGAATTTGCAATCTTTAGTTAAAATTGAAACTGTAAAATGATGCCATATTTGAAGGAACAACAACAAGGCAGTTTCCAATGCCCAAAATATAACTGAAAAGGCATTGGACAACATAGATTAAAATGGTATGTTGAATGAGAACTGAAAGTCAACATAGCAAACATCTACCATGGCAAATATTTCCTTACTTGGATTGTAGCTACGAAATGGTCATCTCTACTCCTTGGGAAAGGCCAGAGCAAGACCTATAAAGTCAACTCTTAGAAAAGTTCCATGTATAGAATGAATGACCAATAAGAAGCTGGCTATTTAATTTAAAATGATGTTAGGATCTTTAACTCTAGGAATAATCAGAGGTAGAAGGAATTTAGAATAATCAGAGGTAGAAGGAATTTAAAATGATTTCATATTGCTGGGGAAATTTGTGTGATCTTATTTATATTAAAGAAAGCATTGGACGTAATAGAATTCCTGATACATGCACGCACACACACGCACACACGCACACACACACACATTGAAATGTGGCATACATATTGAGCACTAAAATTGCAATGTAATGTGTGCTCAATAAATGTTTGCAACTCTCCCCTAATAAACAAACTTATTAAAATGAAAATTGCTAAATAAAGGAAAAGTTTCAGTATTTGTCTCTTCTTTAATAACCATACTGCAGAGTGACAAAATAATTGGTGGCAAGTATTTTCTGGAATATAAAATCAGAGGTTATGTGATGATGGTTACATGAATTTACACATGATAAAATTGCATAAAATGACATACATATATACACACAAATATGTAAAATACAGGCATACCTCAGAGATACTGTGCACTCTGATCCAGACAACCACAAAAAAGAAATTATTGCAATAAAGCAAGTCACATGATTTTTTTGTTTCCCAGTGCATATAAAAGTTATGTTTACGCTATACTGCAATCTAAGTGTTCAAAATCATTATATCTAAAAAACAATGTATATACCTTGATTAAAAATACTTTATTGCCAGAAAATATTAACAACCAGATGAGATTTCAGAGAGCCCTAGTCTGTTTCTGTTTCTGGTGGATCTTGCCTCATTGATGGCTACTGACTGATCAGGGTGGTGGTTGTTGAAGGCTGGGGTGACAGTGGCAATGTCTAAAAATAAGACAACAATGAAGTTTGCTGCATTGACTGACTCTTCTTTTCACAAAAGATTTCTCTGTAGTCTATGATGCTGTTTCATTGCGTTGTACCCACAGTAGAACTTTCAAAATTGGAATCAATCCTTTCAGACCCTGCCACTGCTTTATTAACTAGGTTTTTTGCAATATTCTAAATTCTTTGTTGTCATTTCAACAATGTTCACAACATCTTCACCAGGAGTAGATTCCATCCCAAGAAATGTCTCATTCCTCATCTATACAAAGCAGTTCCTCACCCATGAAAGCTCTGTCATGAGATTGCATCAATTCAGCCACATCTTTTTTTTTTTTTTTAATCCTATTCTAAGTTCCAGGATACACATGAAGAATGTGTAGGTTTGTTACATATGTATACATGTGTCATGGTAGTTTGCTACACCTATCAACCCATCGTCTAGGTTTTAAGCCCCACATGCATTAGGTATTTGTCCTAATGCTCTCCCTCCCCTCACCCCCTACTCCTGATAGGCTGTGGTATGTGCTGTTCCCCTCCCTGTATCCATGTGTTCTCACTGTTCCACTCCCACTTATGAGTGAGAACATGCGGTGTTTGATTTTCTGTTCCTGTGTTAGTTTGCTGAGGATGATGGCTTCCAGCTTCATCCATGTCCCTCCAAAGGATATAATCTCATTCTTTTTTATGGCTGCATAGTATTCCATGGTGTATATGTACCACATTTTCTTTATTCAGTCTATCATTGATGGACATTTGGGTTGGTTCCAGGTCTTTGCTATTGTAAATAGTGAATTCAGCCACATCTTCAGGCTTCACTTCTCATTCTAGTTCTCTTGCTATTTCTACTACATCTGCAGCTACTTTCTCCACTGAAGTCTCGAACACCTCAAAGTCATCCATGAGGGTTGGAACCAACTTATTCCAAACTCTTGTTAATGCTATACTTGACATCCTCCCATGAACCACAAATGTTCCTAAACGCTTCATTGAATTTACATTGCCCAGTTTCATCTGAGGGATCACTATGTACTAAATACAAAATGTATTTCTTAAACAATATGACTTAAAAGTTGAAATGATCCCTTGATTCACGGACTGCAGAATGGATGCTGTGTTAGCAGGCTTGAAAATGACATGAATCTCCTTGTACATCTTTACCAGAGCTCTTGGGTGACCAGGCTCATTCTCAATGAGCCGTAACATTTTTAAAGACATCTTTTTCTCTGAGCACTATGTCTCAACAATGGGCTTAAAATATTTAGCAAACCATGTTGTAAACAGATATGCTGCCATCTGCACTTTGCTGTTCTGTATAGACAGCACAGGTAGAGTAGATGACCATAATTCCCAAGGGTCTTACATTGTTCGGAAAGGTAAATGAGCATTGGCTTCAACTTAAGTCACCAGTTAGCCCCTAACAAAAGAGTCAGCCTGTCCTTTGAAGCTTTGAAGCAAGACATTGACTTTTCCTCTCTAGTTATAAAAGTCCTAGATGGATTTTCCAGGAGGCTGTTTCATGTACACTGAAAATCTGTTGTTTAGTATAGACACCTTTATCAATTATCTTAGTTAGATCTTCTGGATAACTTGCTGTAGCTTCTTCATCAGCACTTACTGCTTCACCTTGTAATTTATATCATTTAGATGGCTTCCTTCCTTAAATCTCATGAAGCAACCTCTGCTAGTTTCCAATTTTTTTTTTTTTTTCTGCAGCTTTCTCACCTCTCACAGTCTTCATAGAATTGAAGAGTTAGCACCTTAGGCTTTGGCTTAAAGGAACATTGTGTAGCTGGTTTGATCTTTGATACAGACCAGTAAAACTTTCTCCATATTAGCAATAAGGCTGATATATATATATATATATGTGTGTGTGTATATATATATATATAAAATATATGTACCACATTTTCTTTATTCAGTCTATCATTGATGGGCATTTGGGTTGGCTCCAGGTCTTTTATATATATATATATAAAATTTGCGTGTTCATTGGCATAGTAATTTTGATTTTCTTCAAGTACTGTTTCTTTGCATTCACCATTTGGCTAAACGTTTGACTCAACAGGCCTTTTGGCCTACGTGGGCTTTCAAAATGCCTTCCTCACTAAGCTTAATCATTTCTGGCTTTTGATTTAAAGTAAGAGATGTGTGACTCTTCCTTTCACTTTTACTCTTAGAGGTCATTGTAATGTTATTAACTGGCCTAATTTCAGTATTGTTGTGTTTCAGGGAATTGGGAGGCCTAAGGAAAGGAAGAGAGATGGACAATCGCTGGCCAATGAAGCAGTCATAACACATACATTCATCAGTTAATTTCACTATGTTATATGGGCATTGTTTGTTGTACCACAAAACCATTTCAATAGTAACATCAAACATCACTGATCACAAATCATCATAAAAGATATTACAATAATGTTAAAAAAGTTTTTATTTATTTTATTTTAAATTTTTTAATTTTTTAATTTTATTTTTTTGAGACGGAGTCTCGCTCTGTTGCCCAGGCTGGAGTGCAGTGGCGTGATCTCGGCTCACTGCAAGCTCCACCTCCCGGGTTCACGCCATTCTCCTGCCTCAACCTCCTGAGTAGCTGGGATTACAGGCAGCCGCCACCACGCCCGGCTAATTTTTTTTGTATTTTTAGTAGAGATAGGGTTTCACCGTGGTCTCGATCTCCTGACCTCCTGATCCGCCCACCTCGGCCTCCCAAAGTGCTGGGATTACAGGCGTGAGCCACCGCGCCCAGCCAAAAAGTTTTAAATATTGCAAGAATTACCAAGACGTGAGGCAGAGACAGGAAGTGAGCACATGGTATTTAAAAAAATGGCACTGATAGACTTGCCAGAGGTAGGGTTGCCACAAAACCTCAATTTGTAAAAAATGCCATGTCTGTGGAGCACCATAAAGTGAAGTGCAATAAAATGAGGTGTGTCTGTGTTATCACTGGGGAAGCCCAACAGCAGGGACAAGGGAGGTCCCTATGCTATTTTTGTAACTTTTTCGTCAATCTATATTCATTTGAAAATAAAAACTGAAAAAAAAATCTCAGGGGTTAACAGGCAGTATTTTTATTCCCTTGGTATTAATGCTAGTTATCCTCACTTTCCTTTTTTTCTTATGTCTCAGCCACATTGTTGATTCTCCCACTCTTACTTAATAAATGGTCACTCCACATCGAAGATGGTAAATTCAGAGACGGTGGATGTGCCGCTTCCAAATCAAAGCTTGTGAAAGTCATTGCTACTCTTTTTTTCTTGATGCATACAGACTTGAAGATTTCTCTACACAACACACCCGAATATGTGTTCTTTACTCTTGTCTTTTCCCAAATACTGTATTTTAACATGAACCTGCACATGTAAATCAATGGTAGACTCATTCAGAAAGATCCATCTTAAGAAAAACAAAAAACAAAATAAAAACAAACAAGTATGAATAGGAGTTACCAGTTTGTCAAAGTGAATCCTCCTAGAAGTTTAGTACATCAAAATTTCCTCTAGATAATCATTCCTACCCATTTTGTTGTTTGTTTGTTTGAGAAGGAGTCTCACTCTTTAGCCCAGGCAGGAGTGCAGGGGCGTGATCTCAGCTCACTGCAACCTCCGCCTCCCAGGTTCAAGCGATTCTCCTGCCTCAGCCTCCCGAGTAGCTGGGACTACAGGGTCATGCCACGATGCCCAGCTAATTTTTTGTATTTTTAGTAGAGACGGGGTTTCACCATGTTGACCAGGCTAGTCTCAAACTCCTGACCTCAGGTGATCCACCTGCTTCAGCCTCCCGAAGTGCTGGGATTATAGGTATGAGCCACTGCGCCCGGCCCCCATTTTGTTTTGACTGAAGTTGGACCCACTCTGATATCCAAATTGGGTCCCAACGGAGCCAATCAGTGTATCATATCCACTGCCCAAGGTAATTTGCATCCTGCCTAGTTAGTGTCAAGGTCATGAAAATGAGTTCTTGGATGAAACTTGACACAAAATAATTTATATTATGCGACTATGTATGTTATAGTAACATAAATTCTCAAATCAGGCAAATCTGAACTATACAGGGTTAGAGATCAAGACAGTGCTAACATCTAGAAAGAGAAAGAGCGTGGTAATTGGAAGGTTAAATTAGGAGAGCTTTTGAAGATTCTGGAAATGTTCTATTTCTTGACTCGGATCATAGTTGCAAGAGTGCTGCCTCTCATAAATTACTAAATTTTGTGTTTCTATTATTTTTCAATATGTATACTATATTTTATTTTAAAAGAGCAAGAAGAGAGAATATGTTGAATTTTTTCTGTCCTTTTAGATTCTGATATGAACCATGGCTGTTGCCTATTTCTTATTTTATTGTAACCACGTATCTGTATTTTTCAAGTCCTATTTATCCTACAAGATCACGCCCAAATTTCAATTTTATTTTGAATTAGTTCTTCATTTTTCTTTAAAGTTGTCTCTGTCTCCCTTGTGACACTGTTCTAATCCTGAGTGGATTGGGAACAGATTCAAGTATCTGATTTCTAATGAAGCAGAAAATTTCCTAGAAAGCCATTTTTCTTGTGATTCTCAGAATTCCATTCTATTTCAGTTAGAGAGTAGAGAGAAGTCAATACTTTCTTAAGTCACATATCCCAATTTTTTTTTTTGGAAATAAAGAAACCCCTCAAATTTATGCTAAATATTCTGAATTTGATTTTTACACATTGAATAGAATTTTGAACAAATTATTTGGTCAATACTTGTACTTTAAAATACAGGTGATAAAATGGACATAAGATGCCTTAACATATTACATGAAGAGCAAAACATTCAAGGGTTCAGAAAAAGTAAATAAACAAGAAACATTTACAATAAATCAAAATATGTCATTATTAATACATTAAAATATAGACACCCACGTTTCTGTGAAATACAGTGGTCTCAATAATGAATATTGCATACTTATTCAACATTCTTACAGTGAGATATGTCATTTAAAGAAACGTATTAGGTTCATGTTTTGCCCTTTAGGTGATTAGAGATAAAATAGGCAATCATAATTCTAATACCGTGTTTCAATGTAGAGTGAGATTTCAGTCTTATCAATTGTTTTAGCCAATGACCAATTAAACTGCTTTGAATCATAAGAATTTTAACTCCTCTTTATAATTTATTTTTAAATGATGTAGCTTTTTTCCCTATTTCTCATATAACATGTAGAGTAATATTAGAGATAATATATAAATGGGTCCATTATTTTAAGAAAGAGCATCTTGCCACAGCTGCACTTAGAACCTTTGCTGACTGACTACAGATCGTAGGACATACTGATGTTTTATCCACAGAGTGTCCATGAAATGAGGTATTATGAGGTAGAATCTCTAATAACATACAAAGGAGGCCGGGCGCAGTGGCTCACGCCTGTAATCGCAGCACTTTGGGAGGCCGAGGCGGGCGGATCACGAGGTCAGGAGATTGAGACCATCCTGGATAACACGGTGAAACCCCGTCTCTACTAAAAATACAAAAAATTAGCCGGGCGAGGTGACGGGCGCCTGTAGTCCCAGCTATTCGGGAGGCTGAGGCAGGAGAATGGCGTGAACCCGGGAGGCGGAGCTTGCAGTGAGCCGAGATCGCGCCACCGCACTCCAGCCTGGGCGACAGAGTGAGACTCCGTTAAAAAAAAAAAAAAAAAGAAAAACCATACAAAGGAAGTGCAAGGCAGATCTAATCATCTAAGTTCCTAGAACATTTATGTTTCGATACCTCCTAAAATGAGTGAGCTTTGGTAATAATTTATACTCCATGAGTAAATGGGTTAGAAAAGAGAGAGAGAGAAAGAGGAGTCATGTGACTATTATAATTTTGAATATAATTATATAATTTTAAAAGAATATAATTTTGGAGATGTGGAGTTGAATGGCTGAGTCTGATACTTTATTCAAAATGCAAGGTGCCTAAAGTCAAACAGACAAAGGTAACTATAAGAATCTTTGTATTATTGAGACTCAGAAAACAACATCTTAAAATGAAGGCCTCAGAAGCAACCTTCGTAGCAAAAGTTTTTCTCTGACCTTCTCCTGCTTTCCTGTATCTCAGTCCCATTCTTTTTTAGGCTAGCCATAAAAAGTAACATCCCTCTCATCCAAGGCAGGTCACACAAACCAGAACCCCTTTTCTTCAAAGCCAATCATAAAAACTAAAAATATTACTCTAATGTCCCCCACCTTCTGTGTAAAAATTGGCCATAAAGAAATTATCTGACATACCTCGTTTGACTGTAGGTCATAAGACTCCATTCCAGAAAGGGTCTTGTCCTATACCCAGAAGGAATAAATGCGTGTTCAGAGAGTCCGAGAAGCATCTAGAAAGACAGACCTCGCTGGGGTTTCCTGCTCAATCTATTGCATTAGATCATATTCATCTTGTGCACTCATGGTTCTACATGGCTGTTCATATTTTGTTGAACCTAAGCATAAAAATAGACAATTTCCCCTGTATCTTTGGGTCTTGATTCTGAAGGCACCCGTGTACACATGTTAAATAAATGTGTATGCTTTTTCTCCTACTAATCTGCCTTTTGTAAATGGATTTTTCAATGAACCTTCGGAGCGCCAAGGGAAACTCACCCCCCATGGCCCCTGCAGTACTGGGATTGACAGAATTGGGATTCATAAATTCAGGAGTTTATAAATTCTCTACTCTCTTTTTACTGGGCCAGACACTGTTTCAGAGAGCAATTGGCACTTGGTTGTGGGAAGATGGCTCTACTTTCTCCCATAACTTGGTAAGTATGTGGTAGTTATGGTGTGTTTTCTGCTGTTTTTTCAAGTTTAATCTATGATCTGCCCAATGCAATTCACATTTTAAAGAACTGCACTAAAGGTAATATCTAAAGGTGTGAAATTTTGAGACAAGAGAAGGAAGGAAACAGGACAACAATTCATCTTCGCCTAGGTTATCCTGATAGCTCAAAGGATGAAAGTGTTCCTGTGCTCACGCAAATTGTAAACTTGTGCTCATTTGTTTCCTGGTGTGCGGACACTATCTCTTTTTGATCATTCTATGGAATACAGGGAAAGAGAAATGTTGAAATTAAAATTATTATATTTGTATGCAATCACTTTTATAATTGTTTTCTTAGGAAAGCTCCAAGTCTATTCTGATTAAAAGCAAAACCTCTTAAATTTTAACAAATCACACTCCTTTCTGTACCTCTGGAAGATAGTTGAATATGTCGATGTATGTTTTATTTCATCAAAATAAATGTTATAAATATTTTTAAAACATTTAGACTATTATTGGTTAAATTTCTGTGTTTACCTGAGAATATTAAAAAAACAATAAAAATAATTTTATACATTTTCTTATTTTAATGTATTTTATAAACTAAGTATTGCATTTTCCCCCATGCCTCAGTTTCAGCAACCCTAACACACTTTCAGGGTTGTTACTATGTTTTACTAAATTGGGGTTTCCTTCTTCTCCCTTCACAAATTGCAAATTATTTCTGGGTCTTTGTCTTGCTCTCTTCTAACCAAACGCAAATACATAGAGATTCTTTCTATGTGTTACTCATTCACAAAGGGGAGTGATACAGGGTGATCTACTCTGAATGTTTCTGAGTTCTGCAAACCCGGTGAAAGTCCTTTGCCTCTGCTTTGACACAATGATTAACCCGGTGATTGCTTCCAGACTTCTGCAAATGAAATATAACCTTTGCCCTGGCCACTAACTTAGCACTTTTTACTTTTTCTCTGGAGGGGTTTTCCTTTGTTTTTTCATCACCAAAAGAGTCACTTACTTGAACTTTTTTTCTCCCTGATCAATCCAGAAAACACTTTCTCCAAATATCATGTGTCTAATATTGTGCAACACACTTTTATGATAATGGTACATATATATCTTAAGAAACTTAAATTGATAGTCTTATTTCACATCTAATAGTATATTTCAAGTACTAATGATATAACTGAGGAACACTTAACTAGGCTTCATCATTTCAGCACACAACATGCCAAGAGTCAAGAAAGCCCGGAGTTACAAAGACACTGTGACTATCAAACCAGAACCATTTCCACAGTTGAATAAAGAAATAATTAGGAAAATGAACTTAAGTTTGTGGTGATTGATACAGATTACAGAATACCATCTTTCAAAACACTCGAACTCTAAGTAAAATGAGTTAGTAATTATGCTTCCTGGAGATTTAAATTTTTTCTTAATTTTTTTTAACCAAAGTAAAACACACATATGCTTTAAAATCCATAGTAAAGAAGGACTCATTATGAAAATTAATAATTTTATATCTCACTTGTGCTCACCCTGGTCTGCCCCAAGGGGAAATGATTTTTCATTCTGGTTCTTCTATTTTTATCAGATTTCTCTCTAAAGGTATAGAAAGGTGCGTTATTACTTTTCCAGCCAAGAATCAATCTAGGATTTCCTTTGTCTAAACAAACCAAGGTTCAGAGATAGTCTCTTCCATGTTACCATTAGGGTTCCATTCTGCTTTTTTTTTAAATTATGTTTTGTTTTTGCTAAAAACATGCAAGGATTCTTGACCTTGACAAGGAACAGAGGTATCTAGATGAAGTTAAATAATATGGATGCGATCTCTTTTAAGTGACAGTTATCTCCAGATAATGATAAGAAAACTAGCTACAATGTTCTTTGGGTGCAGGAAATGCATGATATAGGCAAACCTTGGAGATATTATGGGTTTGATTACAGAACACCACAATAAAATAAATCGCACAAATTTGTTTGGTTTCCTAATGTATATAAAAGTTATGTTTATACTATACTGTAGTCTGTTAAATGTGCAATAGCATTATGTCTTAAAAAACCTGTCCAAGTTCTACAGGTGAATAAACAAAGTCTGGATGGTAGCACATCTATTTATAGCATGGTTTAGTAAATATTTTAAACCCACTATTGAGACCTACTGCTCTGAAAAAAACTTATACAATTTAAAATATTACTGCTCGTTGACCTGGTCACGTAAAAGCTCTGTAAAGTTACCAATTGCATTAGCACCTCGGAAGAGAGACAGCCTCTCCTTGAAAGTTTTGAAACTAGGCATCACCTACTCTGCTCTAGCTGTGAAAAGTGTAGATGGCATCTTCTTTCAATATAAGGAAGAAGTCTGCGTTAAAAATATTTTGTTTAGTGTAGACACTTTCATCAATGAGTTTTGCTAGATCTTCTGAATAACTCGCTACAGCTTCTACATCACCACTTGCTCCTTCACCTTGCACTTGTGTGTTATGGAAACGACCTCTTTCCTTAAACTTCATGACCCAAACTCTGCTAGCTTTCAAGTTTTCTGCTGCAGCTTCCTCACCATTCTCAGCTTTCATAGAATTAAAAAGAGTTAGGGTTCTAGATTAGACTTAGGTTTAAGGGAATGTTGTGACTAGTTTGATCTTTTATGCAGACCACTAAAACTTTCTCCATATCCACAATAATGAAAATGGCCCCCACCCCCAAATTTTATAAAATGAATGAAGGGGGAAAAATCCAACTAGGCTTGCAGCACAATAGCAGCAATGATTAAGCCAGCTTGTCCTTTGACTCATTCCTGCATAGCCAATTGTAGCTTAGTACCCTAGGATAATGCAGGCCTTGTCACAAGACTTTTTTTCTTTTTCTGTTCCATAGATAAAATCTAAGACATTGTGAGAAGAAGATAAACTTTTGTTTGAGCTTGTTCTTTAGGTTCTGCATACCAACAAAACCACCAATGCCAGTCAGTATGTGGGGCCCGATGAGAAACTGACACATGATAGAATGCAGTTACCACATTCTGATGATTTCATCTCCCTTACCCTGACCAGTAGATGACCCTAAATGTTCCAACCCCTGCCCTCCACAATCCTTTAAAAGTTCTGGCCCAGAACACCTCCACAAAAAATAGTTGGGGCTTGAAAATTCTTCTCATTTTCTTGTTCGGTGCCTTGCGATTGTCAAACTCTTTCTCTGCTGCAAACCTGCTGTCAGTGTATTGGTGTGTTGCTGCACAGAGGGCAGAGCAACCTGGTAGTCCTATTACAACAAGGCTTTTTGGCTTTCTTATCATTTGTGTGTTCACTTGGGGTAGCACTTTTAAAATTGCCTTCTAAGACATTTCCTTTGCATTTACAACTTGGCTAACTCTTTTGTGTAAGAAGCCTAGGTTTCAGCCTAATCTCAGTTTTGGACATGTCCTCCTAGCTTTTGATTTAAAGTGACAGACGTGAGACTCTTCCTTTCACTTGAACACATGAGGCTGTTTTAGGGTTATTAACTAGCCAAATTTTGGTATTGTTGTAACTCAGGTAATAGTCAGGCTTGAGAAGAGGGGTAAAGAGATGGGGAACAGCTGGTCAGTGGAGCAGAACACACAGAACATTTACTAATAGGTTCACCATCTTACATGGGCATGGTTCCTGGTGCCCCAAAACAATTACAAAATTGACATCAATAAGCACTGCTCACAGATTGTCATAAGATATATAATATTAATGAAAATATTTTAAATTAATTTGACAGTTGCAAAATGTGACCAAGAGACATGAATTGAGCACATGCTGTTGGAAAAATGGTGTTGATAGACTTACCTGACATAAAGTTGCCATAAGCATTCAATTTGTAAAAAATGCAATTTCTCCAAAATGTAATAAAGTAGGCTGCAATAAAACAAGGTTTGACTGTTCTCATCTATGTAGAGCATGCGTTGTTTTCAAGACATTTACTCAACTCCCATAAAAATTCAGGATATTGATGCAGGGAAGTGCTGACGTCAGTGGCAGGTAAGTGTCACCCAATGCAGCCTCCATTCTTATGCAATCGCCCAACAGGTTCTTCCTGCCCATTGCACAGACAAAATCCATCCACTGAGATGCCGGTATTGTAGCAGAGAAAGAAATTAATTGACACAAGGCTGTCCTACTTGGGAGAACTGGAGTTATCACTGAAAGTCTCCATGAAGGCTTGAAGGCTAGTATTTTTATGAACAATTTGGTGGGCAGGGGGTTAGGGCATGGATGTTGCTGATTGGTTGGAGGGGGGTGAAACCATAAGGGTATAGAAAATGGTCCTCACGAGTTCAGTCTGCCTCTGGGTTAGGCCACAGGATTAGTTGAGTCATGAGCCAGGAGTCCAGGTGGGGTTCGTCTGAAAAAGCACCTCAAAAACAACAAACCTTAACTTCTACAGTATTGATGCTATCTATAGGAGCCATTGGGAAGGTCACTAGACACATGACTCCTAAGCAGTAAGTGATTATAGAAACTGCACCCACATTTTAGCAGAGCTCAGGCCCCTGTCATAACCCTAACCTTGTGACCTTTTTATTAGTTTATCAAAGGCAGTTGAGTTTTGAGAAGAGCTATTATCATTCTTGCCTTAAGGTTAAACTATAAACTAAATTCCTCCCAAAGTTCGCTTGACCTACACCCAGTAATGACCAAGGACAGCTTGGAAGTCAGAAGCAAGATCAAATCAACTATGTCAGATTTCTTTCACTGTCATAATTTTGCAGAGGTGGCTTCACTCATGGCATGAGAACCTTCGTGTCAGAAGCACGCTGTCCTGCTTCTCTGACCTCTTTTATCTTCCTACTCTCATTTACCATTTCACCTTTGTGCTTATTCTCTTTTCCTTCATATTAGGGGAGTTTCCTTAGTCTTGGGTTCCACAAAAATATGCATCTCATTGAAGGGCTGGATGATTGACACTCGAATGGCATCCTGATCTGCATAAAGGAGTAGTGACTGGGGCTTCTGGAGGCGGTTTCTGGAATAGGGACACGTTGTGGGAGGGTGAAGGTGAGGAAATACATGTTGAATAAAGATTTTCTTGCTATGTAAATAAGAGTCCTTCAGGGGAAAAATTGTTTAGGAGCAGCTCTTTTCGTGATATAGATAATTTTACTAATATAGATTTCCTTTACAGATGTAATTTTCCTTTACAAAAGGGCAGCTTTCACATGAGCAACTCTTGTGTTTGCAGTTTCTCAAAATAATCAGTTTGAAACATGCCAACAAAGAAAAATATTTTGAGGGGACATATATCTAGTCTCCTGCTATCATATTTTGGGGCGATGTGTCCTGAGCCTCAACAACACATTTCTTTTTCTGATATGCATCCCCAAATAGCCCCTGCGTATAAGATAAGCAGAATAATTTGGGATATTTATATATTGAGTCCTGAGATCCATTGGTATGAGGATGGCGAAGCTTTGAGCAGATCTAGGGGGAAAAGAAGGCCCAAGGCCTACAGACGCAAAAGTCTGCTCAAGTACAACAAAGGTTCCTAGATATATGAGAGGGACAATGATAACTTGGGCTATAAGATGAAAGGCAAGGAGTGTTTGCTTCTATACATATAATTGTATGTATATTTCTCATTGTCTATGTGGACAAAACTTAACCAGTTCTTCAAGAAGGTAACACAAAGGAGTGGATTGCCAAATCAGTATCACAAGCATCCTCAGAGATTTCACCCAGTATCATGCTTTACTCATAATTTTAGTTATAATTGTGAGATGCAGACAAAACAGTGGAAAACCCAGGCCTGCAAAAGCACCTACTCATTCTTACTTTCCCCTTAGGACACACTGTGGCCCAGACAAACAGATAAACATATGAGGTCTCTTAAAGGTGTTTGTGGCTGTACCATTTACACAAAAGGAGATGTTTTGGTCATGTCACATCTCCATTTTATACTCAGATGGTTACATGGTTATGGTTACCCATAGTTTATGTGACATTTTTGCAGGAAGCCAGCCTCCATAAACCCACAATTTCTAGTTGTCTGTTTTTTTTTTTCTTTCTTTCTTTTTTTTTTTTTTTTAACAGTGTGCTTTGCTGTTGTCACCCTGGCTGGAGTGCAGTGGTATGATCTCAGCTCATCGAGTTCAAGAGTCTCTCATGCCTCAGCCTCCCAAGTAACAGGGGTTACAGGTATGTGCCACCGTGCTCGACTAATTTTGTATTTTTAGTAGAGACAGGGTTTCTCCATGTTGGCCAGGCTGGCCTCTAACTCCTGACCTCAGGTGATCCACCTGCCTCCGTCTCCCAAAGTACTGGGATTACAGGTGTGAGCCACCACGCCCGGCCTTCGTTTTATGTTATTTGATTTTACCACTAACAATTTTAGACAATCTAATACATCCTGCTAAAATCATTCCATTGATAAGGATTTTGCAAGCAAAACCCACTATATATAAAAAACCACTATAGCTAGTAGGTTTGTTATTAGCATGTTTACAATGAGATTTTACCAGGTCAGTGACGTCTTTTGTTTTTTCTCAGGGAGCCCTCTCTCCCTGTTAAAAGAATGATTTGCAGCCTGATGTGAGCAATTTTCTTTCCGCTCAAAGAATGCATTTTCTAAAAGCAGTGAGATCAAAATAAAATTTTCTTTTGATACTAGAATGTATACTATTATTGTGTTCTGCATTTTAGTTATAAATTTTTAGGTGGGGAAAAGACGTCACTGTTTATATGTTAAGTGAACATTAGCTTCTTTTCCCCGGCTTTTGACTAAGGTTTAAAAGTTGACTTAGCTATTGAAGTCATCACTTGCTCTGAACAAGGGCACTAGTAAACTGCAGGGGAAGAAGAGGGCGTCTTCCTGCAGCGGATACTAGGGAATGGGAGATCCTGCAAAAAGAGATGTTCTTTTGGCAGGATACCTAACTTTTCTAAAGCAAATTTATATAAGTGAAGCTCGATATGTCAGCGGAATTTAGTCTGGGTTCTCTTGGCAGCACACCCAGAGAATACTTTGAGTGGAAACTTTATTTGGAATTGTGTATGGAATAAAGGTAGGAAAGGAAGTGCAATAGGAAAGGGAAGGTGGAACACAATAAAGGTTATTTTCTTAATCCAGCTTCTAGAGGTGGTGACTAGAGCATAACACTATAGAGTAATTCTGGGAAATGGGGCAAAACACAGTGTTCAGAATTATCTGACTTTAGGGCTGAGACTGCTAGACTATATAGCAAATCACAAGATTCATTTGTCGAGGCCCATTCTGGTGATGATTATTCAGCACTTCCGGATTAGCATGTCTGAGAGCAGCAAGGCTTTCAGCAGTTATTGAAGAAAAAAAGAGCCCATAGATACAGCTATACCGATAACTAGCTGGCCATAGTTCCCCAAATATTCCAAGGGACAAAAGCGAGGCAATGATAACCTCAGGTCTCAGGAAAAAGTGGAGACGAGTGTGAGAGATACAGTACATGGAAACCATTCACCTGCCTACGTACAAAAATAAATAAAAAGAACAGAGACCAGGCGCAGTGGCTCACGCCTGTAATCTCAGCACTTTGGGAGGCCGAGGGGAGGATCATGAGGTCAGGAGATCGAGACCTTCCTGGCTAACACGGTGAAACACCGTCTCTACTAAAAAAAAAAAAATACAAAAAATAAAAAAATTAGCCAGGTGCCTGTAGTCCCAGCTACTCGGGAGGCTGAGGCAGGAGAATGGCGTGAAGCTGAGAGGCGGAGCTTGCAGTGAGCAGAGATCGCACCAATGCACTCCGGCCTGGGAGACAGAGCCAGACTCTGTCTCAAAAAAGAAGAAGAAGAAGAAAGAAGAAAGAAGAAGAAGGAGAAGAAGGAGAAGAAGGAGAAGAAGGAGAAGAAGGAGGAGGAGGAGGAGGAGGAGAAGGAGAAGGAGAAGGAGAAGGAGAAGGAGAAAAAAGAACAATCAGAGTTGGCAGCTCAGAAAGAGTTAAAGGAAGGAGGTGTGTGTATATATATATATTTTTTTAACTGTGTGTGTGTGTGTGTGTATGTGTGTGTTTAGGTATCTTAAATATTTAAGCCTGGAGTTCTTGAAGTAAGCTTGTATTTGTTGGATTTTTATTTCTAAGTCAGTGAACTAAGATGAAAAAAAAGGACAATGATTGATGGATGTATTCTCACCAAACATGGTTCTAAAAACTTAGAATAACTTCCAAATAAAGGTGTTTCTCTTAGTACTGAAAATGTAGTAATAATCCCTATTGCACATTCTGTCATAAATTTATACTGTCTCAAGAGAAAAACTAAAAGCAAACCCCTAATCTCCAATATTTTAAGGCAATTTTACATGGGGGGAAAATAATCAATATCAGATAGGTTTCTTCCAGATCAGCTTTTTCTAACACTAAAACTAAAAATGAATAGATTTCAAGTAAGCAAAGGATTTTTAAATAAATCACTTCAATTACGATTTGCATATCATCTGGATGAAGTAGATTTTATGCTTATATTCCTCACTGAGGAGTTATAGCTCAACAAATTTGGTGGTGCAATGAAAGCAGCTCTATGCACACAATGCAAACTGAAAAGATGGAAAGTTTAGACTTCATAAAAACTGAGAAATCAAAGTAGTCTTTCTTCTTCATTTTTTTCTGTTGTTGGTTGAAAGCCCATCTTTTACAAAAAGGTTTATCTATAGTAATGTTATAATGCTTGAACATAAACAGTATACAAAATATAATACACAAAACGTTTATTTGAGTGTCTGCTTTTGTATGGGGATGCATGGTAGATTGTATTTCCAGATATTACATCATGGATCAAAATCTCTCCTTTCAAGATTCTTATTATAGCCAATCTCTTCCACATTGAAAATTTGACCTGTTCCACATTTGATATTCCCATTAACAAGGTTACTCTTCTGTGGACAAAAAAGTGTATATTGAAGTATCAGTATAGTATCTGAAGTAGATAACACACTAAACAATATAATAATGTATCAGTAAAAATAAGGAAAATAAAGAAGCTGAAGTCATGCTTAAAGAACTTTAAGAAAATGAAAATTGAGGTGTTGAAAAAAGCTTTTAAGGCTAATGTGAATGAGGCATTCAAGTGGGAAACCCATCCAGTTCTACCTTTTTGAACTTTGCCTGTCATGGCCAGGATAATTAGGTAGAGATCAGAAGAACAGAGTGAGAAATGGACATCCCAATTTATGTGACCTTGGGCAAATTACTTCGCTCTGTATGCTTCAGTTTTCTCATTGACAGATTGAGAATATTTATATATCTTTACTATCAAGGCATTTACAGAAATAAATGAGCTAACATATGCCAAGCGCTTTAAATTGTGTAAAGCACAAGGTAAGTAATAAATGTTTATTGTTTTTAAAAAAGGAAAATTCCATGAGTAATTTTGTTATACTAAGTAAATTTACCTTTGGTTTGACCATCATTTCCTTCATGTTCCAGATAACTCTTTAAAATGAATTTGATTTTCAAACAATAAAAAACAAAACAGCAACAAAACTCCCTCTCACCTCCTCTCACCTTCTTTAGTCCTTGCCAAAGTGTTAATATTACAGAAGTACTGTGAGAATTTCCTGTGTTGTGGTTCCTGGAACACTTTAGAGGCTTGTGATTCTACTGCTTCTTATTCACACTAAAATACATGTCTCACCAATAGATGATTCAAGAACATCATTTAAATGCACAATTTTTCATTCTCTTTTTTGGCTAAATTTCTTCATACTCAACTTTCAGATTCTTTAATCTCCAGCTCAGCTCCAACAATTCAACGCTGTTCTATCTGAAAAAGTACACATCGTGCCTTCTCTACTTCGCTCTTGGAACATAATTTCTCATGGCGGGTATGTGTGATTTCAGTCACTAAATTAAAAATAACCAGAAAAGCTATTTCTTGGATTGGCTAATTTTGGGGTAATGCTTTAAGAGAAAAGGACATGATTAACAGTAGATGTTTTTAGGATTTTCATGCATTAGCACTTTCCACGTTCATTTTATTTTCCTGATTCTTCATTGTGTAACTTCGACATGATTTCAGGAAGTTTTTCTCACAGGTTTAAAGAATGACTTCTGACAGGTCTACCTTTAAATTCTGAATGAGAACTGAACTTTAGCCTAGTTGAATTGTGAGCAACAGTATTCTAGCATAGCAATAGAAAATGCCAAATATTAATGACACAATGCTGAAAAGTTTTAAATTTACTATTTATGTCGTGACATCCAAAAATTACACAAATGAACAGTTTGACACATTGTACTGTTGTTCATGACAACATCACTCTTTGAGAGTGTGTCCATGTTAGAATCTCCTAATGTGGAACTGTTTTAGGTGAAAAGCCTAGAAGCAAGTAATTTTGGGTATGAACAAACGTAATGTTCTTGGGGAAAAAAGATTATTCATGTATGTTCAATGTACTGTGAAATGAAGCCAGGCCTCCAAAGTGTTACCCATATATTTGTCGTTATCAGTTATCACACCAAGTCCAGAACGTTCCTATGTCTTCTTTACCCTATAATACCTCTACGAACCCATGAGCAGCTAGACATTTATCAGAGCAAAACCTGCATTGAGATGAGGAGGGGACATACTCTCAGTAGTATTATTGTGACAATGGTAGACTATGTTAAATGAAAGATTCTTGAGCTAGACACACTTTCATTTGATTTCTGACTTGGATACTTACTCGCTTTGATACCTTGAGAAAATAACATCATTATTGGACCTTATGTTTTCTCATCTATGTAGTGAGAGTCATACTATCTATCCTGTGATTTTGTTGAGAGAATAAAAATAAATGTCTGTTAGGTAAGTCCATAAAACACAACGTGGTGCCCGTTAACATCTTATTCCTCCAGCTCTTTAAGCATCTCTGCCAATTTAAAACATAAATGGTAAACTCACTTTACTGTGACAGAGCTGGTAGAGAAGAAAATGTTTGAATAATCTTCCTGAAGAATAAGATACATCACATAAAAATGTTGGTATTGGGTGAAGTCCTGATTGGAAAGTCTTCAGTGTTTTATTGGCAAGATGACTCCATTATCAAATGAAAGAATGTTGTGGATTCTCCCTCACTAGTTTCTACTTTTAAGAACTCAGCTCCTGTGTTTGCTCTTTAAGTCATTACTCTGTCTGTCTTTCTCTACAGTGTTTAAGACCACTCTGTGGAGGTTAATTTCTGGGACCTTAGGGATAATATGCCTTTCGTTGATGGCTACGTTGGGAATTCTGTTGAAAAATTGTAAGTTTTTCTAAGCAAGTCTCCATAAAAATCAAAACTGTGATGACATCATTTAACAATAAAGGCTTCATCTTACTAATGTGTAATATTTTATTATTTCATAAACCCATACCTAAGTAAACAAATTTTTAAACATTTCTTATAGCTTTTACTAAACTGAGTGCTGAGCCAGCATTTACTCCAGGACCCAACATAGAACTCCAGAAAGGTAGGTCACATTTTTTGGAAAACTTAGCATTGATAAGGGATTACATAAGCAGTTTCTTGTTTCTCACACAGAGAGTCATGACGGAATATTAAACTTAGTAATAGAAATTTGCCTACCAATGTAGGATAGTCTCTTTTTACATTACTCAATCTAATGTAAAAATGATTAAATTACATTGAATGTGTATCATTTGTACATTTAACTAATAGGAAAATAGTAGGCTGAAATGAAAGATATGTTTCCTATATGAGTGCTCATAAATAAGTAACAAAAAATAAACCACAGGAAATGTTACAGTTAATCCTTATTACCTGCCTGAATTTGCTTATAACCTATACTTTTGCATCTCATTACTTTTCCTTTTGCTCCTTCTATAATCCAGAATACAGTGCACAGATTTCTAAACCTTACTTATCCAGTGAAAGCCAGCTCAAAGTCCAATTTTTGTGACGGAGTTTGCTCTTGTCGTCCAGGCTGGAGTGCAGTGGCGCGATCTCGGCTTACTGCCACATCCACCTCCCAGGTTCAAGCGATTCTCCCACCTTCCTGCCTCAGCCTCCCAAGTTGCTGGGACTACAGGCGCCCGCCACCATGCCCAGCTAATTTTTGTGTTATTAGTAGAGTCGGGGTTTCGCCATGTTGGCAGGCTGGTCTCGAACTCCTGACCTCAGGTCATCCACCTGCCTGGGCTTCCAAAGTGTTGGGATTATAGGCATGAGCCACTGTACCCGGCAGAGCCACTGCACCCGGCCCCAATTTTCTGAATATGTTTTTTTCAGAATGTGCCCCAAGTTGTCTCACCATCATCTGTGATTATATAGTGCTTCATTTACAGTGCAACATCTTGGCCAGGCACAGTGGCTCATGCCTGTAATCTCAGCACTTTGGGAGGCTGAGGTAGGCATATTATTTGAGGTGAGAAGTTTGAGACAGGGCAACCCCGTCTGTACTAAAAATACAAAAATTAGCCAGACATGGAGGCATGCACCTATAGTATCAGTTACTCAGGAGGCTGAGGCACAAGAATCACTTGAACCTGGGAGGTGGAGGTTGCAGTGAGCTGAGATGGTGCCACTGCACTCCAGCCTGGGCAACAGAGCAAGACTCTGTCTCAAAAACAATTAAAAAATATAAAAATATAGTGCAACATCTTCGGCACCACATATATGGCAAAGATTTGAGTGCCTATGATGTGTCATGCTTTTTATTACTGTGGATAACAAATGTTGAAGACACTATTATTGATAAACTGTATAATTAAGCCTCAAGATAATTGGTTTATTTATATTCCCTTTTCAAAAATAACATATCCAAACATGTCAAAATTCTCCAAATGTACCGTATTCTTTTCTGACTCAGAAAGTATGCTAAAATGTTTTCCTCCTTTAAATCTTTTTCATCTAATTAACTCCTATTTATGCTACAGTACTTAGTTTTGGGTCACTTCCTCAAAAAAAGGTTCTTGTAACTGGCCCTCATCTTAGACTCTGCTACATGCTGTTTTAACATACTTAATTTTTTTTATTTTTTTTGAGACGGAGTCTCGCTCTGTCGCCCAGGCTGGAGTGCAGTGGCCGGATCTCAGCTCACTGCAAGCTCCGCCTCCTGGGTTTACGCCATTCTCCGGCCTCAGCCTCCCGAGTAGCTGGGACTACAGGCGCCCGCCACCACGCCTGGCTAGTTTTTTGTATTTTTTGGTAGAGACGGGGTTTCACCGGGTTAGCCAGGATGGTCTCGATCTCCTGACCTCGTGATCCGCCCGCCTCGGCCTACCAAAGTGCTGGGATTACAGGCTTGAGCCACCGTGCCCGGCCTAACATACTTAATTTTTTTGCACTTATCTAAATCATCACTAATTATCGTTAATAAATTATTGAAAATTATATAATTGTGATTCTATTTTTAGAATATAATCTCCATGAGGAAAAAGCATCATGTTCATGTCTAACTAGTTCACATTAGTAGCCCCTGAAGTGTGGTGTATACAGTAGATTCTGAAAGGATGTTAAAAGAATACACAGCAAATAATTTTTGAATAATTAAATAGCATTGAAAGAAATGTCTAGTCTCCAGTGTCATTAGTCACGCTTTATCTTTTCTGTCAGACTCTGACTGCTGTTCTTGCCACGAAAAATGGGTTGGCTACCGATGCAACTGTTACTTCATTTCCAGTGAAGAGAAAACGTGGAAGGAAAGTAGGCATTTCTGCGCCTCTCAGAAATCCAGTCTGCTTCAGCTTCAAAACAGAGATGAGCTGGCATGTGCTAAGTCTGATTTTCTACACTTTCTTTGATCTAGAAAAAATATACTATCTGAACAAATTAAATACTTTAAGTCATTAATCACATAGTAAGTGGACGGTTACATTGGAATTGAGTTATCTGTTCTGTGTACCTTAAACTAGTCATTGTAAAATCTATATTAAATTCCTCAGTGATTTGTATCATGAGAATACAAATCAAGCTAGGTGCCAAATAAAGTGAAAGAAACTTTTCAGAAAGAATTCAAAGAAGATAATAGGTCATTACATTTACCCATTTTATTTGAAGAACCAACTACATGACTGTAATTTTTAGCTCTTTTAATTGAATTTATAATTTCTTTGATAATTTTATATTTTTTGTCATCTTTCTAGGATATAAACTAGCATGGAAAATACGGTAAGAAAAAGTACCGAATTCTTTTTTTTTAGACAGAGCTTTACTCTGTTGCCCAGGCTGGAGTGCACTGGTGCGATCTTGGTTCACTGCAACCTCCGCCTCCTGGGTTCAAGTGATTCTTCTGCCTCAGCCTCCTGAGTAGCTGGGATTTCAGGCACTCACCACCAGGCCTAACACTTTTTGTATTTTTAGTAGAGACAGGGTTTTGCCATGTTGGCCAGGCTGGTCTTGAACTCCTGGCCTCGGGTGATCCACCCGCCTGGGCCTCCCAAAGTGCTAAGATTACAGGCATGAGCCACCAAGCCTGCGCCTGGCCCTAATTACCCAATTCTTTTTTTTTTTTTTTTTTTTTAGAAGGAGTCTTGCTCTGTCGCCCAGGCTGGAGTGCGGTGGCGCCATCTCAGCTCACTGCAATCTCCACCTCCCAGATTCACGCCATTCTCCTGCCTCAGCCTCCTGAGTAGCTGGGACTACAGGCGCCCGCCACCACGCCCGGCTAATTTTTTTGTATTTTTAGTAGAGACGGGTTTTCACTATAACGCCAAGATGGTCTCGATTTCCTGACCTCGTGATCCTCCCGCCTTGGCCTCCCAAAGTGCTGGGATTACAGGCATGCGCCACCGTGCCCAGCCCCTAATTACCCAATTCTTAAGAAAAAGTGAAAAAATTCTCCTGCTGTACGCGGCACCTTTGCTGATTATATGTTGAGCAGATTATACCCATGGGATTCATCCTTCACAATACCATTATTTTGGAATCAAATTTAATCATTGATCCCCCGTGAAGAAAGTGTTCCCTAAAGACTCTATCTCCCTTTATAAGGTTTCTAATTCTTCAAGAAGTGAGATTTTGTAGTATTTTTTCTCCATATATGAATGGGCCTGATAAATGAGAACTCTGAGTTATGTGACTATACCTTTTAAAGAGGAAGTTAAAAATAATTTCCGTTTGTGTAATGGACAGGCTGAATCTTATTGTAAACACTGACTTGCCCTCAAAATATGTTATTCCCAGAGTAGATTAAAAATAGATTAATGTGATTGTCTTTTACCTGAAGCAGGATTTTATGAGCTCCAGTCAACATTTTTACTGGATTGGACTCTCTTACAGTGAGGAGCACACCGCCTGGTTGTGGGAGAATGGCTCTGCACTCTCCCAGTATCTGTGAGTTTCTGGTGATCATGGCCTGTTTTGCTCTTTACGAATGTGTCCTTAGATGTGATTAGTAAGGGTAACATCCAGGAGCACTGTAGCTGAAATAACCTGGTCTAGGGCATGAGAATACAGGAAAAGGAAAAGGTACAACAAAATAATAATTTTAGATCTGCCTAGAACATCCAAGTTAACGCTCAAGTGACGTGAAAGTTAGTGTATTTGTGGCCATAAAAGAACTTTTAACATATACGTTGTTTTTGCCTTAGTACAAGCCCTTGGAATTATATGTGCATGTACAGATACTCATATACACAGAGGCAGTCCAGAAAAAGTAATATATTTATTATTTTATCTATTCTGGTAGATCCCAATATTCTCAGCATTGTCTTATGTTTTATATGCTGTAGGCTCATTTTCTGTATGTGTGTACTTTTTGAATCTCATTTTCATTTATAAACATGAGATTTGCAGCATGACACAGGGACAAAGTTTATGCTCTTGTTTGTTTTCCTAGACTAGATCAGATAATACATCTTAAATAAAATAGAAGAAAAGCATATCGGCCGGGCGCGGTGGCTCAAGCCTGTAATCCCAGCACTTTGGGAGGCCGAGACGGGCGGATCACGAGGTCAGGAGATCGAGACCATCCTGGCTAACACGGTGAAACCCCGTCTCTACTAAAAAATACAAAAAACTAGCCGGGCGAGGTGGCGGGCATCTGTGGTCCCAGCTACTCGGGAGGCTGAGGCAGGAGAATGGCATAAACCCGGGAGGCGGAGCTTGCAGTGAGCTGAGATCCGGCCACTGTACTCCAGCCTGGGCGACAGAGCAAGACTCCGTCTCCAAAAAAAAAAAAAAAAAAGAAAAGCATATCACATATTTAAACCATTAACGACAACAGAAAAACAGCAAGGAAAAGCTCCTGGCCTCAATGCTATTGATTAGTAAGAAAATAACTGGGTATTTTGTAGCATTACACTAGAGAACCATGAAAATTGTGGTTACTGAAAGAAAAAAAGGACTCAATATGTTAATATCTCACTCAAATGCTTTTAAAAGTTATATCATTTAATTGAAAAATTATCTGAACATTCTCACTTCTTTTTGTGCATATTAACATTTTCTTCTTCATTACAGATTTCCATCTTTTGAAACTTTTAAACCAAAGAACTGCATAGCATTTAATTCAAAGGGAAATGCTTTAGACGAATCCTGTGAAACTAAAAATCGTTATATCTGTAAGCAACAGCTCATTTAAACGTTTCTTGGGGCAGAGAAGGTGGCAAGTAAAGACCCAACATTACTAATAATGACACAGTTACCTGTTATATTGTTACTAATTGTCTGCTTCTGGAGTCTATAAAATGTTTTCAAACAGTGTCTTACACAATTGTCATAGATGTGAAACAATGTGTTTTAAAATTGATGAAATTTGTATATCTACATTTGAAATTATAAAATTAATATGAAGAATTTTATGAGTATTTTGATTTAATGTATCTATTTAATGTTAAATTCGATGTCGTTTTATTGCACGTTTATGTAATTTTATTTACATTCTTGCAAATTCTCAGCACAAATTTCAATAAAATTTAATTCACATCAAATAAAATTTACAAAATAAAATTTAACTCACATTGCCCAGGCTGGAGTGCAGTGGCAAGATCATAGCTCATTGCAACCTCAACTCCTGGGCTCAAGTGATCCTCCTGATTCAGCCTCCCAAGTAGCTAGGACTACATGCTCCACACCACTATGCCCAGCTAATTTTTAATTTTTTTGAAGACAAGGTCTCACTGTGTTGCCCAGGCTGGTCTTGATCTCCTGGCCTCAAGGGATTCTGCCACCTTGGATTCCCAAAGTGCTAAGATTGCAGGTGTGAACCACCATCCCTGGCCCTCTTCACATTCTTGTATGAAGATTGATTTAGGAAAAATGCACTTCAGTTAACTGACAAAATATATAGGATTAAATGTAGTATCTTTCAAATGTTTAATTTGAACTAAGAGAGCTTATGCATTGCACTTTCTGGAGATTTGTAATGTTTTGGATTTGTTGTCCATGTGATTACAAAATAATATATTTTTAATTAAAAAATTTAAAATAATACAGGCAAGCATGTAACGATTATAAATTTTTTTTTTTGCACCAACTCTCCTATCTCCCTGACCTCCTCTCATTAGGCTTTATCTTCTGTATTGATTTTAACACTTAGAGTAGTTTTCTCTGTTATGAATCAAAGCTGGTCTATTTTCATCATTTTCGTGATGAAAAAATTCATTTTGATTGACTTAGGATGGAAGGATTTGGACTGGGTCCGGTGGTTTATGCCTGTAATCCCAGCACTTTGGGAGGCCAAGGTGGGTGGATCACTTGAGGTCAGGAGTTTGAGACCAGCTTAGCCAACATGGTGAAACCCTCTCTCTACTAAAAATACAAAAATTAGCTGGGCATGGTGGTGTGTGCCTGTAATCCCAGCTATTTGGGAGGCTGAGGTGAGAGGATCTCTTGAACCTGGGAGGCGGAGGTTGCAGTGAGCCGAGATTGTACCACTGCACTCCAGCCTGGTCGACAGAGCAAGACTCCTCTCCAAAAAAAAAAAAAAAAGATAGAAGGATTTGGAACCTTAATTGCATCTGAAAAACTGCCTCACCTTTGTTATTTAGTGTACTCTAACCACAGAGTAACATCCCATCATAATCCCAAATTCTACTCAAACTAAAGGGGAAGGGATTATGCAGGTGTGTGCTAGGCCACTGGTGTACCAATTAGAAACCACTTTAGAGTTACGCCTACTGTACCCACATAATCCTAAAAATATGTTACAACTGCTACTTCATAGTTTATGCCGTTTATTTTATTTATTTATTATTATTATTTTCTTGAGACACGGTTTCATTCCCACTACAGCCCAGGCTGTAGTGTGGTGATGCAATCATGGTTCACTGCAACTTCAACTTCCCAGGTTCAGGTGATCCTCCCACCTCAGCCTTCTGAGTACTTGGGACTAAGGTACAAGCCATCATGCCCAGCTAATTTTTTGTATTATTTGTAGAGATGGGGTTTCGCATTGTTACCCAGGCTGGTCTCGAACTGTTGGGCTCAAGGGTTCTGCCCGCTTTGGCCTCCCAAAGTGCTGGAATTACAGGCATAATGTATCCGGCCAGTTTATATAATTTAAACACTGCCTTTTGGTTCCTTAATTCGCGTATGCTAGGACAAGTAATTATTTTCTGTTTTTCTCAATACATTAATTATTGGTTCCTCCATTAGTTGTGAAGTTCTAATTAGGGAAAAGGAGTTAGGCTGGTGGGAGCAGGGGAAAGCAGAAAAAGAAAGCAGATAAGCTATGAGTCTGCCTTTCTTCATGTCCAGGATATGGGCCATGTGCTAACCTATCACCAGACACCTGCAAGTTAGCTCACTGCAACCTTGGCATTATCAGTACTGGACAAAGCCCTCTGCAGCATACAGCATAAACAATATTCCATAAAATCTTCAGCTAGCCTTTGTTTCTTTGTAGTCAGTTTTTCTTCTGCTGATGCTGCCTGTTACCTCCCTGGAAACATATTTTCCTACTTTTCTTTAATAAATCTGCCTTTCTTTACCTACAACTGTCTTGGTAAATTCTTTTACCTCAATGCCACCTGCCCAGATAGCCATTGCTCACCCACAACATTAGTGTATTAGTCCATTCTTATGCTGCTAATAAAGATATACCCAAGACTGGGAAATTTATAAAATAAAGAGGTTTAATTGACTCACAGTTCTGCAGGGCTGGAGAAGCCTCCGGAAACTGTCACTAAGTATTAATATGTCACATAGCAATAGATAAGCAATACATATTTTGGTACCCAGAATGAAGTTGCCGTTATAAAGAAAAAAAAAGACACTAAAATTTTGGAGTGCTTGAAAACAGGCAGTGGATGGAGGCTAAAAGGACAGGAAAGACTGAAACCTTCTAGTACAAGCTTATAGTAGGGAAGAGAAAACATTAGAAACTGGAGAAAGTAAAAATCTTTCTATTTAGTACCAGAAAGTTTAGCAACACTTTTGTCTGTAGTATTGTGGAAGGTAGAAAATGTACTTAATGAATTAAGAGAATGCTCTAAAGTGATTTCTAGTCAGAGTCTTGAAGATACTGTCTGATTTCTTCCTACTACTTATATTACAATGCTATAGAAGACACATAACCTAATGGAAGGGCTGTTAAGCGAAAGAAGTCAGAACTTGATAGTTTTGAGATTCCTGGACTCTCAAGTGTTAGCATGTCAAAAATGCTAAAATTGAGAAATAGATTCTGAGCAAAGGTCCAATCTAGGGTGCTCTGAGGAAAGCATGATTCTAAAGAAGAAGGTGTGCGCGTGTCTAAAATTTCCTGAAAATGTCATAGAAGGAACACAAGTAGTGCCTCAATTCAATCAGACAAAGGATTTATAAAGGTCAAATAATAGGGCTTCTAGGAAGCCCTAGGGCATTGTCCCTCAGGTATCTCAGCAGAAGCTCCAGGTAGAGAGAAGATTGAAGAGATTTATGTGTGTAGTTTTTACAAATAGAATTCATAGAAAACCTCAAAACATTTTTGAGATGACTATGTCAGTAGAAAAATGACAATGAAGTGCTTCCTGTTATTAAAAAGTAAGAATGATTCAAAGGACAGAACTAAGAACCTGTAAGGTGGATCCAAGAGTTATGAAGAGTCATTTTATAGCAGAAACAGGACTGAGTCCTAATCAAATGAGTCCCAACGTTTGCTATGCTAGATTTTAAATTATTATGCGTCAGTGACTCCTTTGTAATTCTCATGCCCCTCCCTCTTTTGAACAAGGATGTCTATAGAGTTTGTTCTTTTGGATGCTGAGCGTATAAGGGAAGCAAGTCTCTAGTATTGTTAATTTCACGAGCTTTCAGATGGAGAAAACTTATACTCAAGAAATTAAACTTAAGGAACTTCACCTGATGAGTCTCACTCACACTTGGGTGTGACAAATTTCTGGACTTTGAGCTGACATTGTAACGGGATGAGATTTAGCAGTTGGTGTGGATTTTGTATGTGGGAGGGACATAAATCATTTGGGGCCAAAGATTAGACTCTTGTAAACAGCTTCCTATATGTCCTAATGATCCCTGTTTCTTGGAACTTAACACTTGATATAATCAATTACATTGTATACAGGTTGATCAGTGTGACCAAGAGAATAAGGCAGAAGTTATAGCATGTCACTTTTGAGGCTAGATTATAAAAGACAGTATGTCTTTCGCATTGTCCTCTCTCATATCATTTGATTTGGTGGAAGCCAGCTACCTCGTCATGAGCAACTTTTTGAAGTGTTCCATGTGGCAAAGAACCGAGGCCTGCTATAAACAGTGAGCAAGGAACTGCAGCCATCCTGTAGACAGCCATGTGCATGAGCCTCCTTGGTTCAACTCTTCAGCCAGCGTCAAGCCTTAGAAAATACAATCCAACCTACATTTTAACTGCAGCCTCGTGAGGGATCCTGAGCTAGAACCAGCTAGCACAATTGCTCTTGATTCCTGACCTCAGAAACTGTGAAGTGAAATATTCTGTTGTTTTAAGCTCACAAGTTTGAGGATAACTTGTTCTTTATAGTAGTTAGCTAATACAATGTGTTTCATCATCATGACCTCAGGTATAGAAAACATTTATTGATTGATTGAGATGGAGTCTCACTCTGTCTCACCCAGGCTGGAGTGCAGTGGCACAATCTTGACTCACTGCAACATCTGCCTCCCTGGTTCAAGCAATTCTCATGCCTCAGCCTCCCCACTAGCTGGGATTACAGGCACCCACCATTACGCCGGGCTAATTTTTGTATTTTCAGTAGGCATGGGGTTTTGCCATGTTGGCCGGGCTGGTCTCCAACTCCTGGCCTCAAGTGATCCACCTGCCTTGGCCTCCTGAAGTGCTGGGATTACAGGCATGAGCCATAGCGTCTGGTCAAATAGAGGACATTTTAGAGCCCAACAGTAAGCTAGGATTACATTTCCTTCTTTGAGGTTCTATTGTTATAACCCTTATACAATAAAAAACAACTCTTCTGCCAGATTACAATTTTTTGTTTGTTTGTTTTTTGTTTTTTGTTGTATTAGTTCTCAGTTATGTTATATAACCCATGAGTGTCACTTTGTTCTCATTGGAATTAACC
Organism: Papio anubis; assembly: GCF_008728515.1. Classification (NCBI taxonomy): domain Eukaryota; kingdom Metazoa; phylum Chordata; class Mammalia; order Primates; family Cercopithecidae; genus Papio; species Papio anubis. The sequence continues at coordinate 8,659,286 of NC_044984.1, read as the reverse complement.
CTCCAAGAGGCCTTACCCACCTGCTCTTGTTTGGACTGGCACCTTACTAGACCTGCTCCACAAACTGCCATCATGAAATTTTTCTTCACTAATTTTCTCATTTACACTAAATACTTCATTGATTACGGTTTACCTGTGTATATATTTTTAATGGAGCAAAAACACAATAAAGAATATCTATCTTAAATTTACATGTAAATCTTTAAGCTATGTCTACACTTACACAATTGCTACCAGATTGCAATAGAGACTATCTACCACCACCAAGACTCTCTTTCTGTTTGCTAATTGATACCGTCTCCCCTGTTCCAAGAAAACCGCTACTCTGATTTTTGAAAATATAGGTTTGTTTAGCCTGTTCTTGAATTTCATATAAATGGAAGCTTAGCAAATATGATCTTGGTGGCTTCTGTTGCTAAGCATTACGTCTGTGAGATACATCCATATATTTGTGCAGCAGTAGCTCCTTACTTTTATTGTCATGTAGAATTCATAAGAATGTATCACAATTTGCTTATTTATTCTAATATTGTTCAACACTTGAGTCATTTCCACTTTTCACTATTATGAGTAAAATTACTATAAACCTTTTAATATATCTCTTGTGGGACATGTGGCTTCATATCTTTTGAGTGTATGCCTAGGAGTTGAATTTCTAAGTCATAAGCTGTCGTGTATTTAGGCCCTTTAGTTCATGCTTTAAAAACTTGTAAAAATTTATTTATAAAGTTTATTTATAATTTTACTGGCAGTTTATGTGTTACTCTATGTTCTTGACAAACACATAGTGTTATGAATTATTTTAGTCTAAGGACCTTCTGGATACTATGCATTTGCATACAATTGTACATTTAATTTCCATTTTCTAAATGAATAATGATGCTTACCTCACATCTTTTAGTTTTCATTTTCATATCCTTTTCTATGTAGTGCTTGTTTAAGCTCTTAGCCATTATTTATTTTTAACAGTGCTGTTGCAGTATAATTGAGATACAATAAAGTTTATATGCTTAAAGTATGACATTTGATGTATTTCCATATCTATGCATCTGTGAAACCATCACCTCAGCAATATATGAAACACATACTACCCTCAAAAGTATCCTTTTCCCTATATATAAAAAATCTGCTCCTTCCCTCACAGATGAGTATTGTACTGTATTCTGTTACTATAGATTTGCCTTTCTACGTTGTATATAGAGTCATATAATATGTACATCTGTTGTCAGGATTTTTCATTCAGCATAACAGTTTTTATACTCATCTATGTTGATACATGTATCAATAGTTAATTCCCTTTTCTTTCTCTCTTTTTTTTTTTTTTTTTTTTTTGAGACTGACTCTTGCTCTGTCACCCAGGTTAGAGGGCGGTGGTGCGATCTCGGCTCACTGCAATCTCCACCACCCAGGTTCAAGTGATTCTCGTGCCTCAACCTCCCTGGTAGTTGGGATTACAGATGCCCACCACAACGCCCAGCTAATTTTTGTATTTTTAGTAGAGACGGGGTTTCACCATGTTGACCAGTCTTGTCTTGAACTCCTGACCTCAAGCGACCCACCTGCCTTGGCCTCCCAAAGTGTTGGGATTACAGGCATGAGCCACCATGTCCAGCCAATTCCTTTTTATTTCTGAGAGTCTTCTGATCCTTGAATAAAGTATGTTTCTTGTACTTCAATATGCTTAATTTTTTCCTTCTGGCTTTTGCTTTAGGTTCAGGGGTACATGTGTAGGCTTCTTATATGAGTACATTGCATGTTGCAGTGGTTTGGTGGTACAGATAATTTTGTCATCCTGGTAATCGGCATAGTACCTGACAGGCAGTTTTTCAATCCTCATCCTTCTCCCACTCTCCACCCTCAAGTAGGCCTCAGTGTCTATTGTTTCCTTTTTTTGTGTGCCTGTGTACTCCATGTTTAGCTCCCACTTATAAGGGAGAACATGTGGTTTTTGGTTTTCTTTTCTTCCGTTGATTTGCTTAGGATAATGGCCTCTAGTTCCATCCATGTTGCTGCAAAGGACATGATTTTGTTCTTTTTCATGTCTGCATAGTATTTCATGGTGTATACGTACCACATTTTCTTTACCTAGTCCATCGTCTCAATATACTTAAATTATACTCAGTAATGTTTTGTAGTTTTTAATATTCAAGCCTTTTATGTTTTTATGAGATTTCCCCAAAGTAGTCTATTGTTTTTAATGCTATTACACATTTTATTTTCTAATTTCAAGTTTTTTATTTTTAAAATTGTAAGTATATATATATATTCCTTTACACAGTTGATTCTCAGTGTATCTTTTATTGTTCAACCTGCCTAAACTCACTTATCCTAGCAGCATTTCTGTAGATTTCATTGTATTATCTGCATAGATGAATAAAGACAGTTTTACCTGTTTCTTTTGAAAACTGTGTGCCTTTAATTCTTTTTATAGCCTTGTCACAGTGGCCAGAACATTCAACACAAAGTTGAATACAAGTGGTGAGTAAACACCCTTGGTTTGCTATTGATCTTAGAGGATGAATATTCACTTTTTTATCTTTACACTTGATTTTAGCTGTAGGATTTTCATAAATGACCTTTACTAGGTTGAGAAAGTTCCCCCCTATTCCTAGTCTGATGATAATTTTTATAAGGAGTACATATGACATACGCTTTTATTAAATGTTTTATTCTGCCTCGATTGAAATCAGATAGTTTTTATTTCTCAGCTATAAACCTCAGTTGTTCATGTTATCTTTTTTACGTATCTTTGCATCTATTTGCTAATTTTTTAAAATTTAATTTTATTGAGGTAAACACAAGATCTACCGTCTTAACAAATTTTCAAGTCTACCGTGCAGTATTATTAACAATAGGTAAAATGTTGTGTAGTAGATCTCTATAATTTATTCATCTTGCATAATTTAGGCTTTATGCCTTCTGATTAACAACGTCACATTTTTTCCTCTCTCCATTGCTGGCAACCACCGTTCTATTCTCTGATTTTATAAGCTTGACCACTTTAGATATTTCACATAAGTGGAATCATATAGTATTTATCCTGTGACTCGCTTACTTCATTTAGCATAATGTCCTCAAGTTTCATCTACATTGTTACATATTGCAGGATTTCATTTTTAAGGCTGGATAATATTCTATTGTATTTGTTTGTACATGTTGGCTACTGTGACTAGTATAACAATGGACAGTAGTATACTAATATTTCTTTGAGATTCTTATTTCAATTCTTTTGCATAATTACCCGGAAGGGGGATTGGTGGATCATATGGTAGTTCTATTTTTATTTTTTTGAGAAATCACCATCCTGTTTTCCACAGAAGCAGCACAATTTTTCATTCCCACCAAAGTGTTCAAGGGGCCTGATTACCCTACATACTTCCCAACACTTGTCTTTTGTTTGTTTGATAATAACCATCCTTATAAGTGAAAGATGATATTTGTTGCTTATAATTTGCATTTCCCTGATGATTAGTGATATTGAGCATCATTTCATATACCCATTGACCCTTTGTATGTTTTTTAATGGAGAAATGACCATTCAAGTCTTTGGTACATTTTTTAATTGGGTTACTTGTTTTTTTTATATTGAGTTGTAGGAGTTCTTTATATATTTTGGATATTGACTCCTTTTCTGATATATGATTTGCAATTATTTTCTCCCATTCTGTAGATCATCTTTTCATTTCCTGGGTGCATATATGTTTAAAATTGTTATATCCTCTAATAGTGAACTGACTCCTCTAACATTATGTAATGTCCTTCTTTTTTTTTCTTGTGACAGTTTTTGACTTAAAGTCTATTTTTTATAATATCAGTAAAGGCATTTTTTGTTGTCTTTTAGTTATTATTTGCAAAGGATTTTTGCAGTCTTCTTCAACCTTCATGCTAGTCCAACTGGTTTTCTTTTTTTCTTAGTAGATCCCAGGCACCTAGAATATCCCAGGTCCTCTGAGTGCTCTGAGATAAACAGAGCTAGCTCCTCAGGCAATCTCCAGAAAATACGGATTATCAGATGTTTAGTTCAACTTTTTCCCCCAAGGAGAAGCTGAGAGCTGAAGGCTTTGGTCCACTCACTCATGTTGATCCAAGGAGAGGAACTACAGTGCTATGAAACTGCCAGCTCACCCCACCACCTATGTTCTTGCTGGTCCCAGGCAGCCAGGCTATGCTTGGTTCTATCGGTACACTGAGACAGGCTAGAGAGAAGCCAATCTTACGAGTAGCCCCTGAAAAAATTGGGGAATTGGACATGCCATCCATCATTTATTAACCAAGAGCAAAGCTTGGAGCTGGGGATTTTTTTCCTGCTTTTTTGGCACTGTGCTGGGGGTAAGAATTAGGGAAGGAGTGTGCCTTAGATTTCGCTAAAGCTTCAACATGAGTAGTTTCACCAACAGCATTGGAACATCTCAACTGTTTTCTTAATTTCTCACAAAGAAAATTTGTCTATGAATTTTTAGTTGAATTGGTGTGTTTGTAGAGAGAAAAGAGACCAGGGCTTCCCACTCTGTCATCTTGCTAATTTTACTCCACCATGTTTTAAATAATTTACATATATAAAAATAAGATACATATTTATAATTTATGTGTATGTATATGTATATTTTTAAATTTTATATATATATAAACATTTGCTGTATTTCTAAATTGGAATACAATACAATGAAATGTAATTGCATCTTAAATGGACAAAACATTACCATGCATAAATGGAAAACACTGTGGCTGGAGTTATCTCATGATGGAGAGAACAAATACTACTGTACACAACGCCATCAAACATCCTGTGGGAGCTATGATAACACAATCCCATATAGTACTAAGTAGGCTTTCTGATATTTTCTACTCACCAACTGAGGTTTTCTCGATTCTTAGAAGTGTTTCTAGCTATGATGCACATATATTGTAAAATCCAATGTAATATTTTTTCATACATGGTTTTAATTGCTCCGTCATGAAAATGGTTAGACTTGCATTTTTTTCAGCCAACATAGGTGACAGCTGTTTGTTACAACACTAAATAAATTACATAGACAGGCTACAAGAAAGTACGCATGTACATTAAGAACACAGTCACCTGAGGTTAATACTTTAGAATTCTTATTTATTGAGAGCTTATAATAAGTCTTCCATACAGCCTTTGACTGGTTTAAAGTATGAAATAGATTTCAGAGTAAGGATCTAAGAGAAAGGGCACTTTAACAAATAACAGTGGTAAATCTTCAGTTTCTCACATTGCAGAGACGGTTTCCTAATCCCAAATATCTCCCATCTCTCCCCCAAACTCATAAAATCAATAAGAAAAGCAAATAAAACCACATAATACCTTACTTTTCCAACATCTCTAGGAGACATAGAGTACCACAACCTTCAAATTACCTATAAATAGAGAAAAATAATTGCAGAAGAACACTTGCTCCTGCCCACCTCTGAACACCTGCAGTGGAGGGTAGGGAGATTAGTCTTTAACATACTCAGAAGAGAAGACTAGAGGACATAAATGAATCACAGATACAATAAACCCTGAAAGATAAAACTTCAACAATAAATGTCAGAGTACTTAACACAATTTGGGACTTGGTAGTTCATAGTACTGGGAAAAGGCTTGAAACGCAAGACCAGAAGTGGGAAACTTGGAAAGGAAAGCAATGGTTTCTGGGAGAGAAGTGGAAAATAAAGAAGGGGTGATACTTCTTACAAATATGACTATCAAAGTAAATAAGTAATTTGAGGAACTTAAGAATCCTGCAGAAAGGAAAGAGAAAAAAGACATTACTATCATTTGCCCTTCCTACTCCCATCATCACCACCACCCATAGAAGACGCTATGCTGAATAGGACAGAACTGACAGAAGAGGGAGCTCTCTAACTAGGATCCTTGTCCACGAAACAGGAATAGGAAAAATCAAACCATATTTATATGAAACCTCAAAAGTTCAAATAATATAAATAAAATATTTTTCTTATGAAAAGCCACTCACTCAAAAAAGGAAACAATCACTAAGCAGATGAAAAGTGCAATAAATGCCGCAAATTGAATTAGACACTCTAACACAATCATAAAAATAAGAACACAAATGCCAAAAAAAAAAAAAGTTGGTATGAAACAGTTGAACTGTGAGAGGTAATAGTATACCACAGTAAAATAATGAACAAAGATTTACAAGACAAATTGGTAGCAATAAGAAAAGGATTGCAATCCTGATGCTAGACAAAGAAGAAGTAGACATAAAAACAGAATTACTCAATTCTTATAATCAACTTTCACACCTAAAATACTTCCCAAAGGCCCCCTCCTAATACCATACCATTGGGAGTTAGGATTTCAAATATGAATTTCAGGGAAACAGAAACATTCTGTCCATAACATTCTACCCCTGGCAAAGTTTATGTTCTTTTCACCTGCATTTATTCTGTAAAAAGCAAAGTAGAGGTTGCTCTTCAAAGACTTTCCTCCCTATCTAATTAGGAATAAATAGTAACTTCTCTTAGAAGCAAAATTTATTCAAAGACCTGTGCTCCTAAATATTTGCCCCTGGCGTGCTCATACTGGTCCAAGCAAGCGTTAGGTCACAGCCTGTTCCTCTTCCTTATTTAAAAGTGTTTTTACCTTTCTCAGCATTCCACAAGTTACTTCCTCCTTCCTTTGTTCTCCTCTACCTTTGCCTCTTTTAAAAAGTTCTAAGTTGCTAGCCAATCGGGACAAATACAGAATGCGAGGTCCTGTTCCAGCCAATGGAAACCGGATACAGCAGTAGGGTGGATGCGACAGGTTATAAATGACCCTGTCTCCTTCGCTCGGTGTACACTCGTGGCAAAACTGAAGTGCTGCTGCCCCTGCAGGAAGTAAAATAAGCCTTTAAACAGACAATTTATGTTCAAGTGCTGTTACTCTTACCGGGGGCTCTGTATTCTGCGTGGGGTTGGGAACTTGGGAGGCTTGGGGTGACGGAGACATTCTCTTCAAGGGGTTGTTTGTGAGTCTCAGTCTCACTCATGGGGGGCTTGGCAGCTCCTCGGCAGAAAGGAGGCCCTCAGGAGTGCAATTAGAGACCCACCTGGTATGAAGAATATAAAGCGGACTCTCAGGCGGCTGGGAGGAAGAAAAGGAAAAGCACTTGCGCGCGCCCGTCTTGCGGCAGGAACGGGCAGAAGGAAGTCAACAAAGTTCCGCCAACGGTCGTCGACTCTGGACAAACAAACCGCCGGGGACCAGGTTAAACATGCCTCAGGACAGTAAAGCATTCCTTAGTTAGGACATACCAAAGAGAGAGAAACCGCAGGGGTGGTAAAGTATTCCTTAGTCAGGATGTCTTGGAGGTTAAAAATAGGTGAGAAATCCCCATAGGGGGTGTTGAACCTCAGAAAGAGGCGAGGAATCCCCATGTGTGTGTGTGTGGGGTAGGGTTGAACCTCACACAAATCTCTGGTAGTAAGAAATATTCAGAATCCCCCTTTCCTTTCTTCTTGGGGGAAGAAAGAATAGCTCCACTGCTGCGGGTCCCTCCCCTAGCGGAAGGGGAAGGAGAGGGGAAAACAGCAGTATAGGTGGTTGGCATGGAACAGGAATCAAAATAAATTTTAAAATGTGTAAGCAAAAACTCAGTTGTATGTAAGAAAACCCAATTCCCCCTGAGGAAGAGAAAGAGTTGGAGTCCTTTAACAATTAGCTGCCTGTTTTTCTGTAGCTAGTGAGTCTTATCTCTCCCTTTCCCAGGCATTGTGAAGACCCGTTTCTCTAGCTGTGCAGCTGCAAGGTCACTAGACAGATAAACTCAAGTCGCAAAATATGCTTTTCCTTGAAAAGTAAGAAATGATGTGATGCACGTCTCAATTGAATAACGTCTTTGTTTCTTGTTTCTGTAATATGCTTCCCCCTGCACAAATCTTCTCCCACCCACGAAATGATTACAAGGTAACTTGACTCTTTGTTCAGGGCTCAGTCGTTTGGATGTTAATCTGACTGGTCCAGTGCACCTAAATAATAAATATCCTCCTCAACCCCTTGGTCTCTCTGATTTCTTATCTATCGCACTACATTTCTGGGGGTCACCCGGGATTGGAGATGACAGATTTACTGTCCCCTTTGCCTGCAGTTCTAGAGCCCCAGGGCCAGGGGAGACCCGGCATGCAAGGTGTGCTGCAGGTGAGCTTCACTCGGATGGAGACCGGCTCTCCCCATGTGCTGGCACCCTGCCTGGCAGTGCAACCGGACGGGGCTGCAGGACAATACCAGCACTTAGGAACTGCGGTAAGGAGTAAAGGCCCAAGGCAGGAAAGCCCGTGCCATAGGGATGAAGAGGAGCTTGATCACCTCCCAGGGACCGACCACTAATCCAACCCAGAGGGGCTGGGGGCGGTAGAGGACCCATTAAAAGTGGCAGCATGATCCCCAGAGGCAGGGAAGGCACTGCCCATGCTGTGTCTCTCTGCTATGGCCCTGCCCATAAGGCAATTTCCTGTGGAGGTGGGGGTTGCACTCTCAGGGATCTGCTGGGCTTCTCGCCCTTCACTGATCCCGCGGGTGTTGGTCCTACCTTTAGAAATTAAAACAGCACCCCTCCTCCAGCCCATCCACTCTGGGCTTATGGTGGGAGAGGCAGCCTTGGGGACATCTGAATTGCCTTTGGGATCTCTCTTTCTTTGTCCTGGAGAATCATGCATGTTTGCAGTGAAATTGTTCTATGGTCTGGTCCTGTGGACTCTAAGAAATCTGACAGTCGTTGGTCATTTTGTCCCGTTTTGTTTGTTTCCTTTAGTCTCAGTTGGCAGTGTTTCCGCTGGTGTAATCCCTTCTCTGTTCCTGGCTTTTATGGAGATGGTTGATCATCTTTACACAGTCCTCTGCATGCAGATGTATGTATTTGGAATCGAACAGTTTTCTATGTAGCCTTTAAAGCTTGAGGCATAGAGTGCACAGTCTCCCTTCTGCATTTCAATTATTGTTAGTCTAGAGGAGAGACAATTAAAAATTACAAACATGATTCAATTAATGCAGGAAAATAAAAATGAATCATACCTATTGAACTTCAAATATAGGAACTTAATACCATTTTAGGATATTTTAGGACCATGCCTAGTCCTAATTTATAAACAAAATATAGCCAACTCAGATAATAAAAGTAAAAATTGTAAATAATGTGCCACTCTTTTTATCATACATTGGAAACTAGTCAATTCTGAAGTATAAAATCTGTTCATATGTATACCCAAGTTAAATGAAAACTTTAAAATGTTTATTTTAAAACAAATATTTAAGTGAGAAATCAATTCAGAATTCAATTTAGAATTTCATACTGTGTTTTGTGGAAAAATAAAACATATTCTTCAGATATATGCAATTTTACTTGGTAAGGAAATGAAAATAAAACTTCAAATCTTCTAATACATACACACATTCACAAGTGTATATAAGTGTGTGTGTTTGTATGCATGCGTGCATGTGTTTAGGCATTTCATGTAGAGATTTCTATATCTATATATGTGTTTTACTCTGGCATCTTTAATCTTTTGGAATTACATGATTAATAATAACTTGTTTTCTTTCATAAGAGATGGGAAATAGAAAGCTCAAGAAAGAGTGAGGATGTCACTTCAATGTAAAACTGACAAAAAATAGAAATATTATGGTCTCATGCTATCCTATTTAAAAGGACAATGTAATGACCTCTGTTCTATAATTGAACAATCGACCACTGTAGGAAGAAAACTATTTTTAAAGAGTTTTTGCTTTGTTGTTTGTTTGTTTGCTTGTTTTTTAAGACAGAATCTTGCTCCACTGCTGAGGCTGGAGTGCACTGGTTTAATCTTGGTTCACTGCAAACTCTGCCTCCCAAGTTCAAGTGATTGTCCTGTCTCAGTTTCCTGAGTAGCTGAGATTACAGGTATGTGCCATCACATCCAGCTAATTTTTGTATTTCTAGTAGAGATGGGGTTTCACGATATTGGCCAGGCTGGGCATGAACTCCTGACCTAAAGCAATTCACCCACCTTGGCCTCCCAAAGTGCTGGGACTACAGGTGTGAGCCACTGCACCCGGCTCCAGACTAGATTTTTTAATAACTGCTCTTACTAGGTTCAGTCTACATTAGAGTCCCTTTCTTTCCCTCCCTCCCTTCCTTCCTTCCTCCTTCCTCCCTCCTCCCTCCCTCCCTTCCTTCCTTCTTTCCTTCCTTCCTTCCTTCCTTCTTTCCTTCCTTCCTTCCTTCCTTCCTTCCTTCCTTCCTTCCTTCCTTCTTCTTGACAGTGTTTTGCTCTTGTAGCCAGCCTGGAGTGCAGTGGCACAACCTCATCTCACTGCAACCTCCGCCTCCTGGGTTCAAGCAATTCTCCTACCTCAGCCTCGTGAGTAGCTGGGATTACAGGTGCCTGCCACCACAACTGGCTATTTTTTGTGTTTTCAGTAGAGATAGGTTTCGCCATGTTGGCCAAGCTGGTCTTGAACTCCTAACCTCAGGTAGTCTCCCTGCCTTGGCCTCCCAAAGTGCTGGGATTACAGGCATGAGCCACTCCACTCGGCCTCGTTCTTTTCAATATCACTTTGTCCGTGTGTTCCTTCAATTTCTGTGTGTGTTTTTTCATACTACTTTCATCACACTTCTGCCAGAGTACCTAACAACATTGGATTATTTGCTTACAACTACATCTCTGACTAGAGTTTGAAGCTCCTAAATGAGTTTTATTCTACTCATCTCTGTAGTTTTCTCTGCATACTTCCTGGAAATTGTGTAGCAGTCAACAAATAATTACTACATGCATAAACAGAAAGTTAGTATGCCAGTCGTTTTGCTTCTGAAAGAAAGTTTTGTCCTTGTAGATAGGAAAATATTGAGAAAATATGATACAAACTCTTATTTTTTTTTTAGAGAATCAATGTTTTTTCTGTTAAAAATAAACTTGCAAACCATACATAAATGAGGATGTTGTGTATCAATTCTAAGGTATACTGGGGCTTCCAAATTATAAACAGATAATGAGGAAGGAAGGTAACGAGTTCTTGCTACAATAAACACAAGGGGAAAGTTGAAAAGAATACATGAGAGTAAAAGGTTGTGCATTGATCATTGTCAATTAATCATTAAAGTAGCAAAGTAAATTTGAAAATCAATGAAAAGAACACTTTAAAAAAGTGCCAGACTTACTATACAAAATAATTCTCTAATAAAATTGAAATTAAATTAGAAATCAACAATAAAAATATGTCTGAAAAATTCACAAATGTTGAAAACTAAATGACACATGTTAAAAATCAATGAATCAAAGAATGCAAAAGACAATTTAGAAACTATTTTTAACTGAATGGAAATTAAAAAATAGTATCTTAAAATATGTGGGGATGTTGCCAAATCATCTCACGTATTAATAGTATAACTTTTATTAGAAAAAAAGTTTCAAATCAACATATCAGCTTTCAATATAAGAAACTAAAAAAGCAAATTTAACCTACTATAAGAAGACAGTAAATAATAAAGATCAAAGCAGAAACCAGTGAGAAGAAAATTTTTACCTCAATGGCAAATAAGCACAAAAAAATGCTACTTAACATCATTGCATTAGTAAAATACAAGTTAAAACTACACTCATATACCAAAACACATCATTTAGTGTGTCTAAAATTTACTTATTTATTTATTTATTTATGAGATAGGGTCTCGCTCTATCACTGAGGCTGGAGTGCAGTGGTGCAATCTCGGCTCACTGCAACCTCCACCTCCCAGCTTCAAGCGATTCTCCTGCCTCAGCCTCCTGACTAGCTGGGATTACAGGTGCCTGCCACCTCGTCCAGCTAATTTTTGTATTTTTAGTAGAGACAGCGTTTCACTACATTGGCCAGGTTGGTCTCAAACTCACAACCTCAGGTGATCTGCCTGCCCCGGCCTCCCAAAGTGCTGGGATTATAGGCGTAAGCCACTGCGCCCAACCAGTATAAAATTTAAGAGGCTAATCAAAGCAAGTGTTGACTAGGATATGAAGCAACTTCTCTCTCAGATTTTCTCTTACATACAGATAGGTAGAAAGTAAAATTTGTAAAATATCACCACCACTTTGGATAACAGTGTGGCACTTTTAAAAAGGTTAAATATATACTTACATGATTCAGCCATTTTGTTTCTAGGTGTTTATATTAAGGAAAAGAAAGACTTTGTTAATATGATACAAATACTTGTACACAAATATTATTAGCAAGTAGCATTATTTGTAATGATCAATAACTGGGAATTACCTAAATATACATCAATAAATGAAGAGATAAAAGGTAATTAACTCTTTACTCATGCAATGAGATGGCTGAATCTCAAGACAACTTTTCTAAGTGAAAATAAGACTTTGCAAATGATACATATTGTAGGACTTCATTTATATTAAATTCTATGAATTGCAAACTAAAGTGGCAGAAAACTGATTGACTGGAAAGAGAAAGAGGTAAGTACGTAGGGACACAGAGGAGAAATCACAAAGGTGCATGCCTAGAGAATGTTTTCCAGGTTAATTATCTTGATGTTCTTAATGGTTTCATGAGTATATATATATATATATTTCTTGAGACTTGTTAAATTGTGTACTTTATATATGTGCAATTTATTATGTTAATTATATCTCAACATGTCTGGTAATAAATTCAGAAAGAAATGTATGTGATACTTAACCTCTCTGCTTCTGTCTCTTTATCTGTAAAACGAACATAATATTAGACCTGCCTTGCATAGTACTTACCATATACTAAACAATTTATATTACTTACTAGTATTTGTGTTGGCTACTCTACAATGAATACAACTTTCTCCTAAATTTAGGGCCTAAGCACTTTTTAGTAAATCTATTAGAACGTGCAAATGTCTTGGGATTATGTGAAATGAGTGATTAGAATTATTACAGGGAAAGCTTAGGAAAAAAATTCAAAACTAGAGACCCATTGGGTCAAAGACTTACAGGTTGGGTGAGAGAATGGAGCCATCTTCCCACTGCCAAGATCCATTTGTTGGAATGTGTACTAATCCCATCCAGTGATATGACTTCACCAGTTTAAGTAAATCCTGTTTGAAATCACAAATACACTGTAAGTAAAATCAGTGTTCATAATTTTAGTAAACGCAAGACCATAGCCATTTCATCTGTTCTCACACTTGTAAAAACATGCATTCTGCCCCCCAACTAGCATAATTCCCATCTGAGCACACATACATGATACCTGCAATTTCTTTCTTTTTTTTTTTTTAATTATACTTTAAGTTCTAGGGTACATATGCACAACGTGCAGGTTTGTTACACGTGTATACATGTGCCATGTTGGTGTGCTGCACCCATCAACTCATCAGCACCCATCAACTCGTCATTTACATCAGTTATAACTCCCAATGCCATTCCTCCCCACTGCCCCCTCCCCATAATAGGCCCCGGTGTGTGATGTTCCCCTTCCTGTGTCTAAAGGATCTCATTGTTCAGTTCCCACCTATGAGTGAGAACATGCGGTATTTGGTTTTCTGTTCTTGTGATAGTTTGCTGAGAATGATGGTTTCCAGCTGCATCCATGTCCCTACAAAGGACACGAACTCATCCTTTTTTATGGCTGCATAGTATTCCATGGTGTATATGTGCCACATTTTCTTAATCCAGTCTGTCACTGATGGACATTCCAACATTCCATCAGTGGAATGTTGATTCCAAGTCTTTACTATTGTGAATAGTGCCGCAATGAACATACGTGTGCATGTGTCTTTATAGCAGCATGATTTAGAATCCTTTGGGTATATACCCAGTAATCCGATGGCTGGGTCATATGGTATTTCTAGTTCTAGATCCTTGAGGAATCGCCATACTGTTTTCCACAATGATTCAACTAGTTTACAATCCCACCAACAGTGTAAAAGTGTTCCTATTTCTCCACATCCTCTCCAGCACTTGTTGTTTCCTGACTTTTTAATGATTGCCATTCTAACTGGTGTGAGTTGGTATCTCATTGTGGTTTTGATTTGCATTTCTCTGATGGCCAGTGATGACGAGCATTTTTTCATGTGTCTGATACCTGCAATTTCTATGCTTTGTTATTTTCAATGAAGAAAGATTTAGGGTTGGTATTAGAATAACCAAGTCATAGTGTCCCTTATATGTTCCAGGTTCATATTCCAATGATTTGCCTCAGATGTTAGGATTAAATATAGGATGGGAAATTAAAATAAATACTCAACCTGGTCCTCTTTGCTGTATACTTTCAGAAGGCTGGCATTTTGAGACATACAAGAAGCCTGGCTCTCATACCAGTTTTTACTCTCATTAAAAAACTGGTAGCAGTTATTTTTATAACATATCCAGTTTTTAGGACATGGGCCACAGTAACTTTCTAGAAAAGCAGAATATATTATTAATTCTACACATCTGAACATTATAGCAGATTTTATCTATACAAATTAAATGTCTTTTTCACTCCAACTCTAAAATTTCAGATTATTAAATTATCATAGTCATAACCAAAGGCATATCTCTACATATTCATAGAGAGATGCCAGGCTGGGCGTGGTGTCTCATGCCTGTAATCCTAGCACTTTGGGAGGCCAAGGCAGGCGACTCACTTGAGGTTAGAAGTTTGATACCAGCCTGGCCAACATGGTGAAAACCTGCCTCTACTAAAAATACAAAAATTAGCCGGTGTGGTGGTGCATGCCTGCAGTCCCAACTACTTGGGAAGCTGAGGCACGAGAATTGCTCGAGCCCAGGAGGTGGAGGTTGCAGTCCCAAGTACTTGGGAGGCTGAGGCATGAGAATCACTTGAAACCAGGAGGTAGAGGTTGCACTGTGCTGAGATCAACCCACTGCACTCCAGCCTGGGTGACAGAGTGAGACCCCATCTCAAAAAAAAAAAAAAAAAGAGAGAGAGAGAAAGATGTCAAACCACACCTAAGTAGCCTCTATTTTTTACAAGTATTGGAGAGAAAGAGAGAGAGAGAGAGAAAGATATCAAACCTAAGAATCCTCTACTTTTACAAGTATTCCCTCATTGTTAAAAGGAAAACAGAAGCCATAGTGTATTACAGACTAGAATTAATTATTTAATTTTTCCTTTTCTTACATCATTGAATACATGCCTACACAATAGTGTAGGTAGATACATATAATATATGTTCTAAAACATTTAAAAAATTCACTTACCAGTCAAGGGAATTTGAACTTCTTGGTTGAATAATGCTATTAAAATAACCATAAGTATTAAAAAGTTTGTATTGTTAGTAATTTATACTATAAGCAAATATAGTTTACACATTTCTGGACTAATAGCAAAAATATGACAAAGATACATTTAATATTTCTAGTTTATGTTTCTGTGTTTCTGAATACTAACAAAAGTAATACATTACAATTGTTAAATTAACAATGTTGCAATCTACTTCTCTGTTATCACTTACAATTTAGGAATACGGCACTCCATATTGTTACCATAATAATGAAACGGATTCCCATAGCTACAGCAATGAAACAGCAGAAAAAAAGTGGAGATGCTGTCAAAGAAAAAAGAGACAGATCAGAAAAAGAAGCATAAAGGGTTTGGGTATCTTTGTATTTAATATAAATATTAGAGGCTTTTTTCTTTTTTTAATGAGAAGGTAGTATTGATCCTTTTTCTGCCTTAATTATTTTTCCCAGAACAGAGCATAAATATTTTGTAAATGATCAAAAACTAGAGTACAACAATGTAATATTTCCTTCTATACTTCTCTACAAGTTCCCCAGTCATCCCTAGAGTAAATTATGCTTATGATTTATTATTTTTATGCAGATACAATAATAAACATAAACAAAGAAGGAGGAAGCATCATCAAGATGGCTAACTGCAGGCACCCAGCACTCACTTCCACAAGGGACCAAAACAACAAGTAGATAACCACACGTTGAATAGAGTGTTGAAGGGAGAAGGCTGGAATTCAGCAAGAAAGTGACCAAGTCTCTCTGAGGCACAGATGCTCAGGGCGATAGTATAGAAAGGGAAGAGAAGCAGGTGACATGGATCAGCTTAGAGCCAAGAGGGACTCTCCATTGAGGAGAAAAGGTAAGCAGGAGCTCCCCAGGGGTCCACATTCCCATTATAAATACCTGCTCTCCTAGCTATAGGAGAGCTCCACATTCCTCACAATCCCTGAGTCCAGTATAGGGAGTTGACTGGAATCCACATCACTGCATTATTTCAGGGTGGGAGTTCACACTGGAGTCCCTCCTCTTCTCTGGAACACAGGCTGCAGCAGCACTGCACCATTTTGAGAGTGTAGCCACCACGAAAGTACACTCTGCCCTGGGGCCTAATAGTTCCTTTATCTTCACATCTTTGGGGCCCAATAGCTTCTGCATCTTCACATCCCTGGGACCCTGCTGACATTCCACCAAATCCACCTAGAGGACTGCAGCATAGCAACACCAGGTGATCCCAATCAATGGTGTAGTCGTGACCCTTGCGTCAAGCCCATACAGAGCCCTTTGTCCAGGGAACAGGTGATGCAGCCAAGTAGAGAGTCTGTCCTCAGCATAGACAGAGTCATGCATGTGCACCCCAGATTCCCAGAGCCACTTGCTTGGGGCCCACGGCCACCACGGCCAGCAATCTCACTTTCTCCAGCAGCAGGCCAGAAGAGCATGGGATGATAAATTCAAAACGCCAAAAAAAAAAAAAAAAAAAAAAAAAAGACCTCTGCCAAATAAGAATACTGTATTAAGCAAAGCTATCCTTCAGAAATAAAGGAGACATATTCTTCCAGAAAAGCAAAAACTGAGGGAATTCATCACCACTAGACTAGCCCCACAAGAGATGCTTAAGGGAGTCCTATATCTGGAAGCAAAAGGACAATATCTATCACCATAAAAATGCACAGAAGTATAAAACTGGTAGAGCAGATACACAAATAAGAAAGAGAAAGGAATCAAATCTTATTACTGCAGAGAACCACCAAACCACAAAGATAGATAATGATAGAGGAGAAAAAAAATCAATGGGTAGGTGAAACAACAGGTATACCGGAGAACAATGAAGAAAATGACAGAAGAGCAAGCTGGCTGTGAAGAACCCTTTAGCTATTATCTTCTCACAGCAACATCAAACTAAATAACTATCCATGCAAGAAAGTACCTTCAAAAGAATTCAAGAAATTAGGTGAGCTATCACAGTACCCTGATTTTGGCATGATAACAAGAAAAAACACATTAAAGAGGTAAGAAAAGACCATCTTGCCTTGCCTAAACACCCCTCTTCCAAACCCAGATACTGCAGTGCTTGGAGAGAAACTGCCTGCTCAGTAAATGGAAATAAGAGTGTGGGACTTTGTGTTGGAACTTAGACCTGGCCCCACCACATTGGAACACAGCAAAAGACAGAGACCCCACGGCCTTTGATTCCACACCAGTGCTCATACGGGCAGCATTTTGACCCACATGGGCCAGAGAGGAATCCACTGCTTAGGCAGGAGGAACCTTAGTCTCAGCCCATTTTATCACCAGCTGACTAAAGTGGCCTTGGGTCTCAGGAAAATTTCAGTGGTTGCAGGCCATAGCAACCATGGCCCTTGGGCAAGCCCTGGCACAGCACTGGTCTGGGAAGCTGTGGACAAACAGAAAACTTACCAAACCCAGAGAAAGATATGAATAACCACATAGAGGAAGGTCAAAGATTAGCAAGCAGATTCAACCCAAATAAGATTACCACAAGGCATATAAAATTTAAATGTTCAAAGCTTGAGATAAAGTCAGAATTTTAAAGGAAGCAAAATTTAAAAAGCAAAATAAATATAAAGAAGCTTTAACACATCTGTTAGCAGACTTCTTAGCAGAAACTTTATAGGCCAAGAGGAAGTGGGGTGACATACTCAAAGACCCGAGGAAAAAAAAACACCAACTGAGATACTGTACCCAACAAAACTATCAACATGACGGAGAGAAAAAATATTTCTCAGGCAAACAAAAGTTGAGTGAATTTATTCCCACTAGACCTGTCTTACATGACATGCTAAAGAGAGTTTTTTCAGTCAGAAAAAAAGAACATAAATGTGCAATAAGAAAAGATTTGAAGGTATAAAACTCACTGATAAAAGTAAGTACACAGACAAATTCAGAATATTCTAATACTGCAATTGTGGTGCCTCAACCACACAGATCTTCTAAAGATCAAAAGACAACTCTATCAAAATAAAAGTAATTATAATTTGTTAAGAGATAGTCAATATAAAATGATGTAAATCCATGCAAACATAAGTCAATATGTGAGAGGAGATGGAGTTAAAGTGTAGAGTTGTTTAGGGGTTTTTTTGTTTTGTTTTTCTTTTCTTCATGATCAAAGTTAAGTTGTCATCAGTATAAAATAATTGCTATAGTTATAAGATGTCCTTGTAAGTCTCATGGTAACGACAAAACAAAAACCTATAATAGATACACTAAAATGAAAATCAAGGAATTAAAATACACTGCCAGAGAAAGCAACTTAATCACAAAGGAAGACAGGAAGAAAGGAAGACTTACAAAACTACTAGAAAACAAGGAACAAAATGGCAATAGTAAGTTTTTACTTACCAATAATAATATTAAATGCAAGGGGGCTAAATTCTCCAAGTAAAAGACAACAAAACTGAACAATATATTGCGTTCAAGAAACTCACTTTGCTCGTAAAAACACACATAGACTGACAGTATAGGATGAAAACAGATATTCCATGAAAATGAAAACCAGTAAAGAGAAGGCATAGCTATACTTAGATAAAGTAGACTTTAAGTCAAAAAGAGTAAAAAAGAGTCAAAGAAGACCATTATGTAATGACAAATGGGTCATTTCAGCAATATAATATTGTATTTATAAGTATACATATGCACCCAATACTGCAGCACTCAGATATATTAAGTAAATATTAATAGATCTGAAGGGAGAAATAGACTAATACAATAAGGGTAGAGGAGTTCAACCACACATTTTAAGCAATGGACAGATCGTTCAGAGAGAAAATTAGCAAAGAAACATTCAAGTAAAACTATAATATAGACCTAATGAACCTTACTAAATGTACAGAACATTTCATCCAACTGCTGCAAAACACATATTCTTATTATCATCATATGGAACATTCATCAGGATAGACCATATGCTAGGTGATAAGTCTCAACACATTTTCAAAATTCAATATTATATCAAGTAAATTTTCTGACAACAATGGAATAAAACTAGAAATTGATAACAAGAGGAACTTTGGAAACTGCACAGATACATGAAAATCAAACAAAATGCCTTTGAACAAATAAACAAATTCAGTAAAGTTTCAGGATACAAAAATCTACATACAAAAATCAGTAGTGTTTCTATACAGCAGCAACAAACTGGCTGAAAAAGAAATCAAGAAGTCAATTCCATTTATACCTACAAATAATAAAATACCCTGAAATAAATTTAATCACACAAGTGGAAGATCTCTACAATGAAAACTATAAAATACTGATTAATGAAACCAGAGAGGATGCAAAAACATGGAAAGACATCTGATGTTCATAGACTGAAAGAATATTGTTAAAGTAATTATATGACTCAAAGCAATCTATAGATTCAATGCAATTCCTATCACAATACTAATAACATTCTCTACAGAAATAGAAAAAATATCCTAAAATTTGTATGGTACCACAAAAGACTGAATAGTCAAAGCAATCTTGAACAAAAATGAAGAAAACTGGTGGCATCACATTACCTGATTTCAATATATACTACAGAACTATAATAACTTAAACAGTATGGCATTGACATAAAACTAGACATTTAGACCAATAAAACAGAATAGACAATGCAGGAATAAATCCATCTATTTACAGCCAACTGATTTTTCCAGAAAGGCACCAATAACATACACTGGGAAAGGACAGGCACTTCAATAAATGGAGCTGAAAAAACTGGATATCCACACAGAGGAATGAAATTAGACCCTCATCTCACACTATATACAAAAATCAACTCAAAATGGATTAATGACTTAAAGGTAAGAACTGAATCTACAAAACTACTAGAAGAGATAAGAGAAACACCACAGGACATGAGTCTAGGCAAAGATTTTATGAGTAAGACTTCAAAAGTACAGGCAACAAAAGCAAAAAGAAACAAATGAGGCTGTATCAAACTAAAACACTTCTTTACTGCATAGGAAACAAGTGACAGAGTGAAGAGACAACTTGTAGAATGAGAGAAAATACTTGCAAATTATTCCTCTGACAAGAGAACAATATCCAGAATATACAAGGAATTCAAACAACTCAACAGCATCATCAACAACAAAAACTGATTTGAAAATGAGAAAAGGATCTGAATAGATATTTCTGAGAAGATAAACAAATAGCCATGGATATATTTTTTGAAAGTTCAACATCATTCATCATCAATAAGATGAAAATCAAAACTACAATGAGTATCATCTCACCCTAAGTTAGAATAGCTATTATTTAAAAAAACAAAAAATAACAAATGACAGTGAAGATGCAGGGAAAGGCTAATGTTTATATAATGTTGGTGGGAATGTAAATTAGTATAGCCATTATGGAAACAGTATGGAGGTTCCTTAAAAAACCAAAAATAGAAATCAGTATATTGAAATAATGTCTGCAGCCCCATATCTATTGCAGCATTATTCACAATAGCCAAGATATGGAATCAACCTGTGTCCATTAACAGATGAATGGCTAAACAAAATGTGTGTACACACACACACACAGAGTAATACCATTCAGTCATAAAAAAAGAATGAAAAGAATGAAATCCTATTATTTGCACCAACATGGATGCGTCAGAAGTACATAATGTTAAGTAAAGTAAATAAGGCATAGAAAGATAAATACTGCGTATTCTCACTCATATGTAGGAGATCCAAACTTTTAGCTCACAGAATTAGAGAGTAGAATTGTGGTTATTTAAGGCTAGAAAGAATAGTGAGGAGGAGAAGATTGAGAGAGGTTAATGGATACATAATTACAGCTACATGCGGGCTTTTTCTAGTGTTCCTACAGCACTGTAGGGAGTGTACAGTTAAGAGTAATTTATTGTATATTTTCAGATAGCTAGAAGAGGTTTTGAATGTTCCCAACACAAAGAACTGATAAATGTTTGAGGTGATGGATATGCTAATTACCTTGATTTGGTCATTAGACATTGTATAGTTGTATGGAAATATCACTGTATCCCTTAAATATGTATAATTATTACATGCCAACTAGAAATAAATAAAAATTACCATTCCCCTTAGCTACATATTAAAAATACATTTTAAAGAAACTATAATATACAAAATATCCTATGAATTTTTATTTTTATTTTTTAACCTAAGACAATATCCTGGTGATTAGTTCTCATGGCGTTTAAGGATACCAAATTTATAAATAGCTGCATTGTATTTCACTGACAACTCTGGACAGAATCTAATTTTTGACAGACTTTGAATTTTTTTTCCAGTGGATATTTAATTTGTTTCTTAGGTGTTGCTATTAGAAATAATGATACATTTCATACCCATCTGTGCATATTTTTGAGTCCCTCTCTGGGATAAATTCCCACAATGATAATTGCTGAGTGAAAAGGCATGTGGGTTTAAAATTTTGTAACAATTGAATATTTTAGTCCAAAAAGGAATTTTTACATATAGCACTTTGCATTCCTTAAATTAATTCTTGTAAAGTGATGCTATTCGTTAATAATTTGTTTCTTAGTTTTTAATCAAAATTGAGGGGTCACCTGTTGTTTTGCTTTTCATACAAACTATATAAAGGTCTATTATCAATAATATTCTGCTTTGAAAAAAGACATTGGAGAGTACATCTTCTTCACTGCAGTCAGAAACAATTGTATAAATAATAATCTAGCTATCACTTCTATAATATTTAGGAACATATCTCTGGAGGATTTTTAAAATATCTTTTCTGTTTTTCATTTCTATTTAGTTTTCTTTTCAGTAATCTCTTAGAAATTCCTGCCTCAATTATATTATCATGATAAATAAACTCATCATTTTCTAGGCCATGAAAATATTCTAAACTCAATAGCTTTCAATACCATAATTTTATTATATATTTTAATATTATATTAGAGTTCATGGGGGTATTCCTGCTTTCCTGATGAAGATAAAGTAAACTGAATGATTGTCATTGATTTAATCACATAGTTTCCAAGATTCATTTGAATATACTGAGAGTAGACAAATGGAACATAGGACTTACCGTTTTCTCTACATTTGCTTTTGATTACTGGACATCTTTGCTTTTGGCATCGTGTTGAAAAATCACTCTTTGCTAGACCCAACTTATAATTATGAAATTCACTCATCTCTAGAGAGAAAGAATTCAGGCTTATATGAGTTATGGCCTTTCTGCTATTTGGTGCATACATTTTAAAAATTCCACTTGCCATTTCCATCTATGTACTTCTCATGACAATCCTTTTTAAAGTACAACATGAATTTACTTTCATTTTATATTACTACATTATTATGTTTACACTTTACTATATAAATAAAATTACATTTATGCCATGCAAAGTACCCTCAGCAAATCCTAACTAATTTTAACTATTAAAATTAGTTAAATCATAATGTATAATGAAATCTAACATTACCAGAAAGGGACTTGGTATAGTGAAAAGACATGTTGGAGAAAGACATGTATTTAAATCACCTATCCACATATACAAACTTAATATAACTTCATAAATAATCTAGCTTTTGCATCCCAGTTTCCTAACTTGCAAAAGAAGAAAGAAATAAAAAAGAAAAGGATACTATTACAACCCAGTATGGGTATTTTAAAAATGAAATAAAAATATAAGGAACTTAACATCAATAACATCAATCATTTAGTAAGCTTTTAGTAAATACTAGTGTGTCTAATTTTCTTTTATTTATTTATTTATTTATTATTTTTTATTTTTTGAGATAGAGTTTCGCTCTTGTAGCCTAGGCTGGAATGCAGTGGTGCGATCCTGGCTCATTGCAACCTCCACCTCCTGGATTCAAGCGATTCTCCTGCCTCAGCCTCCTGAGTAGCTGGGATTACAGGCTTGTGCCACCATACCTGGCTAATTTTTTTATTTTTAGTACAGACGGGGGTTCATCATATTGGCCAGGCTGGTCTCGAACTCCTGAGCTCAGGTGATCCACCTGCCTCAGCCTCCCAAAGTTCTGGGATTACAGGCATGAGCCACTATGCCTAGCCGTCTAATTTTCTTTATAATGAAGGACATACATAGGCTAAAATAGTAGGATCTAACCCTTTAGAACAAAGACAGATAATCTTGCCTCTGAACAAAATACTGAAAGAATCATTTTGCTCTCTTGAAATATTAATTATTTACTGATGATTAATATTTTCTTAAAAGCTTTTTTTAAAACTTTTATTTTCGGTTCAGGGTTGTATGCAAAGGTTTGTTACATATGTAAACTCATGTCATGGGGGTTTGTTGTACAAAAGCCTTTTATAAATTAAATGATAATATGAATTATCTTTTATAGCTAAAATTAGACTTAGACATTGTTTGCACATGTAATATCTAACTCAGTTATTTTACATATGGAGTAAAGAGAGTAGGTATCACTTTATGGATGAAGAAACTGAATATTAGAGATGGCCAAAATCATAAAGCTTATTTAATATAATGTTACCAACTGTGAATAAGTTATAAATGTATAAACACCTTTAGGATAAAAAGGGCTTTAAAATACATGTCACTTGATTTGAATATTACACAAATCTACTAAGATCAATATGGAATGTTTCATGCCTGTATTTGATAGAAAAAGAAACTAAACTAAACTACATAGAGGTTGCAGATTGACCCCATTTCAAATCTAGAGAGCGGTAAAAGTTTGAGTAAAATTCAAGTATGACTCCACATCTGTTTCATTATTTCAAGCTGGCCCAAATTGTGACTTTACCATAATATAGTTAATAAAATAAAGGGAAAAAAAGTTTTTAAGTTTTGGAAGACTTGATTTCACATATAATACGGACGTAACATGAAATCAGCATAAATAGAACATGAAAAGAATCAGAGTAAATTGCTTGCCTATGCCTTATATGCTTGTATAAAATTCTTGGTATCTTAAAATTGTATACAAACAAAACTACACACTTATGTGGTGAAAACATACCCAAGTTGTGTCGAGGCCTCCGACCACGAATCCACCCCATCAAATAATTGTAAGTGCACGTCTACCTCAGAGAGGAATCTGAAGTCTTCAAAGCACAAAGGATTCCTGAATAAAATAAAATTGAGCATTTGTTTTTTGTTCTCTTTCCTGTGGTGAGAGAAAATATTTTGAATAGAAAAGTAAAATGCAGGAAGTTTCCCCCGTGCATGCCTCTAAGAAAAGAATAGAAATGACAATTCACATAAAGCCAGGCAAAAATAATTGTATACATATCTCTTGGTTGTAAAATAATCGCCAATTACTTCAAAATGTCATAACAATATAATGAATATATTAATTCACCTACATTGAGATATTTAACACAAATATTTTACATTACTGATATTAGATAACAGCACACACAGTTTTCTGTTTATAGTTATTTATTGCTTCTTGGCCTTTTAGCTAAGACCAAGTGTTTATAGTTGTTTATTTTATCTGGCAATAATTTAGTTTTCTTTCTGCTAGCTAAACTCAGGTAAGTTTTATGCACTTTTATTGAATGTCCTTTTCTAGTGCATTTTCATCCAACGTGCCCGTATCATCATCATCAACAACAAATTCTCATCACCATCATCATTAATAAAACTAATCTCACATGTTTATTTAGTAACATCTTAGCAATGCACAGCAGAGCTTCCAGAAAAAAAAACTAATATGCATAGTGCTTAGACTTTAAAAATAAAAGCTATTTCATATTTGATTATGATAGTTGGAAAGCACAGATATAACTTGTTTCACCTTGCATGTAAAGATGTGTATCAAAGGTAAGTGCCCCTTACAACATCAGAAAACTCAAAAATTTGAGAATTCAAATTGAAACTCAATTCTTCTAATCCTAAAGGTAAAGATTCAATTTTTTCTAGTTTTGCTTAGAGACAAAGCTTCTTCTTATAGTAATATTACAACTTCTAATTCTTTAATAGGTATATACTAATTCCCTATCATCAGATACAGTGATAGAATATACATCAGAAATGATAAGTATTCTGTATCCTCAGGAGTTCTATTCAAGCATCTAAGAAACAATTAGAATTACCTTACAGTGTAAATATTTTTATTTTTTTGAGGTCGAAATATAGTTTCTCATATGTTGAATAATAAACACACACACATACACACATACACACACCTGCTCAGAGAGGGAAGATCTTGATTCTTGTGGATAAAAGTCTTCTATAAAACTAGAAAATTTAGATATGTTCTCAGTTCCTGATCTAGAATTGAAAGTGGAGATACTCAGTGAAATTCTATCTTTGAGAAAGGTGTGACAAATGTTATAATCTCATCTTCCTGTGGAAAAACATAAACCACAGTACTTCCGCCTTATCACTATAGAAATATTGTTAATTTGGTAAAAGAGGTAAGACCACCCATGGTTGGATAAATGTTCAGTTGGTGCAAAAGTAATTTTAGTTTTGCCATTATTTTTAATAACATTTTAGGATTTGAAAATGATGATTTTAAATGATGCCATTTAATCCTAAATATTTTAAAGATTCAATTCAGTTCCAGTTAATACCTCAGATTTTGTTGTGGGACTTACAAAGCAGAATTCTAAATATACATTAAATTGCAAAAGTCAAGACTAGGAAAATCACTATTGAAGATGAAGAAAACGTGGGAGCCTTGTTTTATTAGATAGTAAGACCTATGTTAAAACCATATTAATAAAGGCAAAGTGGCATGTGGGACATAGATAGACAAATTGAGAAGGGAAAAAATACAGACAAGAAAAAGTCATGTACATAGATTAAAAAATATAAGGTAACATTGCAGATAAAGTGGGAAATTAGCTTCTATTCAATAATTAGTCCTTGGTTACTATCACACTGGCCTTTAAGTTAAAAAAAACTTAGTTCTGGGAATTGTTAAATTTTAATATAAAAACATGAAATTGCATCTCTGTCATATAGACATCATATGCAGAAGAATTAGAAACTTAAATATATACCCCAGTATACATAAAAATAAGTGAATATATGAATTGATGCCAATGAACAAGATTAGCTAAATATATATTTTATTTATTTATTAATTTAAAATACTAACATAAGACATCATATAAAGTAATATAAGATGAACACATTATACAATTTTAACAATAACCAAAGTTATTAATCTCAAAAACAACTTTCATGTGGTAATGTGTTAAAGTTGGACAATAAATTTATTCAACTTTTTTTTTTATTTAGCAAATACTATTTGCTACACCCTTTTCTAGGTCTTGAGAATGTCAAAGTAAACAATCCAAAAGAAGGTTTTTGCCCACATGGAAATTACTTTTTTTTTTTTTTTAAAGACGGAGTTTCGCTCTTGTTGTCCAGGCTGGAGTGCAATGGGAGATCTCGGTTCACTGCAACCTCTGCCTCCTGGGTTCAAGCAATTCTCCTGTCTCAGCCTCCAGAGTAACTGGGATTACAGGCATGTGTCACCACACTTGGCTAATTTTTGTATTTCGAGTAGAGACGAGGTTTCGCCATGTTAGTCAGGCTGGTCTCGAACTCCTAACCTCAGGTGATCCTCCTGCCTCGGCCTCCCAAAGTGCTGAGATTACAGGCGTGAGCCACCACACCCAGCTGGAAATTACTTTTTAGTTTAGGTGATAGAAAATGAAAAAGTACAAAACAAATTCAAAATTAAACAGGATAGGTAAATATAAAACAAGTTGAAGAAAATATATTATTTTCTGACATACCAAGATTCTTTTCAGCTAATCAGCATTTTCTATTAACTATTTTATATAGTAAAAATAGATCTATATAGAGGAAATTTGGGCTGATATTTTCTTACAACCACATTTTAACAAATATTTGGTTTTTGAAAGGAAACGAATAAATGTTTAAATGCTGGCTTTTTATGGGGAAAACTTGAATCACAGTTTCCTGAAGAGTTATTTTTATGTATGTAGTTTTCAATTGAATAGAGATTATTTGTCTCTTAAATACAGAATTGAGAAAAGGGGATAGGAATAGGATAAAAAAGAACATTTGTATATCCTACTATTTCATTTAGTTCAAATGTCAATTTACAGCCAACAAGGAAGTCACAAAACATGCCTAAAAGAAGTTTTTTGAAATAAATACCATGATAAAGCTAAGCACCAGGAGAGTTATATTGTCATATATAAAGAACCCTAAACCAACTGACAGAGTGTGGAAAGGATCCTCAAAGAAGAAAATTCTAAAATAAGTCCTGTATGTTGAGTTAAAACAATTACTTAGATAAAGAAATAGTATGTTAAAACTCCAATTTATTTCTCAATGTTGAACATATACTCACTTTGCTATAGTCATCATGGTAAACTTGTTGGGGATTTGCTGGGCATTTGTACTGGTTTATGCTACGTGGAATTGCAAAAGGACATAGCATAGCTTTCAGAGATAATATTTTCTAATAAACGAAATAAAACCCACACAAATGAATTTATGCAGAAAGAATAATTTGACTATAAAAGTACCTGAACAAACTTCATATAGACGTATTTATATAACTTTTAAAAACTATTGTTAGAAGAAAAGTTACAATATTTTGCAAACAGCCTGAGCTCAAGTTATTTGAGAACATCCATCACCACAATAAGCTCTTTAATTACGTTCATTAGTTGAGAAGAGCCAATAATCAACTAGCCTTTTTGATCAGTAAGCTAACTTGCACTGTGGTCTCAGAAAATCCTTCTCTTCTGGTACACAGGAAAGACTTAACATGCAGTGCAAGTTTGTGGTGAGAAACAGAGCTCTTGGCAGGTTGCTTGCTTCAAGCTGGGACACTAAAACTGGATGTGGTCTGAGGTGTTTACTGGACACTTGTCCAAATATGAAAGCCTAAAATGTGTGGTTATTGCCAAGCAAAAATTTTGTAATCTTGACCTTTTGGTAAATGTGTTTGAATTGACAAAAGACATGTCAAAAAGGACAAATTTTTAAAATTCACATGGACAATAAAGAAAATAAAAGGGAGTGGAAGAAACAGAGCTGAGTCTTTGGATATGCAAGGGCACCTATGGCCACACTACCATGGTGCAGCCAATGTTATCAGGACATGCATGGGCATATTGAAGCAGAAGTGAAACGATGACTAATGAAAAAGTAAAAAAGTCTGCAAACATTTTAAGAAATATATATATATATATTTTCAGAACCTATTTTGCATTCAGCTAGGTATTACTGGGCTACGTACTGACATATAATATCAACTGGTGTATTGTAATCATATGAATTCAAGGCAGAGATTCCATAAATCATGAATGTATACTTTGGGGAAAAACAGGTCATCATCTTGGCAATTAATTAATATTTTCTGGCACAGCTTCCTAAACCAGGAATGATTAAATGATTTTTTGGACCCAACTCAGTTGAAACTTTGTATAATTCTAAAATTTAGCAATTCATTTGAAATATCTTTAGCAAATATTTGTGTTATATTAACTTAATCCATGCTAGGACACACCATTTTTTTGTTTGTTTAATTGCAATCTATGTAGTATAATGGAACAGAAAAGTGTTTTTTCCCACTCTGGTATTATCTTTATAATTGTGCATAAATAGCCATAAATAAATAGTACCTTTTAAAAATTGCTCTCAAGTAACTTACACGCATGATTTGCAGGTCAGATGACATCATATTTTTTATTAGCATCCTGGTTACTTTTCTCTGATTGCTTATTTGTTTGCCACTAAACCTTTCATTTCCTGCTAGAGTGGTAATCTCCACATTTGTAAATGGAATGATGCCTTTAATGACTTCTGCATCTTGGATTCAAATGGATTTTGTGTTTACTTCAGTGCTCTGAGTATCAAAGAAGTCTAGAATTTTGAAGATGTCTTAAATTGGTAACGTTACTTACCACAAGTGCCTAAAGACACGATCTAGGGATAAGACAGCATTTTTTTTTCCAAAGGAAAATGGCTCATTAATTGTAGATCTGAGTGAAAGCAAGGTGTCTCAAGTCACGTTTTTTTCACTCTTACGTACCTATTAGCAGGTGCTCAAATTTTAGCTGACTTATTTCTTCTTCCTTTATCCCCAGTAGCTTCATTTGTGTGCAGAGGCATGAAAAATGCAAAGGGTTAAAAGTCTACAACTCTTGCATTGTATTTTGGAGAATATAAAAATCACTACTAAAATCTTACAATGCTCCTCTTGAGGTCTTAGCCAACAGGCCCTGGTGTTTTTCTACACTGTAATAATGTTGTCTTCATTATTTGACATAGAAGTAACAGTACCAAAGCTTAACAAAAATAAGTAAAAAATAGGAAATTACCGACATTTTCATAATATCATTCTATATTTATTTATTGGGCTTTTATCTATTATAGGGCAATCATATTGTTTGGCCATGAATAAACAAAGTTCAATAAAGTGTAAAGCATGATTCCTGTCATCTAGCTGTTCACACCCTATTTAAGGCATACACAGAAGCATATGGTTTTAAATTAGCATGTAATTCACAGTGACAGACACAAACTTCGGGTTTTTTCAAAGATAGTATTATAGATGACAATTTTCTAATAGGTCTCCAACATTAAATATGAGAAAATGGTGTTAGAGAAGGTGTCCTAGACTGGGTGATTTCTGAAGATTAAAAAAAAAAAAAGTTAGAAATCAAGGTAATGTTGTTAAAACATACAACATACCAAAGACAGAAATCTCAAAAACATAGAAGAGAGACATTAAAATGAATAAATAAAGCTACATGCAGTCCAGTACTGTTGGTTTATTAAGCGGCGTTATGAAGAGCTGGAGATGAAAACAGAGCCTGTAGCAAGCTGGAACCACAAGAAAGGGTGTGAGTGAGAAGAAAGATTTATAATCTAAGCTATGTTGTTTGAGTAGTACCGTGTAGTCAGTAAAAAGTCTTTGAGGGGTTTTAAGTAAGAGGTTAACAAGGCTAGGTTTCCATGCTTTGAGCAGACAATGTGACCTACTCAGGGGACAATGAATTTGATGTTAACGGAGCTAGAAAAACAGACACAAATTATTAAGGGCTACATGCCATAGAAGCAAATGATGTTTTTACATGGAACTGTGATATTAACAAAGGAAACTATTTCTCAGTGAAGACACCAATCTATACCATAAAGCAGAACTAATTACTGACAATGCTACACTAGAACAGATTTAGAATGTAATGTTGGTTTCATTCTCTGAGGAAGTGGGGTATATCCAAATGGCTGTTGTATGGCAACATTGTGGTTGCCGCATAGTAACCTTGTGTGCTTATTCACAATTTATCGCCTCTTAGTTTCAAATCTATCCTTCACTACCCTGCTCTACCATAATGAAAAGAGATCCCATAAATTTTCTCCCTTGCCAGCTTACATGATAAGTTTTGTCTCTAAAAGGCACTGTGTAGACTGGAGTAGAAAGGATTTTTCTTCCTGCTTTTATGATACTTTCTCTCCTTTTGCTCCTATGGCTGTGGCTACCAGCTGCATGTTTGCGTGACATCCTGTGGTATCTACCCTCCAGCAAGTTTTTGTTAGCTGTCCGGATCCCTGTTCCATGCCTTCCAGTATCTAGCTCTGGCACTCTGGAATGAAGACTTCCTGTTGGCCAGTCACAGCGTGAGATCCATCCTCACCAATTTCAACTTGCTGGTGTTAGAACTGCCCTGTCCTGGGGCCAGCCACAGTTGTGTTGGATTGTCATTTTAAACACCTTCAAAGACTAGAAGAAATTAATTCATCTGAATATATGAGTGGAAATATTCATTTTATTCAGCACTTAGAATAGTTCTTGATAATATTATGATTTATACTTTATATATGATGTATTTTAACGAATTGCAGGTGTTTAAGAAATAAATAATATAGCAGGGCGCAGTGGCTCACGCCTGTAATCCCTCACTCCTATAATCCCTCACACCTGTAATCTCAGCACTTTGGGAGGCTGAGGTGGACAGATTGCTTGTGGTAAGGAGTTTGAGATCAGCCTAGCCAACATGGCGAAACCCCATCTCTACGAAAAATTAGCCAGGCCTGGTGGCCAGTACCTGTAGTCCCAGTTACTTTGGAGGTGGAGGCCGAAGAATTACTTGAGCCTGGAAGGCTGAGATCGCAGTGAGCCGAGATCGTGCCACTGCACAGGTGACAGAGCGAGCCTCTGTCTCAAAGAAAGAAAGAGTATGTACTTGGATATGTATTTTTAAAATAATGTAAAGATTTAAAAATAATTCTGAGAACATAATTGTATGGCTTTTGAAGAAACTAGAAGTATGTTCTTTACAGGTGGCAGGAGTAACATTATATTAAACTTGTGTAAGCGATAACACTTAAGTGTTTATAAACTTGTTTATAAGCTGGTGTTTACAAGCATGTTTTTATTTCCAAACAAAATTCAAAAGAAGTTTGTCTCTGTAAAAATTCAAATGTACACCGTTCTTGTTCCTCTCTGAAGATATTGGAAACCTGAAATACACAAAATGACGTATTGCTAATACTGGTAATATATAACAATATTTTTATGAATAGATGACTTATTTAGATTAATATTTATATATATAAATCTGAATATTTTCTATATAATTTGTCTATGGAAATAAATATTTATAGAATTGTTCACATATTGCTCTTTTCTTTCTAATATTATTCCTTCTAGGTATAAAATATAGAAATTCTCAAGATTAGTGTTTGCCACTTGGCCACACCAGCCGATGATTATTGGTTTTGTAGGAGACTGCAATCCATAAAAAAATTACTGGCAGAGTTTGAGAATTTGTATGAGAAAACAAATTTTATGAGATGAAAAATCAAAACTATTATGCTAATTTAAATTTTGTAATAGCAAAGCTAATTCTTGTTACTTTTCAGTCTTTCAATTCACTAAGATAATGAGTGTTACACACTGAACAGATAAAAATGTATTGCCGTGACTGAATGAAGAGGACAAATTAACAAAACAATTCCAAGCTTCTGGAAACTGATCAAAGGCTAATAATCATTTGTGAACTATTCATTCTTGGAAAAACTGCTAGAGATTCAAGGAAGAATGTAGCAAATTTGTAGTAAGTTTACCTAGTGCTGCTGCCATGCCTCCTGCCCACCCACCACAGCCTAGTACTGTGAGTAACAGTTGCAGTTTTTACAGCTTGGGGAAAGCAGGGAAAACCAACAGTGTTTTTGCCACAAGGACAGACTTGATTAGCGGTCAGAGGTTGGGGCATAGTGTAATAGACCACTGCTTTTCTTTTCTTTTCTTTTCTTTTTTTTTTTTTGAGTCGGAGTCTGGCTCTGTCACCCAGGCTGGAGTGCAGTGGCCGGATCTCAGTTCACTGCAGCTCCGCCTCCTGGGTTCACGCCATTCTCCTGCCTCAGCCTCCCGAGTAGCTGGGACTACAGGCGCCCGCCACCTCGCCCAGCTAGTTTTTTGTATGTTTTTTAGTAGAGACGCGGTTTCATCGTGTTAGCCAGGATGGTGTCGATCGCCTGACCTCGTGATCCGCCCGCCTCGGCCTCCCAAAGTGCTGGGATTACAGGCTTGAGCCACTGCGCCCGGCTGACCACTGCTTTTCAACTCAAAGTGCTGAATTTTGCGGGAAATGAATGAGAAAACCCCATCTTTTTTTTTCAGTCTGAGGTACAGTCTCCTCTGGGGGAAGAACAGTGCCAGCCATAAATATAACAAAATTCTAAACATGAGAGTGCAATAGACCTCATGACATTAGCCCTCTACATATTCTTTAATTTTTTTTAAGATTGACACATTGTAATTGTACATATTTATGGGGTACAATTTGATGTTCAATACATATATATGTTATATTAAATAATCAAATCAGGGTATTTAGTGTATCCATCCGCCTCATGTATTTATCATTTCTTTGTGGTGAGAACATTCAAAAGCCTCTGTTCCAGCTAATTTGTAATATGCAATATCTTACTGTTAACCATCATCACCCTACTATGCAACAGAACAGAACTGATTCCTCCTACCTAACCATAACTTTGTACCCATTGACCAAGCTCTCGCCCTGTCCCCCTCTTTTTCTCTCCTTCAGTCTCTGTCGACCACTGTTCTGGTGTTTTTCTGGTGATCACTCTGCTTCTATAATATCAGCTCTTTTTTTGCTTTAATTCTACATATGAGTGAGAATATGTGATATTTGTCTTTCCATATCTGCCTTATTTCACTTAACAGGATGCTCAGCAGATTCATCCATGTTGTATAAACAGCAGGATTTTATTCTTGATTATTGAAAAAAATATGCATAGGTGTAGAGGACACCAGGGTGATTCCAGTAAAAAGGAAAAGCCCAAGGAGACTTGAGAACTGATTGCAAATTTATGAACACTTCCTCCACCACACACACACACGCGCGCGCACACACACACACACACACTAGTGCAGAGTGGAACCTCTACTAACTTAAGGTTTTTGAATAAATCTTTTAAAATAATATATTGGCTGACAGCCAAGCTATGCAATTCACAAGGGCAATCCCTAGGAAATGGGGCCAAAAACTAAAAATAAAAAAATAAGATTTTGAAACAAAAACATCAGTAAATGCATTTTAAAGGAGAAAGATTCTGCAGTAAAATTGTATGCAAGTTACCTCCCAAAATTCTTTATAAACCCCCCAAATTTATTTGTATGATGCTATATTATTAAAAAATCTATTATAAGAAATTAGAAAACATGCAGAAACTGGAAAATGTCTTCCATACTTGGAGGAAAAGACAATCAGTCAACAAAATCTGACTTTTTCTGGGACAAGACAGTAGATTTATCAGAAAATAAATTTTAAAGTAACTATTATAAATGTACTTAAATTATACAGAAAAGTATGTTCAATCAATTAAATAAAAATATGATGGCAATGAGAAAACACGTAGGAAATTTTGGCAGAGAAATGAAAACCAAGAAATATACCAAATTCTGAGTTGAGAAGTACATTACTTGAAATGAAAAATTCACTAAATTGGCTAGAAAAAACAATTGAGATTCAAAAGGAAGAATTCATCAACTTTGGGATAGATTAATGGAAATTATTCATCCCAGA
This sequence comes from Papio anubis, assembly GCF_008728515.1. NCBI lineage: Eukaryota > Metazoa > Chordata > Mammalia > Primates > Cercopithecidae > Papio > Papio anubis. The sequence goes on along the minus strand of NC_044984.1, from coordinate 8,625,116 downwards.
GAAAAAGAGAATACAGAAAGATGTAGAAAAATAATATTAAGACAAAACTGACTTTCAAAGTTTTCAAATTTGCTTTTTTAAAAATGTATACATCCAAGATGCTAAGTAAACTAACTACTAATAGAATCAGCATGTAGAAATCTCCATCTTAAAACATCATAATCAAATGACTGAAGGGGATTTTAAGACAAGGACTCTGATATAATCTTGTGGAACAGATAGGATTGATTATGAGATGACTTGAGTCAGTGCGAAAATCAGAGAATGGTCAATGTATCCCCCACCACCAGGAGCATTTAGACCACATTACCTTTCACAGAGCCCACATTTGCCCTGAATACTATTCTAGATTGGAAGAAGGCAACATCAACAAGATAGAGGAATAGCATACCCCAGGCACTTGCTCTCCATAGAAACAACAACTTAATACATCCAGAAATAAATGTTGGCACATATGGACTAGTGATTTTCAACAAGAGTGCCAAGACCATTCAGTGGGAAAAGGGCAATATCTTCCAGAAATAGTGTTGAAAAAACTGGTTAAACATATGCAAAAGAGTGAAGTCAAACCCTTACATTACATCATCTACAAATATTAACTCATAATGTACTGAGGACTTAATGATAAGATTCAAAACTATAAAACTTCTAGAAGAAAACATGTAAGGAAATCTTCACGAAATTGGATTTAGCACTCATTTCTTGATATAACACCCAAATCACAGGCAACAAAAGCAAAAAATAGGCAAATGGGATTACATCAAACTTAAAAATGTCTGCACAGCAAATGAGAGAAGCAACAAAATCATGTATCTAATAAGGGATTAATATCCAGAATATATTAAGAACTTATGTAATCCAATGACAAAACCCAAATAACCCTATTTAAAAATGGACAAAGAATTCAAATAGATATTTCTCCAAAGAAGATATACAAATGTCCGACAAGCATATGAAAAGATGCTCAACATCACTATCGTTAGGAAACATAAATCAAAACCACTGTTAAATATCACTTCATACCCATTAGCATGGCTGCTATGAAAAAAGCAGAAAATAACAACTGTTGGTTAGGTTGTGAAGAAATTTGAGCCCTTGTGCACTGTTAATGAGAATGTAAAATGGTACAGTCACTATGAAAAACATTATGGAGGTTCCTCAAAAATTTAAAAATGAGTCGACATATGAACCAACAATCTTACTTCTGTAGAGCCAAAGGAGTTGAAATCAGGATCTTGAGCAGACATCTGCACTCCCATGTTCATTGCAATAGTTAAAACATAGAAGCAACATACATGCCCATTGATGAATTGGTGGATAAAGAAAATGTGGCATGTATACAAAATGGAATACAATTCTGCCATTAAAAAGAAGAAAACCCTATTGCAACAACATGGATGAACCTGAAGGACATTATGCTGAGTAAAATAATAGAAAATTCATAGAAGCAGGGAGTAGAAGGGTGGTTGTCAGGGGCTGGGAGAGGGAAAAACAGGGGAGTATTAGTCAAAGGGTACAAACTTTCAGTTATACAAGATGAACAAGGTCTAGAGATCTGTTTTACTACACAGAACTTGTAGTTAACAATGTTGTATACTAAAGATTTGGCTAAGAGGGTAGATCTTATGTTAAGTGTTTGTATCACAAAAAATAATAAATAAAGAGGGTGGAAGGAAACTTTTAGAGATACAGATATGACACAGATTATTGTGATGGTTTCATGGTTATATACTTATCTCTAATGTCATCAAGTTGTATGCATTAAATATGCACAGGTTTTTGTATGTCAATCATACCTCAATAAAGTTGTTTAAACATTTTTTAAAAGAATAATATATTTTATTGTTAAAAAGGAAGTCTTGTTGCATACTGCAACATGGATAAATCTTAAGGACATTATGCTAAGTTAAATAAGCCAGGCACAAAAAACCAAATACTGCATGCTTTATTTATGTGAGATGTCTAAAGTAGTCAAACTCATAGAAACAGAAAGTAGAATGCTGATTGCTAGGAGCAAAAAGAGGAGTTGTCCAATGTATGTAGAGTTTCAGTTTTACAAAATGAACAAATCCTAGAAATCTGTTGTAAAATGTGAATATAGTTAACACTACTGACCTGTTCACTCAAAAATGGTTGAGATATATGATATGGTTAAGATGTAATGTCTCAGATGTAACATACTGTATGAGTTCAACTATATGACATTCTGGAAAAGTAACAACTATGGAGACAGTACAAAGATCAATGACTGCCATGTGTTTGAAGGAGGAAAGGATTAGTGGGCAGAGTCAGAAGATTTTCAGGGGAATGCAATTATTCTGTATGATCTATGATGATAGACATGTCACTATCATTATATACTTGGCCAAACCCATAAAGTGTACAACACTGAGTGAAACTTAACATAAACCATGGTCTTTGGGTAATAATGATGTTTCATTCGTAACAAATATACCATGCTGGTGGGGGATACTGATAATGGGAGAGGTAGTGCGTGAGTGAGGACCATGGGAAATCTCTGTAGCTTTCTCTCAATTTTCACAAGATGTGGAACTAGTAGATAAATAGATACCTAGGTTAATCAAATAGACTAAGTGCAAAAATGTATCCACAAATATATGGAATGTAGAATAGTTCAAGAAAGATGTAAACGCATTCAGTGGAGAAAGTATAATCTTTTTAACAAACGTTTAAACACTTGGCTATCAATATGCACACACAAAATATTTTGATCTATACCTCATACCATATACAAAATAAGTTCAACTTCTGCACAGCAAAAGAAACTTTAAACTCCAATAAACAGAAAACCTACAGAATGGGAAAAATATTTGCAAATTATGCACCTGACAAAGTTCCAATATCCAGAATCTATGAGGAACTTAAACAATTAAATCCCACTAAAATAGGCAAAAGACATAACAGACACTTCTCAAAAGAAGACATACAAGCGGCCAATAAATATATGAAAAAGTGCTCCACATCACTATCAGAGAAATGCAAATCAAAGTCGAAATGAGATTCCATCTAACACCAGTCAGAAGGACTATTACTAAAATGTCAAAGACAACTGATGTTGGCAAGGCTTTGGAGAAAAGGGAACGCTTACACACTATTGGTATGAATGTAAATTAGTCCAGCCACTGAGGAAGGCCATTGGGAGATTTCTCAACGAACTTAGAACTATCATTTGATCAATGAATCTTACTACTGTGTATATCCCCAAAAAGACACATGCACTTGTGTGGTCATCACAGCACTCTTCATAATAGCAAAGACATGGAATCAACCTAAATGCCCATCAAGGATACATATACACCCTGAAAGACTAGGTGGTCATAAAAAAAAGAACAAGATTATGTCCTTTGCAGCAACATGGATGCAGTGGAAGGTCATTATTCTAAGCTAATTAACACAGACATAGAAAACCAAATACTGCATATTCTCACTTATAAATGGAGCTAAATGATGAGAACACATGGGCACATAGAGGTAAATAACAGACACTGTGGCCTACCTGAGGGTAGAGGGTGGGGGAAGAAAGGGATCAGGAAAAGTAATTAGTGGGTACTAGGGTTCATACCTGGGTGACAAAATAGTCTGTTCAACAAACCCCTGTGACACGGGCTTACCTATATAACAAAACTGCATATGTACTCCAGAGCTTAATATAAACGTTAAGAAAAAGAGATTTCAAAAATTGGAAGTGTTAAATTGAAATGAAATATTATATTCAATAAACATATTATATTTACACATTCATACATACAATTAAAAAATATAAATAATAATTATTTTAAAATGGAACAAATACATATGGAATGATTTTGATTTGTTACAAAGTGCTTGTATTTAAAAATAGTGGTTTGCTGTCTTTATGAGATACTCATAAAGATACTCCTTTAACATAAACATAAAAAATATGAAAATGAAAAATGGAAAAAATATACCATGCAACACAAACTGGTAGAAAACTACTTTAATATACTGTAATAAGATAAAACAGAAATTGTTATTAGAAATGAAGAAGCATATTCATAGTGATATATTTCTCTATATACCATTAGTAATTTTAAAATAATTGTACATACCTAATAATACACAATATAGAATTGAAAGAAGTAAATGAATAAATAATAAAATTAGGGATCTAATCACTTCTCTTTCACATCTCATCACACAAACAGATACATCACTGACTATAGAGAGATTTAAACTATGCAATTAGCCAACACACCTGTGTATACACACACATATAAACTGTATATTAATTCGGAATACTAATTTTTTAAGCTACATTATATTTTCATAAGCCTATGCATTTTAATATAAAATTTAGAAGTTTGCTCTAAGTGCAGTAGCACTAGCCAAAGTTGGCCAGTGGACAGTTAAAATGTACCAATTCAAGTTTAATATTAACTAATTAGAAGTAAATAACATTAAACATAAGTTTATGAGTCACACTAGCTACATTTACACAGAGATGAAGAACATTTCTAGCCTCACAGACAATGTTCTAACTACAGTTTACTAGCACAGAAGTCAATAATCAAAACTTTAGGAACTTTATATGGTTTTATATTCAGTAAATATAATTCTAAATAAACTAAAGGCCTAATAAATTATCACAATAAATGTTCACAATTTTTACATCAGTTATAAGGAAAATAGAGCAAAATATTTTCTTGGGAAAAATGGATTACCTTAAATGCATATATTACAACAAAATTGCAGATACGGAATTGTCTGAATAAAAACAGAAATATGAAATTAACTGAAATTAAATAGAAGTAAAGTGGTAGGAAGAAAACAATAAATAGTAAGAAATCACGACAAAGAGCAAAATTACAGTAGAGAGGGTCAATGGGGCTAAAGGTATTTTTATTGAAAGGACTTAATAAAATTGATAAAAGACTATTAAAGAATATGAGAAGGCACAAATATTTTTATAGATTAAGGGAAAACCATTGTGATTTTTACAGGTATGAAACAGATAATGAAACCATATTATGAATACTTTTATATCCATATGAGATAGAAAATTATTGAAAATGCAAATTACCAAATTGCAATACAACAAACCGAAATCTTAGTAACCTCTATAAACATACACTTTGTAAATATGGGTGAAATGTCTATATGTGCTGAAGAGATTGACTTTCCTACATAAACTTTCCTACAAAAACATTCTACAAACTCAGATGGCATCACTAGTGAATAATTGCATTTTAAAATAAAACAGTACCCTTACACAGTCTTCTAGGTTACAGAAAAAGAGAAATGCTTCCCAATATATCCTTAAGAGCAAAGCCTCTCATGTACATAGCTATAAATAAAAACACAGTGTAATCTCCTGTGCATTAATAAAGTTAAACAGGCAATACGGAATGACCAGTATGGTTTATTTCAGACTGGTTTAGCATTTGAGAGAAGCGAAATAGTTTACTTTATAAACATTATGCAGAGAAAACATGAATCATTCCAATTGATGCCAAAACAATAAAAATGTTACAATTGATAACAAAATCTATTAGAAAAACAGGAATATGATAAAACTGCTTCAGTATGAGAAAGGTATAATAAAAACAAACAAACTTTGTAAATATGGATGAAATGTTGCAATCTTTTTACCTAAAATAGGAAATGATACATATGATAGACATATAACCTTTCTGTGGCTTCTATTCAACATTCAAAATAAAACCTTAGCTAGTCCAGATTCAATGCAATCTGTATCGACATGCCACTGACATTCTTCACAGAAAGAGTAAAAGCAATCCTCAAATTCATACAGAACCACAAAACACCCAGCATAGCCAAAGCAATTCTGAGCAAAATATCAAAGCTGGAGGCGTCACATTACCTGAATATACTGCAAAGCTATAGCAACCAAAACAACATGGTGCTGGTATTAAAACAGACATATAGACCAACGAATCCAGAAATAAATCCATGAGTTTACAGTCAACTCACTTTTGACAAAGGTGCCAGGAACATCCATTGGAAAAAAAGATAGTCTCTTCAAAAAACAATTCTGGGAAAACTGCATATCCATATGCAGAAGAATTAAATTAAACTCCTCTCTCTCACCATATACAAAACCAAACTAAAATGGATTAAAGACTTAGATATAAGATCTGAAACTATAAAACTGCTGGGAAAAAACACTGGAGAAATGCTTTAGATACTGGTCTGGGCAGAAAACTCTTGAGTAAGACCTCAAAAGCACAGGCAACAAAAGTAAAAATGGACAAATAGGATTACATCAAGCTAAAATGCTTTGGCACAGCAAAGGAAACAATCAACAGAGTGAAAATACAGCCTACATAATGGGAGAAAATAATTTTAAGCTATTCTACTGACAAGAGAATAATAACCAGAATATATAATGAACTCAAACAACTTAGTAACAAGAAACCAAATAACTAGATTAAAAAAATGAGTGAAAGATCTGAATACACGTTTTTCAAAGGAAGACATACAAATAGCTAATAGGTATATGAAAAAGGGCGCAACATCACTAATCATCAGAGAAATGCAAATAAAAACTACAATGAAATGTCATCTCACCCCAGTTAGAATGGCTATTATCAAAAAGGCAATAATGGATGCTGATGAGGGTGTGGAGAAAAGGGAACCCTTGTATACTGTTGTGGGAAAGTAAATTAGTACAGTCATTATGGAAAACAGTATGGAGATTCCTCAAAATGTGAAAAATAGAACCACCATATGATCCAGCAAACCTACTGCTGGGTGTATATTCAAAAGAAAGGAAACCAGGTTATCAAAGATAGATCTACACTACCATGTTTACTGCAGTGCTATCCACAATAGCTAAGATGTGGAATCAAGCTAAATATTCATCAGTGGATGAATGGATTAAGAAAATGTGGTACAGATAGATCACATACGTGTGGAATAATAATGGAACATTATTCAGTCATAAAAAAATAAAATCCTTGTAATTTGCAACAACATGGTTGGAACTGGAGGACATCATGTTAAGTGAAATGAGCCAGGCACAAAAAGGTAAATATCACATGTTCTCACTCATATGTGGGAACTAATACAATTGATCTCATGGAGGTAGAGGGTAGAATGATGGCTACCAGAGCTGGGAAGGATAGTGTCAGGGGTATGAAGAAAGGTAGCACAATGGTAGCACAATAAGGCAGCTATATTTAATAATAATTTATTGTATATTTCAAAATAACTAGGGGAGTAGATTTCAGATGTTCCCAACACAAAGAAACGAAAATTTTTGAGGTGATGCATATCCTAATTACTTGATTTGATCATTACACATTGTATGCTTGTATCAAAATATCACGTATATGCCATAAATATGTACACTATTATGTAGTCATAATTTTTTAAGTTATAAAAAAGAAATAGAGAAAATATTGCAATTGGAAAGAAAAGATAAAAGTGGGATTATTTAGAGATAAAATACCTGTTAATATAGGAAACCTGAAAAATTACACCTAAAATGACAAATTTTATACAAAAAAATTCAGTGAAGTAACTGGATATAAGAATAACTTGCAAATTTCAATTGTATTTCTATTTATAGCAACAATTACTAAAGAAATTTTTAAAATAAGGATGCCATTTGTAAAACTGTGAATCTGAAATACTATGTTTGTTTGCTAGCTATATATATATTTCTATTAATTATAATTTAGTGTATTTTCATAATTATAATTCTAAATAACCTGATATATGCTTATATGCATGTTGGGTGTTTTTATTAGAAATACATTTATTTGCATTTACATACTTATTTCATTTTTATAAACTAAGTAATTTTTTGTCACATTAAAGAATTAAAACAACAAAATCTTTCACAAAGATGCCAAATAATGTAACATTCACTAATGTTCTCTTTTTAAATTTGAGGTACCGATGTATACTATTCCTGCAAACACCCACTTATTGTTTTTAATTAAATAGCATTATACAGTCACGTGCAACTTAATGATGGTTATACATTCTGATTAATGGGTCGCGAGGCAATTTTGTCATTGTGTGAATATCATAGTTTGCTTATACAAACTTGGATGGCATAGCCTACTACACACATGGGCTATCTGGTGTAACTTACAGCTCCTCAGCTACAAACCTGTACAGCATGCTACTCTATTGAATACTGTAGACAAATGTAGCACAATGGTAAGTATGTGTTTATTTAAACATATCTCAACATAGAAAAGGTACAGTAAAAACACAATATAAAAGATAAAAAATGGTACACCTGTGTAGCGCACTTAATGGAGCTTGTAGAACTGGGAGTTTCCCTGGGTGGGTCAGCGAGTGTTGTTGAGTGGAATGTGAAGGCCTAGGACAGTATTGTGCACTACTGGACACTTTTTAAACACTATACACTTAGACAACATGAGATTTATAATAATCTTTTCTTCAATAATATTAAATAACTTACTCTAACTTTTTACTTTATAAACTTTTTGACTCTTTTGTAATAAAAGAGCTAAAAACACACATTGTACAACTCTACAAATATATTTTTATATGATTATTCTGTAAACTCTTTCCTATATAAAAAATTTTTATTCTCACTTTTTTCTTCCTCTTTAATGTTTTTGTTAAAAACTAAGACACAAACAAACACATTAGGCCTGCATAGAGTCAAGATGATCAATATCACTCTCTTCCATCTCCACATCCTGTCCCACTGGAAGGTCTTCAGGGGCGATAACTCTCAAAGAGCTGTCATCTCCTATGATAACAATGCCTTCTTCTGGAATACCACCTGAAGGACCTGCCTAAGCCTGTTTTGTAGTTAACTATTTTTTATAAGTAGGAGGAGCACACTCTAAAATAAGAATAAAAAGTGTAGCGTAATTCACAATAGCAAAGACTTGGAATCAACCTAAATGCCCATCAGTGATAGACTGGATAAAGAAAATGTGGTACATATGCACCATGCAATACTATGTGATCACAAAAAGGAATGAAATCATATCCTTTGCAGGAACATGGATGGAGCTGTAAGCTATTATCCTTAGCAAACTAATGCAGGAACAGACAACCAAATGCCGTATGTTCTCACTTATAAGTGGGAGCTAAATGATGAGAATACATGGACACATAGAGGTGAACAACATGCACTAGGGCCTATCAGAGGGTGGAGGGAGAGTGGAGGGAAAGGATCAGGAAAAAGATCTAATGGGTATCAGGCTTAATACCTGGGTGATAAAATATTTTGTACCACCAACCCCCATGACAGAAGTTTACCTACACAACAAAGCTACATATGTACTCCTGAACCTAAAAGTTAAAAAAAAGTGTAGTACACTAAATACATAAAGCTAGTAACATAGTTGTTTATTATCAAGTACTATGCACTGTACAAAATTGTATATGCTATATGTTTACATGACTGGCAGCTCAGTAGGTTTGTTTACAACTAGTATCACCACAAACATATGAATAACGAGCTGTCCTATGACAACAGCTACGGTGTCACTAGGATATAGGAATTTTTCAGCTCCATTATAATTTTATGGAACCACCATCATATATGTGGTGCATTGTCGACCAAAACACTATTTCTTTTGTCACATAACTGTATATCATATCCTTGTTATATGTAACAAAATGTGTTTTTTTACTCTTCCAGCATTTAACTTTAATGGAATCTATGCTTATTCAAACACATAATAATAATATAAAAAGGCAACAAAGTCACTGAAAATAATAGGAGTAATCAAAATTTACTCTATATGATATAAATATATAGTACATATATAGATATAGAATCAAAATATATATTACTGTGACTATGGTTAATAATGGCTATACCTAGTGTCTTAAGAGTTATGGATTAATTGGAAGTCAATAATAAGTGAAAATATTCTTAAATACGATGCAAACGACTTCATCTTCAAGAAGTGTTTTTAAATGGAGAGAATTAGTTGCTATTCCCTAGAAGAAAAGAAAAGAAAATTTAAATATATTCTAAAGATGATGTATTTCAAAAGAAATTATGTGGATATACCTACCTAAATAGTAAATGAATAAAATATTGATGACAATGTTTCAAACTTTAAATATATTTTTATATCAGAATTCAGAAAGCAAATATAGGATAATCAGTAAATAAAAGGAGAGGGTAGTCTTAGTCCATTTTTGCTGCAATAACAAAATTCCATAGATCGAACAATTTATAAGCAATGAAAATCTATTTCTCACAGTTCTCAAGGCAAGAAAGTCTAAGATCAAGGTGTCAGCAGATTTGGTGTCTGATGAGGGCTGCTTTCTGCTTCCAAGATGGCACCATGTTGCTACATCCTCACACGGCAGAAGGGAAAATGGGGCGAATACTAGTTCCTAACAGCCTTTTTGTGAGGCACTAATCAAATCATTACGGCAAAGCCCTGCTGACTTAATTAGTTCCCCAAAGGCCCTACCTCTTAAAACCAGCAAAATAGGGATTAAGTCTCAATATAAATTTTAAGAAGACACAAATATTTAAACCATAGGAAGGATAGTTAGATCTTTTCATTGTCTAAGAAGGGGTAAAAGCATTAATTTGTTGTGCCCTGTAAAATGCAGGGCACTAATGAAAGAATATTCGAAGCATATTAAATTAACAAATTGGCACAGTTTGTTAGTAGAAATATTTAAACAATAAAATATTTCTAGTGAAAAGATAAAGCAATAAAAAGCTAAGAGTTTAAAAGCCTGGCAATGTTCAATCTAAATTAGATAATAATTATAATTAATTATATAATTATGGACATACAAATAAAATACATAATAATCATATTTGAAAATTTAATACTTATAGTAAATATAAAGAAAATTATTTTTATATTAAAAATAAAGAATGTTTATTCTAACAAAACTGCTGTTGTAAGACACTCCTTTAAGTATAAAGAAAAATTAAAATGAAGAGATGAAAAAATATATCATGCAATACAAACCAGTAGAAAACTGCTATTGTTAATGTAAAGTCATAAAATAAGAGAAAAAGTCATTATTGAAAATAAAGATGCATGTTTCATAATAATAATTTTATTTACTACATCATTATAATATTTTAAAAATAATGTGTATGTATCTGATAATGCAAGTTCAACATAGAATTGAAAGAAGTGAACAAGTTAACAATCAAAAATGAGGTTTTTTTTTTTTTTTTTTTTTTTGAGACAGAGTCTAGCTCTGTCGCCCAGGCTGGAGCGCAGTGGCCAGATCTCAGCTCACTGCAAGGTCCGCCTCCTGGGTTCACGCCATTCTCCTGCCTCAGCCTCCCGAGTAGCTGGGACTACAGGCGCCCGCCACCTCGCCCGGCTAGTTTTTTGTATTTTTTTAGTAGAGACGGGGTTTCACCGTGTTAGCCAGGATGGTCTCGATCTCCTGACCTCGTGATCCACCCGTCTCGGCCTCCCAAAGTGCTGGGATTACAGGCTTGAGCCACCGCGCCCGGCCAAAAATGAGGTTTTAACACTTCTCTCTCACAGCTTGTCACACAAACAGCCACACCAGTGAATCTTTAAAAGGTTTTGAACTACACTATTAGCTATCACCTATATGCCCAAACTCACACACACTTGTACAGACAGTATATACTAACAGGATACTTCTGTTTTTGAGTTCACATGGAAATTTTCCAAAAGTACACTATAATCTCATGTTTCCAAGCATATTCATATAAAAATATTAAACTATGATTTCAATGCAGTATCACTAGCCTGCATTGGTCAATGGACACTTGAAATGTAACTATTCAAATATAAAATTAATTAATAGAAAATAAAATCAATTTCTCACACTAGCCACATTCACACAGAAACGCAGAATATTTCCAGCTTCACAGAAAATGCTTTATACAGTTTATCTAATATAGAGGTCAATAACTAAAAATTAGGAAACCTGTATAATTTTAACTCAGTAATACATTTCTAAATAACTTATGGGCCAAAGACATTATCACAATGGATGGTCACATTTTAATATGAATTACAAAGAAAATAGAGCAAATTCTCTCTTGTGAAAAACTAATTGCCTTAAATATATATATATAGAGAGAGAGAGTAAAATATGAAAGTAGAATTGAATTATCTGAGAACTCATCAAATGAGATTAAAAGCAGAAAAACGGAAATTAAATATAAGTAAAGTAGAAAAACACAAAGAATAAACAGTAAAAAATCATAACAAGAACACAATTACGGGAGAGAAGCTCAACGAGGCCAAAGGTATTTTTATTGAAAAGACCTTTTAAAAATTGATGAGCCTACCATAGAAAGAGTTTTAGAAAACATCAACATTTTATTTCTAGATTAAACATGGGGAAACCGTTATCGTTTTTACAGATACCAGATATTAAACTCTATCAGGAATACATTTAATATCCTACAAAATAAAATTCCTAGAAAATACAAATTACCAAAACACAATAAAAGAAACAAAAACCAGAGTAAACTCTACATATTAAAGAAATTGAGTTTGTTATACAAACTTTCCTACAAAACATAATTTATAAGTTAGATGGAACCACTAGTGAATAATAACGTTTAAAAATAAAACTACCCTTACACAAATACTTCTAGGTTATAGAGAAAGAGGAAAGCTTCCCAGTATAGCTTTGATAGCAAAATTTCTCATGTACACAGTTTGTAAAAACACAGTTGAATCTCTTTTGAACCTAGATGAAGAAACAAATCTTACTCTAACTATAATATATGCACTGATTTATTTTTAAAGGGGCAATGCAGTATGATAAATAGGGTCTTGTTTCAGAAACACAATACTTTTCTAACATTTGAAAGAAATGAAGGTAATTTACTTAATAAACATTATTCAGAGAAAAGATGTATCATTTCAATTGATAAAAAATGATAGAAATGTGACATCAATTGATAAAAACTATTAGAAAAACAGGAATATGATAAAACTGCTTTAATATGAGAAAGGTGTAATAAAAAATTCATAAGCATAAATAAAATGTTGATATATTTTCTCCAAACAGAAAATGACACATATAATATACACAGAACTTTTTTTGTTTCTTCTATTCAACATCAGAAATGAATCCCTAACCAGTGAAAATATATCAGAAAAAAATTCATAGCACCTGGAAATAAAAAGAAAAGTATTACAATTTGTATATTAAACAGCTGTTTAAATGGAAAACCCAGAAAAATCTATACTTGATGTGAGATTTAACACATAAAATTAGTGAAGTAACTGGATGTACAATCATCATGCAGACGTCAATTATATTTCTATTTACAGCAACAAAACATATTAAAGAAAATTGAAAAATAAGTGCCATTTACAAAAGTATGAATGTGAAATACCTGTATTTCTATATGACTTCAATCCCCTCAAATCTGATAAAAATTAAAGAAAACCTAATATATTGAAGGACACAGCATGATATTGATTAGAAAAGTCAGTGTTATAAAGAAATCTTATATTTAAACACTACTTTAGATATCACATTCAGTCCCAAATATAAATCCAGGAGTTTTTAAAAAATAGCTTTATTAAGATGTCATGTATACAGCATATATTTCATCCATTTAATGTGCATAAGTCAGTTACTTTTAGTATATTCAGAGTTATGACTATCACTACTGAAATTTAGGAAGTTTCCATCATCCCAAAAAGAGACCGTTAACAATAAACAGTCACTTTCTATTCCAACCTTCCCTTAGGCATTAGCAACCACTATTCCACTTTCTGTCTCTATGCGATTGCCTATTACTGATATTTCATATAAACACACTTGCATACTGTGAAACTTTAAGAAAGACTGAATGCCACAAATATGATGTTGAGTAAGAAAAGCAAGACACAACAGCAATGATATCTGTACTTAGTGGTGTGCATATTACATTTCAATAACTGATTTTGAAAACTTTTTTCATTATTGGGACAAATTATGTAATTTATTTTAAAACTTTTTCAATCAAAATATTATTTCCATTTTATGAAATTTAAAATTACCTGAACAGACTCCAAATTCAGTTGCTTTAATTCCAAAGTTTATGCTTACAAGTATACAGTTGTGAAGATCCACATCTGTGTGATTTAAGGCCAGATGAGCGCAGCATTACACAGTTACGCTTTCCAATATCTGATTCTGCTATCCTGTGATGGAGAAAAATCCATAATCCCATTAGATTGCATGGGGACAATTCACGGAACAAGAGCATTTTCCACAAATTGTAAGCAAAGAATATTATAAAAACAGATGATATTTTCCATATAATAATATAATGAGTTGGTAATATGAAAACTGAATGAAACAGTCCTTTCATCTGTGCAGGGGATATGTTCTAAGACCCCCAGTGGATGTCTGAAATCATAGATAGTACTGAACTGTATATATACTGTGTTTTATCTATACATACACACCTTTGATAAAGTTTAATTTATAAATTAGGCCCATTAAGAGATTAAAACAAACTAATAATAATGAAAAAGAACAATTATAACAATATACCAGCATAAATACTCTTGCATTTTGGGGTCCTTATTAAGCAAACTAACAGTGACTTGAACACAAATGGTGCAATACCACCTCAGTCCATCTCATAACTGAGACAGCTGAGTGACTAGTGGACAGGGAACTTAGGCTATGCAGGTACCCTGGATGAAGCAATGATTCATGTCCCAGGTGAGATGGATCCATACACTATATGAAGGATTTGATCACACTACTCAGAACAGTGAACAATTTAAAACTCGTGAATTTTTTCTTCCTAGAGTTTTCCTTTTAATAGTTTTGGCTGTGGTTGAGCCTGGGTAACTAAAACCACAGAAAATGTAATTGTGCATCATTCCTTAATATTTATATCAACATTTCATTAACTTTCAACATCTTTATTTATGACTATAATCACACTTAAATTTATTCACAATGTTATTCTGAACCTTTTTATATTCTTCTACTATATAGCATCATTCAAAAAACTTACTTCAATTTGAACATTGAGCCATTTATTGACACCCATGGATGATCACTGCTGCTGACACTGCTGAGACACCAACCCATGAGAGAACTGACAGGGAGCCCAGAAGTTGCTAATGGAAAATACAAAATTTTCATTTAAATAATAATTATAAAAGATTTTATTAATTTTTAGGTGCTTTCTTTGAATTCTAAACTTTTATTAATTTTTAAAAGTGCAGGTAATACATTCTTTCATAGGATGCTTAATTTTCAAAACAAAATAAATACACTAAACAAAATAGTAAACTTGAAAACGACTTTTATAGTGTAAAAAACTGTTACAAATTTTTGTAATTTTGACTTAAAAGGAGCTCTTCAATTTTTATGCTTAGTACATTCATTCTTCTTATTTTAATAAGCAAAATTGTGATTCATGTAATTTAATAGTTGCCTGGGTTGGTAAGACAGACACAGTAAGAACTGAAATAAACGTCCTGATACTGCACATGTTTTTCTCCAGATATTCTGATTAAATAAATGTATTTTTCCACCATGTTTCTCATAGTGGAACTTTTCCTTCTTGATGTTTAGAAGGAAATTGAAAGGTTGCCATTGAGGAAATAAATGACACAGAGGCCAAAAATGGGCTTTTCTGGGCACCACACCACTCTCTAACTAGATAAGCCTTCACTTTTATCTGATTCGGCTTTGGTGGAATGACAATGGTCTTGACCAGGTACATCACTCCTTTTTCTCTGCTACTCCCTACTAAATACAACTCTAAACTCTGCAAGCAAGGAAAGACACATAGGAAGACTCTGAAAGGTGGAAAGAGGATGGCAAAATGGTTTGGGACTCCAGAATCAGGGATCAACAGAGTGTCCGGACATCTTCAGTCCCCCACTCAGCAGAAGAAAGTGAACTAGTCCTCTGTTTCTCAGAGCAACGGGAGGTGGCTCAGCTAAACCCACTCCTGCTCTGTATTGAAAGCAACACCAGGCAAGGCTGGTACCACTGGCAAGGATGATCTAGCAGGAGACCTGCTACCAATTAGGAGCTAGAGGAAGTGCTTCTCCTCCCAAACCAAAAGACACCAGGGTAGGTGCGGGCGAGAGGGATCAACAAAGGAAACCCATGACTACACGTGCACATCCAGGTTCCTTTTTGTCCCTGAGGACATAAGACTCCCTTCCCTATCCAGAGACACAGGACTGAATGGATTGTAAGTGTTCTATGTACATCATGCAGCAATGAACAGTAACAAACAACAGCTAACTGCATTATTGCACAAATATCATATAGGAGTAAAAGAAGACACAAATGAAAATGCACACTGTATGATTCCCTCGACATAAATCCAGAAACAGGCAAAGCTTATTTATCACATTAAAAGTCAATACAAAGGTTTGGAGAGGAGGCAGGAAAAGTGAGGAAGGCATATCCAGGGGCAGGATTGCTGGGGCTGGAAACTTCTATTTCATTATCTGCCTTGTATCATGAATCCATTCACTTTGTGATCAATATGAATGACTATGACATGCTTAGTTTTCTTTATATTTATTTTGGGATAAAAATATTCATAGAAGAATAGGTTTCCATGAAAAGCAAAACTGGAAATCATCAAATGTGCATGAACAGTATATGAATATAAAAATATTATGAAGTCAGTTGAATATTACACAGACTTAAAATATATGAATTAAATATGTATAAACATATGGATGATTTCTACAAATATGATATTGACGGAAATAAGTTTTAGTAAAGTGTTGAAACATTTACGTCTTACCATTTCTTCTTCATTATCTATAGAAAGCAGACTAGAGTTCTTTGAAGCACAGGTCAGCAAACTCTCTTCCCAAGTTCTTTTTTCCTTACCAATGTAATAACAACTGTTGGAATATGTAATCTACTCCTCAGGACAATGGCCACAATCATATGCTAAATAAAGATATGAATTACTATGCAGAACAATATGTTTACAAATTAAAATTATTTTATATATTTGCAAAGCTATAAACACATAGGTACATAATATCTATGCATCCTCATAGGCTGTTAAATATATATTTTAAAACAACTAGTCACTCATACACACATGCACAATGTAAGGTCCACTTCTCATCCCTTAATTGTGTTCCCATATAAAGCAAACCAGCAAACAAAAATTCACCCTACACATCTTAAACATCACTGAACAAAACTGCTTTTTAAGTATAGTAAAATTATTTATCTCTTATCATCTTGTAGTATTAGGAAATTTCAGTTAATTAAACGCAACAAGAGGGTATAATGATTTTAACTGAGTATTTCTACTTATTATTGGAGAAAAGGAATTTCCCTCATGTAATCTTTATTTTATAAACATTTATGGCTTAGTGCTATAGTTTATTCTCCCAAAAATTTTTCTTGTCATTTTGCATCCCTTAAGATAGAGACAAAATATAAACTGTACTAACATCAGAACACTGACAATCATAATGTACCTTTCTGGATTCTTGTATTCAGGGAAAAATTGTTCTGCTCCAGTACTCCAATACCTAGAAAAATTAAAGTAATTCTTACAAAATTAACACCTAGATAAACCATAATTTCAGTTGCTTACTTTGAAATACAAAATTTAAAATTATTTTAAACTGGAACAATCTGAAATAAAAACGATCTTTAAAACAAATATTTTTAAAGCCATTAGCATAAAACTTCACCATCTCTTATAGTATTTGATTTAACCACTTTCAAAAATTAATTTGTTTTTCTAAATATTTTTTTCTTAAATCGTGTCTTTGAATCATGAAATCATAATACATCTCTCTCTGTGTGTATTATATATACACACATATTTAACACACAGACAAAAATAAACAAATATTTTCTACAATTATTCTGTTACTTATAATTTTGAAAAGTTCAGAAGAACCGTATTATCTTGGGGTTCAGATATATACATTAAAAAGAGAATTCTAATCCTCATTATTACGAAATGTTTCAAGGCATTTCCAATCATTACAGTGAAAAGTTCCCTTATAATCTTTCAATAATACACTTACAAGGAATAAGAACTATTGTTTTTAACACAGTGGCCATCAGGACAATGCAAATGATTCCCAGGACCTCAGCAGTGAGCTTCTCTGGAGGTGGCAGTAAACCTGCAGGGAGAGAAATAGAGGCACTGAGAGAGGGGAGATAGAGAGTTGATGAGGTTTACATATAAGAGAACCCACATGCACAGGGAAACATAAAGATAAACGCAGCACACCAACACGGCACAAGTATACATATGTAACAAACCTGCACGTTGTGCACATGTACCCTAGAATTTAAAGTATTAAAAAAAAAAAAAAGATAAACTCTGGCCTCTAAATCTACATCTACTATAGTAATGTTTCTCTCAGAATATACCAGTTCATTTTCAGTAATATAATGCTCCATGAGTTGTTGATCAGAGATTACAACTGAACAATGCCTGAATAAAATCAGGCTTCAGATTTCATATTAGAATATTAGATCCTGACTTTTGACCTCTGATTGTCACAAGTGCAAAATATTCCCTAATCTTTCCCCACCCTTCTGCATTCAACTGCACATCCTAGAACAATAATATTGAAGATCTATTTAATGTTTTACCTTTGCAGTGATATGTCTTGTCATTCCCTTGATGATCTGAAGAAGCATTTTGAAGGTTTAATTCTACTTGGAATATTTTCTGTTCGGTTCCTGAAATGGAGCTTTTATTGCCCTTAAGTTTCCTTTGCTGCCTCCCTGGGTCCTGGGCCAGACTCACTTCGGAGTAGGTTCCTCTTTGTTTATTCATCTCTGCAGCTGTGTGATGTCAGGGACTGTGCTCTATGATAACTGCTCTTAAGAAGTTATAAATGGTGTATATTTTGACAGGATCCCTGGTATAGGCAAACTGCATGTGTTGGTGGCTGAGTAATAATGTTCATTTTGCTGTTGACCAATATAAAAGTCTAGTACCAATTTCCTAAAGTTTTAAACTGAAATCTCTTTAAACAATAGGTCATTTTTTGAAAGGTATTCTGTATTTGACACAATATTATTAATGGGAACGATAAAAAACAATACGTTTGTGAAAACTAAGAAGTAAATGAAAATAAATATCTTCATTAATTTAAAGTCAAATTCTGCAGAAATATTTTATCACCAATACCTGTGTAAAAACACTAAAATTGAAATCTGAAAATAAAATGCACTAATTGTATGACAATTTTAAAATTCATTAATGTAAGGATTGAGTGCTAAAGATGGAGGAATGGTTTGTTAGCATATAGAGCAACTTTTAATACTAAAGTACATTAAGTTAGGGACTTACGTTCATTTACTAAAAGGGCATGAGGTCTTAGCAAATGTTTTTTATTCTGAATGATTGAGGACATCAGAAAAACTGTTAAAATTTTAAAGAAATATTTTATACCTTGTAAAATATTACATTAACTTAGGCATAAACTAATTACTATAAAAAATCATTGAACTGTTTATTTTACAGAAGTGATTGCTAATTGGTTTAATGGCTAAAATAGGAAAACTGAAAATGATAAATATAAGTTTGGACCATCTATGAAAGAACACTTTAGGTTCAAACTTTCAGAAAGATCCTGTGGCTGTTTTAAAAGGCAATGAGGGTCACTTTGGTTGTGTAAGTAATTGTAATAAATCAGAAAATATAATTTAATAATCTAGTCAATGAGCTCTGTAGCCAGTGAGACCTAAAATTAATTAGAGCTTTGAAACTCATAATGCATGACCGTTTACAAAGTCACTTAGTGTCTACAACCCCAGTTTACTAATCTAGATTGGGGAAAGTAATTTATAAAGTATAATGTATGTAAAACATTTATACAACCTGGCACACATTAGCCCTCAATTATTTATTTTTAATTTATAATTTAATTTATTTAAACTTTATTTTTAACACTATTGCCATTTTATTATTTCTAATTCATACTGATTGTGTAAAATAACTAATTAGGTAGGAGACCGATATCAGTGTAGTACATCTTTTCTGCAATGTTTGTTTGGCTCAATTTTTTTAAGTCATCCTATTATTTATAATTAAGATTAGATTTGCATTTTATGGAAACTACTTCATTATTGTTTTCTTTTTTTTTTTTTTTTTTTTGAGACGGAGTCTCTGTCGCCCAAGCTGGAGTACAGTGGCCGGATCTCAGCTCACTGCAAGCTCCGCCTCCCGGGTTCACCCCATTCTCCTGCCTCAGCCTCCCGAGTAGCTGGGACTACAGGTGCCCGCCACCTCGCCCGGCTAATTTTTTTGTATTTTTTAGTAGAGACAGGGTTTCACCGTGCTAGCCAGGATGGTCTCGATCTCCTGACCTCGTGATCCGCCCGTCTCGGCCTCCCAAAGTGCTGGTATTACAGGCGTGAGCCACCGCGCCCAGCCCATTATTGTTTTCTTAAAAAAATAAAATCTGCTTCAATTAAATATGTGTATGAGAAATTATGTTTGACATTCACAATTTGATGTATATTGATTATTAAAGTCTGGGCTACATATAAAGTATTATTACATCCATAATGATTATAAAATTTCAAATTAATTCTTCATTGTCGTGATATTTATTGGTTACACTCTAAATTATACTGATCAACAAACCTATTATTATATATGCATGTACTTGACTAATTCTCCACAGGCAATCATGTAAATACTTTTAAAAATCCTCAAACATATGTTATATTTTGGGTTGTTTTTCACCCTGAATTATTCATGTAAAGACAGTTCTAATTTGATTTTATTCTGTATTAACTTTACCTTGTTGCATCACATTTAATATTTACAATCTTCTACTAAAGGAGATGTCTCTGGGAAGAATGAATTATTAAACAATATTGTACTATATCACCACGCCAGATTGAAATATAAAAATCCATTCATTATATTGTTCATTGATTTATTTTCCAATCATAACTGTCTGCATTTTAATAGGAATATTTGTTGTAAACGACTAATGCTTAAATCAAACTATATAGAGAGGGAAAAGTAATTTTTAAAGTGTCACTTAGTTAAAAATAGGGAGGGCAGAAAAAGTAGATTTTAAAAACACAAGCTAAATGGTACATGAGCACTCAGGTGCAGTGGCTTATGTCAGTAATCCCAGCAACTTGGGAGAGCAAGACGTGTAGATTTCTTGAGCTCAGGAGTTCAAGACCAGCCTGGTCAACATGATGAAATCCTGTCTCTACAAACAAATACAAAAATTAGCCAGCATGGTGGTATTTGCCTGTAGCCAGCTACTCTGGTGACTGAGGTGGGAGGATCGCTTGAGCCTTGGAGGTAAGGTTGAGGGTGCAGTGAGCTGAGATGAAATTTACTGAAATTGGGGAAATATGCCTCATAACGATAAATTAATTTTCCAAACCATTAGTAATATATTTTTATCATTGCATATACCTAAAGATACAAATTCAACATATAATTGAATAAAGTGAACAAGTAAACAATCATAAATGGGATTTTAAAGACTCTTCTCTTGATGCTTAATACAAGACAGGCCAGTGAGCCTGTAGAAAGATTTAAACTAGACAAGTAACTATCACTCATATGAATACATTCACACACGCACTCACACATATACTCAATTTCAATGTAGTACCAATAGGCAAGCTTGGCCAGGAGACAGTCAAAATGTACCTATTCAAATTTAACATTAATTAATAAAAAGTAAAAAACATTTAAAACCACTACCTCACCACATGAACCACATTTATAGAGGGATGAACATTTCCAGTTTCATAGAAAATGTTCTAACTATATTTTACCTACAATAGAAGTCAATAAACAAAAATCTGAGAACCTTATATGGTTTTTAATTCAGTAATGTATGTCTAAATAACATATGGGCCAAATAAATTATCAAGATGAATGGTCACAAAAGACTAGTAAAGGAAGATTTTGAAAAGGCACAGATATTTTATTTCTAGTTTAAACATGGCAATACCATTATGGTATTTACAGTTATTAAACAGGCGATAAAACTATATTATCAATGCATTTAATGTCCATATGAAATGGAAAATTCCTAGGAAATGCTCATTACCAAAATATAGTACCTCAAATAGAAATCTGAGTAAACCCTACATGTACTGAAGACATTAGTTTAGACATAAACTTTTCTACAAAAATAGCCTGCAAACTCAGATGGCATCACTAGTGAATGATAACATTTAAAAATAAAGTGGTACTCTTCATTATTATTACTATATTTTAAGTTCTAGGGTACATGTGCACAGTGTTCAGGTTTGTTACACAGGCATAGATGTGCCAGGTTGGTTTGCTGCACCCATCAACTTGTCATTTACATTAGGTATTTCTCCTAATACCTAATATAAAAGGTATTAGGTATTTCTCCTAATACCTCCTTCCCCAATCCCCTACTCCCCGACAGGCCCTGGTATGTGATGTTCCCCTCCCTGTGTCCATGTGTTCTCATTGTTCAATTCCCACCTATGAGTGAGAACACGTGGTGTTTGGTTTTCTGTCCTTGTGATAGTTTGCTGAGAATGATGGTTTCCAGCTTCATCCATGTTCCTGCAAAGGACATGAACCCATCCTTTTTCATGACTAAAGCAGTACGCTTAACAGATGCTTCCAGGTTATAGAAAAAGAGAAAATCTTCCCAAGATAGCCTTGAGACCAAAACTTTTTCAGGTACATAGCTATAAATAAAAACATGGTCAAATATCCTTGTGAACATGGATAAAGAAACAAATCTTACCCTAGATAAAATACGTGCACTGATATTTTATAAGGGGCAATATACAATGATCTGCATGGATTTGTTTCAGAAACAAAGCCTAGTTTAACATTTGACAAAAATAAAACTAATTTGTTTTATAAAGTGTTGCATAAAGAAAACACATATCATTCTGAGTAACAAAAAATAATAAAAAAGTTACAATTGATAAAATCTATTAGAAAAAATGAATATTATAAGACTGCTTCAATATAAGAAAGATATGATGAAAAGAACACCAAATTTTGTAAATATGAATAATACGCTGAATTATTTTTTGCCAAAACCAGACAATGATACACATGATACATGCAAAATTTGATTGTACCTTCTATTCGACTATGGATATAAAGCACTAGCCAGAGAAAATAAATGAAGAAAAAATAAGTTATGGCACATGGATAGAAAAAATAAAAGTGTGATTATTTGCAGATAAAATTGCTGTTTATATAGAAAATCCAGAAAAATCTACGTTTGAAATGACAGATTTAAATATGTAAAATAAGTGAAATAACTAGATACAAAATCAAAATGCAGACATCAATTGTATTACTATTTACAGTAACAAAAATTATTAAAGGGAATATTAAAATCAGAATGCCATTTACAAAAGCATGAATGTAAAATATCTGCATTTCGAATGATTCAATCCCCCAAAATATATAATACAATAGAGAAGAATTAAAGAGATCCTGGTACATTGAACCCAGTACATTGAAGGACACAATATGATATTGATTGGAAAAGTCAAGAAGCTAATCTTTAAATATTACTTTAGAGATTAAATGCAGACTCACGCAATCCCAGGACAGTATTATTATTATTTTTTTTGGAGAGCTTTATTGAGGTATCACGTACATAGCATAAATTTCATCTGTTTAAAATAATTAAAAATCAGTGATTTTTAGTATATTCACAGAGTTACCACCATCACCACTACTGAAATTTAAAAAGTTTTCATCACTGACACAAAGAAATATTCTAGCAATTAGTGGCCACCTCCTATTTCAACCTCCCTTAGGCATTGGCAGCGCTGTTTTACTTTCTGTCTCCATGGTTTTGCTTGTTCTTGACACTTCATACAAACTGACCCACATAACATGCAACTTTTAGGAAGGCCAAATGCCACAAACATATTTAGCAAAATGAGCCCGACCTAAATGCTAGGATATCTGTACTTTTTAAATTGTGTGTATTATATTTCAATAATTTATTTAGAATTTTCTTATTATTAGAGCAAATAATGCAATTCATTTTAAGACATGCAATCATATCATTTCTATGTTAACAAATATAAAATTTATCTGATGCACTGCAAACTCAAATACTTTCATTCTAAAGCTTATGCTTACAATAATATCTTTTTGAAGATCCACATTGGACTGATTTAAGTCTATCTAGATGTAGCATTGCACAGTTATATTCAGCATGATCTGAGTCTTTTATCCTGTAATGGAGAAAAATCCATAATTCTGTTACATTTTATGCAAGTGATTCATGAGACAAGAACATTTTCCATGTACTGTAAGAAAACAAGTTTAAGAAAAAGGGTAATTAAATTTTTCATATACTATTACCAAAAGTCATTATTCTGAAAACTCAATACAGTAGTCCCCCCTTCATCCACGGGGCATATGTTTCAAGACACCAGTGGATGTCTGAAATGGCAGATAGTACAGAACCTATAGAGAGATTGTGTTGTGTCTACACATTCCATCAAGTTTAATTTATAAATTAGGCACAACAAGAGATTGACAACAATAACTACTAATAAAAAATTATAAGCAATATGCCAACAGCAGTGCTCTTGTACTTTGAGGATATTCTTAAATAAAATAAAGGTGGCTTTTTAATGAAAACAAGCACTGTAATTCCCTGATAGTCCATCTCAAGCTTCTCCAACTCACGGACCATGGACTGCATGTGGCCCAGGCAGCTTTTAATGTGGCTCAACACAAATATGTAAACTTTCTGAAAACATTCTGAGATATTTTTGCAATTTTTTTTGTTTAGCTCATCAGCTATCATTAGTGTTAGTGTATTTTATGTGTGGCCCAATACTATTCTTCCAATGTGGCCCACAGAAGCCAAAGATTAGACATCCCTGCCCCATCTCATAACCAACAAAGTTAATAGCTGACCAATGAGCGGTTGACATATAGGGACTGCTATGGTCTATTGTGAAATATTTATATCAACATTTCACTAACTTTCCACATCTTTCTTCATGTATATGATTCCACATAAATTTATTCATATTATTCTTCTGAATTTATCCTTTATATATTTTTTATATAGCACCGTATAAAACAACTTACTCATGTTTGAAAGTCAGACCGTTTATTGTCACCCATGGATGATGACTGCTGTTACGAAACACACCAATCCATGAGGAAGGTAAAATGGCAGTTAGAAATTTCTAAAAGAAAAGAAAGAATCTTCATTTAAATAATACTTATGAAAACATTACAAAAACAATATATTAAAGTTGAAAACCACTATTTGCGGTACCAAAAACTTTCATAAATGTTTATGATTTTGATATAAATGAACTCTTCAATGTTTATACTTAGTACTTTCATTGTTATTTTCATGTTAATAAAGACATTTTAATTCTTGCATTATAATAGTTACCCCAATTGACCAAATAAACACAGGAAGGATTTAAATAAATTTCCTGATACTGTGCATTCATTCCTCCAGATACTGTGACGAAATCAATCTATTTTTGTACTATATTTCCCAGAGTTGGAGATTTAGAAGAGGAATGAGAGGTTGTCATTTGGAAATAAATGACATAGAAGCTGCAGATTGGGTTTTCTGGGCACCACACCATTCTTTAACTAGACAAGCCCTCGCTTTTTTATCTGATTTGGTTTTGGTGGAATAACAGTGGTCGTGACCAGGTGCTGTAGACCCATCTCTCTCTGCTACTCCCTACTAAAAATAACTATAAACTGTAGGATTAATGAAAGACAAAAGCAATGGAGAACTCTGAAAGGTGGAAAGAGATAGATGACATTGTCTGGGACCCTATCATCAGGATTCAACAAAGTATCTGAGCGAGCATGTGAAGTCCCCCACCCAAGAGAAGAAGGTGACCTAAGCCTGCTGTTTCCCCACACCCAACCTGGCAACAGGAGGAGGCCCAGCAAAGCTCACTCCTGCTCTGTATTGAAGGGGAGTCCCCTCCACAACACCAGGCGAGGCTGGTACCACTGGCGAGGATGAGCTACCAGGAGACCTGCTATCAATACAGCCAGAGGAAGTGCTTCCTTCTCATTCCAAGAGAAAGCAGGGTAGATGTGGGTGAGGAGGATCAGCAAAGCGACCCCATGACTACCAGTGCACCACCCAGGGTCCTCTTTGTCCCTGAGGGCAGGAGACCCACTTCCCCATCCAGAGACAAGGACTCAATGGATTCTTAGTGTTCTTTGTACATAGTACAGCAGTGAACAGTAACATACTACTGATAACTGCAATAATATGGAAGAATTGCACAAATATCAGATAGGAGTGAAAAACACAGACATGAAATTCACACTGTATGGTTCCCTTTTTATAAATTCAAGAATAGGCAAATGTTATTTATAATATTAAAAGTCAAGGCAGTGTTTTGGAGAGGAGTCAGGGTAAGTGATGAGTGTATACACAGGGGTGGAACTGCTAAAGCGGGAAACTTTTATTTCATGATCTGACTTGTATCACATGAGTTCATGCACTTTGCAATCGATCTGCATGACCAGATCATATCATGCCTGATAAAATTAGATGCAACATTTATTGTGTATTCAAAATATTTATAGAAGCATGGTTTTCCTTGAAAACAAAAACTGAAAATAAAAGTACATTAGCAGTATATAACTTTAAAAACATTATTAAGTCAATCAATTGAATATTACATAAAGTTGAAAATATATAAGATAATTGTATGTACACACACGGATGTTTCCTACAAATGTATTATTCACTGAAAGAAGCTTTTCATAAAATGTTTGAAACATTTATATCTTACCATTTCTTCTTCATTATCTATAGAAAGCAGACTAGAGTTCTTTGAAATACAGGCCAGCAAACTCTCTGCCCAAGTTCTTTTTTCCTTGCCAATGTAATAACAACTGTTGGAATATGTAATCCACTCCTCAGGACAATGGCCACAATGACGTACTAAATAAAGATATGAATTACTATGCAGAACAATATGAATGCTTACAGATGAAAATTAGTTTACAAATTTGCAACAGTATAAACCTATATGTGCTTAACATATTTATGCATCCTTACAGGCTTATAAATATATGTTTTTAATAACCGAGTCAGTCATACACACATGCACAGACAAGGGCTAGCCTCTCATCCCTAATCGTGTTCCCATATAAAGCAAACCAACAAACAAAAATACACTCTACACATGTCTTGAACATCACTGATATACAACTGCTTTTTT
Source organism: Papio anubis (assembly GCF_008728515.1). Classification (NCBI taxonomy): domain Eukaryota; kingdom Metazoa; phylum Chordata; class Mammalia; order Primates; family Cercopithecidae; genus Papio; species Papio anubis. The sequence continues at coordinate 8,597,975 of NC_044984.1, read as the reverse complement.
AGGATAGTAAAATTATTCATTTCATATCATCTCATAGCAGTAGGAAACTTCTGTTAATTGGGAGAAAGAGGGTAGAATGATTTTAAGTGAGTATTTCTACTTATCGGAGAAAAGGAAATGCTGCCTTATAATCTTTGTTTATAAATATTTATGGCTGAATTTTATGGCTTATTTTCTGCAAAAATGCCATCATTCTTTTACATGCCTTAAAACAGACACAAAATATAAATTGTACTAATATCAGAACGTTGAAAACAAAAGTGTACCTTTCTGGGTTCTTGTATTCGGGAAAGAATTGTTCTGCTCCAGGACTGTAATAGAAAAATTAAAATGAGTTTTATAAAAACTAATATCTAGATAAACCATAATGAGTTTAGTTTCTTACTTTGAAACTTTGTGTGTTATTTAAAATGGGGACAATCTTTAATAAAATTCACTTTTTCTATAAAAATAAATGAATAGATCTTTGAAAGAAATATTTTTAAAGACTTTAGCACTAAACTTCACCATCTCTTGTAGTATTTGATGTAACCACATTCAAAAATTAATTTGTTTTTCTAAATACTTTTCTCCTATAGCATGCATTTGAATTATGAATTCAGAAAATACGTTGTATGTGTATGTGTGTGTATATATATATAGATAGGTTACACACACACAAAAATAAACACATATTCTCTACAATGATTTTGTTATTTATGTTGTGAAAAATTCAGAATAACCATATCACTTTTGGGTCCAAATTATACTAATATCTGAACGTTGAAAATAAAAATGTACCTTTCTGGGTTCTTGTATTCAGGGAAGAATTGCTCTGCTCCGGGACTGTAATAGAAAAATTAAAATGATTTTTGTAAAAACTAATATCTAGATAAACCATAATGGGTTTAGTTTCTTACTTTGAAACTTTGTGTGTTATTTAAAATAGGGACAATCTTTAATGAAATTAACTTTTTCTATAAAAATAAATGAAGTAATAGATCTCTGAAAAAAACATTACAATGAGAGTTCTATTCTTCAACAGTATGAAATATTTTGAGGCACTTCCAAGCATTAAAGTAAAATGTTCCCATCTAATCTTTCAAGAATGTGCTTACAAGGAATAAGAACTATTGTTTTCAACACAGTGGCCATCAGGACAATGCAAATGATTCCCAGGACCTCAGCAGTGAGCTTCTCTGGAGGTGGCAGTAAACCTGCAGGGAGAGAAATAGAGGCACTGAGAGAGGGGAGATAGAGAGTTGATTAGGATTCCATACTAGAGAACCCACATGCACAGGGAAACATAATGATAACCTCTGGCCTCTAAATCTACATCTACTCTGATAATCTTTCTCTCAGAATATACCAGTTCATTTTCAGTAAATATAATGTTCCATGAGTGGATCGCCGATTACGGTTGAACAATGCCTGAATAAAATTAGTCTTCTGATGTCATATTAGAATATTAGATCCCAATTATGAACTCTGATTCTCACAAGTGCAAAATATTCCCTAATCTTTCCCCACCCTTCTGCACTCAACTGCACGTCCTGTAACGATAATAACGAAGATCTATTTAATGTGTTACCTTGGCAGTCATATATTTGATCAATCCCTTGATGATTCAGAGAAGGATTTTGAAGGTTTAATTCTACTTGGAATATTTCCTGTTCGGTTCCTGAAATGGAGCTTTTATTGCCTTTAGGTTTCCTTTGCTGCCTCTTTGGATCCTGGGCCAGACTCACTTCTGAGAAGGTTCCTCTTTGTTTATTCATCTCTGCAGCTGTGTGATGTCAGGGACTGTGCTCTATGATAACTGTACTTAAGAAGCTATAAACGGTGTATATTTTGATAGGATCCCTGGTATAGGCAATTTGCATATGTTGGAGCTGAGCAGTAATGTTTACTTTGCTGTTAACCAATGTAAAATTCTGGTACTAATTTCTTAAAGCTTTAAGCAAAAATCACATGATACAATTGGTATTTTTGTAGAGATATTCTGTATTTGACATAATATTACTAGTGGAAACAATAAAAACATTAAACCTGTGAGAAATAGGAAGTTCATGAAAAAAAAATGTATTAAATTAAGTTTAAATTCTTCAAAAATATTTAGCACCAATAGAATGCATATGTTAACAATTAAAATACTGTATTTAGAAATACAAATACACTATTTGTTATGATAGTTTTAAGATTCCCTGATGGTTAAGCATATTGTGCCATAAGATAAAATAGTTCTGTTAGCATATAGAGTAACTTCTCATACTAAAAATTCATTTTTTAAAAGGACATGAGGTATTGTCAAATGATTTTTTTTCTAAATTAGGAAATTGGAAAATTCATTAAGATTTTAAAAATATATCTTGTATCTTGTAAAACAGTACATTACTCTATGCATAAAGTAAATACTATTGAAAACAAAATGCATTTTTAAATTGCTTCTTTTACACAAGAAATTGGTAATTGATTTAAGGACTTAAATTGGAAAACTTAAAATGATGAATAAACGTGTGGGCCATCTGTGGAAGAACAGTGTCCAATCAAACTTTCAGAAAGCTCCTATGGTTGTAGAAGTCAGTGAAGGTCGCTTTGGTTGTATAAGTAATTGTAATAGTTCAGATAATGTAATTTAATAATCTAGTCAATGAGCTCTGTAGTCAGTGAGACTACAATTAATTCTAGCTTTGCAAGTTATAATGGGTGACCTTTACTAAATTACTGCGTGTCTACTAACCTAGTTTACTAATCTACATTGGGAAAAATAATTTATAAAGTATACTGCATGTAAAACTAAACACACAACCTGGCACACGTTAGCACTGAATATGTAATATATATTTTGCCTATTTTTAACACAATTGCCATTTTCATGGAAATGATTTCATCCTTGCTTTTATTAAAAATTAAAACTACTTTCATTAAATCCAGGTATGAGATTGAGAATTAATGTTTGACATTCACAATTTGAGGTATCCATTTAAAAAAAAATTTTTAGAGGTTGCTCTAAATGTAATATACAATTAAGCCAGTAAGGATTACAAAATCCAAAATGAATTGTTCATTGTCATGATGGTTATGGGTTTCACTCTGAATTACATTGATTGGCAAACCTATTATTATGTGTGCATCTACTTGAGTGATTCTCCACAGGCAATAACTCTAAGAAATTCTCAAATGTATTTTATATTTTGGCTCGGTTTTCACCTTGAATTATTCACATGAAGAGAGTTCTACCTTGATTTTACTCTATATAAACTTTATCTCAGGTGCATCACAGTCAGTATTTACAATCTGCTACTAAATCTGATGAGCAAGTAGAGAAACAGGGAGAGTAGCAACACATACCTTCTGTCACCAGAAAGTTAGGCACCCTTCAGTGGAGAGGTCAGGTTACCTCCTAAAGACACAAACCTTATCTGTGATCTTCACAGACTGCCCTTTGAAGGGTCAGAGTGAGGCAAGAGTGGAAAAAGTAGATTCCTCGCCAATGTGTCACTTCAGATTTGAACAGGAAATTCTCACCCTAGGGCTATTTTGAATCAGTTTATCTCATCACACACTTTAGAATATAGGCGACTTTGGGTGGCTAGTGTGTCATTTAGTTTGTCCATTTTCAAGTGCCTCTTAGAAATTATTTTTATAGTCGACAGGATGGGCGGAGAGCAGAGATTTGACCCATGGAGTTGATTGTTTCCTTCTCAGTCACAAACATCAAAATCTTGTAACTTTTTTAAAGTATCATAGATGTTTACTTTCTACCTTTAGACAAGCTGCCTAAAAGTTGGCATTATATACTTCTTTATCATACACCTCTATCACTGTTATCATACTAAAAAATTTAAATAATCTTATCAATCGGAATTTAATGTACTTGTCACTGTTTTCAGAAAATGCTACATTTTCAACTTTACTGTAACTGACATGAATTTTCAAACTTATCTTCTTCATTTCTTTGCTGTAGTTCTTAAAATTCCCTCATTCATTTTTCTTCTTTATGTAAGTTAACCAGATTCCTCTGATTAAAATAAATGTCTCTTGAAAGAATAAAATATTAAACAATACTGAACTATATCTCTATGCCAGAGACTGACTGATATAATAAAAAACTACCTACAATATTGTTCACCAATTCCTTCTCTAATCATGACTTATTGTCTCCATTTTAATAGAAATATTTGTTGTAAATGATTAAAGCTTAAGTTAAACTAAGTAGGGAGGTAAAAGCAATTTTTAAGATATCACCTAGGCCGGGCGCGGTGGCTCAAGCCTGTAATCCCAGCACTTTGGGAGGCCGAGCCGGGTGGATCACGAGGTCAGGAGATCGAGACCATCCTCCATGGTTAACATGGTGAAACCCCTGCCTCCTACTTAAAATACAAAACTAGTCATGCCAGAAGGGAGCCTGGGGTAGTCCCAGCCATTTGGGAGTCAGGAGGATGTGGGAGAATGGCGCTGAGCCCGGGAGGGAGCTGGTAGGATGAGATCAGCGCGCTACCACTGCACTCCAGCCTGGCGACAGAGCGACAGACTGCCTCAAAAAGATATCACCTTTACTAAAAATGGGAGGACAGAAAACAGAGATTTTTTAAAACATAAGTAAAATGATACATGAGTGCCGGGGCGTGGTAGCTCATGTCAGTAATCCCAGCATCCAGAATCACTTGAGCTCAGGAGTTTGAGGTCAGCATGATACACAGGATGAAACCCCATCTCTTCAAAAAAAAAAAAAAAAAAATTAGCCAAGGATGCTGGTGTTTGCTTGTAGTCCCAGCTGCACTGGAAGCTGAGACTGGAGATTGCTTGAGCCCTGGAGGTCAAGGCTGTAGTGAACTGAGTTAGTGTCACTGCACTGCAGCCTGGCTGACAGAGCCAGACCTTGTCTCAAAAATAAGTAAACAAAAATTTAAAAAAAAAATGGTATACGAATATCAGGAAAAAAACTATAAATTATCTAGTCGTATTAAATAAAATCTTTTTGTCATTTATTTTCTATCAAAAAAAGGGTGAATGTTTATGCATAATTCTATTGCCCAGGCTGGAGTACAGTGATGCCATCTCAGCTCACTGCAACCTCCACCTCCTGGGCTCAAGTGATTCTCCTGCCTCAGCCTCCCGAGTAGCTGGGATTACAGGCGTGCACTAGCATGCCTAGCTAATTTTTTGTATTTTTAGTAGACGAGGTTTCACCGTGTTAGCCAGGATGGTCTCAATCTCCTGACCTCGTTATCCATCTGCCTCAGCCTTCCAAAATGCTGGGATTACAGGCATGAGTCACTGTGCCTGGCCATTCTCTAAAATCTAAAAAGTTGAAATTTAAATCCATATGTATTTCTTTGCACTGAGAATTATTATTTGCCCTTCCATCAGAATGGCTAATGTTGGTAGGTGTATATGTTTTTCTGTAAAATATATTGTAATATATTTTCACAAAATAAATTAATAATGTTATATGCATATATGTTTGTGTTTATATTGTATCTATTTCTATTACAAGTAAATTTTTTATATGTACATTTTATTACATTTTCATTAACTAGGTTTCTTCTGTTAATCATATTATGGAAGTAAAACAGTAAAATCATTCACTAAAGATGCCACATAACATATCATTCACTAATGTTTTCTATTTAAGTTTGAAATACTGATGTCTACTACTGCTACAAACATCCACTTGGAGTTTGCCATTAAATAGTGTTATACTGTTATTGTTGGCTTAATGACAGGGATACTTCTGAGGAATGTGTCTGTAGGCAATTTCATCCCTGAGTCAACATCATAGAGTGTATTTACATAAACCTAGATGGTACAGCTACTACACACCTATGTTATATGGGATAGCCTATTGCTCCAAGGATACAAACCTGTACAACATGTTACTGTAGTGAATAACATAAGCAATAAACAGAATGATAATTTTTGTTTATCTAATCATATATAAACATAAAAAAACAGTAAAATATGGTTTTAAAAAAAGGGGAAAAAATGGCAAAAAATGGCATGCTTTTATAGGGCACTGACTATGAATGAAGCCTGCGGAAATGGCATTTTCCCTGGGTAAGTCAGTGAGTAAGTAGCACGCTACTGCAGGATTCATAAACTCTACACTAGGATACACTATAGTTATGCAGCACTTTTTTTCTTTAGCTAATAATAAATTAGCTTACTGCAACTTTGCTGGTTTCTAAATTTTTCAATTTTTAAAAACTTTCTGCCTCTTTTTAAATATCCTTTATTCCTTTATTTAAAAACAGAAATTGCACTGCCTTAAAAACTATTTTCTTTATATTCTTATTCTACAAGCTTTTTTCTATTTTTCATTTTAATTTTTCTTTTTAACCTTTTAAAAAAACTAACACAAACACACGCATTAGCCTAAGCCTACACAGTGTCAGCAAGATCAATATCACTGTCATCCCCTCCACATCTTGTCCCACTGGAAGGTTGAGGGGCAATAACACATGTGCAGCCGTCCTCTCCTGTGGTAACAAGGCCTTCTTCTGGAGTTCCTCCTGCAGGACCTGCCCAAGGTTGATTTTCAGGTAACTGATTTTGCAGAAGTAAAAGGAGTACACTCTAAAATAATAATTAAAAGTACACTACGTTAAATACATAAACCAGTAACACTGTTTATGTATTATCATTATCAAATGTTATGTAGTGTATGTAATTGTGTGTGCTATACTTTATTCCACGGGCAGCATGGTGATTTGTTTACATCAGCATCACCACAGACATGTGAATAATACACTGTACTGCAACTATTGCTATGACATCACTAAGTCATAGGAATTTTTCAGCTCCGTAATAATCTAATGGGACCACTATCTCTGTGCAGTCTGTCACTGACCAAAACATTTTGTGCCATGTGACTGTATATCATGTTCTTTGTCAATCGAAATACAGGTTTCTACTGTTTGAGCATTTAATGTGAATGAAATTTATGCTTATACAAAGGCACAATAAATAGATAAAAAGAAAAGAAAAATAACACAAGATAACTGAAGTAATTAGAATTTACTGTATATGATGTGTATATATATATGTTTATATGACCTAAATACACACACACACATACAGAACTTACAATGATTAATATTAGGTGTCAACTGGATTGGATGGAAGGATGCCTAGATAGCTGGTAAAGTGTTGTTTCTGGCTGTATCTGTGACGGTGTTGGCAGAGGAGATTGATATTTGAGTCAGCGGACTGGGCGAAGATGACCCATCCTCACTGTGGGTGGACACCATCCAATGGCTGCCAGAGCGAGTAGAACAAAGCAGCTAGAAGAAGGTGGGGTAAGCTGGCTTGCTGAGTGCTCAACTTTGATTTTTCTCCCGTGCTGGATGCTTCCTTCCAACCCTCCTGCCCTTGGACATCAGACTCCAAGTTCTTCAGCCTTTGGACTCTTGTACTTACCCCAGTGGTTTTACAGGGGCTCCTGGGACTTTGGCCACAGACTGAAGGCTGTACTTTTGGCTTCTCTGACTTTGAGGCTTTTAACTCAGACTGAGCCACTACTGGCTTCGTTCTTCCCCAGCTTGCAGATGGCCTATTGTGGGACTTTGCCTTGTGATTGTGTGAGCCAATTCTCCCTAATAAACCCCCTTTCATATATACACGTATCCTCTTAGTTCTGTCAGTCAGGAGAACCCTAATGCCGAACGTACATATGTATTACTGTGACTATTGCAAATAATGGCAATATCTGGTTTCCTATGGGTTATGGGTAAGTTGGAATTCAATAAGAACTGAAAATGTACTTTTAATGTAACATGAAATAATTTTCAATGAATTTAAGAAATTAGAGTGAATTAGTTATTAATGAAAATAAAATGTAAATATCTTCAATAGATTAAACACAGATTCCCAATGAAAACTTGGATATTCAAAAAGAAGACTTAAAGGAATTACGTGGATACACCTAATTGGATATTGAACAGTGTATTAATGACAAAGTTTCCAACACTGAAATAAATATTTATATTAGAATTTGGGGAGCAGATACAGGCTAATTGGTAAACAAAATAGTAATCTTACTTTGTTTGTACTGGTATAATAAAATATCACAAACCAAGCAATGTATTAACCATACAGATATATTACTCACAGTTCAGAGAGCAGGCAGGCCCAAGATCAAAGTGCCAGCAGGTTTGGTGTAAATTGTATTAAATTAACAAGTTTGCATGTGGAAAGTAAACAATGAAAATATTTATTATGAAAACATAAGTGAACAACAGAGTTTAAACACTTGGTAATGTTCAATCAGAATGTAATAAAATTAAGTTATAATTAACACCTGTGGTTCTATATTTCAATACAAATAAAATACATAAGTATTATCTTTTAGAAATTGATAATTATATTAAGTATAATTTGAATATAAAAACAAAGAATGCATATATTCAGTAATAACTGTTTGTTGTCTTTATGAGACATTCCTTTCACGTAAGCATAAAGAAAAATGAATATGAAAGTAGAACTACCATATGATCTGGCAATCCTACTCCCAGGTATATACGCAAAAGAAAGAAAATCAGTATATCTGAGGGATAGCTGTACTCCCATGTTTGTTGCAGCACTGTTCACGATAGCCAAGATGTGGAAGCTACCTGAGTGCCCATCCACAGAGGAATGGACAAAGAAAATGTGGTATATATAAACAATGGAGTAATATTCAGTCATAAAAAGAATGAGACCCTGTCATCTGCTACAACATGAATGGAACCAGGGGTCATTATGTTCAGTAAAGCCAGTCACAGAAAGACAATCATCACATGCTCTCAGTTGTGGGATTTAAACATCACAACAATTGAACTCATGGAGAGACAGAGTAGAAGGATGGTTACCAAAGATTGAGATGGATAGTGGAAGGGTAGTAGTATGGAGGTGAAAATGCTTAATTAACGGCTATAAAAATATTTAGAAAGGATGAATGAGACCTAGTGTTTGATAGCACAACAGGATCACTACAGTCAATAATAATTTAATTGTACATTTTAAAATAATTAAAGAGTATAATTAGATTGTAATACAAAGGATAAATCCTTAGGGAGATGGATATACCACTTTTACATGATGTCATTATTATGCATTGCACGTCTGTCTCAAAACAGCTCATGTACCCAATAAACATATACACCTACTACGTACCCACTGAAATTAAAACTGAAATATTTAAAAAAGAAAAGATGAAGATAAAATATTTAAAAACATACCATGCCTCACGAACTGGTAGAACACTATTACAGTTAATGTGCTGTCTTAATATAAGGCAAGCCCTTTACTGGAATTGAAGAAGCATGCTTCATAATGTTAGATTAACTTTCTAAACCACCAGTAATATACATTTTTATCATTGCATGTACCTAATGATACAAGTTCAACATATAATTGAAGAAAGTGAATAAGTAAACAATCATAAACGGAATTTTAAACACTTCTCTCAGTGCTTAACACATAAACAGACCAGGGAGCCTATAGAGAGATTAGAACTAGACAAGTAGTTATCACTCATAGGCACACACTCACACATATGTAGCATACTCACATATTTAATTTCACATATTTTTCTCAAATACACTATAAACTCATAATTCTAAGCATATTAGTAAAAAATATAGGACTACTTTATTTCATTGGCACCACTCAGCCAAGCTTACCAGTGATTTGCAAAAAATAGCTATTCTAATACAGCATTAATTAATACAAAATAAATACCATGTAAAACCAGTTTCTTGGCACACTAGCCACATCTTTGTGTACAAAGATGAAGAATATTTCCAGCTTCATAGAAAATGTTCTAACTACAGTTTACCTACGATAGAAGTCAATAAAAAAATCCGCCAACCTTACATGGTTTTAAATTCAGTAATACATGTCTAAATAACATATGGGTGAACGAAATTATCAAAATGAATGGTCACAATTTTTATATGAATTATAAGGAAAAAAGAAAATCTTTCTTGTAAAAACTGATTGTCCTCAATGTACATATATTACAAAAGACGGCCTAAAAATTAAATACCTGTGAATGCAGTGAAATAAATAAAAATAGAAAAGCTAAAATTAAATACAAGTAATGTATAAGGAAAAAATGAATAAACAGTAAAAAATCACAATAAAGAATAGTGTCACAATAGAGAGAAGAGAAAGGCCAAAGGTATTTTCATTGAAAATGCCTTTAAAATTTGATGAAAGACTACTAAGAATATACACCTATTAACACATCCACAAAAATAATAAATTTAACATTTTAAAAAATTGATAAGGGCTGGGCACAGTGATGCCTCCCAAAGTACTGGGATTGTAGGCTTCAGCCACCAGAACTGGCCTATTTCTAGATTAAACATGGAAATACCATTATGGTCTGTACAGTTATTTAGAGGCAATAAAAGTATATTTGTATTACATATTAATGTCTATATGAAATAGAAAATTCATAAATACTCATTACCAAATGCAGTACCTCAAATAGAAATCTGAGTATATCCTACATGTATTAAAGAAATTCAGTTTAGACATAAACTTTCCTACAAAAATAGTCTACAAACAGATGGCATAACAGGGAATGATAACATTTAAAAATAAAGCAGTACTCTCAACAAATGCTTCCAGGTTATAGAAAAACAGAAATTCTTCCCGAGATAGCCTGGGTACCGAAACCTTTCAAAAATATAGCTATGAATAAAAACATGGTCAAATATCCTTGCGAACACGGATGAAGAAACAAATCTTACCCTACATAAAATACATATGCACCGATTTTTATTTTTTGAGACAGAGTCTCCTTCTGTTGTTCAGGTTGGAGTGCAGTTGTGCGCTCTCGGCTCACTGCAACCTCCCACCCCTGGTTTAAAGTGATTCTCCTGCCTCAGCCTCTCCAGCAGCTGGGACTATAGGTGTGAACCACCATATCCAGCTAATTTTTGTATTTTTAGTACAGATGGGGTTTCAGCACGTTGGCCAGGATGATCTCGATTTCTTGACCTTGTGATCCCCTTGCTCAGCCTCCCAAATTGCTTGGATTACAGGCCTGAGCCACTGCACCCAGCCAGCACTGATACTTTGATATTTTATGAGGGAAATATACAATGATCATCATGGATTTATTTCAGAAACAAAGGCTGGTTTAACATTTGAAAAAATAAAAGTACTTTATAAAAAGTTATATAAACAAAACATATATCACTCCAACTGACACAAATTAATAAAAAATGTTACAACAATTGATAAAATCTATTAGAAAATAGGAATATTACAAAACTGCTTCAATACGAGAAAAATACAATGAAAAAAGACACCAAGCTTTGTAAATATGAATAACATGTTGAAGTATTTTTGGCCAAAACCAGGAAATGATACATATGATACACACAGAACTTTGATTGTACCTTCTGTTCAACTACGGGTATAAAACCCTAGCCAGTGAAAATAAATGAAAATAAAACTAAGTTATAGCACATGGATTAAAAAAAAATAAAAGTGTGATGATTTGCAGATAAAATGCTCTTTATATAGAACACCCAGAAAAAAACAATAGTTGACATAATAGATTTAAATATATAAAATCAGTGGAATAAGTAGATATTAAATAAAAATGCAGACATCAATTGTATTTCTAACAACAAAAATTACTAAAGAGAATTTTAGAATCAGGATACCACTTACAAAAGCATGAATATAAAATACCTACATTTCTGTATGACTTCAATCCCCCAAAATACAAAATACAATAGAAGTTAAAGATAACACAGTATATTGAAGGAAACACTATGTTGATTAGAAAAGTGAATATTATAAAGAAGCTCATCTTTGAAAATTAGAGAATAAATGCAGTCACAAACAATCCCATGAGAGGCTTTTTTTTTTTTTTTTTTTTTTCTGGATAGCTTTATTGAAGTGTCATGTACAGAGTATAAATTTCATCCACTTAAAATGATTAAAAATCAATGATGTTTAGTATATTCACAGAGTTACAACCATCACCACTACTGAAATTCAGAAAGTTTTCATCATGACACAAAGAAACTTTCTAGCAATTAGTGGTCATCTCCTATTTCCACCTCCCTTAGGCATTGGCAACCACTATTCTACTTTCTGTCTGCTCAATTGTTCCTTTATTATCACAACCTAATCAAGATAATACATGCAACTTTGTGCTGCTGAATACCACAAATATCATGTTGCGAAAAACGAGCTCGACACGAATGCTAGGATATCTGTACTTTAGTAATTGTGTGTATCCTACTTCAATAATTGATTTAGAATTTTTCTTGTTGACAACAACAGTACCTGTATTTCAAGATTTATGCAATCATAATATTATTTCTATTTTAAGAAATATAAAATTTATCTGATGCACTGCAAATGCAAACGCTTCACTTCTAAAGCTTATGCTTACAATGATATATTTTAGAAGATCCACACTGGTCTGAAAAAAGTCCACGTACATGTAGCATTGCACAGTTATGTTCAGCATTATCTGACTCTTTTATCCTGTAATGGAAAGAAATCCATATTCTGTTACATTTTAGGCAAATGATTCATGAGACAAAAACATTTTCCATGTACTGTAAGAAAAGAACCTTATGGAAAAGGGCAATTAAATTTTTCATAATATTAGTAAGAGTCATTATTCTGAACACTCAATAGCGTGGTTCCCCTTCATCCACGGGGATATGTTTCAACCCCAGTGGATGCCTGAAACAGCAGATAGTACAGAACCTATAGAGAGATTATGTTTTCTCTACACATTCGTAACTATGCTAAAGTTTAATTTCTAAATTAGGCACAATAAGAGATTGACAACAATAACTACTAATAAAAATTATAGCAATATGCCAACAGCACTACTACTCTGCTTTGAGGATATTCTTAAGGAAAAAAGTAAGCGTGGCTTTTTAATAAAAACAAGCACTGCAATTCCCTGATAGTCCATCTCAAGCTTGTCCAACTCGCTGCCCATGGGCCGCATGTGACCCAGGACAGCTTTGAATGCGTTCCAACACAAATACGTAAACTTTCTGAAAACATTCTGAGATATATATATATACACATTTTAGTGTTAGTGTATTTTATGTGTGGGTCAAGACTATTCTTCTTCTTCCAATGTGGCCCAAAGAAGCCAAAGATTGGACACCCCTGGTCCATCTGATAACCAAGAGGGTTACTAGGTGACTAATGAGTGGGTAGACATTATGGACTACTATGATCTTTTGTAAAATATTTATGTCAACATTTCACTAACTTTCCACATCTTTCTTCATGTCAATGAGTCCACATACATTTATTCATATTATTCTTCTGAATTTATCATTTATATATATTTTTATATAGCACCATACAAAACAACTTACTCATGTTTGAAAGTCAAACCGTTGATTGTCACCCATGGATGATGACTGCTGTCACGAAACACATCAATCCATGAGGAAGATAAAATGGCGGTCAGAAATTTCTAAAAGAAAAGAAAGAATTTTCACATAAATAATAATTATGACAATATTTAAAAACAATATATTAAAGTTGAAAACTACTATTTGCAGTGCCAAAAACTTTCATATATGTTTATAATTTTGATATAAATGAACTCTTCAACATTTATACTTAGTACTTTCATTCTTATTCGCATGTTAATAAGGACCTTTTAATTCTTGCATTATTATAGTTACCCCAATTGACTGAATAAACCCAGGAAGGATTTAAATAAGTTTAGAGATACTGTGCATTCATTCCTCCAGATACTGTGACGAAATCAATCTATTTTTGTACTATATTTCCCAGAGTTGGAGATTTAGAAGAGGAATGAGAGGTTGTCATTCGGAAATAAATGACATAGAAGCTACAGATTGTGTTTTCTGGGCACCACACCATTCTTTAATTAGATAAGCCCTCACTTTTAACTGATTTGGTTTTGGTGGAATAACAGTGGTCCTGACCAGGTGGTGTAGACTCATCTCTCTCTGGTACTCCCGGCTAAACACAATTATAACCCTGTGATTAATGAAAGACAAAAACAACGGAGAACTCTGAAAGGCGGAAAGAGATAGACGAAATTGTCTGGGACCCTAGCATCAGGGATCAACAAAGTGTCCAAGCGAGCATGTGAAGTCCCTCACCTGACAGAAGAAGGTGACCTAGGCCTGCTGTTTCCCCGCACCCAACCTGGCAACAGGAGGAGGCCCAGCAAAGCTGACTCCGGCTCTGTATTGAAGGGGAGTCCCCTCCACAACACCAGGCGAGGCTGG